>NC_044314.2:41526583-42276583 GCF_007474595.2 Lynx canadensis
CTTCTGGCTGTATAAATCAAGTTTGGTCTACATGTTAATGAATAAAGCAGGTGTTTTAGGCCAATATGTTGTTTAAGGCTAATATATTGAAAAGTAATCCCTATAATCTTAAATGCTTATGATGAATCATAACACATATGAAAACTTCAAGTTTTCTAATGGGATATCAACAGTAAGAAGCATCACTCTCACTCACCTTTATAATAGTCACACAAAAGTCACCTACGAATTCATAACTTATTTTATTTATTTATTTTGAGAGAAAGAGAGAGAAAGTTGGGGAGGGGCAGAGAGATTGGGAGAGAGAGAATCCCAAGCACAGAGCCCAACATGGGGCTCAGACTCACAAACTGTGAGATCCTGACCTGAGCCTAAATCAAGAGTCAGATGCTTAACTGAATGAGCCACACAAGCACCCCAATAACTTCACTTTCAGTTCAATTAAGCAACTGATGGAAGCTGAGAGTGAGCAGGTGAGCCCCTGGGATCTATAGATATAAAGAAAGTTTGCACCCTCTTGCAGATGCTTCTCCGGGAACCTCACTCAGTTCTCACAAAAAAAAAAATATTGGTGAGCATTTTGAGAAAGCAACCTAATGGCCCAGGGAGGGGAACTGCAGTCTCCATAGGCAGGTATGAAGCCATGTGCAGATCCCTCTTCCTTATCTCCCCTATAGAATAAGAGTCTGACACTGCAGGCAGAGGAACAGCAAACACTTCTGGCACTTTTGGCACTGGGGAGAACCATTCTAGCTGTGTAGAGGGAACAGAAAAAACTCTGTAGTCTTGGGGAAAAGGCAAGAATATTTGTGGAGCCTAGAACTACAGCTTGTGTGTGGGTTCAGGAGCACCAAGAAGGCCACATTTTCAAGATCCAGGGACAGAGCGCTTGCTTAAGACTGGCACTTAGCCAGAATGACAGACTCCCCCCACTTGCTTCCCTTCCCCAAGTTAACAATATTGAACAATGGGTAACTGTGGAATAATGTTGGGAGAGCTGGAAGAATATGGAGAGAGAACAACCCCCCCCCCACCCCGAGGCACAACAGAAAGAGACGACCTCAAGCTAAAGGTAAAGCAAATATTGAGAAAAAAATCTCTTTGCAAAGACGAGGTACTTAAATGCAAGTGATCTCTAGAAAAATTTTAATGCTGTGGCATACTGATTTTAACCATAGCAACAAAAATCCCCAGACCCAACTCAGCCCTTTCCTAGACTGTCTCAATTCCCCAAAGTAAATATCTAGTATAATGAAAAGCATATGCAAGCAAAGAAGCTGTTTGCCTCAGTTTCCATTCCTACACAAGAGATCCAACTTTCAACAAAAAAGTACAAGGCATACAAAGAAGCAAGAATAAATAGCAAACTACCAAGAGCAAAGCAATCAATATGACAAAATTCAAATGTGACAGAGATGATAGAACTATCAGAAAAGGAATTTAAAATAACTGTGATTATATGTTGACGGTTGTAAAGGAAAAGATTGACAACATATGAGAACAGATAGTCAATTAAAGCAGAGACGGAAACTATAAATGGAATAAAATAGAAATGTTAGAATGAAAAGGATAGTAACAGAGATGAAGAATTACATTAGAAGGCTCCTTAGGAGAGTTGATACACTGAGGAAGTAGTCAATAAGCTAATTGGCATTAAGTCAATAGGCATTACCCAAAATGAGGCACAAAGAGATCCAATTATATTTCTTATTTATTGCTAGTGAAGATCAACATGGAACAACCACTTTGGAAACCAGTTTGACCGTTTCTTGTAAAGTTAAGCATATACTTACCATATGATCCAGGAATTCCACTCTGAGTAATTACCCAGGAGAAATAACACTGTATGTTCACACAAAAACCTATATGTAAATATTTATAATTGCTTTATTCAGTTGCTAAAATTGGACAAAACTTAACTGTCTTTCAATGGGTAATTGGATAAACAAACTATAATGCATACATACAATCCAATACTACTCAGCCATAAAGAGGAGTAGACTAGATACACACAAACATGATTGAATCTTCACTTGCTAAGTGAATGAAGCCAAACCCAAAAAGTTAAATACCATAGGATTCCATTTATATGACATTATGGAAAAGGCAAAATTATAGAGTTGGAGAATTTATCAGTGGTTGATAAGGGTTGGAAGGGGGAGGAGGGCCTTACTGTGTAGGGACCACATGAGCAAATTCTCTAAGAATGGAACTATTCTCTAAGACAATTTTGATGGTGGATATATGACTCAAAATATTTTTCGGAATGCTTTGAACTCAACACCACAAAGAATAAATTTTAGTTTGTGTAAGTTTAAAATTAAGTTTCTAGAAAGAGGTGAAGTGTTTGTGTTTCTGCACTCAGAGTTTGGAGTTGTTTTTAGGGCTAGTGATGTTTCTCAAACATAAATACAATTCAGATTTATTCTTACTCCTTTAAAAGTCTGAATGATTCCAGGATGAAGTCTCAAGATAGCACTTTCTCAAACAGTTCTCCCTTATAGAGAACACTAAATTAGAACTTAAATGAGCTTATCTCTTGTCTTCTTGTCTGTGACTCAGCCAGCTTCAACATAATGTGCACTATAATATTTACTAATTTAAAAAACATAATTGTTTCTTAACTACTTAACATTTGATAATCTTCTTCTTCTTCCTCACATATATCCGTTGTCACTCCACAACATCTTATGAGGCATCAGATTGTTCATTCACTAAAAAATGCTCGTAGGTGTGCTAAAGTACTTGGATGTATGTTGGAAGCATACTACCCTTATGTAGGTATGTTCTAGAGACATCTTCTGCTAAATAATCTGCATTAATTACATGGTTTAGCTATTCAATTTTTGTTGCCTTGCTCTCCAAGGGAATAATGATGGTTATTTATAATTATTATCCACTTTACTTATAGTTCTAAAAATCCTTTGAAATGCCTCCTCAGTTATCTTAATAATTGTACACACACACAAAAGGATAAGTAAAATGATGGAAATTTTAAGCACCATGGGACCCATTTTTCAACAGGTGCTCATTCCAGGATTCACCACTCATAGAGTTACCTTACTGTCACTGATCAATAGCCTTGAAATAATTTTAGTCATTAACCTAAGTTCACCAGAGATATTAATGTAAGTGTTCAACTCAACATATGGAGGTTAATGACAGGGGCCTTAGCTACTGTTTGAAGCCAAAGGAAATCATAGAAATAACTACCAAAAGGGAGTTGCTGACTGATTGGAGCATAATATAGTTCTCTTTTTAATACAGCACCTAGTATCTAACATTTAGAATCAACACATACTTTTTAAACTTGAGACAATTCTTGGATGATTAAGGCAAATTTATATTTGCTTTAGTTCATTTTGGTAGGTATCTCAAGAGTAAGGATAAATTACTTTAGAGCTGTGTGTCCAAAGCAGAATTTCTATCTTTCTAGACCAAAAGTTCTCTTTACTGTTTTCTCTTTGTGTTACAGGTACCTTCTAATTCACTTAGACTCAACGACATACCATCTTTGACTCTCTTTTCCCTACTTCCTTCAGCACTACCCTATTGTTATTAATTTGGACTGGTCCTGTATCTGTACTGTCACCTGAATGAACCCATTTCTTCTGAATGCTCTTTCTGTCACTACAATATTTCTGGCTCACAGTACTTCTCACTTCTCTGCATGAAGCTTTGCCTTGGTTTCCTGCCAACCAAGGAATGGAATTAGAAGTCCATTCCTTCTAATGGACTCAAGATCTTGTTAGACATCTTAGTTTTGATATTAAATCTGTTTGTGTGATTGATCTCTGTTCCCAAACCTCCCCTGTGATATACTATGACCACTTAAGATAACTATGACAACACATAAACCAGATATCATTTTGTAGAGAGTTTCTTTCAATGCTAAGGTGAGAGGTCTCTCTCACTCAAGTGGCAGTGAAAAGATACTGGTTTTTTGTTTAAGGAGGAAAAATATGTGACAGTGTGAATACTGGATTTGGAAAGAGAGAGAGAGAGAGGAAGAGAAAGGAAGAGAGAGAGAGAGGGAGAGAGAGAGACTTACCAATTAGAAGGGCGTTGTAATAGTTTAGGAGAAAGGTAATGAAAGCCTGAACTCGGTGGTTGCAGTGAAAAGTGAAACAAAGAGACAGACTGAAAAAATGTTACATAGATAAAATTGATAAGATTCTAGCAAAAACTTGTTTAAGGAGAATGGTGAATAAGGAGGGGCCACCATGACTTTGAAGTTTCCCGTCTTTGTGATAAATAGGATAGAAGGGCCAGTAACAGATGGAGGGCGTAGCAGACCTTGGAAGCATCAGGAAGCCTAGGCAGGTAGTTTAAAGAGACTGACTTTGCATCTTTCTGGTACTTAGTTCCATATGATAGCAAACAAGGAGTCTTGATTTCTTTCTGCCTTAGTTTGAACAGGTATATACGGAGGCAAAAATACCTACCTAGAGAGGAATGTTATGAGTATGAGTGAGAACTACATGAAAGGCACCTACCACACAGTGAGTTTTGGACCGATAATAGGCTTTATTATTCTTATTATTATTGTAATTACTGTAAGGAAATAAGCACCATCCTAATTGTTAACCAGTAGTTAGTGATTATCTGTCTACACTAGACTGGACATCATGTGGCATTTAC
This sequence comes from Lynx canadensis, assembly GCF_007474595.2. Lineage (NCBI taxonomy): Eukaryota > Metazoa > Chordata > Mammalia > Carnivora > Felidae > Lynx > Lynx canadensis. The sequence continues at coordinate 41,531,225 of NC_044314.2, forward strand.
ATGAGGCCTTGCTTAATTAAGAGGAGCTGACCTGACTAATTAAGAGTCTAGCAATCCATTCATATAAGATGATCTGTCTTTGGGAAGACACTTCCCAGAAGGTTTACTCAGGCAATCTGGTTTGCAATTTGAAGTAATTTGGAAAGGATCCATAAAAGGAAACGGGAAATGCAGGAAGACAGGTTGAGCCATCTAGCTGGGAGCTGTCTGTGGAGGAGTCAGGAAAGGCACATGAATGAGAGGCTTCATGAAGGTAGAAGCTGGAGGGGGGGGGGTGGGTTGAGGGTTGAGACAGAGAGGATTGCTGGGGCCAGAGCTAGTATCGTAGACAAGGTGCGGTGTGTGAGCTGTTAACTGAAGAGGTGCAATCACCATAAAAAGAGGGAGGTGCCAGGGGAAGGGAAGGAGGGTGGAGACTGGGAGGGGCAGGATTGGGAAGGGACAAATGGGAAATTGCTGGACCTACTGGAGTGGGCCTCTCCCAGTAAATCATTTGCACTTGCTGGACCGGCTTGAATGTCTTCCTTTATGTTGCACCTCCATTAAAAAGGCATTGCTTCCTTTCTGTGTTGGCTTTAGTCACTCCATTACTCACCAAAGCAGCTGCAAGTCTTCATGCCGACTGGGGAGTGAGAGGCACGGAGCAGTTGAGTCTGTTTCGCTTGAGCAAGCACAAGTAGGATTGCACATCTCTGGAACATAGAAGATGGTATCAGGAATGGGACAAGCATAATATCAGGGTGGGACAGAATTATTACTTGAATTAATTATATTCAAAAATGTGTTGCTCATGAAATTATATGCATGATACGTATATAAGTATGTATTTAGGTTTTTGTGAATAAAATATTTTTATTCAGTATTTTCAATTGCAACCTATAGCACTGTGTGGTTGATATGTACCAAATAGGAAGGAAGAGAAGAGAGCGTCACTGGAGTGAAGAGCATGGCTTTGGTATATGCTAGAACTGGCTTCAAATCCCACCACTGCCACCAAGCTGTGTGACTTTCAGCAGGTTGCTTAACCAACCTCTTTAGGCCTTATTTTCCTTAAATGTAGACAGTGAAAAGTAATATCTATCAAAGGGGTGTTATGGGGATTAAAAAAAGGTATAATGTAGCCAGACATAGTGTGTACTCAACAAATGACAGCTGTTACTACTTATTACGTTTTATGTTAGGTGGGGTTTTTTTATGGTTTTGTTTGTTTGCTTGTTTGTTCGTTTAGAGAGAGAGAGAGAGAGAGAGAGCACATATGAGTGGGTGAGAGGGGCAGAGGGAGAGAGAGAGAGCAAGAGGGAGAGAGAGAGAGAGAGAGAGAGAGAGAGAAAGAGAGAGAGAATCTTAAGTAGGCTCCATGCTCAGCATGGAGCCCAACACAAGGCTGAATCCCATGACCCTGGGATCACGACCTGAGCTGAAATCAAGAGTTGGATACTCAAAAGACTGAGCCACCCAGGTGCCCCTAGGCGTTTTTTTTTCTTTTTTTAAATAGTTATCTTGCATATCCTTCTAAAGCCATCTCGAGGCAAGAGTGAGACTCCAGTTTCACAGAGGAAGGGAATGAGGTTATACCAGTTAAGCTATTTGCTGGAATCATAAAACTGCTAGGTAGCAAAGCTAGCATTAAAGTTCAAGTCTTTTGACTTCCAAGTTCGATGCCTTTTCCAAAAATGACATAAAGACACAATGAAGTAGGAATCAAGGCTGGCATTCAGCATTTATTTAGCCAAGTGCTTTATCTCACAGTGCAATGTGAAAAGTACCATGTATTCTACTTCTGCGAAATGAGGCCACTGAGGTTGTATTAGGGAGGTGGTCATTTTGGCTTGAGAAACTTTTTACAGATCCTCTCAGCCCTGTGGCACTGAACATTGAGAACAATTCTCCCACTTCACTCACAAAGAGAAGGGTGCCTCAGTGGATAGGCAAACAATAGATACGGCCAAAGACAAGTGACAGTGGCAAGAAGTACATGTGGGTTGAAGGTGATGCAGCCTCTCTTGCCACAGTCATTAACTGGTTTTAAAAGCAGATGGTTGCCTACAAATATGCTTTTCATTTTCTCTATAACATGGCTGCATTGGCCATAATCCATGTATCCTAGCAAAGAGACCCAACATAGAAGGTGCCAGGCAATTTGTAAGACCTCTGCATATGTGGAAGCATAATCTAGTCTAAGAAATTGGATATCAAAATGGACACCAATGTTTCTAAACATCTCCCTCACCCCTATTGTGTTGCTCTACTGGTTGGAATCCATTGCCCTTAGAAGCAAGCCCAAAGTTTTAAGTATTGTTAGAAAAACTCTGCAAAATCTAACTCTTCTTTAGCTTTTTATCCTCATCTTTTGGACCTCTCCACCTCACGCTCTATGCTCAGGCCAGATCAAGCTTCTCTCAGATTCTTGTATGTCTCTTAATGTCTCCTGGAGACCTTCACACATGCTGTTTCCTCCACTCTTCCCCTTTAGTTAGTAATTCTTATCCTTCAGAGAGGAGCTCGAAAGTCATTCCCACCAGCTAGCCTTCCCAACCTCCTCCATGAAGTCTGGGTTGTGTTCCCCAGTGTGTGCTCCCAATGGCCACTCCCTTTTCCCTGCCATGGCCTCCCTCACACATATCGTAGTGCTGTTTAGTTAATAAACGCCATCCCCATGAGACCCCTGTCCCCCAAGGGCAGAGCTCACAGCTCTCCTGTCATCACTGTACCTGTACAACTTAACTCTGGCTGGTGCATGACAGAAAAGGTTCTCCACTAAGTATCTGTTGAGTGAATAAATGTACGCAAAGAAGTACACTTCTACAGTTTGTGAAGCCAGCTTGTCAGGAAGAAAAGAAATGGAATTTACGAGCAGAGCTTTCCAGCAAATTGTATTCAGTCATAATACTACAAACATGCATATTATTATCTCTACATTTCTTGTTTTTGAATGATAATTATTTTGCTCCAATTTATGGAAATGAGTAATATTAATTTAAACATGACAGTAGTTGGCTCCTGTTTAAGAGTTATGTTAGTAACATTTTAGAATTAAAGCCCTTGGGTGGCCTTGGCCTATTGTTTTAAAAACAATATAATGTAGAACGTGCAAGGAACTGTTTTACTTTAAAAATAAAAAGCATATGCTCCTCCCTCTTTTTTTTATTTAAAGATTCTACTTTTTTAAGAAATCTCTACACCCAACATGGGGCTTGAACTCACAACCCCAAGATCTAGAGTTCCATCCTCCACCGACTGAGCCAGGCCGGGGCACTCCGCATCTTCTAAGTATAAATTAAATGAACATTGTGTTTGGCCCATAGATGATTACATTTAAAAATAATTGTAAGACATACTACTGAGAAATTGACAAAATGCCAGCTAGGTACACTCAGGGGGATGTGCTTTTTCTGTTTATAAAATATGCTTCCCCCTCCCCCCAAATACTCATAATTTGTCTTATAAGTAGATAATTTCGCTCCAGAAAAGTACATTTTTAAGTCAGTGTAGCCGAAATATTACATCATCAGTTAAGCAACTATCATATCTATCTCACAAATCAGCTACCTGAGGCCTTAAGAATATATGGAAGGAGGGGTATCAGCATGAATTGATAAAATGACCATGTTGGAGGGATTTCATATCTAATTTATCCTCTTGACAACCTTGTGTAGAGTACCGTGTTCATTTTTTATTTTACAGAAAGGAACACACAGAACAGTTAAGCAGCTTACTTAAGATCACAGTATGAGTTTCCAATAGTCAGATTGATGTAAACACTTATGCTCTTTCTAACCCATCAACGATACGGCAATTCCTTTTCTGTTGACTGAGCCCATATTCTGGAGCTCCAGCTTACTAATCCACATGACAGACTGCGTCTGCTTTATTCAAATAAGTACAGGTGTGTCCCAAAGGAGAGCTGGCTACTGGGACCATTTATCAAAATCGTATATTTCTGGGAGCAAAATTCTCTTTCTGACTTCTCGCTTCATCTTTTATTAACTGTGTGAGCTGAGCAAGTTAACTGCTCTCTGCATTTCAGTTTCCTCACTATTATTATTATTTAAAAAAAATTTTTTACATTTATTTATTTTTGAGAGACAGAGAAAGACAGCACGAGCAAGGGAGGGGCAGAGAGAGAGGGAGTCACAGAATCAGAAGCAGGCTCCAGGCTCCGAGCTGTCAGCACAGAGCCCAATGCTGGGCTTGAACCCACAAACCGTGAGATCATGACCTGAGCCGAAGTTGGACGCTCAACCAACTGAGCCACCTAGGTGCCCTGTTTCCTCACTATTAAATAGGCATTCACTAACTCATTGGGTTCTTCTGGGGATTAAACCTCATAATGTATGAAAATTATTAAACCCAGTATTGAGCACAGAGTAAATGCACCTCGAAACCAGGTATCTTTAATACAAAGCTTAATCACTTGTTCTATTTATCCATTATTAATAATTTATTGCAATTGCACTCAAATAATATTTTACTAAAGAAAGAATAAGATTTATACATGCAGTTTACTTACTGAATTACATAGCATGAAACGGAAACTATGAGCTCTTGATTCAGAACCATTGATTGGTTACTGACCGATTAGAAGCTGAAAAATACATATAAATACATTTGCCATTTTTACAATTTAGAAGAATTTTCATGTGAGGGATAAGAAGATTAATATACTATTTAAGACTGTGATATTCTATTTATAGTATCTTCTTGTATGCCTTTCATCTTCAATTCCTGTTTTCTAATGGAATCAAACAAAAATAAATGTTGGCTTATCTTATTTGAGCTACTTTTTTCTTTTAACTATTTGTGCTTTGACGATCTTAATTCTGTGACCACAAGCCAAAGCTATTAACTTGAGGCCTAATCATAGTAATTCCTATGGCTCATTTTACTTCTCAGATTTTGCATACTTCTCAAGAAACTCTTACTATGAGATGCTGCTTATTGGGAAATGTAAAAGTAAATGATAGAGAACTCTTTCCATTCCTCTCAATTGAATTTTTTATAGAATCTCATTATAGTTGAGTTAGACCCACTCAAAGAAATCTTATTTTATAGTTGACCTGAAGGCAGATAAGCACAGATAGAAATAATTCTCCTCCTTCCCATAACATCTGCAAAATTAAGTTTGTTCTACAAATACAAAGTTGGAGATTTTAAATTACCGTAATCTAGTTTCATTTTTCAGGGAAGTAAACTTCTGGAGTTCAATGCCTAGTTTCACCACAAATAAGGTATAAGGAGGGCTGGATGAATTTGCTATCCATTTATAAATTAAATTACACCAAGTCTTTCTATACACCCCATCCTCAGATTCTAAAACGGTTTATATTCGATGCTAGTAACAGACTAAATATTGACTGCTGGCCCCTTTGCCTCACTTTTCCACCTGGGGGAAGTCTAGCCACTGCTATTTCCTACCCTCCCAAAGCTTCACTCAAGTTTTCAACATATTTCATAACAGCTATCTGAATGAGGGCAGCTCACATGTTCATAAACTAGGACAACTCTATGAATTTAAAATGAGGACTACAACAACGAAAGACTCATGGAAATAAAACTGATACAAAGGCCTAGTGTTCTTTTTAAGTTTCATTTTTCATAAAAAGATAAGTTTATATATGTATACCCATTTAATAGGACACAGACTTCTAGCACACAGAGAACTCACAACATAAAGGCCCAGAAATTTCTTCAGATGGCTTCCAGATGAGCTTTGCTTGCTGTGTATTTTCTATTTTAATATCAAGCATTCTCACATGGGATTTGTTTCCTCAGGAGGCAATGAAGAAAATTTTCTCTGCTAAACTGCGGATGAAAACTACTGTAAACAGCTGTCAAAGTCTCATGATAAGAGACTTCCTGAAGTTTGCGGAGTTTAAACTTTCAAGGCAAATCTAATAGTGTCAAGGTAAACGGGAGGGCTTTTGATATGGATACCAGTCTCTAGGAAGGCATTATGGGATCCCTCAATTATAACTATTAAGCCACCACCACCACCACCGCCCAGCTGAGAAGTTGCAAAATGCAATCCAGTTACTCCAGATTATCTCAGCTAGCAATCAGAACTTTCGCCTGGATTTAATCTGACCTCAGAAAACTAATGGGGCAAGCCTCAACAGGGAGGGGCTGTGGATTGAGTGCAAGGTTGGAGAATCTTACACAGATAGCTGCACAGAAAGCACCCTGAATAGGACACCTGGAGAGACCTGGAGGCAGAAGTGATTGCTGCTTTACTCTTCAGAAAACGGACATGGGCAGGTTATAGAAATATAACCTGTGTTTCTCCACACTAATATTACTCACATACCCGAAGCTTGCATTTTATTTTCAAACTGTGACACATGCACACCTATACATGTGTTAGATATTTTTAGCTTTCACGTAGTCTAAAAGTTAATGCTTCTGGAAAGATTTTACAATGTGAGGGACATTTAGTAAATGTGCATTTTTATTCTGACCAGGCTACTAGCTTCATATCTCAAAATGGATTTGGATGTGCCAGCAAAGTAGTTTTTGCTAGGTGAGAGATATGGCCTATTTCGCTGACAAGGCAACCCTGGGTTGTCACACTTCTTAAGCCTCATAATGAAGTTAATCATTGATGAAAGAACACCAGAAGTCAGCTGGAGTCTTGGAAGAAAATCAGGTTTTATCTGCTTGTATAAATCTAAAAGTCAGTGTTAGATTTCTGAGCTCTTCAGAGCAGGGAGACATTTGGACCTGAAGGATAAAGATCCAAGAGATGAAAAGAGGAGATGGTGATATCAGACTTGCTCTGATGTCATGAGAGGAAATCTTAGACATGCACAGTAGGATCAATGGGTAGGAGAGAACATTCTTAATGTGATTATCTTATTGAAGGCAATTTATTGCCAAAGTCCAAAGTTAAATTTGCCATGGGGAAAGTGATTCTTGTTGAATGCCTCAAAAGAAATGACTTTGACTCTCATTCACATGAAAATGAAAAGTAGAGACAACATAACCAACGTCTTGCAGAATTTACTTGGGTAAAGCTAATTTACCCTAAATAAAACATCTGGCTATTTCTCATTTTCTTCTCTATTGTGGGGTTGATATCTGTATAATAACATTAATTAGGATAAAATGGCGGTATGGTATTGCTGTGAGTTATTAAGGGTACAAGACAGGGTAAAGACAAAAATAATAAAAGTTTAAGAAATGATTTGTAATTCACGACCTGAAATAGCAATCACTATCTAATATTTCATTTAAAACCATTCACCAATGGAACAAAAGGTAAATATACTTACGGTATAATTTAAGAATATAAGACAGCAATGCAAAAACTTAGAGTCTTTTATCACAGATATTTTTAGGTTGAAGACAGTCCAACCAATACAAGGTTCTGAGAAGTTAGATGTGCTTCCAGAAATGTTTCTTTCGAGAGTATCTTAATTTATAGTTTGTGACTTTTTTCTTTTTCCATGATGATAAGTGAGGGAGAAACCAAAGCAAAGAAAAGCAAAGGTATGTTTCAGTTGAGAGTATGCCAAATACACAGTGACTCACAGCGTCCTAATCAGATAGGCGTGACATCTCACTAAAAAAAAAAAAAAAAAAAAAAAAAAAAAGGCTCACCCCACCCACGTTGGAAACTGTTCTTTGCCAAAGCTCAGCATACTGACAACTACTTTCTAGACATGTCACTGTACTTACTCTGGATCAGCAAGGAAATTATATGAAAATACTGACCAAGGCATGTTAAATCACTATATGACTCTGATGCTGGCCTTTTAGATAGATTTAGCTATGACGAGTATGGATTTTTTTTGATTCAAGAAATAATCTCATTTATTTATGGATTTTTATTTGCTCTACATTTTTCTAGCATTTTATGTAACCCATACATTTTTGAGGAAAATTTTAATAAGTATTTCTACTCACATTTCTTTTATTTTTTTACATCTAATTCTGTAGGATTACATAGGTTAAATAAAGAAATTTATGGCTTAAAGGAACTTTAAGAATCATGTCATCTAAAACCCTCATTTTATAGATGAGCAAAATGGAGGCCTTATCTACTGTCACATAGGATAGGATTTTTGCCAGGGAAAAAAATGCAGTCTTTAGAGAAGTATTAGAGATACTCTAATTTTTTAAAACAGAGTTATTTCATGAGTTATATATAGTGAATACACTTTACAAATTATTGCTAATGAAATCTGCAGAAAGGTTAGGCATTTGAGTTTAAATTCATGGTTTCTCAAAATGACAGTGCTTCTGAATCACCTGGAAAATTAAAAATAGAGACCAACAAAACAAAACACTTAAGGGACCCAATGCAGATCTACTGGCTCAGAATCTGGTAAGGTTGGATCCAGGCATTAATATATTTAAAAAGTCCTTATAGGTGTTTTTAAAATCCTAAGTATGGATCAGTGTTTAAGAAATAGTGGATATTAAATAGGCACATGTTTGCTTTCCAAAATGGTTCAACAGAAAGTAGGCAATAATATCCAGCTAAAGTAAGAAAGTATCTAGCTATTTAAGGAATGCAATAGTAAAAGTTTAACTTAGAAAAACCCAATAATTTCAATTTCAAGCTGTTTCTTTCCAAGATCTTTGTTGTCACTCTTTCATTAATGGCATATGTAAGAGAACCTCTGAGTTTCATTAAAAGGCCTGAACATTTATGTTTTATGTAGGAACAACTGACTCTGTGATCAAAATAAATTTTGGAAGACTTAGAAATGAGAGTTTAGGGGCACCTGGGTGGCTCAGTCGGTTAAGTATCCAACTCTTGGTTTTGGCTCAGGTCATGGTCTCACAGTTCATGGGATTGAGCCCCACGACAGGCTCTGTGCTGACAGCATGGAGACTGTTTGGGATTCTCTCTCTCTCTCTCTCTCTCTCTCTCTCTCTCTCTTCCCCCTTGCACATGTGCACTCTCTCTCTCAAAATAAATGAATAAACTGGAAAAAAATGACAGCTCACCATCTTGACTAAACCTTGAATAAATACCCAATAAGAATTAATGAAGGCTACCTTTTTTTTATTAGTAGTAGTAGTAGTTGTATAAAGATGTCTGTAGTTGATTGATATCCAAGAATAACATTAAAAGAAACCAATCCAGAAGCCACAGCATCATAGGCCATATCGTTGATCAAATGGCATTATGGCTATCAGGCAAAAATCACAGGCCAAATTTAATGTGTAGAGTGTATATTTCACATAGGATTTTATAAACCCCAATATTACAAGATTTTCTTTCAGTCTCTTCCTAGTTGTATCCCTGCTCGTCACTTCAACAAGTTAATATTAAAGGACCAAGAAAGATATTTCTAATGGTGTCGTATTTTGATATTCCAAATAAGCCAGAGCCAGACATCTTGGCCCCCATTAGGGCAGTCATTGGTTATGGAGGACAACTATAGCATTCTGTCCTTAGCACTCCTCTGTTCTCCTGGAAGCAGCACTCTGTTCCTCTGGGAACCAATCTCCCTTTCCTTTTGTGCTCACATTTTCAGAGGGAAATCTCAACCATAGTATCCCTCGAACCTGACCACACAACTGGACACATGACTCAAGAATAACTGCACAAGGTCTTCTTGGGGTTAATTCAAGCAGCAGTCACAAGGAAAAGATCCTCTCATTTCCGTTAGTGAAGGCACGAAACAATCTCCTATAGAAAAGAGAGAAGGAGAATGGAGAGACAAAACACAGGACAAAATAGAAAGAGTCCTGGCAGTGCTGGAGTCCCTGTCTTACAGTCCCTTGAGCCTCCTACCTCTCCTCCCAACCTGCAATTCTTTGTTTTTGTAAGTCAATAAGCTTTTCTTTTTGTCCTCAAAACCCAGTTTGAGCTGGGTTTCTAGAACTTGCAACCAAGAGTTTTATTTCAATAAAAATTCAAGACGTTCTTAAATTTCATATACCTTTTAGGGAAAGTAGACGTTATTTGACTTTCTCATTTGCTGCACTTGTTGCAGAGAGGGAATGGCAGAGGCAGCTTTATTGCTGGCTCTTGTCATATAAACTTTCATTGCTGGCCAGTCTCTGGAAAATAGAAAGCTAAAACAACAGCCTCTTAGAAAATGTAGGATTAAACCAAGAGAGGGACAATAGATATTACTTAGACTTCCATAGTTATTATTAAATATATTTTAGGTTTATTGTTTTGCATAAATGCAAATATTTACACAGCTCAATTTCTTATACACTAAATTTAATAATGTATTTTAAATTAAAAATACCAGTGATTTTGGAAAAAGCTACCCAAATAAGTTAAATTTATTGTTCATACATTTGTAAGTTCTGACAGTTTGTTAGATATGTTTTCCTCCAATTTAAGTAGATTTTTTTCTACTGGTTAATCATATTATTTTAACAAAATCTAGGTGATTTCGATGTTTTTACCAGAATCTGTCACTTTCCTCTCATTTTATCTATAATTTTAGCTGTTGTTTATATTTGACCTAACATAGTAAACATTTTCAAACTTTCAAACAATGAACAATCTCAAGATGTCTTCTGATCTGAACACCAATTATAATTATTTTTAATGTGTTTGTGTTTTTTATTTATTTTCAGGCTACGCTTGTAGTATTTACCATACTGTTTAAGTGTATTTTGTTTTTATTCATCATTAGCTTGTTGACACAGCCTTTTGTAGTTTCATTCTCCACAGTCAAACGTTTGAGTCATAATCAAAGGGCCTATGCATTTCTACAGTTTGCTGAATGCCGTGTTTCTTGCTCCTGTGAAGACGTGAAAAAGATGTTGTATGGTCACAGGTGATGCTGACTACAGTGTCCATCTGTATCTATGGCAAGGGTGGGGAGGTCTCTGTGGAAATGTGTCTGTGTTTCAAGTTGGTAAGTACTAGTTGACTAGTACTTGTTGACTTGTTTAGTGCTCAGCTTTTGAGACCAGAACTGTGGAAAACGCAAAATGAGTGGAGATCACAGTCCCTTTGAATTAATATCCTTAACAACAACAAAAAGCAACACAGAAAAATTATATATTTCTTGGAAAATATAGGAAGCGTACGCTACCAGTATGAGTAACATGTACAGACAGAAACAAGGAAGAAGGTGTTCCCAGTACTGAGCTAACCCCCTTTGAGGTGGAAACCTTCTGCATAATATCCCAATCAAATGATTAACCCACCCATATTTGTCTTCCTTAGTGGCAAGAAATTCTGTACCTTGTGGGGAATACTCATCCCGTCTTAGTTTAAATAGAATTTTCTTTCTTATGCTTACCTGAGTTTAATCTGAACTCAAAGTTTTGACCCCATGTGATAGCTGGGTCCCTACCATCTCCTGGCTGGTCATACAATCTGACCCTGTGTCATGGGGGAACTGAACTTCTGTGTTCTCATCTTACATTCCACCAAAAAAAGAGTGTTAAGGACCTTGAGGCTTCTGGAATCACCTTCCCCTGAGGACTATATAAGGTGAAGAAGATGCTCTAACTTTCCCACGTTTCTTTGAACAATAGAATCCACTGTGGACTTCTCTTTTGGTGTCATAAAGGAAAACAGGAAGTAAATGGACTGAGAGTTGAACTTCTTGAGAATTTACCCTGTTCTAGGCCCTTCAAGGATGTGGGGTGCAGGGGGATGGTACTTCATTTTATTACCACATTTAGTCCTCGGAACAATGCTGTGAAGTGGGTAATCGTTTTCCAAATGCCTTATGAGGAATTGAGGCTTAGGGAGAATGGGCAGAGCTGAGCATTCTCTCTTTACACGCTGTGCCTTTCTATTTCTTTCTTTTCAGGAGACGTCTTTAAGTATAGAACAATGCATCTAAAGTGATCTTAGTGATCGTATATATTCTCACCTAATCTAGAATACTTTTGAGATTGACAGGAATCAATGCTATAATTATGTCCCAACCAAAAGTATAAAACTGGGGGTGTCTGGGCAAACCTTGACCTTTGGTCACTATAACTTAAGGCCGCTCCTAAGCCACCAGGATGTCCTGGCTAGGAGTACTGGAGCTTAGCTTAGGTACTTGATAATCGTAATGGCATCTTTTGGCCCCTGTCTCTGTGCACTGTATGAGAAAGTATCTTCTTATATTAATATCCACTCAAAAATTTTTCTCACTTTTGTGAGGGTTATATTTTCAGTGTTCCTGTCAAAACTCTAAACAGGGGCGCCTGGGTGGCTCAGTCAGTTGAGCGTCTGACTTTGGCTCAAGTCGTGATCTCGTAGTTCATGGGTTTGAGCCCCGCATCGGGCTCTGTGCCGACAGCTCGGAGCCTGGAGCCTGCTTCAGATTCTGTGTCTCGCTCTCTCTCTCCCCCTTCCCCGCCCCTGCTCTGTCTCTCTCTGTCTCTCAAAAATGTAAACATCAAAAAAAATTAAAAACAAAACAAAAAATCTAAACAAAAGAGGACTTCTCTAACTCTCCCGGAACAGAAGTTGAGTCTGAGCACCATCTTGCATGGCATTGTGCCTGCTACTGATAGGAAATGGGCCCACTTGTAGCCTCCCATCCATTCAGTTTCTCAAGGGTCCAACAGGTTGGAGCTGTTCTTCAACTCTTTGCTCAGTACTGTGGAATGCTATCCCTACATATCACAGGAAAAGGTGAAATTAGTGGTGTAGAATCCCTTTGAGATCTCTGATAAAAGATGATTTGATAATATAAGACATCATAATAAACAGACTGTGGGATTGTGTCCTTGGGGTGGTAAATGACACTCTGTCAACATGAACATATGAAGAGATGAACTTCAGGCATCCATTTGGTACCATCTTTTAATGATTTCCATTATATTGGAACATCAAATGTATAGTCATTACATAGTGAGAAATGCTCTGTGTGATCATTACTTAACAAGAAACTTAAACTTGTTCTACATGCACAGATAGACTGAATCATATTTTGAGTTGGGATAAGCACTACAGGTAGAAACTTGTTCAATTATATGCCTTGGAAGAGCCAACCGCCAAACAGAAGAAACTAAATTTGTCAGCATTATCCAAAATGATTCAAGATTGGATAAAGTCAAATTAATAAAATCCTGTCCAGTTTTACTTTACTATCTTAAAACATGCACATCTTAAAAGGAATGCTAACTGCCACTTTATGTTAAAGAACAAGGCGATTGAAATTGACTATATTCTAGTAAATAAATTATCATGCAATTTAAAGATATAAAATTCAATGTGGAAAAATGATTTGGCTACTCAGTTTGTCTCTTTTTCTTAATTCTCATCAATTTACAGATTTAGGACATCAGCTTTTTGGCTCAAATATATTTTGGATGATCTGAAGTGTTCTGGTAGTTCTTATAAGTTGTAGAATTATATTAACAACAGATATTTATATTTATGAACATTTTGTAGACCTTGGCCTTTGGAAATATATTTTAAGCCACAAAGCCTACTTCAAAAACAAAATATTTGACGGCAAGGATGTACAGTGAAATGCTTACACAAACATTTCTCAAATAAATGAAGTGAGATACTTCAGGGCACCTAGAAATACTAGCAGAAGCTATTGTAAGAGTAAATGAATGGATTATTTTCTTAATTTTGTAAAGTCTGCTTATAGATTTATTAGTGTTAGGTTAGTTATACTAATCTTTTTGAAGTTTAACCTTGGCCCTCTTTCACAGGAAAAGAGATTTTTGCATTTTGCAATCTGTTTGCCACATCAAAGGGAAAATTGAGCTCCAAAGTAAACAGGCTCATTATTTATGTTGCTGTCTCGTCCTCAGGACTGTAGAATCGAGGTACAGAGTCGCTTTGCAGTTATTTCAGTACCACAGGCCAACACCAAAGATGCACGTGCAGAAGTGTAAAGCAGCAGTTTGCAAACTTCAGTGTGCACAAGTTCTACCTACTGTTCTTGCTAAACATGCATCTTCCTTGATCGTCTCTCTCCCCCCCAGGACAAATGCATCTAGTCTGGAATGAGATCGAAGCACTTAAGTGTCTCTTTCCAAATGCTTGTAATCCAGACACCACTCTGAGAACACTTATCCAGATTATCGGGGACTAGAACAAGGGCGGGAAATTTATGACAGGTGTGGTAAAGGTAGAAGTAGAATGTTTCCTATAGCCTGGTCCAGGGAGGTAGCATGGCATGGATGGAACCAAAATTATAAAATTGCATTTTCTGCCATTTTGCTTTGGTTCTTATCAATTCCCCCCCCCCCAAATCCACCCTCCACCCCGTACACCCTTCAGACTAGACTCTATTTCTCTGATTCTTTCTAGGATGATTACTGATATGAGCTTACAGTGATTCCTTTCAAAGGGGATGTTTTCACCATAATAGTATACTTTTGAAATCTATTTCTCATTAACCGCTCCTCTATTTGTTAGAGAAGAAATTTAGTGCGGTGGTTAAAGCCAGGCTACCTGGATTCAAATTTCATCTCTATCATGTTCTCACTGTGTGCTTTCAAACAGTCACTTAATGCCTTGGGTGTGCTATCCTTTAAAGGGGGATAATAATAGTATCTATGTCATAGGATTATTGTGAGGACTAAACAAACTGATATAAAACACTTAAACAGCAAGAGGAAAATGTTAAAGCTATATAAATGTTATAAAACTTGAGTAAGGTTTTGAGTCTTGGGTTTAAAGGAAACAAGAGTATTATTTTCACTAGTCTTCAGGAATGATTGGCTTCTCCATATAAACATAAATAATACATAAATAGACAAGGTAACCAATGTAAAGAAAGCAGAAGAGAACTATGAATATAAGAAATGGGATTTTTGTAAATGAAGCTGAACCTCTTCTATCAATGTGTGCATCAGTAATACAGAATTGTTTTAGGAGACACTCAAAAAGCCATTTGACAATTTGGCAGTTATTCCAAATAACATTACTATCATTACCGTTTTCTTTAATCTAGAAAGAGCAGCACATTGTCTTAACATTAACAAAGCTCTTCCAGCCAAACCAACAAGCTCCTAACTGTCTCATTGCCTGATCACGGTCCCAACAGGTGTTTGACAGTTGTGATGAGGTTATCTTAGCATCGGGCACCAGAACTTTGCTTGAAGAGAGAAATGTCATTATTTAGGGAAGTATTGTGACACTGTTGGTGATAAAAGCTGAGTACTTGAAGCAAAGACTGGAAGGAGATAAGGAAACAAAGAAATGGATAAATCATGCAACATTAGAAATAAAGATGGATCTAGAGGAGAAGAGAGAAGAAAGCAGAGCAGAGGATAGGAGAGGAAAGAATGAGAGAAGAGAGGGAATTCAAATGTTGTAGCATGGGCCAGAGCCTGAGTAACAGAGGCTACTAAGAAATTCCTGTCATGTGGTTGGGTAGATTACAGCAGGATTTTAAGAGGAGGTGTTTCTAATATTGTAAGGTTTTGTTTTGTTTCGTTGTTTTTGCTTCCTAGTTTCTCTCACCCACTTGCTCATCTCTATAAACCCTCAGCGAACCCTGGTATGTTTATGCATTCCCATGGGGACTGTGTTCTGGGCATTAAATGCTAGGGTAATAAAGGAAGATGTGGCTGGTTGGACATTCAAGGAGTGGTCAGGGAAGTCCACGTGGTGATCACAGGAAAGAGAATGACAGGCTGGCGCAAAACAGACAGGGGTATAGAAGAGTGGTTACAGGGTTGTCCTGACTCGGAAGAGGGCAGGGCCACTTTCTTCCTTCCCAATCTAGTAAATATTATTATATAGTGAGCATATACTACCTGCCATGCACTAATTATGCACTCTACCCATATTATCCTTGAGGCCTCACAAGAACCTCTATCAGGTAGGGACTACTGTGCCTTTTATGTGCACGAGAAAACTGAAGTAGCAACAGGGTAATTTACCTATCCAAGATCATGCAGCTGGTCACTGGCAGAGTCAAGATGTGAAAAATGCCACCAGATCTACAGCAAAGCAGAGCAGAGCACTCTTAACCACCACACGGTAATGCCTTGGTTGACTTCAGAGATGAAAGGATGATAGCTGGGTTCTGCCTGAGAGCAACGAAGTCAAAAGTTCAAATTGGATGACCTGAGAGTGGAAATGTAAATAAGGTGTAAACAGGAGGACTTCGGCTGGGCGCTGAGAGCTGGTAAAGAGTCAACAGCTAAGGCAACAGTCTGGGGGTGCCCGAGACAGAGCCTTCGCTCACGGCTTTTTTGCTATTCCCCGTGGCATGATGTGCTTGTAGGCCAGCTGCATTTAAAGCATGGAGACATAGAGTAGAAATACCTAAAGGTGAAAAACAGCTCTTCCAATTAATTCAGGAAGGAAGGAAAAATGGTTTTTACTCACTATTACTTAGCATTATGCTAACAAGTGTGATAAAACAGGAAAAGATAGAAAGTTGGAAAGGATTGGAAGAGAGTAGAGAAAAATTGTTGCTGTTTGCACATAGCATTTTAATCAGCATATTACTGGGCTTGAAATTAGTATATGACTACTAGAGGGTTGTTCATTGGGACTTCCCAGGAACCTTTGTGAAACACATGCTTATCATTTATTATATAGAAATATATATGGTAAGCTGGCTACTGTTCCGATTACAGAATATAGGTTTAGTTAGTCATTCTTATAAATTCTTTTGTCTTCTTTATAAGGTTTTGAATGTAACCCTTAAGGTATTATTACCTATATACACAAGGTCTTGACAAGTCAAAGTATTGATGCCTAGAAACTAAGCAGCACCAACTAGTACTTCTGCCCCAGTGGACCTTGGTTTAGAGCAGGTGTGCTAGGGCTGAGTGGAAAAGAATAATTAAAAATATTGTTTATGAAGTAAAAGGCAAAGAAATATGTAAAAATGAACATATTTTAAAATATAAGAGATGACCAGATTAAAACCTTTTCGGGCACCTGGGTGGCTCAGTAGGTTATGCGTCGACTTCAGCTCAGGTCATATCTCAAGATTCATGAGTTCAAGCCCCACATCGGGCTCTGTGCTGACAGCCCAGAGCCTGGAGCCTGCTTTGGATTCTGTGTCTCCCTCTCTCTTTGTCCTCCCCACTCATGCTCTATCTCTCTTAAAAGTAAACAGTAAAAAAAAATTAAAACAAAACAATCTCTCTCTCTCTCTCTCTCTCTCACACACACACACACACACACACACACACACACACACAACATGGGGTCTAGGAGGTAACTTTCTAAGAAATAGAAAAAGAAGCTCTTTTTTCTAGCAGACATGTCTTCATGCCAGGGCACACAGCTGATTGCGAGTGGGCTGTGACCAGATTTCATCTTTTGTTCTCCTTTCCCAGCGACCCTTACTCACAACACAGCCCAGGTAAACATATGCAGTAGATTTTTGGAAAAAGAAAAAACTTAACTAGAATTTAAACATATTTGAAAACCAAAGAAAAGACAAAAGAAAACAAACAAAAGACAAACGAAAGTTGCTTATTAGCAGCTACAACAATTTCATCTCATATTAAATCATATCATATAATACAGCGAGGAAGGACTTGAATAAGATATGGGTATAACCTGTATGAAGAAAATTGCAAACTTTTACTGATAAATAAAAGATAATAAAGTAAGAGTCATAGCTTGTGAGTATCAAATATTTTAAGGACACTAACTATCCATGCAAGTATTTAGAGACTTTGGAGAATTTTGTGTTTGGAAAATACTGTGTTTTGTAGCAGAGGCCAGGGAGGATCCAAGGGGTATTTGTTAGATCAGAAAACTCATTACTGAACTCAACACAACCCCACAGAAATGATGTCCTCTTCAATTTCCCAAATCTGAATAAACAACACTGTCTCCCAAACAGGGAAATCTTACAGGTAATAAGGAAAGAGGGAAGAAAGCTAGAAGGTTGGGCATTTATTACAAATAGACTGCTACTGGAACTAATATTAACAGATGGATCTAAGTAAGTATCACTGTTTATTTCTACCAGTGCTGTCACCATCCCCACTACCCTTCATCCCAAATTTCCCCAATCTTTTAATCTTATTTCTTTGAGGACTACGACCAATCAGCCTGGCCATTCATCACTGCCCACGAGTTATGAATCACTATGATTCAGGCCACTTCTTCCTTCATACAACATGAAAAAACGGGTATACTGCTCTTGGCTTTATCCATTGGGAGAATTTCCCTTCACCACCAGGCCTACCTCTGAGTGGGGCTGTAATAGGGGACCAGTCCACTTATAATTAACCTTAAGATACTGTGCTGACCCATTTGAGAGCCACGAATAGGTTTAGTTTCTGTTCTGTGTTTCCATACTTCACCAGTCGATCACAACTGACCCCTGTGAGGTAACATGTGTTAAGGTAAAGACATGAATTAAAAAAAAAAAATAGGAGCCACAAGAACTTGGGCTATCTGGTCATAAAATTTACTTGTGTTTCTGGGCCTTCTTGGACCCAATCCCAAATATATAATATCTATAATCTAATGATTTTTTTTCATGCCCTCACAAGTGAGACCAAGGTCTTACGTGTTGGTATAATTTATAATGTCCAGAACAGGAGGGAAAAGCAGTTACATTACAGGGCCCTTCCTCAAGGAGAGCCAGTTTACCCTCCAACCAATGGATTCTGTGTCTGTAAGCTCACTTACATCTGGAAAGTGGATGAAGAATCAGAAGTCTTCGTTTATGATGGCTAGCAGCCTTTTTCTCATCACCTTTTGATAAAGCAGTACCCTGATGGGTGACCCTATATTTCAACTCCTAGAACGCCATAAACTCTTATCCATCACCACAGATACTACTGGGTCTAGGCACCTTAATTGCCACTCCAGCCTTGCTACTCATTATAATAACTATGTCAAACTTACATCTGGCTTCTCCCATCCTGGAATCTCATTATCCCCAATTGGAAGTTGTGGCATCATTGTTTACTATAGACTCCAGCCTATAGAGGATGCTCACTGTCAGTTTCCTCAAAGTGCCAGTGTCCCTGCACCAGTGCATTCCTCATTTCCTTAGTTTAAATAGTACCTCCTAGGCCCCCTCAAGAAACGTAATCAGGTGATGGGTTCTATCATCTCACATAATAAATTCATTAAAATGCTCCCACTTTGCAAACCTTGTGGCCCCCAACATTCAGAATCTCCACTTCATTTACTGTAGAACATTTCCATGTCCAAATTCAAGGAACATTCTCAGCAGCATGTTAGGATCAGCTTCAAGGGTGCTTCCTGGACATTACATCCTTAGTCCTAGAATACTCTCATATCAAAAATTCTCCCTTATCCAGTTTTATGTTCTGCCTTCTGTAGTCCAACACTAACTTCCATGTGTGATCCCATAGTTCACGCCAGTCCAAATGGACCAGCACTTTCAATTCCTTTGGTGTATAAGCTATTTTTCTCCAGAGCAGAGATTTTATGTCTACATAGGCTATGTAGATATCTGTGATGCTTAATCTTATGTGTCAACTTGGCTAGACTATGGTGTCAGTTGTTTGGTCAAACACCAGTCTAGATGTTGCTATGAAGGCATTTTTTTTAGATGTGATGAGTCAGTAGACTTTAAGTACTACAGATAACCCTCCATAATATGGGTGGACCTCATCCAATCAGTTGAAGGCCTTATGAGCAAAGACAGAGTTTTTCTGAGGTAGAATTCTCCTCAAGACTGCAAGCTAAAAACCCTGCCTAAGTTTGTAGACTACTGATCTCTGGAATTTGGATTCAAGACTAACTTAACCTTAACCTTAACCTTTGGATTCAACTCTAATCTTAATTTCCAGGCTGCTGGTCTGTTGTATGGAATTCAAACTTGTCATGCTCCACACCCCCAGAATTGCATGAGCTAGTTCCGTAAAATAAATGTGTCTTGCTCTCTCTTCATACAGGCGCGCGCACGCACACACACACACACACACACACACACACACACTCAATTGGATTCTTTGGAGAACTCTGGCTAACAAAAGACCTAACTTGATTATAGTCCTGGAAGCAATGAAAAGAGACAAGGATATCTTGAAAGAGGCTTCTCGTTTCCAGCAAGGAGGATTGATCCTGAGGGTTTGTCTTCCAGGAGCACTTATTGTTTTGGCCTGGGTTCTTCCAGAGCAAAGGAGAGCCTTGAGTGGAGGTTTTTTATTTAGGAAAGAACCTCAGGGAGTGGAGGGCAGGGGAATGAACATGGGAGAAGGAAGAGCCAATACACAGGTACATTACTGAGTTTGTCACCAGCACAGGTGACTGATGCACAGGGAGCCCTATGAAATGTCTCCCAGAACTTTCTGGCTAGAGGATGCAAGGGAGAGTCATTTATCCATCAGCTTGCATCTTCTATTGTTCAAGATTGTGCTCTATATTATGTATACATGAGCACCATACGGACTCACTGCTTCCATAATGAACCTTGAAATTTGTCACCTAGAACTACTTGAGGGGTAAAATAGTAAACCCAAGCATTCTATTCTCTGATCATAACCAATCTCTTATAATTATGTCCTCTCACTTTCTTAGTTTTATCTTATGTGCTTTCCAGCTCTTAATCTTTGTTCCTACATTTTATCCTATTCACAGTGCCCTGCTGGTTTCAAGTAAGTTCAAATTGTGTCTCCATCCTCTGCTAGTTCCCCGAACTTGTGTAAGTTACTTAAACTCTCTAGACCTCAGTTTTTTGTCTATAAAATGGCATAATAACAGTACTAGCTTTATGGAATTGCTATGAGTATGATTTGAGATAATGCATATAAAACCTTTAGCAGTGTCTGATACAGAGAAACCAGTCAATAAATGGTAGCTGTTATGACTAATGGTGATTCTAACAATGATGATATTTGTCCAGCTCAGATACTACAGGTCATCACTTCTCTACTCTCTTAACTTTTGACCCTTGGGTTTCTGCCAACCCTGACCATAAGCTTCACACTTGATCTATAATCTCTTCACCTCAGTTCAACCTTTGGAATATCTCGCAGTTGTTCAACCTAAAGAAGAGAGATCATAAATAAAGCAGTAGCAACAAGAGAAAAGAATAGGAGGAAACGGAAGAGTCAAGGATGATTTTGGCTTACGTATTACTTACCAAGACAGTATAGGAATATGAGCTGATTCAGATGTGGATGATATAGGCAGTTTGTCCAGGCTATATAATGGCATTTTCTGTTGTGGTACTCTAGAAGTAATTTTCTATCTCCTTCCTTCCCTCTACATCTATTAGAGTTCATACATAAAGAATAGTTTATTTACCCCCATTTATTTATTTGCCTAGTTATTTACATCAGTATGGACTTGTAATATTTATTTTATTCTTTGGGTTGTAGTTCAAAAGTATGTAATTATTTTCTTGCTCAAGTCGTTCTAACTTTGGCCACTGGGAGCTCTTTAGTGCTGGTTCTTGTGCCCTTTTGGCATGCCATCATCCCTTTCCTTTTAAGGCATTTCCTTATTTTCTGACATCATGAGATGTGCTAGGCTCATCTTATATTTTCCTCAAACCTTCAATCAATCCATTTTCAAGGATTTCTCATTTTTTTAATTGGAGATTTCGAAACCAAGATCTGAGCCTTGGGTGTGCTCATTGCTACTGGGGCATCAAAAGTTACTGAAAAAAAAAAACATGCAAAAGAGACAAAATTGGCAAAGGAAATTCCCATGATGATATATACAGAAAATTAGCTGTGCTGAATGCCTAGAGCTCCACAAGGCCAGCTTGGGGCGAGAGGATGGAAATTTCAGGAACAATTGTTGCAAGTTATAAATGGAACTGAGCAAATGCTAGACGTGCCTAATCTGATTGATAGTCATAATAATGTAGAAAATGGACATTTACTTAATCTAAGTTTGTGAAGGAAGTTGGGTGAGAGGTAGAGAATTGTGGATGGGGAGGATGTAAGAGAGATAGACACATATTTTCTAATGTAGAAAGTCAATAATCTAAATTTGGAAAATAACAGTTTCTGTGCAAACATGGTATTCAGCAAGGTGATGACAAAAAATGGAATAAATAGCTTAAAACACTTAATGTAGTTTTAAGAGTAAGAGTAAGAATTGGGATTGGGGAGGAATAAGGCAACAAACTGCTATATTTTTTAACCAATGTGTTTTAGATTTACATACTTCATTGTTACAAATAAAATATTCAATTTAAAAAGGAAAAAAGAACACAGCTACAAAAGTTACAGTGGATAAAGGTAGATGGAGTTATCTGTTCCAGGTAATATAAATTCAAAGAGACCCACACCTAGAGATATATTTGCAAAATCTTTCCATTCCAGAACCAAAAGAAAAATCTTGAAAGAATGTGCAAAAAGATAAAAATTAACAAAATAAAATAACTTTGAGGAAAAAAATAAAAGCTATGACCCAAGAATATTACACCCTAAGAAATAGTCTGTTTACCTTGTATGAAATCAATGGAAATTCAATTTCAAGTATTTTCAAGTTCACAAAAGATGTACCTACCCTGAAAAAAGCATTTTCATATTTAATTGAATTAAATATGAAATTTCACAGATTAAGTAACTGATTTGCAGAGGAATTGTTTGTTGTTGTTGTTGTTGTTTTTAACTTACTCAAAGTATGTAAATGTAAGAGGTAGAATCAGCATTTAAATTTAGGTCTGTTTGACTTTGCCCATTATCTAGGTGGGAACATTATTCCAGGAGCTTGGCAATGTTTCTTCTTCCTCTTTTCCTTTTTCTTCTCTTTATCTTTATCCCTCTCTCTTTTCTGCTTGGAAAACAAAAGAAAACAAAAAACCTCTGTAACAATTTTGGGAAAGGAGTTCTAAGCTCAGAATACAAAAATCTGTTCATTTTTCCTAAAAGGAAAAAATAATGTATTCATTGTATTTTTTTCCCCCAGTGAGACTACAGCAGCAGCAGAAGGGACAAAATCTGTGTGCTGGGAAGGCATTGTGCTGGATTCTGGGGATACAATGATGAAGACTGATGAGGCCCTGTCCTCAGGGAGGGCACATTCTAATGGGGAAAATAGACAAAGAGCCAAGAAACAAAAAAGAAGTAAAATACAGGGGTTGTAATAACTGCTAAGAAGGAAACAAAGAAGGGGTTGGCAGAGAAAATAAGGGGACCAGGATACCTACTTTAAATTGGGTACCCAGGAGAAACTCTCTGAGAAGATGATTTAAGCTGATTCATGGCAGATGAGAATGAGGTACCACGTGCTAGGTGGTGGGGAGGCACTCCAGACAGAGGGACAGGAAGTAGCCAACTCCAGACAAGAATGACTACTGAAGTGTATGGTCCTGTGTGGACAAAGTAATTTGTCAATGTTTAATCTTGTTATTTTTTATTCAATAAATACTTATTTGCTTCCCTCTACATGGGAGGCATAGTTCCAGCCACTGAGAATACACAGTCCCTGAACATGAAGAAATTCTCATCCAGGAAGGAAATCTTACAAGTCCCCTGGAGGTGACTTACCAGAGTGAAGATGCTTCATATCAAAAGAGTACCTAAAACCAGTGTGGGTGGGTGTAGCAGAACCAGGAAAGGTTTGCCTACAAAATGATGTCTAAGCAGATACCTGGACATAAATAGGAGTTATGTGTAACTAACAATGCATGAAAATACATGGGGCATAACTGTTTTTTTCCCAGCTGGATTGAAAACGTTGAATAAATGACTTCAACGTTGTTATGGGTAGCATTGTGTGCCTGCAAAATTTGTATGTTGAAGTTCTAACCTCCAGTACCTCAGAATGTGACGTATTTGGAAGCAGATGTCATTAGTTAAGAAGAGGTCATTAGAGTGAACACTAATCCAATATAACTGGTATTTATAAAAGGCAAAATTTGGACACAGATGCACATGTGGAGGGAAGACAATGTAAGGACATTTGTAAGGAAATGTAAGGAAAAGGTAGCAATCTACAAGTCAGGGAGAAAGAACTGGAACAGATCCTTCACTCAAGGAACCAACCCTGCTAACATCTTGTGAACTCTGAGATAATAATCTGTTGCTTAAGTCACCCACTTTGTGGTGTTTTGTTATGGTAGCCCTAGCAAACTAATACAAACATAAACTTGGAATTACCTACCATATTATATTAAATGAAATAAATGTACAGAAATGCATAGCCTCCCCTATAACCTGGCAGTGTCTCTCACAAGCACACGCAAACACACACATGCATACACACAAACATTACACCCTCAGGAAAGAATATTTGCAAAAGATATACAAAGGACTGTTATCCAAAATATGCAAAGAACTCTTAAAATTCAACAGTGAGGAAACACAGAAGCCAACAAAAAATGGGCCAAATAACTTAAGAGACCTCACCAAGGAAGACTACAGATGGCAGATAAGCATATGCCAATACGCTCCACATCATATATCATCAGGGGGATGCTAACTAAAATAATCAAGAGATACCATCACACACCCATTAGAATGACCAAAATCCAGAACGCTGGTATCACCAAATGCTGGTGGGAATATGGGGCAATAGGAACTCTCATTCATCGTTTGCAAAATAACAGCGATGTTTAAGACAGATTGGCAGTTTCTTACAAAGCTAAACATACACCTACCATATATGCTCCAGCACGGAAACTGAAAATTTATGTCCATGAACAAACCTGTACACAGCTTTTTTATAACTAGTTTTATATGTAATTATAATTAATAATTGCCAAAACTTGGAAGCAGCCAAGCTGTCCTTCAGTAGGTGAATAAACTGTGGTCCATCCAAGCAATGGAATATTACTTAGCACTGAAAACAAATGAGCTAGCCAGCCATGAGAAGAAGTGGAAGAAACTTAAATGTATACTGCTAACTGAAAGAAACCAATTTTAAGAGGCTGCATACAGTATAATTGTAATCATAACGACACTCTGCAAAAGGCAAAACTATGGAGAAATAAAGAGATCAGTGGTTGTCAGGAGTTATGAGGGAAAGGGGATGAATAGGCAGAGCACAGAGGATTTTCAGGGCAGTGAACTTACTCTGTATGATACTATAATGATAGATGTATGTCATTATGCATTTGCCCGCAAATGTATACCACTAGGAGTAAACTCTAATGTAAACTATGGACTTTGGGTGATAATGATCTGTCAATGTGTCCTCATTTGTAACGAATGTAACACTCTGATGGGACATATTGATAATGTGTGAGGGAGGCTATAATGTGTGAGGGCAGAGGGTATATGAAAAATCGCTTTATTTTCCTCTCAATATTGCTGTGAACCTAAAACTTCCCTAAAATAAAAACTATTAATGTAGAATATATCACAAAGTATGTGAAAGCAAATAAATTCTTCTAATTCAGTAAGTATGAAGTATGACATTTCTGTCTGTTCAAAAATATATTTATAGGTAAATATGCCAGCTTTGTAAGTTGTACTTGATAATTAAATAATTATATATATACATGTATTATATGTGTATATCTATCTATCTATCTATATATATATATATTTTTTTTTTTTTTTTTTAAAGAGAGAGAGAGCACGAGCAGGGGCGGGGCAGAGAGAAAGGAAAATCTTCAGCAGGCTTCACATTTAGCATGGAGCTGGACGCTCAATCCCGTGACCATGAGATCATGACCTGAGCCAAAATCAAGAGTCTGACGCTCCACTGACTGAGCCATCCAGGTGCCCCAATACTAAATCTGTATTTTATTGAATAAGCTCAATGGTTTTCACAGTGAATCTAAACTGAAAATAAAACATAATTTTTTTAAAAACAATAAGGCTTTCTCCAATAATATTAATCTTAGCCATGTCCTAACTGCCCAGTTTGTGGCTTTGCTCCTGGATTTGCAGATTGTCAAGATGAGAGCAACTTCCTTGGGCACTTGATTATATCCTTTTATTTATTTACAAGTTTACTGGAATTTATTAAGATTAAAAGAGTGTGTTTTCTGTACAAGATTGGATAATGAAAAGAGAAAGAACTTCTTAAATAACAAGTAGATATTTATACAAACAGGATAGGCTCAAGTTTAAATTGTTAAGGGGAATGGGTGAGATATCCACAGAGATTTTATTTTTTTTTTTTTTTAATTTTTTTTTCAACGTTTATTTATTTTTGGGACAGAGAGAGACAGAGCACGAATGGGGGAGGGGCAGAGAGAGAGGGAGACACAGAACCGGAAACAGGCTCCAGGCTCTGAGCCATCAGCCCAGAGCCCGACGCGGGGCTCGAACTCACGGACCGCGAGATCGTGACCTGGCTGAAGTCGGACGCTTAACCGACTGCGCCACCCAGGCGCCCCTCCACAGAGATTTTAAATACTCAGAATATGCTGGGGCTTCTTCCATTTTATTTCCTCCTTCCCTTCCAGCTCTCTATTTGTCCAAAAATGCATACATTAAATGACAGGAGGAAGGGAGAGATTCACCTCTATAGTCATCAAAACATCTAGAAATGCCTCAAATTTGCTACTTTCTCTTCCAAATTTCTGTGGTATCCACAGATTAGACAATCGGTGTTTTCTCATTATGATTTCATTGGTTCCTGTTTTAGAGTAGTATTCTGTCACTATTATTGAGGTAATAAGACAGTATTCTGTCTTATTATTGAGGTATGGCCAGTGATTCTCACTCTCAAATCACATCAAAATCACCAGTTTTGTTGCTTTTGTTTAGTTGGTTTTGTTTTAATGGATGTGCCTGAGCTGTGCCTGAACCTCCAATCCCAGAGGTTCTGATTTACTTGGTCTGAGGTGGTGCCCAGTCATCAGTATTTTGTTTTTTAACTCTAAACTGATTGAAGTGTGTAGCCAAAGTTGAAAATCCCTGATCTACCCAGTGTTTCTCATCCTGGCTACTCAACCAAATCACCTGGGGCACTTGTTAAAAATACAGATTCCTATGCCCCTCCCTCAAGAATCTGATTCCATAAGCCTGAGGTGGACCACGGGAACCTACACTTTAAGAAGCACCCTAAGTGTTTCTGATAACTAGCCAAGTTTGAGAAACACTGGAGGCATCCAATAAAAATACAGAACACGCTAGACTGGTCTGGTTTTTGCTTTATGACAAAATTTCCTCAAACTCATCTTACTGCAGCCTCTCACTGAAAAAAAATTTCCTTTTAAATTTTTCTACTTTTTTTCTGTGGGTGTATGTGTTTGTGTACATATATTTAGTTTAGCTATCCATCAATCCCTTTCAGGGCATTCAAGAACCAATTTGCAATATTTATTTTATATGCATTCACATATGCACACAACGTATAAAAACAACAAACTAAATAGTGGTAAAATATTTGTGTTTATATAATCACTCTAAACACCAAAAACACATTTTTAAGTGATATTTTTTTTCGGGGAGCATTTCTTTCTCTACAATCAGATCCTTCTTTCCTTACCAGTTCTGAATCATCATATTCTATCCAAACAAATTGAGATCCTTAACTGACATTCTTAGAGTCTGACAGCACTGGGTCTAGAATGCATATAATCAAGCACATTTTCCTTCAATTTTCAAATCTTCCCCACCAGAACACCTTAAGCTCATCCTCATTTTAAAGATAATACCACTAATTGGGGTGGGAAGGGAGTTTTTCTGCTGACCAGCCTTTCCAAGAGGCTCTGCCCAGTAAGACACTGCAAAGCTGCTTTTTGTCAGACAGGTGTCTTTCAACCAAGATCAGATGCAACTACCAAGTCCAAGTGGGTGGAGTAGGGATGAAAGAACTCCTATATTGTCATAGTTTAAATATCATATACAGCATTTTAATTTACAGTATCTGCTATGTACATTTGTACTTCTCAAATCAGCATGGGCTTCTAGAAACCCATTTGTCACCTAGAAAGACTATTTTGCAGCTAGTATTTAGTAAATATCAAGTTGTTGCTCTAGACACAGTAGGATTTCCATGTTTAGCAAACAAAACCAACACAAATGAATAAAACAGCATCATCATCAACAATAATATAAAAATGATACATTTTGAGGCAATAACAAATAAGGTTTTCTTTCTTTTCCTTCTTCACTATATTCTTCCCTTTTTACCTGTGGATGTTTTTCACTTAGATCTTCAAACCCTCTGCAGTTAGATTTTTTTATGCAGGCTCAGAATTTTTCCTTTGTTTTAATTCCTCTATGAGAAAATTAAATGTATGGTATTATTTCCTTGTCTTTTTTTTTTCTTGATTTACTATTGGAAATAGAATGAGATTGTCCAGGTCTAAAAACAAACAAACAAACAAACAAAAATACAAAATAGACAATCAATGCTTTCCTTGTTGGTTGCTTAACAATGAACTTCTGGAAAAAAATCAAGTTATCAAGAAAACCCATCTGATTTAGAACATGCGATGATTGCCATGGTGTAAATACTGCCACCATAGCTGATCTCAAGCTACCAACTCAATGTCTCTGAGTGCAGATTTTAGAAGAGATAATGCACAATTGGCTATAGAGAAGCAGGACACGCAGCTTTATAGCACACCCCAGGCAGGAGCTTTATTGACATTTACTCATTTAATAACCATTATAACCTGATGAAGTAGAAGAAGAAACACGCAATTTAAAATAAGGACAATTGGGTCTGAGTCTTGGTCTGTCTCCTTATTGGCCAGGTGAACTCAGGCAAGTTCATGCTCTCTGATCCTCAGTCTTTGGAAATAATGTATTTAACTCTTGCTTTTTAATTACCTCCTTTTGAATGTTTTCTACTTCTTAGCATGTTTTAAATTAATTATGGGGTAGTCATGTTGATAGCATGTACCCTCGATAGGTTGTAATGAACATGGCACTTTACCCCAATCTAATTACGAGAAAAACATCGGACAAATCCAAATAGAACATGCAATACCAGTCCTCCTTAAAACGGTCAAGGTCACCAAAAACAAGGACAGCCTGAGAGACTGTTGCAGTCAAGAGGAACCCAAGAAGACATAATTACCTGACGTAATGTGTTATCCTTGATGGGATACTGGAACAGAAAAAGCATACTAGATAAAAACTAAGGATATCCGAATAAAGTATGGACTTCAGTTAACAATAATGTATCAATGTATCAATCAGATTCATTAATAATATCGAATATACCATACTAATGATATTAATAACTAATGATGTTAATAATTATCAATAAAATAGTAATAAGGGGAAAGTAAGTGCAAAGTATATGGGAAACTCTTTGTGCCGTCTTTGCAAACCTGAAACTTCTAAAGCATAAAAACAAGAACAGGAGAACCAAGTATAAAATTTCTCCTATGTGATAGTTGAAAACAAATATTCTATGCTATCATCACTGTCCTCTTCTGTAGGATGAAAATTCCCCCTTTTGTTGAACCATTCTTTTCATGATACAACTTGAAAATTTAGTCTCTGTCCTAGGAGTTTCTGATCATTTCCTGAATAAGCATTGCTCTTCCACGCTTTTTTTAGTTTTGACTATACAGTTCTCTGGAGATTGTCCTTCCTTGGGACCCCCTTTCTGGTTAACCCCTATTCTCTTTCAAGAGCCACTAAAATAGCACCTCCTCCCTTGCAACACACCAAATCTAATAACCTTGCCTTTCTTGTCCGCCATGCCAAATGACTTTCTTCTCTGTACTCATGGCATTTGTTCATAGCTGTTATTTCATCATGCTCTGCTGTAATATTTTTCTCATCTCTGTCTCTTGTTATGCTGTGAGTAGAGGCTGTTCTGTATGCTGAAAACCTAGAAAAGCACAGACACATAGAAGAAGATACCAGTCGATGAAGTTGGTTCTACATGGAATAGCTTTTCCTTCTAATCCATTTTGGTCAGTTCTCCTGCATCTCTCTTATTTCAGGTGTTCCCATCCTCATTCTACTTATCCAATTCCTATCTACCTTTCATGTTTCCATTTACAGGACATACTCCTCTCTCTCTGAACCTGTTTCCTTTATAGTTAGCAAGACACGATTAATTCACCTCTCCTTGTTTTAATGTACTTTTAGTTTGTCTGAGCTAAAGACCTGTGTCTTATGCTATGCTTGTGTTCCTCACAGGTCACCCTATTAGGCTAATGAATTGGCTCATTAATATGTGCTGATCGTTTGGTTTTCTGATTATCCTATTCTTCACTGAATGCCCTTCCTCTGAATTCTGGAAACTTTAATTCTGTACCCATACTTAGCATGTGATTGTATAGTTGCTGTTCTGTTTTTGCTTTGATACATATACATTTTGTCTGCCTAGCAACACTGTAAGCATTTTTAGAGCATAATTGATCTTCCCAGATACTTAATGAATAGTGGACTTCTAGACTCATACCAACTGAGGACCTGATAAAATATTGCATCTGAATCCACACTCTGTGAATGAAAATTGGGAAGTTCCTAAACTCTGCATTTTCTAGACTAACTTTTCCTGAATTATCTCACGGCATAGGAATCGTCTGTTACCAATTGATGGCAGAAAGCACTTACAATGCAATAATAATTTGAGCCCGGTGGCTAACTGAGGCTAATTCTTAAGAGGGAGTGTGCTTTAAAAGGGTGTAGTTTCTTTTGTTCAGTGTTGCTCACTCTTAATCCATTTGCACTAGGGAAACCACAATTACCATAAATGTAAAGTGTAGAAGTATATTTTTAATGTAGTTTAGTCTAAAAATATTCACGGGCTACTACCTTCTCTTTCTCCATCTGTAACTATTTTATACATCCTACACTGCATTTGAAAGTTAGAAGTTCTTATATACTTTATTAATGAAAATAGAAATATAGATGTCTAAGAGAGGATTTCTTTTCATTCTATCTTTTTGTCTATTTATGACACAACTAATAATATTAAGATTTTCCCAATTTTGCCATTTCTTTTAACTGAAATTCACTAAGAGGTTTTGCAGAATTTATTTATTTATTTTATTTTATTTTTTGTTTATTTATTTTTTTTGGCAGAGAGAGAGAGAGACAGTGCGCATAAGCGGGGGAGAGGCAGAGAGAGAGGGGAGACACAGAATCCGAAGCAGGCTCCAGGCTCTGAGCTGTCAGTACAGAGCCTGATGCGGGGCTTGAACTCACGGACTGTGAGATCATGACCTGAGCTGAAGTCGGACGCTCAACCGACTGAGCCACCCAGGCGCCCCAAGGTTTGCAGGATTTAGACATCTGAATTGTATGCTGAGATCATAGAGCACCTAACATCCAATTCTAGAAATTATGATTGTGAAAAAAACTTCTTGTCTTACAGCCTTGAATTTTCTGTTTTTCACTCAAATTTACTACTCAAATCAGTAAGCCAGATCTATGGGCTTAATGAGCAAAAGATCTTGATTTGATTATATCCAAGGTCAATGGTGCAACCTTGGGCACATCCTTTTTCTCTTAGTTGTCTTATCTGGAAATGGAGGACTAAGTGAGATAATGTATATGAAAGGGTTTCATCAACTCTAATACAATATTTTAATACTTTTAAGAAAATACTCTAAATTATAAAATGTGAAGGAAAAAAAAGTAAAACCTAAACAACTAATAACCTTAAGAGCTCTATGTTTCATGGTCTTTAGTATCAGGGACCTAGAAAATGAATTTAACAAGGCCTTCCTGTTCTTTTTGTTAAAAGCAATGTTACATTCAATCAAACTTTCCCAGGTTGGTCTGGACACTTATAAAGTGTGCAGCTCAGAGGAATTATTCCACGTTGACTTATAGTGTTTTTTCTTAGTCACCTGTGAAATAAACATGTTTTTATTGTGCTTCCTTTTGTTTTAGCCATGAAGAGTGCTTTGATCACGTTGAAAATCTTTGAGTTCTCTCTCTTTTTGTGCCATTGTTTATTGCCCTGTTGACATGGAATACCTTTTTTCTCGTTCCATTTTTACTGATACATTCCTACACCCCTTTTAAGACTCATTTCCAATGTCATGTTTCTGGAAAGATCTCTCTGCCCCTTCTGCTCTGAGTTGGTTAGTTATGACCCCTTT
Source organism: Lynx canadensis (assembly GCF_007474595.2). Taxonomy (NCBI): domain Eukaryota; kingdom Metazoa; phylum Chordata; class Mammalia; order Carnivora; family Felidae; genus Lynx; species Lynx canadensis. Next base: position 41,562,958 of record NC_044314.2, read on the forward strand.
GTGCCCCACTAGACAGTGAGCTTATTGTAGCCCTGTCACTTTTCACTTTTCTCTGGGAAAATCCTGATCTAGTGCATGGTACATAATGGGCACTGAGTACAGCTAGTTGCATCGATCATCCTACCCTCTTTTTGTCTTTTTCACGTCTTGTCTCTTTTCATGTCTTGTCTTTTTCATGTCTTGAAAGACCCCTGGTCTTTTCAACTCTTATTATTTTGTAATGTTTTTGTCAAGCATATTATTTTTAAACTTATAAACTTGGGTATTGTCTATTAATTTTTTTTTTACCATTACTCCTGTCTTTAATTTTGTGTCACAGAATTTAAAAACCCTGATACATTGTTCTGATACACGAGATGTATGCAATTATTTCATTTAAGAAAGACTAGAATTGTAGAATGTTCTACATTCCATTTTTTAAGTAGCATGACTCAACTATTCCATCAAGGTGTGTTCATTTTCTAGTATCTGTTTCAGTACAATAGGTAAATAGGGCATTTTCCAGCTTTCCATGAACCAATGTAAGTTGCAGCGGGCTTCTCCTCTGTGACTTGGTTCACCCAATGATTGTCTTCCTAGACTTAGGTCTCTTTCTCTTTCTCACTCTCTCTCTATAATATATAATGTATGATATACTATATAAACTTACATTTAGGTATTGAAATTATACATATATAAGAATATATAACATTTTACAACATCAGAGAAATTAGAACAATGCAAAACCTAAATATTCCTCTCAAGCCCAGAAAATAGAAAGTCACCAGAAATTATTCCCTGATTTCACTTCCTGGGCCGGCCCCATATTGTGTCTTCAGGTATTCATGGTGTGAATCTATATACCTTCCTCTCCAGTAAGATCAATATCCATCCTCCTTCCTTGACCAGAATAGTCCACGGGATAGAGTGGTATAGCAACACACGCTCTAGAAGTCAAATCATTTGGTGTAAATAACAAACACTGCCAGGGCTTAAGCAAAGCATATCATACTCGTGCTTTCCTTTTCAGGATAGTAGTAAAAAGCAACAGTTAGCTTAACAGTCTAAGCTAAGCGGAAGTAACTCTGAGCTTTTTCACTGCGCCTGAGACCTCTGACCTGTTTTAGGAGGCACGCAGTGCACCCATGCACACTCTTTGAAGTATGGGCAGAAAGTGTCAGAAACATTTTAGTTCCAATTCATATAGGGCAACTTTTACCAAAAGATAGCATGGTTTACAAAATGTTTCTCTATCCACGCAGGGGAACATTGTTTTGTTTGATCACGCAGAGCAGTTTCTGCTTTCCATTCCCGTCTTTCGAATTATCTTCCAGTGTGTAAGAAATAGCAGCGGTTCATAACACCCTTGTAAACACCAGCAGTCTAATTCCTCATCTTCACCTTAGACCCATGAAGCAACAGAGGACCACTGAGATGCCAGTCCGGTCAATTAACCTTAGATAACGACAAATTCTTAGAGGTGCTTCATGAAATACTATACAGGATCTGATCAAGAAACATTTATTTTTGTTATATCCAAAACAAGCTGCAGGAAGCTTGGTGAATGGCTTTTATTTTCAGTTCAATAACACATACATTAGAAATGGTTCCTTGGGGAGCGTGGGTGGCTCAGTCCACTAAGCATCCGACTCTGGTTCAGATCATGATCCCACGGTTTGTGGGTTCGAGCCCCATATCGGGCTCTGTGCTGACAGTGTAGAGCTTGGAGCCTGCTTCGAATTCTGTATCTCCCTCTCTCTCTGCCCTTCCCCACTTGCACTCCGTCTCTCTCTCTCTCTTAAAAAATAAATAAACATTAAAAAAGTTAAAAAAGCAAAGGCAGCCTAAACCCAGCAGAAGAAGAGAAATAATAAAGATCAGAGCAGAAATAAACAATATAGAATCTAAAAAAACTGTAGAGCAGATCAACGAAACCAAGAGTTGGTTTTTGAAAAATAAACAAAATTGACAAACCGCTAGCCAGGCTTCTCAAAAAGAAAGGGAGATGACCCAAATAGATAAATCATGAATGAAAATGGAATTATCACAACCAATCCCTCAGAGATACGAACAATTATCAGGGAATACTATGAAAAATTATATGCCAACAAATTGGACAACCTGGAAGAAATGGACACATTCCTGAACACCCACACTCTTCCAAAACTCAGTCAGGAGGAAATAGAAAGCTTGAACAGACCCATAACCAGCGAAGAAATTGAATCGGTTATCAAAAATCTCCCAACAAATAAGAGTCCAGGACCAGATGGCTTCCCAGGGGAGTTCTACCAGACATTTAAAGCAGAGATAATACCTATCCTTCTCAAGCTATTCCAAGAAATAGAAAGGGAAGGAAAACTTCCAGACTCATTCTATGAAGCCAGTATTACTTTGATTCCTAAACCAGACAGAGACCCAGTAAAAAAGAGAACTACAGGCCAATATCCCAGATGAATATGGATGCAAAAATTCTCAATAAGATACTAGCAAATCGAATTCAACAGCATATAAAAAGAATTATTCACCATGATCAAGTGGGATTCATTCCTGGGATGCAGGGCTGGTTCAACATTCGCAAATCAATCAACGTGATACATCTCATTAACAAAAAAAAGAGAAGAACCATATGATCCTGTCAATCGATGCAGAAAAGGCCTTTGACAAAATCCAGCACCCTTTCTTAATAAAAACCCTTGAGAAAGTCGGGATAGAAGGAACATACTTAAAGATCATAAAAGCCATTTATGAAAAGCCCACAGCTAACATCATCTTCAACGGGGAAAAACTGAGAGCTTTTTCCCTGAGATCAGGAACACGACAGGGATGCCCACTCTCACCGCTGTTGTTTAACATAGTGCTGGAAGTTCTAGCATCAGCAGTCAGACAACAAAAGTAAATCAAAGTCATCAAAATTGGCAAAGATGAAGTCAAGCTTTCGCTTCTTGCAGATGACATGATATTATACATGGAAAATCCGATAGACTCCACCAAAAGTCTGCTAGAACTGATACATGAATTCAGCAAAGTTGCAGGATACAAAATCAATGTACAGAAATCAGTTGCATTCTTATACACTAACAACGAAGCAACAGGAAAGACAAATAAAGAAAACTGATCCCATTCACAATTGCACCAAGAAGCATAAAATACCTAGGAATAAATCTAACCAAAGATGTAAAGGATCTGTATGCTGAAAACTATAGAAAGCTTATGAAGATAATTGAAGAAGATTTAAAGAAATGGAAAGACATTCCCTGCTCATGGATTGGAAAAATAATATTGTCAAAATGTCATACTACCCAAAGCTATCTACACATTCAATGCAATCCCAATCAAAATTGCACCAGCATTCTTCTCGAAATTAGAACAAGCAATCCTAAAATTCATATGGAACCACAAAAGGCCCCGAATAGCCAAAGGAATTTGAAGAAGAAGACCAAAGCAGGAGGCATCACAATCCCAGACTTTAGCCTCTACTACAAAGCTGTCATCATCAAGACAGCATGGTATTGGCACAAAAACAGACACACAGACCAATGGAATAGAATAGAAACCCCAGAACTAGACCCACAAACGTATGGCCAACTCATCTTTGACAAAGCAGGAAAGAACATCCAATGGAAAAAAGACAGCCTCTTTAACAAATGGTGCTGGGAGAACTGGACAGCAACATGCAGAAGGTTGAAACTAGACCACTTTCTCACACCATTTACAAAAATAAACTCAAATGGATAAAGGACCTAAATGTGAGACAGGAAACCATCAGAACCTTAGAGGAGAAAGCAGGAAAAGACCTCTCTGACCTCAGCCGTAGCAATCTCTTACTCGACACATCCCCAAAGGCAAGGGAATTAAAAGCAAAAGTGAATTACTGGGACCTTATGAAGATAAAAAGCTTCTGCACAGCAAAGGAAACAACCAACAAAACTAAAAGGCAACCAACGGAATGGGAAAAGATATTTGCAAATGACATATCGGACAAAGGGCTAGTATCTAAAATCTATAAAGAGCTCACCAAACTCCACACCCGAAAAACAAATAACCCAGTGAAGAAATGGGCAGAAAACATGAATAGACACTTCTCTAAAGAAGACATCCAGATGGCCAACAGGCACATGAAAAGATGTTCAGCGTCGCTCCTTATCAGGGAAATACAAATCAAAACCACACTCAGGTATCACCTCACGCCAGTCAGAGTGGCCAAAATGAACAAATCAGGAGACTATAGATGCTGGAGAGGATGTGGAGAAACGGGAACCCTCTTGCACTGTTGGTGGGAATGCAAATTGGTGCAGCCGCTCTGGAAAGCAGTGTGGAGGTTCCTCAGAAAATTAAAAATAGACCTACCCTATGACCCAGCAATAGCACTGCTAGGAATTTATCCAAGGGATACAGGAGTACTGATGCATAGGGGCACTTGTACCCCAATGTTCATAGCAGCACTCTCAACAATAGCCAAATGATGGAAAGAGCCTAAATGTCCATCAACTGATGAATGGATAAAGAAATTGTGGTTTATATACACAATGGAATACTACGTGGCAATGAGAAAGAATGAAATATGGCCTTTTGTAGCAACGTGGATGGAACTGGAGAGTGTGATGCTAAGTGAAATAAGCCATACAGAGAAAGACAGATACCATATGGTTTCACTCTTATGTGGATCCTGAGAAACTTAACAGGAACCCATGGGGGAGGGGAAGGAAAAAAAAAAAAAAAGAGGTTAGAGTGGGAGAGAGCCAAAGCATAAGAGACTGTTAAAAACTGAGAACAAACTGAGGGTTGATGGGGGGTGGGAGGGAGGGGAGTGTGGGTGATGGGTATTGAGGAGGGCACCTTTTGGGATGAGCACTGGGTGTTGTATGGAAACCAATTTGTCAATAAATTTCATATATATAAAAAAAAAAAGTTAAAAAAAAGTATTCCTTTGACTATGTGTCACATTTTCTATAGAATTGACAACATTTACATTGCGATCTAGCCAAAAAAATCAATTTATAAAACTCTAGGTGACTTTTATGGATGTTGTTTCAGAAAATACCAATAGTTTCTCAGGGAATATTAGCATTTCAAAGGATTAACAAGGCAAAACTATTTTGTACTGTCATCAGATTCAGTTACAAATATAAAAAAGGCTAAAAACTAAAAATATAACAATCTTCTTATTTCAAAGAAGCAGCTCCATTGAAAAGAGTTTTAATTATTAACTTGTTGGGTTTACTTCAAACGCGCTACTATCCTTATAGTTCCAAATATGTGCTAATATATTAAAAGAGTATATATATCATGAAAAAAATGCAGTGGCTTAGCAGTTCTGAAAAGAGCTCGACATCATGATCAGACAAATGATTCAGATTAAAATGATAACGTCATATTAATCAAAATAGGATTTTTAACAAAATGCCAATATTCAATCCTGGCTAGGATGTTTATTGTTTGTGTTCACGTCAATCAGAATGTGCATCAGTGCTCTGCTTTGGGGATGTAGGTTGGCTTTATATACCAAGAGCCATTAAATCTCATTATCTTTTGACCTAGAATGTCTATGTGTAGGACTCTATCTCAAGAAATGATCCTAAATCCAGAAAAGGCTTTAGCTTTCAGGATGGTTTTGTAATAAGAAAAAAAATTTGGAGCAACTTAAATTCTCAATCTTAGAGAGTGGTTAAAGCAATTGTAATGTGATTATTTGAAGGAATTTAATACAGTCATTGACATATCTATATAGGACTTGTCACAATATGGGACAAATGTTTGTTTTATTAAATTATTAAAGGGAAAATGTATTCTACAAAGTTAAATCAAAGCACAATGTAACAATGTTTAAAATTCTGTACACAGAAACTAGATTGGAAGATATGCAATGGAAGATTACATTTAGATCGTGGGTGAAGGTCTCCTCCCTAATTCTCTATCTTAACAAAGTTTAGGTAGTGATAATACATATTCTTATCCATAAAAATCAACATTTAATAACATTATTTTTAATATTTAAGATAAATAATTGACAGTAAGATTCCGTGTATCATAGAAAAAAAAACAACACACTTTTCAAACATTTGACTTTGAAGACCAACAACAACAACAACAAAAAATTGGAGGAGATTTCAGGAAGTGAATAAAAGTCTAAAATATTCATTATGTTCATTTCGCCAAGATTTTAATCCTAACTACATCATATGAAGTACTTTAACTTTCAAAATGTGTAATAGATTTTAAGCTCCATGAGGGCAGAGGTCATGTTTTCTTCAGCTTTCTATCATAAGTATCATGGGTAGTGCTGAGAGTACAGAAGCTGTTAATAAATGATTTGATGCATAATAGGTATTATTGAAATGACAATAAAGAAAAGGTCAGTTTGGTGGAAATTTTCTGATTTGCCTGCTTATCTACAATATTTCTTGTTCTGTCAATAGCCCACAGTTGTTTTGGGCAAGGGCTTCTCCACCACTTTTTGCCTACGTGGTCTGGCATGATCCTTGATGTTCAACTCATGGATTTAACCAGTGGAACTGTGTTTTGCTCAAACTATTGGAAGCAAGACACGCTTTTTTAAGTATGAATTACTAAACTGATAGAAAATAATCTTAGAGCTTCTGGTGGCCATCTTTGGCTCCACTTTAAGGAAATTGAATGACAATAAAACCAACACAAAGAAAGAGCTAAGAGATGGACACCAATAGCTTGGTGAGATCCTTTGATCATTTGGTTTGAGCTATGCCTGAATCCAAGCTATCCCTGGACTTTCCAATTACATGACCTAACAAATCCCTTGTCCACAACTATTTTGTTTTATTTTGTTTCTCTTAAGCCAGTTTGGGTTATGTGTGAGTGCTGAATAGAGTTCTAAATTAAACAGAGACTTTATGCTGACATTTCTTATCATAGGTTTGCCAACAGTTTTGAGAATAATGAGAAGTAGTCATTTTTAATGAAAATTGATCCGTATTCTATGCCAGCAGCCTGAAGAAATCATTGCCAATAGTTATCAGTACTTATGAATTACTTCTAGTTTTCAAGAACCTTTTACCCAGATAAAAGTTTCTGAATCCAAAGGAATTTAAGGGGCTTTCTACTGCAGTACATTGAACTCATGAACCCAATGTGTTCTCTATAGCCAAGACTTCTTTTTCCTTTGTTCATACACTTCTACCCTCCCATTTTAAGATCACATACCCTCATTTACCCCTGTTTTTCTGTCATCTTTGGTCATGTATATTTAACACAAAGTGCCTTGTTATGGGCTCATCAGTGTATACAGATTCCTACCAGTTCAGAGTCTTTTGAAAGAAAATTGGGTCCTCTGACAGAGATAATAATTCTGTCAGTAAGTGGTTATTCTGAAGCTTTGAATTTATTCATAAACAACACTTTCCACAAGTTGGCTGTGTATAAACACTTCTTATGAAATTTGTCACTGTATTTCCATGAGACACAATCTTGAAAATTTAATAGAAGACATATTTTCTCAACATGCCTTCCATAAGTTAAAAATTAAAGACTTATAAGGGCCATGTGAGTCCTTAGATTTAAATCTTTCTCTGTAGGGCCATAAATCTGTGGTAGAAAACAGATTATGCAATGCTTACATATTTAATTTTTTTCTTCTATAGGACTCTGCATTTAGAATGTAATCATTCTCTATTCTTTTTTTTTTAAGTTTATTTATTTATTTTGAGAGAGAGCAAGAGCAGGGAAGGGGCAGAGGGAAGGAGAGATAATCCCAAGCAGGCTTTGCACTGTCAGAACAGAGCCCAATGCGGGGCTAGAACTCACGAACCAGAAACCAAGAGTCCGACCCTTAACCTAGTGAGCCACCTAGGCGTCCCTCATTGTCTGTTCTTAATTTCTAAGTTTCTAAGACATTTAATATTTGCCATGGTGCCTCCTTTTACCCTGTATTTTGAACTAGAAAGAAAACATTTGTGTTTTCTTCCACAAAGTTGTGCCTTTTAAAAATTTTAATAAGATGCCTGTCTTCCTTTTTCTTTTTTTTTTTTCTGTATATGGTGCTTATCTTTTAGCAGAGGTGAGACCCCCATATTGGACCCTTAAATATTTGTTCCATGAATACATCTGTTTGTGTATCTTTAGATAGCTTTTACATAAGAGACCTTGTATTTGCAATAAGTTTGTGTTTGTTTTACTTGAAGTGCAATCTCTTTAACTTTTTATTGCATACATAGGCAATTATATGGTATAAAATATTAGTGCTTGCTATGAGCCAAACACTGTTCAAAGTGCTTTCTGTGTATAATCACATTTATCCTCATAATAATCTATAGATTAGCAGCTATTATTACCCCCATTTTATAGATGAAGAGTCTGAGGCGCAGAAGAGTTAAGTAACTCGCTTAATGGTATATTGCTAGTAAGTAGTAAAGACAGGGGTTGAACCCAGGCATTCTAGCTGCAGAGTCTAAACTCCTAATCTGCAAAATCTGAGCTTTTAACCACTGTTCTATGCTATCAGTCATTCAGTTATGCTGGTAATTTAGGCATAGATTAAAACAAAATACAACAAACACACACATAAAAATGAAAATAAAATAGAGCTCTTTCTAAAAAATATATATTATAAATATGTTTAAGTATACATGCATTTAAATATACACTTAGATAATCATGCCCAAACATACACAGAAAGAATTACCTTTGGATCTACACATATACTTTTTTATTCCTATTTCTATATTTCTATTCTTTTCTCCCAAAGTATCAAATATTAACATATCCAATTAAAGTGATTTTATTTTCTCAGAGCCAAATTCCAATGCAGACACAAAATATATGTATCAGTAGCTATACCTTTGGCAATATATGCTACAAGATATCTCTCAGTTCTTCTTCCATGGTCTTTTATTTCCCAAATATTCCCAGCCTCCAATTTCAAAGAAGCGGTTATATTATTATTCCCACGTTTATATGCAAGAAGGAATTGCTCCCACTGTGAAATAATGAAAAGAAAATCTTTCATACTTTCTTTCTCATCATCACGGGTATTGGGTTGTGCCTTTACTTTTCAGTTGAACACGAGGTAGAAATGTCAGTAGCAGGAGCAAGGGGAGTAATTTCACTTATAAGAATTTATAACATAAATGCATTACATAAATGCAAACAAGCATTTCCCCTGACTATAGGATGGCTGTCCAAAAAAGAGGCCAGGGGAGCACATGGGTGGCTCAGTCGGTTAAGCATCTGACTTCGGCTCAGGTCTGATCTCATGGTTCGTGCATTCGCGCCCCATGTCAGGCTCTGTGCTCACAGCTGAGCCTGGAGCCTGCTTTAGATTCTGTACCTCCATCTATCTCTGCCCCTCCCCTGTTCACGCTCCGTGTCTTTCTCTCTCAAAAATAATTAAACATTAAAAAAAAAAAAAAAGAAGAGGCCAAGTGCCCACAGTATTCCAGAATAATGGGCTGCCATTAAGAACCATAGATTATAACTGCTTCTGAATACATTTTACTAGTTCCAACCTGACTTATTGTTGAGCAAGGCTGAACTCTTACTTGCCTGATCATCACTTTCTGTTCCTTTTCAACATATGTGTATATACTTATCACCGAAATATCAGGAGAGAGTGAAAAAGTGGACTTTTGGAGGCAGTCAGGCTTGGGTTCCAATGTTAACTTCTTCTTCATTGGGTCAGCGGGCAAAGGATGATCACATCCTTTTTCATGGTTTTATCATTTGAAAGGAGCCCTCACTGGGCTGTTTGAGAGGATTCACTGAAATGCCTGCCACATCCTGATTTTTAGCAGTGGCTCAGGAAGTATGAATTTTAGTTCCTTCTCTATACCCTATATTAAACAATTACCATTTGAAAATATTTACCTTCCTTTCCTAACTTCCATCACTGCTGATGGGTGCAGTCAATACTGAACTCACTGAGTTGTGATAGGAGAAATGATGCTGCAGTTCTCCTTGCAAGGGTTATTAGTTTTCAAAAGACTATACTCGATGGGCGTGCCTTGGTGGTTCCGTGGGTTAAGCAATCTGACTCTTGATTTCGGCTCAGGTCACAATCTGACGGTTCGCGAGTTTGAGCCCCATGTTGGGTTCTGCACTGATGACGCAGAGCCTGCTTGGGATTTTCTCTCTGCCCCTCTCTCTCAAAACGAATAAAGTTAAAAAGAAAAAAGAAAAACAAACAAACAAAAACTAACCTCAGTGGAATATAGTACTTTTGGGCTAGGATATCTTGCATGTAATGTGTAAGTAATTCGGATGAACGGAGTGATTTTAAAGAGAGTTGGTCCCAGATCGTAGTTGCTCTCAAATAGTGATAGTCAAGGAAGAAAATAGATTGCCTCGCAGTGAGTAACAAAAAAAAGAATGCAATAAAAAAATTATCTGCCAGCTATTTCCTTATTCTCTAACTTTTATGAGGTCTATGTACACTCTGCTAAATTCTTGGTGACACCTCGAAGACCAAACCACAGTGGACAGACGATGACAGGGGTAAACACAGAGAAGTTGCTGCTGTGACCGGAGCGCCAGATCTCCTGCAGAACTGTGGTGCTGTCTGAAGCAGACAACACCTAAACGCTGAGATAGGGAGATAAGTTCTGATGGCTGTGATTACACATGCATATGTCCCCTGATTTGCCAAAACGGCAGCTGAGGAGGCATCACTTCCATGTATGGAGTTTGTGCACCATTTGTGTTTGTACCTAGGGGCAAGACAGGTTAATAAGGCCAAGAAGAAGGAGGGGAGGACGTGGGAGTGGGTAATAACCGGGGAGCATCAACCTGGGGGGAAAAGGAGGAGGTTTGAGGATGGAGGGTGTTCCCTCTTGCTTCTGCCTATGTGTCAAGTGGCAGGAGAAATTTTGAAAGCTGTGAGGAGGAGCTAGTGACCGGGCTTTGGGGTGTTTTGTACCCCACCCTCCCCACTTGTAGGAAAACCTCTTTACATTCAGAAGTAATTGAATTGGAAGGAGGAAGACTGACCTGGGAATAGGAGGAAAGCAATTCTCCCGCGGCTCCATCTCCTGTCTCTTATCACTGGCCTCCTGACTCTCTTCCAAACCAAGCTCGGCTGCATCAAGGTGGCAGCAGAAACACCCCGCACAATTGCCAGCCACTGGGAATCTGCTTAAGCCACCCTGTGCATCCCAAGCTGCCCTATTATCCAGCCACCATCCCTGACCATTGGGACCACTTCTGATGGCTGTGGCCTCTGCTGCTCCAGGGAGCATCTTCCGTAAGCAGCTCCTTTTCTGTCTCCTGGTGAGTAACAACCAAAGGATCAAGGAATTCATGCATGTTACTACGCGCTTCCTCCCTCTAGTTTGGGCTTGAAAGGGAGCAGGGGTGGCAGTGGAAGGCCCAGAAGATAGACTGAGAAAACAAAAACAGATCTGAGAAAAACCCAAGCAAGAGCTGAGATACATGTGACCCGGGATAGCAGGTGTTTTGTTTATTCTTCGCATGCCCACTGCCAGCATGTTGAAGTTTTTCAAGGGAATCCCTGTTCAATCTTGCTGTGGTGTTTTCCTAAGGAACATTGGAGTGAATTCATTCCTTGGGCATTTGTCCCAGAAGGTTCTGAGGTTTCTTCTCACTATCAGTCATTAAATGCGCTGTAGTTGTTTGTCACGCTTAGTTCCACTGAGCTGCAAGAGGAGGAGAAGGAAGTCTGGGTGGGGATGTGTATTATCCAGGACTTTCATTTTAACCACCCGAAGCTAAGAGAAGTGCAGAACTCCCAGTTCAAGCAAGGGGTTTAACTTGAGAAAAACAATAAAGAAAAATGTGACAGCCATTGAAAACAATCCATGACCTTGGCTTCCACTTGAGTTTTCATAGCTTCATAAGTGTGTACTCAGGTGCTATTTTTCTTTGGCGGGGATGAGGGAGAGGAGACTTGTCCCATATCTCCATCTGGCATTTCTGAGCTGTGCATTTTCTTTCTTTCTCTCTCTCTCCATTTTAGTTTCAGAATTTAAAGGTTTTACTGTATGGGGATAAACATTTTCTCCATATAAATATATGATGCAGGGTTGATGGTCAGATTCTCATTCTGTAACTGCCTGGGGGAGACAATAACAACAACGTCAGAGACCACCTTGAGTTAGCAGTAGGTAAAATGTGGTGAAAGATTTTTGAGGGACTCGTCCAGTTTTCTTTTGCTTCTGGTCTCTTCTGTGTCCAGTATCCTTTGGATCATCCCTTGCCCATCCATCCCTAACCCCCATAATAATTAAAAGGTGTCTGACCCCAGCTCCCTGTAAATCATTAAGCTGTTAATTTAAGTTGAAGACTGGAGTAGTACTTCTGGTGACCTCCACTGGCTTTGCCTACAGAGGCAGAAGCAAACAAGTGGGGATCGTAGGGCAGGTAGGAAAGAAGATGGTTGTGGGAGTAGGGATGTGGCTATATCCTATGAGAATAATGTATGTGTATATATAGGTTAGACATGTGTATACATACAAACACGTACATATACAGATACAGATGTGTGCACACACACACATATATATATATATTCTGTCAATTACAAAATAGTCTTTCTACATCATATATTGAGATCATTACTAATAGAATTCTTTACGTTCTGAAAGTTCTTGAGATATAAATGTAGTTTATTCCTTGGCATTAGGGATGAGTATATTAAAAAGTCAAATAAATAAGAATGTCTTATGTTTAAATACCTACCTTGTGCTAGACACTGAGTTTGTAACAGAGAACAAGGCAGGTGTGTTTTTTCTCCTTAAGTAACTTGCAAGCTCTTGGAAGAGAGGCCTGGAAACAGAAAGATCATTAGGTGACTATATGATCAGCCTGCTGCTACATTCCAGGAAGGAAAATGTGTGGAGTTGTAAAAACATTACAGGGAAGCTAAAAAAATAATAATAATATAATTAATTAATTAATTAAACTGAGTACAAATGTAACTTTCTAAATTCCAGTGTTTGGTATTATTTGCCTAACAGTGTTTTTGTAAAACTACAAACTATTTAAATAGGCTGATGCAGTATATCCAAGTATGGATAATAATGCCCTCTTTCTCTCCCAAATAATAGGTCCCATAACTAGAAATATGTCCTCAGAAAAAAATCATAATAAAATTGACCTGTTCCTGGGAAATCTAGCCCTGCTATATCTTGTATTTAAACAATCAAAAAGCAGTCATAGTGGTAAACAGGAGAGAAGGCAAATAAATACAGAATGTGAAGAGAAAGAAGCAAACTATATTTTGAACCTGACGATACTTTTAAACTAGTAACTTTTTCCCTCAAGTGGTCTCTCTTTTTTCCTTTGACTATCTAGCTGTTTAAAACAATAGTTGTGTCTTGAATTTAATTACAGATCTTTACCCTGTTGAAGGCTACTCTCTATATTTTGAATTATATTTCTTTTTAGACTAGTTTTTTGGTTTGAGATCATTTAAACTTTGATGTTTATGCCAAGCCAGTCCCAGGAGCCACCTGAGATGAGTGAGTATTTGTGGGTGGTGTTATTTACAAGGTTAAAAAAAATCCTCCAATGGTTTCTAGCCTTAATCAACTACAATCTCAAATTGTGTGGGGTTGTGGAAATAATTTGTGTATAAATATTGGATCATTAAATTCTCAAGTTAAGTGCTTTCTTCACGCTAAGAAATCACAGTAACATTTATAATTGGTCTTAGAGATGATAACCTTTATATAAAATCAATGGTTTGTAAGCCATTTCTTACAAATGACACAACATGATTTGGGTTCTAAGAACTACTATTCACTCTAATTTTTCATTGATACTGAATGACTATGGTGCCCCTAAAGCCATTTCCTTTGCTCTTCCCTTTTAAAATGAATATGAAAAATGCTGAAGGACTAGAAGATAAATTTGTTTCTGAAATTGACACGATTTTTATCAATAAGACAAAACTGTAACGTGAAAGTTTATGATCAAATATAATTCCTGATTTTTTTTTCTTTTTTCTTTTTTGAGGTTTTAATATTATCTTGCGATGCTTGTCGGAAAATTTCTCTTCAAGTTCCTTCTCATCTTCAGGCTGAAACACTTGTAGGCAAAGGTGAGAAACAGTATTAAAACAGTATTATAGTTTTCACTGCTATATCGAGCTTCAGGGTGCTCTAGTAAACACTGGGATAAAGCCATGTAGCATTAAAATTTAATTGGCATTAAAATTCGACATAAAATGAAAGATGGACTACTCTGTTTTGGTAGCGGTTAGAAACAATTAAAGTACCAAGTTAGTTGTATACTTTTCTTGCCAGAGAGTTAGCAAACATCAAAGCTCTAAATTGGCTTAGTTCAAATGAATAAAGGCACCAAAACCAGAAGCATATCTTAATCCATATCAGCTAATCTGCTGCCAAAATTCCAAAGCCAGTTGTTCTTTAATTGATTAGATATAAAACAAATGTGTCAAAATTTAAATGCCCCCACATCATATTTGTGCTTAAGGTTGATTATAATGAACAAATATTCACCAAGAATTTGTGATCTATGACACAGAATAGCTTGTGAAAGTCAAAATTGCAACAAATCTTACTCTCAGAGCCGTCCCTAAAACGTAGGTTGGTTGGTCCGAGTCCAAGGCTCACATTCTTTCCATCAAGGTTTTTCATTGGCCTTAAGTTTACATCTTCAATACAGCAGTGGCATCCTTTCCAAGACAGACATCGTTTGCCCAGTGCTTTGAAGTTTTAAATTAATCCGCTGCCTTATACCTTCTAAAAACACTTAGAAAGATAAACAATCTATATTTTATAGACATATAGCAAATATGCTAAATATGTTAAATATGAATCTGTAAAGGAAATATTTTGATAACAACCACAATATATACTAAGTATTACTTAAGTATAGACTAGTTTTCTTACTTTTTGCAAGATAGTTTTAACTACCAAAGATTATTGCAAACAAGCTCCAAATTTACTGATATCATACAGTTATACTACATATAAAATGATAAATTTGTGTATATATGTATCTGTTATATATATATATACACAAATTTATATATGTGTGTATATGTATATATACACACACACACACATATATATATATGTACAAACCCATAAATAAGAGTTCAAGTGGAAACAGTAAATCCAGGGACACTAAGAAAATATTTTATATCTATTCACAAATTAAGTTATGATGAAAATACTAGAAACCATGACTCCATTTATTTAATTATTTAATTTCCATGGCCCCTAAATTTTATAATAGTAGGTACTCAATAAATTCCAAGGGTAACCTCCCTCTTGCTGCTTCTCAAGCACTCACAGTTGCCAGTCCTGTAAAACTTGTTCTATTCCTGTTTTATTTTACAAATTACTGTGAATTTCTTCCCTGCAGTGAATCCAAAAGAATGCTTCCAGTCAGCCAGCCTAATCCTGTCAAGTGATCCCGACTTCAGAATTCTAGAAGATGGCTCCATCTACACAACACATGACCTCATTTTGTCTTCTGCAAGGAAAAGCTTTTACATTTCTCTTTCAGATGACCAGAGACAGGAACAGAAAGAGATAGAAATTGTACTGGATGTGAGAGGAAAGAAGGTATATAGGTCAAGACTTAAGTGTAATACTCTGCTTTATGAGAAGTCTTCATTTCATAGATTTCCTTCCACGTTAAAATCATTGTTCCTGAATGCTCGCTTGTTTGTTTATTCTACTTCTAATTAACTTATGTAAAGACTAGACAGTTTTAAGGCGTGGGAGAGCTATTTGCAAAATGGTGTAAGAATGAACAGCTCTGGGGCCGGGGAGCAAACTCAGAATATCATAGGTTTCAGATAGTGGTTTGAGGTGTGGCTAAAAGCACAACTAACCTGAAGAACAGGCAGGGGTGGGTCTAAAACTCAGTGGAAATGGATTCAGGTTGGAGGTGTGGCACTCTACCCTGAGTGGCTTTCTCCCAAGTGACTATGGGTTTCAGTCTCTTTAAAGAGATTCTCTAAAGCTTACTCCCAATTTAATAGACAATTCCACCGGTCCATTTCCTTAGAGAATGAAGTATAGCCAGTCCACAAGATTGGTTTGAATGTTCTGGCTCTAGGCTCATTTTCCCGAAGTGAGTAATAGTGATCAAGGAGTGGGAAGGGAGAGGTTACTGAAATTCACATAGGTCTCACTTTAACCAAATTCTGCCCAATGAATCGGTTTTATGAAATAATTTATTAATAAGTGATTTGATTTATGGGAGACCCCCTCTAGTTAAATTCCTTTGGATTATAAGAATTCTTCACCAAATTTAGAATATGCTTACATATTAATATGCATTACATATATTACAAATTTAGGAAAAGGCTTGTAAAACATTATTTCTTATTAGAGTTTTCACATTACATAAAATAAAATATACTTGAACAAATGCTGACCTCTGTCTCTGTATAGTTATACAAATGCTTCGCACCATAGTTAGTATTTTAAAAAATGTCGGTTGTACCACTCCTAACTGAATAAAACTAATTTTTAGCTTTTGTTAACAGATTACCGATTTTTAGGGGGTATATACTCCTCAAGATGGCATCTTTCATCCATGCCTTACAAAGTTCTGGTTGATTAACTCATTAAATCAGGTGAAACTGGTTCCTACGTGTGTGTATGAATCTTAGTAATACAAAACAGAAATGGTGAGGGTATTACCTGTGATCTTGTTATGTACAACTCTTACTTATTTTCCTCATGTTAATGTACATGTGAAAATCACAGTTCCTGATGACAGGCAGTATTGTATTTCTTCATGTCTCATCGCACGCAGGTTCCCAAGAAGAGACACACAAAAGACCCAGTTCTCAAGCGCAGCAAGAGGCGATGGGCCCCTATTCCCTGTTCACTGATGGAGAACTCCTTAGGTCCATTTCCGCAACATGTTCAGCAGGTACATTTTACCTCATTTGACTTTGTAGAGTGGAGGCTTTTTGCTTGTTTATTTTTAAAATTTTGCTTGTTTATTTTAAAATTCAATCCATTTGAATTGAATCAAGACTTTAAGCTGCTTGTACTAATAAGGATCATCTATTCACCAGAACTAGAAAAGAATCAGTGTGTTTTGTCACTTTCCTCCAGAAATCATATTTAACATTCAGCGACAAGTTTCA
Organism: Lynx canadensis; assembly: GCF_007474595.2. NCBI lineage: Eukaryota > Metazoa > Chordata > Mammalia > Carnivora > Felidae > Lynx > Lynx canadensis. The sequence continues at coordinate 41,579,999 of NC_044314.2, forward strand.
GATACTGAGTTGTTGATGCTCTTGGGTCTATATCCAGATTCTCCTGAATAGTCTACCAGAATTTAGCATTCTTGGACAGAGGACATGCCTAGCAGATTTTGCATAATTCAACTGTCCCTTTCATTAATACTTATCCAGGGTGCCTAGCTGGCTCAGTGGGTAGGATATGCGACTCTTGATCTTGGGGTTGTGAGTTCAAGCCCCACGTTGTGTGTAGAGATTACTTAAAAATAAAGTCTTTAAATAAATAAATAAATAAATAAATAAATAAATAAATAAAGTTATCCACACAGAAAAGACCAGTATTTTTGTTTACCAAAAAGGTGGCATCACTGTCAGATAGCTGGAGTGTAAAAGTAGGTCAGGTTTGAAATTATGAATTAATTGTGGGAGGAAAGTTGCATTATTTCTATTTTTTTTAATCAGAAATGTTTCCATTCCAAATAACTCAACACACTGAAATTGTTCCTATACTTTATATACTAATAATAATTAAGTGAATAGGAATTGTAAAGGTATAGCTCCAAGATTTCCCATAAATATGCAGATCACTCAAAAGAATTTGGGATCCAATAGATGATTGAGTTTGTGGCTTTGCACGTTGCAGAAGATGAATAAGAATTTAGAAAAATATGGGAGATGATGAGAAAATAAGTAAGGGAAAGAAAGAGTAGGTGAATAGGAAAGAGAGGAAGTGCTAAAAATGGAAACATCACCACATATTAGGTTGAAGATGTTTATCATCGCATATTTGTTCTTTTCCTAAATTGTCACTTATTGTTACAGGTCCAATCTGATGCTGCACAGAACTACACCATCTTTTACTCCATAAGTGGACCAGGTGTGGACAAAGAGCCCTTCAATTTGTTCTACATAGATAAGGACACAGGAGATATCTTTTGTACGCGAAGCATAGACCGTGAGCAATATGAACAGTTTCCGGTAAGATTATTGGATTGTTTATTCAGAATTACCTTTCAAATAACTGTATTAATATTTTCAATGCTGCTTATTTGCATGTTAGAAGAATCAATTATTTGACTTAATATTTAAATATTATCAATATATAACATAAACTTCAAATTTCTATTAGTACCATTGATAAAGAAAGATAATGGATATCATAAGAGAAGAAAGGGGAGAAAATGTAATGATGGGGCACCTGGGTGGCTCAGGATGTTAAGTGTTAGACTTTTGATATCTGCTCAGGTCATGATCTCACAGTGAGTTTGAGCGTGGAGCCTGTTTGAGATTCTCTCTCTCTCCCTCTCTCTGCCCTGCCCCTTCTTGCTCACGCTTTCTCTCTCTCTCTCTCTCTCTCTCTGTCTGTCTCTCTTTCTCTAAATAAATAAATAAACTTAAAAATTTTTAATGTAATGACAGAATTTTATTTATTTTTTTAAATTTTTTTTTTAACGTTTATTTATTTTTGAGACAGAGAGAGACAGAGCATGAACGGGGGAGGGGCAGAGAGAGAGGGAGACACAGAATCGGAAGCAGGCTCCAGGCTCTGAGCCATCAGCCCATAGCCCAACGCGGGGCTTGAACTCATGGACTGCGAGATCATGACCTGAGCTGAAGTCGGAGGGTTAACCGACTGAGCCACCCAGGCGCCCTGTAATGACAGAATTTTAAATGAAAGGCTTTGATCTATAGAATCTTGGGACAATAGTAAATTCTGTTGAGTTTGAATTTCCCTATAATAGCATCGTTCAACTAGTCTCAACCCGACTGTACATTATAAATCACATGAGAACTTTCTAAACACTACTGATGCTCAGGTCATTTCCCAGAAATTCTGATTTAATTGTTCTGGGATGGGGCCCAGGCAATTAAAATTTGAAGTTACCCAGTGTAATTCTAAACATATCCTAAGATTGACATTCACTGCTTTCACTTCTTGAATAATATTGTGCTTCTTCTCTTCTCTCTGACTATCCTCCAGCCATGAAAACCTTTGATATTTATTTTCCTTCTTTGGTAATCCAGAATAAGTTTACCAATTCCTCTTAGTCTATCTAATTTGACCCAAAGGAAAATTTTAGCTCTTCTGAGAATTAAATATTTTTTTTCTCTTTCAAACTTCACATATTTCCTTATGTTCGGATGTCTAATCTGACATACAGGAGAAATTCAGAGTGAGTTTCAGGGAGATGATGAATTAAATTGTTTAAGCATTAGGATATGTGAATTATGAGTATAATGAAAGAACTCTTTGATAAAGGAGTACATAAAAGGGAAAATTATCTCATACTTGGGCAGTCCAGACAGTAACATCTTAGATATCTGGAACGTAAGTAGGAAGTGGTAGCCACATAAAGGCAGCCGTGAAAGAAGTTAATGATTGGGGGTGGGGTGGGGTAGAGGGTGGACACCCTATCCTAAGGATGTCAAAGCACCGTATAAGGTGGTGAAATTTTTAGAACAATACTAACGGCCCACTTTAGGGATTTCATAATTAAATTAAATGACTGGATCAGAATGACATATTTTCTTTATAATTTTATGCTCCACCCCAATTCTCTGAATAAACATATTTATTCATAATAATATCAAATCATTACTTTAAAAAATAGCTTGCATATGGGTGCCTGGCTCCTCATTCAGTGGAGCGTGCCATTCTTGACCTAGGGGTTGTGAGTTTGAGCCCCGCATTGGGTGTAGAGATTAGTTAAAAAGAAAATCTTAAAAAAATAGCTTGCATGGACTCTTACAGGAAAGGTGTGTTAAGCATTATTGCAAACATTTTGATCTATCTAGAAAACAAATAAATAACTGATAAATATATAGATACAGATGTGTGTATGTGTGTGCATGGGTGTAAACATGTAAATTCTCTGCCCCTTTTATAGCTTCTTCACAAGAAGAAAAGATCTAACATTAGTAGTCTCTCTTGAGGGGAAAAAAAAGGTGCATACTCTGTATGCTACAACATACATTTCATTTCTTATTCTGCTGATAACATTCTGCTTTTGGATTTTGGAATTTGGAGGTCTTCAGCTGCTTCCCACTGGATCATTGCCAGTAAAAAGGAGGAGAGAATAGTTTAACTTTAAAAATAAGTTACATTGGGATGCCTCGCTGGCTCAAGTTGGTAGAGCATGTGACTCTTGATCTCAGGGCTATGAGTTTGAGCCCCACATTGGGTGCAGAGATTACTTATAAAAAAGTTACTTTGCTATTTTTTAACATCTTTTAAAGGACGAAGGAATAAAATAGTTTGGAGTTCATGCTTAAAGTGGCTTTTGGCTAATTTTTATTTCAGAATTACCAATATTTCTCTAGTTCCAATTAACATAGGATTGAATTGATATTAAGAAATATCACTTGCAAATTAGTAATATTCATAAAAGAAAGTGTAACAGATGTAAACATGATGCAAGTTCTGAAATCACTTGAGGCAATATAGAATGGAAGCCTTCTTTACCAACATAAAGGTGCAAATTAAAATAATATGTCTTTGCGGCACCTGGGTGGCTCAGTCAGTTGAGCATCCGACTTTGGCTCAGGTCATGATCTCATGGTTCTTGAGTTCCAGCCCCATGTCAGGCTCTGTGCTGACAGCTCAGAGCCTGTACCCTGCTTCGGATTCTATGTCTCCCTCTCTGACCCTCCCCAGCTCACACTCTGTGTCTCCCTCTCTCTCAAAAATAAACAAACATTAAATAATAATAATAATAATAATAATATGTCTTTGCTTTCCTATCAAATCAATTTCACTCATTGCTTTATATTGGAAAGCTTATTTCTCTGGAAATTAGTAGATCTTCAGTATCTGCCACTTTTTCTTTTAGCCTTGGAAGGGTCACAACCTTCAAGAATCTGTTTCCTTCTGTATTTTATGGGCTTCTAATAGTTCTCTTACCTACCTCAGAGCTGTTGCCATCATTAAACACCATAATATTGGTGATATCAATATATAAACTGTAAAGCTCTTTAAAAACAATTCTAGTGGCAGATCAAACAATACACATGCTATAGGATTTTGCCTTCAAAGTAGGATTTTGATGGGATTTCCCAACTTTTTGCATTTATATAACCTATATATAAATGTTATGTGTTAACCAGTTATTATTACTTGAAATAATTCAATTTTATTGATTATTGAGAACAAGTAACCATGAGTCTAATTCAATACATATCCTTTTTGTGCTCCTGTTCTCTCACGTGCCACCTGTTATCATGTTTAATCTTGGCTTGTAAATATTTTTCTGGATGAGTCGCACCATTATTGCAGTTTGAGGAGTTTGTCTTAAACCATTAAATTCATCTCATCTTTCAGGGATGTGTATAAGGCCATTTTTTCCAAGTTTTTCAAAAAAATAAGAAGAGGATTTTCTTCAATAATTCCAAGTTATATATGAAAGAAAGCAGTTATAAACACTTTTCTCTTTGAGTGTTGAGGATAATCTGTATCTTTTGTAAATACATAGGGGAAAATTGGGTTTCAGTGTAATCCCTTACCTATCCAACCAGAGCCTTATTATCTTGCAACATGTGTTTCTTTTCTAGACTCATAGGTCTACCCATTGTCTTTATATGTATGTTGCAAATCACATTCTGTACCCACTCAGCTTTGGTGGCACTGCTCTTTCCATAATTCTGCTCAGTCAACATTAGATATCTTTCATTACAAGGTCAAACTCAAGTCCCCACTTCTGTTGGCAACTATTTGCATCTTCTCAAAGATAAAGAAAATTTCAGCAAATTGCAGTGCGAAAGGGCTAAAAGAAATGAGATTCTCCAAGCTACAGAAGAATTCAAGGGAGAAACAATATATCAAAAACACACCTGAAATGTAAATAATACTCTTCTAATTCAGCTAAAAATGTGACTGATTTTAAAGTATAATATTCTATATTATACTTCTTTTAAACAATATTCATATACTTGAATATATATGATTATTGCTTTCAGTATAAAATAATGGGAACTAAACTGTAAAACCATTACTGTTATTGAGTTTTTGGAACTGTTGCTTTAATGACTAAATAAGAAAGTATATAAATAATTTCTTTATTATTGGAGTATAAATGGATTCCCCTCGGGAGCGAGGCTATGCTTTAAAGTTTAGCTATATTCCTAATCTGGATCATCCTCTCTACAATAATGATTTCAGTTTTGATTTATTTTGGAGATACTTAACTCATCACTGGTAACAAAATAAAACCAGGTACCCAAAATAGTACCTGGGATTCTGTCTCGCTTTCTCTCTGCCCCTCCCCTGCTTATGTGTGTGGGCTCTCTTTGTCTTTCAAAATAAATAGATTAACAAAATTTTTTAAGGATTTAAAAAGAGATAATGGATGCCAGAGACACAGAAATGCCATAATCCCTAGAGCTTGGCAACTAATCAGGCTATTGAAAGACAGGGAGGAGTTAAATATCTGGAATTTTAATCCTGGTTCATTTTGGAAGATGGTCACAGCAGGACAATCACAAGAATTGATTGTTCCGAAGAACTGAATTAATACAGAATTTACCTTGGGCACATTTAGTTGGTACTGTCGGTGAGAAAATCTATTTAGTTCAATGACTATTTGTTGAACAATTGTTATGCATAAAGCATAGAAGAGGTAGAAGGAAATAAATTGATGGTGTTTACAAGGAAAACACATTAAATTCCATCTTTGGGGTCAAGTTATATTATTATGAGATTGAGTTTGAAATATGTATATGATTTTATTGGCACTGTTAATACATAACAAATATATATTTATGATAGAAAAATGAGAAAGTACAGATAAGTAGAGAAAAGAATTCATAACTGGATCACTGAAGATAGTTGATATCTATGTATACATCTCTGCAAATCTGTAAATAAATGGAATCCTGTTTTTTGTAAACTTAAAAAAAGTACTTGTCATTAGCATAAGTGGGGGAAATTTGTGTGCTCTAACAAGCAGAGGGCATGTGATTAATTCAGAGAGCAGAGTAGCCTCATTCTGGGGTGCATGGTACCTGGTGGGAGAATGTGAACACTACAAGAGTATCAAAGCCATAAGGTCATTGTCTGCGCTGGTGTGTTTTCCATCGCTTAAGTTCTTAGTTACATATTCTTTTGTGGAGGACTTTTTAAACATCATGTCTTTCCCCATCCACTAGGCCTAATTTTGTGTATCGTTTGTCATTTGAGAAGGAGCTGATGGTGTTTGTCTACCTTTCAGCTATATGCCTATGCAACCACTGCAGACGGCTACGCGCCAGAGTACCCGCTCCCCTTGCTATTCAAAGTGGAAGATGATAACGATAATGCTCCATATTTTGAAAACAAAGTGACTATCTTTAGTGTGCCTGAAAATTGTCGAACTGGTAAGTTCCCTTCTTAGAAAAACACTAGATTTTTGCTTTGATTCAGCTCCTCAGTCATGCTTGAAACACAAGTATGCGAAACATTTAAAAATGCTTGAATGTCACGGGTGCCTGGCTGGCTTAGTTGGAAGAGTCTGCGACTCTTGATCTCAGGGTTGTGAGTTTGAGCCCCGTATGGGGTGTAGAGATTACTTAAATAAATAAATATTTTTTCTTAAAATGCTTGAATGTCAAGGATATTCTACATGAAACTTTGTAGTCTTACAAGATCATATACTCTTCAGAGGCAAACCTTTTTGCCCTCATTTCTTCGATGCTTATATAGAAGGCAGCTGAATCCGCTATGAATATGAACGTGTGACAGACAAATGCTGTTTATGTTTTATGATTTGACCATGTACATAGGTGTCACAGATGCCTTTATAAAGCAATAAATAATTTGAATCTTTACAAAGTTTCAATAACTTTTCAAGGACCCAGAAATAGATCATCTCATGGAAATGTTTATCTGACTTATAAAAATAAATATATTGCTTTAGTTGGCGAATTTTTCAGACAAATTAAAAAAGCTAAACTGGCTTACTGCTCTTAGGCAGCCAAGACTGTGACCTAGGCACATCAATGGGCATAGGACTATGAGGTTTATTTTAAAAAGAAAAAAGTTACAAGAGGGGTACCTGTGTGGCTCAGTTGGTTAAGCATCCAACTCTTGATCTGGGCTCAGGCCATGGTCTCACGGTTCATGAGATTGAGCCCTGTCATCAGGCTCTGTGCTATTCGCTAATTCTATTAGCTTAGAATTCTATTAGCTATTAAGTATATTAGCTTAGAATTCTCTCTCTCCCTCTCTCTCTGCCCCTCCCACACATGCATGCTGTCTCATTCTCTCTCAAAATAAATAAACTTTCAAAAAAAGTAAAAAGTTGCAAGAAATGCCTCATCCATTCTATTGTCATTATGTATGCATGCATGTTTAATATTGTTCTTTCACAGTGAGTAGTTTGGTAAAGCAACATTTCTAATACACTGATTTCTGGGCCGTAAAGCTTGTCCAAATGATATTCAGACTGCTACACAGTGTATTAATAGTTACCTGCATTACTTGAATATTAACAATTCAGCACATTTATTAAAATATCAAAGTGTAAAATCTTTCTTATCATATTCAAAGCTATGCTATTCCTCTAATTAACATTATCAAGTTCAGCTATAAAAGAAGATATACAGAGAAGGTCCCATCCAAAAATAGTCCATGAACTGGGGTGGTGGGTACGGGGGAAGAATTTGAGAACCGCTGCTACCAAGGGTGGGGTGGATATTCTCAAATGTGTGGAATATAAACCGTGTTATTCATAGTACCCACATAAGTGAAGTTTCCAAGTAAGGGTAGCTTGGAGTTTGGGAGAGCTTTAGCCACTCCACTAACCTGTAAAATCAATCTACTTGTGGTTTTGGGGAGAATATACTACAACCATACCTTGTTTGTAATTCAATTATATTGCTCTTTTAAATTGTTGATGATACTGCATTTATCTAAACAGGAACTTCAGTGGGACAAGTGACTGCCATAGACCACGATGAACCTGACACTCTACATACTCGTCTGAAATATAAAATCTTACAGCAAATCCCAGATCATCCAAAGCATTTCTCCATACATCCAGATACAGGTGTCATCACCACAACTACACCTTTACTGGATAGAGAAGTAATGAGCTGATTAATTAATTTTACAATCACTAAGCTATATTTAAACTGATAATGAACTCCCAGAGAAGTTACAATAAGGCATCCTATAGCCACCTCCCCCAGCTGGCTTCTATACAGGCTGTCCTTAGGGCTTCTCTGATACTTTCTTTGTCTCTACAGAGATTCGGGGAAGGTACAAGATATTAGACAAGTTCTCACTTAAAATCATTGACCTAATTTGATGTGAATGATAAAATAGCTTTACATTTTGAAATGTTAGGTTAGGTACATCAGTTTTCTATTGTACTGACTAGCGAGTCTCTTGTTCTATATTTATATTTAAGGTGGCCTTTTAAAAAAATAAAATAAAATAAAATAAAATAAAATAAAATAAAAGAAGTGTAAAATAATAAGATCCTAAGCAATGGCTATGAGAATTATAAGTTATAGGAAATATAAGCGTTCATCAATGTACCTTTTTCTTTTCTTTTCTTTTCTTTTTCAGAAATGTGATACATACCAGTTAATAATGGAAGTGCGAGACATGGGGGGGCAACCTTTTGGTTTGTTTAATACAGGAACAATTACAATTTCACTTGAGGATGAAAATGACAATTCACCATATTTTACTGAAACATCTGTGAGTACATCTTTGTATTTGTTTACCAAAGTTCACTTACTTTTTCAAAAAAAACACATCTGGAATTTGGTAGCTCTGTGAGACTACACATTTTTGGTTTTAAGAGCTACTGCTTACAGATGACATATAAACAAAAAAAGATTTTCTGTAACAATAATTGAAGGACCGGGCATTTCTAAATGCTAGGGAAAAAACTATTCTCTTGGCTGTCTAATGGCCTCTTAACCCTTGATGCTTGCTGTTCATGTATTCATCATTTTCTTGGATGCCAAAGTCTGTTAGTGATGCCTTGGATTTAAATTCCTTTTATAGAGTACAGGAGAAGTGGCCCTCTCTCTGGTATCTTTCTCACTTTAACTTCCTAAGATGTTAAAAAGAGACTAGCTTTGTGTTTTCTGCTCTGCTGGGAGATCAGTAAGTACAGTGTGCACCTCCCCCCTACCCCCCCACCGTCATCTATATGCAGAGTCTTCCAACATCACATAGGAGCAAACTTTCCCTTAGGAAATACACAATACAAGAAATATATACAGGATGATACTTCCAGGAAATGGTTTTTCTTTCTTGAACTTTTAGTGAGTAATCTTCATTTTTTCATTAATCTATACCAGAGAACAAGTTAAAGAAGAGAGAACCCCTAGAGATAGGTACATTCATAGACTGTTTTATATAGATCCCTACAACTTTTAAGGGTATGTATATCCCATATTTTATTTGAGAAAATGAAAAGTCAGTTAAACAACTTGCTCATGATCTCATACGTGTAGACCATGTAAGAGAAAAAACTGGGATTAGAATTAAGATCTGTTATACTCCAAAGGTATCAGGCTATCATCCCTCTATGAATTCATCTTACATCTCTAGAGGATTCTGATTTACTACTTTCTTTAGTCTTTTAATTAATATAATATGCTTCTGTAAACATTTATTCTTTGGAGGAAGAGGAAAAAATGTGATTTAATTTCTCAAAAAAGGAAAAACTTTTTCCTTAAAATGTTGGTAGTGAATCAGAAGTAAATTAAAAACAAAAATTGGCCTAGTAACAAATCATCCAGTAATAATAAGAAATCAATGTAGGTTATAATTATCTACAAATATTGAAGGTTTAATATGTTCATATAAAAGGGGCTAGAGACTGTAAATATTGAGGGGATTCAGAATAGAGACAAATCTGAGGGCTTGAATGATGTAGAGAAGTTTAGAAGTTAAGACATGAATTAGTCTTTGAAGAATGAGTAAGATTTGAAAAGTCAGTTTAGTGAGAAGTACACTATACATGAAATTTGTAAATTCTTTCCAATATATGATTGCATGTTCTCATATCACTTTGTTTAATTTTTCTTTAAATGTAAGTTTTAGAGTAGAAAATCATGTTAATGCTATGAATTTGTAATAACAAGGGACAATTGTTTTAGTATTTTACAGAAGTAGAAGAAAACAGAATTGATGTTGAGATTTTACGAATGGCGGTACATGATCAGGACTTGCCAAACACTCCTCACTCAAAGGCTATATATAAGATCCTACAGGGAAATGAAAATGGAAACTTCAAAATTAGCACAGACCCCAATACAAATGAAGCAGTCTTGTGTGTTGTCAAGGTAAACAAGAACAAAAAAACGATCAAGCAATATTTTAAAAAAACACTAACTTACACTTGGGCATTGCTATCTACATATCTATATCTATATCCTATGTACTATATATCTCTATATACATTTGACTGTATGTATGTGAATAGAGACAATGCTGAAATGATTTCTATTGGTTTACATAAATGTTTTGTTATGATGATTTTGTTATGATGATGATGATGATGATGATGATGATGATTTTACCCTCATCTTCATTCTTAGAAGGTAGGCATTAGGGCACCTGAGTGACTCAGTTGGTTAAGCATATGGCTCTTGATCTCAGCTCAGGTCATAATCTTGTGGTTCGTGAAATTGAGCCCCGTGTTAGGCTCTGCCCTAACAGCGAGGAGCCTCCTTAGGATTTTCTCTCTCTGTCTCTGTCTCTCTGCCCTTCCCCTGCTCGTGCTTTCTCTCTCTCTCTTTCAAAATAAAGAAAAAAAAAAGAGGAAGAAGATAGGCGTTATGGGTACAAAACACATTGTTCCATACGTAGTGAAAACCAAGGCAGAGAAATACTGTATTAGTAATCAAGTATTAGTCTTAGAAGAAACCTTAGATACCCACTTGTCCAAATCCCTTATTTTATGGAACACAAGACAGAAATAGAAGAATCACTACTGGAAGTCAGACCTCTTGACTTTTCAGGTGCCTCCATGCTCATATTATACTTTTACTTTTCTATAATGTACAAGACAGACTATTAAATATTAAGCAGCTATTCCTATTCTTTCTCCTATATTTGAGGTAGCCAGCATTTGGGGATTTTAAAAATTCAGTTGCAATTAGTGGCACCCAGAATGATTACTTGAACTAAATCTGGTTCTTTTTTCTCCCTTCAAAGTACTAACGAGGCCCGACCCTGCTTAGCTTGTGAGATCAGATGAGATCAGGCATATTCAGGGTGTTATAGCTGTAGACAAATCTGATTCTTTTCAGAGTCCTTCTTTCCAGAGCCCTCACTAACCTGTTGCATAATTGTCCTGATTAATTTCTTAGGGACAGTGTATTTTCTTATGTACTCTTGTGCATATATGCACTCTTGTGTATATATGCACAAGTTGTACTTTCCTCCTAAGATTTTTAGAAAATGCCATTTAATTATTATATTGCTTTTTCTTTCTCTCACTTGTCTTGTTCTTTCTTGGGTTTTTTGTTTGTTTCTTTTTGTTTTTTTGAGGGGTCTAGGTTTCTTTCTCTTGCTTTCCTTTTTTTTTTTTTTGTTGTCCTGATAGATTTTAGTCTCTAATTGTTTAACTTTTGTTTCAGGATGCTTCCCATTATTCAGTTCAGAACTGAGCACTTTGATTAGGAGCTATACAAACCTAAATATAATCATTAAAAAAAACATAAATATAATGTACTTCAGTAATATCATAACTTTTACTCATACACTCAAAGCAACTGCTCCATTATAGCCAAATCTCATGTTCTAGTAGTCTAATTATTTTATATATTTCTATTTATATACCTATTTATATACTTTATATACCTATTTATATACTTTATATACTTTATATACCTATTTATATACTTTATATATTTCTATTTATATATCTATTTATATACTTTTTATATACCTCTTAGTTATCACTGTTACCTCATTTGATAAATTTGGATTTATTTAAACACTTATTCTATATTTCTATTAATATTTAAACCTGTAATGAAAAAAGTGAAGGCAAGACATTCTGAAAGAAAAGGGAGAAGAAAAATTGGTTGAATCGTCAACAATTTTGTATTTGATAGTGTTTGTTTCTCATTATAGGAAGTTAACTATTCGTCTTTAACTACATTAGCACCTGCTTTGGGTAACATTTTATATGCAAAAATGATATTCCTTTTTGTGCTAAAACTTGGAATCATACTTATAAGTCTTCTGTTATATACAGTGCTCCAAATTGACTGATTAAAGTGTGCTTATTGAACAGCCATTGAACTATGAAGTCCATCGCGAGGTTGTTTTGCAAATTGGTGTACTTAATGAAGCACAATTCGCTAAAGCAGCAAACTCAAAAGCTCCTACTATGTGCACTACAACTGTCACTGTTAAAATTAAAGACAGTGATGAGGGCCCTGAATGCCAACCACCAGTAAAAGTTCTTCAGAGTACAGATGGCCTCCCAGTTGGAAAAGAACTCCAGGGATACAAAGCGTTGGATCCGGAAACACGCAGCAGTGAAGGCTTAAGGTAATGTATTCTTCAAAATAACATATTTTGAGATTATGTTCAATCTTTGGTTTGAGCATTTACATTTGATTTCTAAAAATTAGGTATAAGAAGATAGGAGATGAAGATAACTGGTTTGAAATTAATGAACACACTGGTGACTTGAGAACTATAAAAGTGCTAGATAGAGAATCAAAATTTGTAAAACACGACCAATACAATGTTTCCGTGGTTGCAATGGATGCAGGTGAGTACAGTTTTCTAGAAATACAGGATGTATCTTTAAGGAAATCTTGGGGTGAACTTTGTTTATTGCCAGATCCAAACTTAGTGTGAAATATGTTTGCACTGACTGCTCAATTTATTGGAGACCACCCAACATCAGCGCTAGTGCGTCAGTAACGCAAAGCTAGGAGGTGATGAATGAATGGCCAAAGACATGGTGGCCTCCTCCAGGATCTCCAGTCTTCAGGAGTACAGATTTAGATTATTATGGTTTGAACTTGCTGAAAGGGTTTAACCCACCTATAACAGTGGCTCAAGGTAAGTTTGTTCTGAGCGTCTCGTAATGGGGAACAAAGCATTTAATCGTATTTCCTAAAGAAATGATCAAACAATGACTCTTCAGTCTTTTGCTGTGGCTTACAGTCCTTCTGCTTAATTCTAGAACTTTTCTTGTGAAGAAGTGTCCTTCAGATATCATAAAGTAGTGTTTTCAAAACCCTTTTTTTTTCTTTTTTTTTTTTTTAATTTTTTTTTTTCAACGTTTATTTATTTTTTTGGGACAGAGAGAGACAGAGCATGAACGGGGGAGGGGCAGAGAGAGAGGGAGACACAGAATCGGAAACAGGCTCCAGGCTCCGAGCCATCAGCCCAGAGCCGGACGCGGGGCTCGAACTCACGGACCGCGAGATCGTGACCTGGCTGAAGTCGGACGCTTAACCGACTGCGCCACCCAGGCGCCCCTCAAAACCCTTTTGAACGAACACTCCTACAGTAAACCATTTTTGAATGTGCACCATTGTAATGTGTGCCCTGACAGTTTTGTTTGTTTTGTAATGCAAGTGCTTGCCTGACTTAAGCTTTGATTGCTAAGGCATCCACTTCAAAGATGGCTATCTGCCATCTAGTCTGCCAAGCAGACTAGACAAAGACCCAAGCCACATCCCAATACCCCACGCTCCTTCATTTTAGAGATCTTGCTTGCTTTCAGGAACTGACCACTGGGGTTGCTTGTGTTTTCACTTCCCAGTGCTTTAAATTCTTGCTCCAATATTTTAAATTCACCAGTAAAGAGTGAGCTCCAGAAACCCTTAGCCCCAACTCTTGACCCCGATAAAAGCAGTACCCCAGGCTTGCTTTTTTTCTTCCTGCCCACGACAACCTTGCTGTGTGGCCTCAGCTGAGCCACATAATTTCCAGGACCTTTTTTCTCCAAAAGCCTCCTGATGGCTATGGCACCTTGCAATCATCTAAGAACCACAAGGGTCAGTCCAGCCACAAAATTGGTTATCCACTGGCTGAGATCCGCACACAGCAACCTCCCTATATTTGCCAGTATGTTTGTATACATGTGCTACTATTGCTAATGTATCTACCATAAAAATATACAAACAAGCAATTGTTAAATGTTATTCCCATGTGTCCAAAATACTTAGGTTTCAAAATCTAAAAGAAAATGTAAATGTGGCTATCATTACATAACCATGTACATATGATCTTCCCTTCCTCTTGATATCTCTCACACAGGCTTTTGATGTAGTTCTTTCAAGATAGGAAGGACAAAAAAGCTACCAAAGAATGGTGAAAACATTAGCTGAGAAACATGATGTTGCCACCACTCTAAAACCATGGGCGATTTGCTACTCTTGTATAAACAAAAGTGAAATCTGAATGATTCAAGAACATGATTATTATGTCATTCAGAAGGATTTATTTCTCCTCATTTATTCCACAAATGTTGACAGTCTAGTAAGTTCCAAGTACCAGGCATGTTACCATGAAAACTAGAATTCATAACACTGGGCAAATTCTCACATGATACCAGTCTCACATGAGACTATTATATTCTCATAAGAGGTTCTTGGTATGACAACTTTCCCCATAAATGTATGGATATCATAAGAGGGAGAAATCAGTTAAGAGCTGCCCAGATTAAAGGATAAAGGGAGATTTCAAGAAATGAAGAAGGTTGGTGATAGGAAAATGAAATACTATTTGAAGAGAAAGAAAATATGGAGAACAGAAATATGAGAAATTAACTTTGTCTTTGGTTGCTAAAAGTACAAGGAAATGAAATGCCAAATCTAAACTGTAAGATTCTATGTCCCAGGCTCATGAATAACCTGGGTGTGCTCAAGAAGAAATAAAGACATGGATATTACAAGTATTAATGTAAGACGATATGGTGACACCAATGCTTTTGTTCATTTGAACTTTAATCCATTAGTCTGTATTTCCAAGGACCAAATATATAAGTAATTACTTATAGTTCCACGTGAACATTTACTTTTGATGCTCATAAATATTTCAGGATGATGACCCAGACACTCTTCTAGCTTTCCTAGAATCCAATTTATTTGCTTTGTTTCTTGTGTTAGTCTTCTTTGTTAAGCAGGCTGGTTTCCCCGCTGTCACTCTAGAAAACACTGTTTTATACACCCTCTGCCTAGTGTAGCACTGTCCCACCTGTTTGAGATTCAGGTCCCTTAACTTCAAATGAATGGCAGTGACATCTGTGATTGTTTCCACTCGTTTGTGTTCAGGTCTTCTCTTAATACTTCATAAGGCCCCCTTCCCAGGGAATAATATGTTAATTATCACAGATGATGTGTCTTCTCTATAAAAGGATGTTTCATTGTTTCTCATGTATATTCTGTTCCTGTAACTAGATTGATTGTGAAAATTAACACATCTTTGTTAGTTTGGTGATTTTGAAGCTGTTACTTGTGTTCAGATTTAGCTACAAATTTCTGGAAGTATCAAAATGTTTATATCCTATTGCAGCTTTCTTACTAGAAGACCTAGATCTTTCTTTTATTTGTAGATATTGTAAAATCTGTTCACATAGAATAGTTTCTAAATAGGTATATAGTGGGTGCCTTTTGTTAAGTAATTTAAAAGTCACTTTTAAAAATTAATTTTGTAGTTATTCAACAGACAAAAATCACTAAAGCATTC
Organism: Lynx canadensis; assembly: GCF_007474595.2. NCBI lineage: Eukaryota > Metazoa > Chordata > Mammalia > Carnivora > Felidae > Lynx > Lynx canadensis. Next base: position 41,595,621 of record NC_044314.2, read on the forward strand.
AAGATATCACTTAAGTCTTATTTCAAACTAAAAATGGATGATATTTATATATGATTTGTAGTGGTGTTTATGACAAATTCAACATATACACTCAAAATTTAGACTGGTATTGGAAGCAAAAAAAACTTATCAATTATTTTTCTGTTTATTTCCATTTTGAAAGCTTGTCATTTATTGTAGTTTATTATCCTATCACAAATGATAAATTTTAAACTTGTTTTTTGAGCTTCATTATCATTTAAACACAAATAATGGGCAATGTTGTCATTAAAAATATTTATGGAGACTTAATGTGTAAAGTATCAGTACACTACCAGTGGCCATCTAGAGATGAGTAAGAACTCCTATTGTCAAAAACATATTTATTGAATGAGGGAGGGGGTGCAAATTTATTTTTATAGTTTATTCAACTAAGTTTTTTGGAGAGTATAAAATAGTAATAGCATTACTATTATGTTCAGTGTGTTAGTATGAAGTTATAAGTTAGCGAATAAATGCTGGGAAGATCAATAGGCTATCAAGGTGAGTATGACTCAGTTCTTAGGACGAACATGTTCACAGTTCAGTGTGTGAGTCAATGATGAGCAAAGTGCTGTGGGAACTCAAAGGAGAATATTGCTACCATTGTCCATATAAGTCACAGCAAGTTTCATGAGGAGGCGATATTTGAGGGGATTCTTGAAGGATAACCAGATTTTGTCAGGCAAAGAGAAAGACAAAAGTATTCCTAGCAGTGGCAACAGAATGTACCAAAGCAGACAAGAAGGAGCACAGCTCGTGGGTTTGATAAGTGTCACAAAGTCTGAGCAAACAGGATGTGAGGAAATGAGTCAGGAGAGGAAGTCAAAGGAAGTGACTGATGACCAAAGCCTTTGTATTTTCAGGATGAATATATGCTCTTCAGAAAGGTGTAAGAAATCAATTTTATTTTCAACTGGTTTCTCTGTACTGGTATTACTCATAATCTCATACCTTTTTATTTTAAAAAGCACCTCAAGATACCTGATACAGCCATCAATCTTTAAGGAAGAGTGACATGTCACTATTTGTACTTGTAGCAATAGTATTTGTGCTCTAAAAAGTGTGTGAAATTCAAGTTCAGATAGCCAGTAGAAAGCAGATGTCATCTGTGTAGCGTAGAGATGTTGAAAATAAAATCTTAAGTTAAAAATATGCTGGTTTTAATCTTTCTTAGCTGGCAGATCATGCACGGGAACCCTGGTAGTTCTTCTGGAAGATAATAATGATCACCCACCGCAAATTGATAAAGAAGTGACAATTTGCCAGCATGCTAAGGATTATGCCGTTCTCGAACCTGTAGATGCAGATGGACCTGAGAATGGTCCACCTTTTGAATTCTTTCTGGATGATTCTGCCAACAAACTTTGGAATTTAGAAACAAAGGATGGTATGTAATTCTGCTTAATCTTCTAATCATTAGGAACTTAGGATGGCTGATGATGTTGACATTCACTTTAGTTCATTATGATAAACATTCATTTTAGGAAATTATTTTATTGATCACCCCAAAAAGGTAATACCTTGCCTTTTATTTATTTATTTTTGAAAAAACCCTTGTTAGCTTTAATGAACCTCCTTCCACATGGCTTCAGGCTACCAGGATGCAGAGCCCCTCACCCCACACCCCACTGTAGCTTCTCTGCTCTTCTACTGGAGAACCTGGCCTTCACGATGACAGGCTGTCTGGGGAGCTTTCCCTTCCCCAAAACTTTGCAGTAGCTCGATTGGACCACATCAGTGATGGGAGCAGCTCCAGTCTTGTTTTTGACAGCACGTACCCATGTCTACTCACCGACTAAAGTCCACGCTGTATCAAGGTTATCCGTTGGGCAGAGCTCTGGTTCCTCTTTACCTGGTAATGCCTCCTACCAACTTTTCCAAAGTGACGTAGGTGATATTTGTTGAAGTTGATCCTATGAAGTTGATCCTATGGTGGTGCATGTCACTAGCATTATTTATTACCCTGGCCTCCTGGCTGCTTCTGGGACTTGCTGATGCAACTGTGGCTTTGGCTCATGTGACCCCGAAGGTTCTGGGTTTTCCTCAGTGTGCATGGCATGTTGCAGCCCAGACAGGAACAATACCTTAATTTTTTTTTTTTTTAAGTTTATTTATCTTGAGAGAGAGAACCGGTGGGGAGGAGTAGAGGGAGAGGGGGACAGAAGATCCGAGGCAGGCTCTGTGCTGACAGCAGAGAATCAGATGAGAGGCTCCAACCCAAGAACTGTGAGATCATGACCTGAGCCAAAGTTGGACGCTTAACAGACTAAGGCCACCCGGAGCCTGAATACCTTACTTTTTTTAAAGAAATGGATAATATATTTATGTTTAGACTCTTGTTCCAAATATCTTTTAAGAAAACATATAAATATAATATGTGAATAACATTAAATATAGCTTAGCCTAATATAAGTGGAGAGTAATATTAATTAATTTTCCTAGTTTTTCAAGAAATCAAAATCATTTTTAAGAAATAAAAATGAACCACTAGCATTTTTCCTTTAAGTTAATCCTGCACCTTCTCTCCTCCTCCCTCCACCCCAATAATACCAAGGAAGAATAATATTGCTATTGAAAGGTCATAGGGGTGCCTGGGTGGCTCAGTCAGTCGACTGTCAGACCTCAGCTCAAGCCATGATCTTGCAGTTTGTGAGTTCGAGCCCCGCATCAGGCTCTGTGCTGATGGCTAGGAGGCTGGAGCCTGCTTCCGATTCTGTGTCTCCCTCTCTCTCTCTGCCCCTTCCCTGCTCACGTGGTCTCTCTCTCTCTCTCTCTTAAAAAAAAAAAAAGTCATATAAGTATATTTTTTCTCTGCCTTTTTTTCCCTCTAGGTAAAACTGCCATTCTTCGTCAGCGACAAATTCTTGACTATAACTATTATACTGTGCCTATCATAATAAAAGACAGACATGGTTTAGATGCAAAACACATGTTAACAGTGAGAGTATGTGACTGTACAACCCCATCTGACTGTAAGATGAATATTAAAAATGTGAGAGATTTTAAGCCATCAAATGTAATACTTGGAAGATGGGCTATTCTTGCCATGGTGTTGGGTTCTGCATTGCTGTTATGTAAGTATAATTATCTAGAATGTATTAGTTGAAGTTTTATCTAATATTTAAAATATATATATGGTAATTCTTTATTTAATGGCCTGTATAGCCTTTGGTAAATGTGTCCTTTTGAAAATCTTGTATGTACTATATGACTTGGGGTTCTGATTCACAGAAGAAACTTATCAGCAAGAGCAGATTAAATTCAAAGTAATTTTCAGAGGTGTCCCCTTAGTTCTTCCAATGATAAGCTGTGAGATACTGGATAAATCATTTCCACTTCTTTGAGCTCATTTTTCCGTAAGTAAAATAAAGAGGTTGTAGAAAAGTAATGTTAAGATTCCATCCCATACAAAACAGTCTTTTAACCAGTCAAGTTTATGCACAAAAAGAATAGTGAAGAGTACTTCAAAACTCACTTAGATGTTTATGCTCAATGTTATTAATGAAGTGATTTAACATACATTTTTTAAGTTTATTTACTTATTTTGAGAGAGTGTGTGAGTGGGGGAGGGACAGAGAGAGAAAGAATCCCAAGTAGGTTTCAGACTGTCAACACAGAGCCCGACATGGGGCTCCATCCCATGAACCTTGAGATCATGACCTGAGTGGAAATCGGGAGTGGGACACTCAACTGACTGAGCCACCCACGCGCCATGATTTAACATACATCTTAAGAAGACTCCAATGAGAGGCACCTGGCTGGCTCAGTCAGAGGAGGCAACCCTTAATCTCTCAGGATGGTGAGTTTAAGCTCCACATTGGGTGTAGAGATTACTTAAAAACAAAGAAATAAACAAACAAACAAACTTAAAAAAAAATAAGAAAAGAACATTAGAACTCTTAAAAAAAGAAACAAACAAAAAGGAACCCAGTGTGTGGAAAATGATCATATGGTAAGCCACTGAGGAAAAGTAATGCATGCAAAGAATGTTAAGATTTTGTGTTCTTCAAACTGTTGTTTTAGAGATGCAAAAGTGATGGAAATCACTCCCCACACTTCTGTGCCCTTCCTTCCACTCACACTCCTTTTCCTTTCTTTTTTAACAGTTTATTTTACTCTATAATCTTTCTGCATTTAGAGACTTTCCCCATAGTTTTTACTGTGTCCTAACTCATTGATTTGAGTTTCAGGTGAAATAGGATGTTCCCCTTAGCACTATTAGTAGTCGGCATACACTTTCAAAATTGGGCACTGATTTTATGTAACTGCCTTTCATGTTTGTATTTATGCCTAATACCCTTTAAGTGGGTTCTGTATGGATTTTAAGTACCAACAATACAAGCTTAAATTTCCATCAAAGGGAGTTGCTGTTCAAGTGTGGAGGAAATAAGAGAATCATTTAAGTTAATTCTGAACTTGGGAAGAGACTTATTAATAAACTATGCTCACTTCATCCTTATTACTTTTTATTGATTTCTTTCTCATTTAGCCTAATAATCTCAATAAGACAGAGATGGTCTATATACGAATACATTTGTTAATATTCTGTTTTAAATTTTATGACCCAAAGAGATCTCAATTTATGGAACAAAATTTTTTTAAAGTTCTGTGAAGAAACTTAAAAAAAATCATACGATTTAAATGATTTAATATATACTTGCATGAAAAAAATACTATTTTACTTAAATGCTTTTTATTTTTTAGGTATTCTGTTTACTTGTTTCTGTGTTACTGCTAAGAGAACAGTAAAGAAATGTTTTCCAGATGTAGCCCAGCAAAATTTAATTGTGTCAAATACTGAAGGACCTGGAGAAGAAGTGATGGTAAATTAGATTTCACTTTCCTATGAATTGTTTGGTGATGGATGATAACAGTTGATTATCATGTAATAACAGTAATAATAATAACAGCTAATGTTTATTGAGCACTTACTATGCCAAGCAGAATTTCACATGACCTGCATACATTAATTCATTTAAACTTCATGATTCTATTGTATTAGTTTCACAGGACTGCAAAGAATCACAAACTGGTAGTTCCTGTATTATGGCAACATAAATCACATCTTCGGTTGGCATTCTCTCCATGTGTGCATGTCTGTGTTTAAATTTGGCCTTTGGATTAGGGACCCACCCTAGTTGAGTATGACCTCATCTTAGTTTAACTAAATGCATATCTAATGACCTGTTTTCAAACAAATTACATTCTAAGACCCTGAAGATTAGGACTTCAATATGTGAATTTTGGTGGGGAAGAAATGAAAGCAAACTGTTAGCTTCAATTTGATTCATTCATTTTATAACTCTAACTTTATTTTTAGGAAGCAAATATTAGACTGCCCACACAGACATCCAACATTTGTGACACAAGCATGTCTGGTGGCACTCTTGGTGGCCAAGGAGTCAAAACACAGCAAAGCTTTGAGATGGTCAAAGGCGGCTACACTTTGGATTCCAGCAAAGGAGGTGGACATCAGACCTTGGAATCTGTCAAGGGAGCAGGACAGGATACTGGCAGATACACATACACAGACTGGCACAGCTTCACCCAACCTCGGCTTGGCGAAGTGAGTGCCGATGTCTTCAAGATGATATTACGTGAGAGTTTAAACACGATTTATAAGTCAGGATTTCCCAAAAGTTTTACTCTCCATGCACCTAGAACTCATCACCTTTTTAGTGTTTAATTACCATAGATACAGATTTCAGGCCCAAACCCAAAGGCAAAATGATCTTTTAAAGTTTAAGTTTTAAAATAACATTTATGAAACTACAGAAGCATCTAGGAGTGGCATATGTAGACATGTTTAGGAAGTATAAAAAGACCAATAGCTTCTTCCCCCCAAATTAGCAGGAAGATCACCTGGAGTGAAAGATTTATGTGGACTGATCATAAATTGTAAATATTTTTTGGTGTATTAAATCTTCTGTGTAGTCATTAAGTACCAGCTACCAGCATCAATCAGGTAGACTGTTAAGTTTTTATTTTGGGTGTTAGTTCCTTGTTTTATGTTCAGATTAATCAATATTGACTAATATTAGCCACTTTAATATATTCCATTATTATCACTATATAATAATGTATAAACAGAAGAATCATAACCTATATTGGTCCCCCAAATACGTGAAGAAATTACAAAGATACGCTGCAACTATGCAAACCTTATGTCAAATGGGAAATTGGAAGTTAGCTTTGTGATATGTGTGTAGCTTTAAGTTTCATAAATGTGTTCACTAGGAGCATTTATATATCTGCTATATTTTCAGAATGAATATAATACAGACCAATCATGTGCATTTTTTATATGTAGGAATCCGTTAGAGGACACACTCTGATTAAAAATTAAACAGTAAAAGGTAAATCAAAGACATTATTTTTAAGCTAATATGTTTAGGTGTTTTTAAAAAAATAATAAAATGTGCTCTTTTTTGATACAGAAGGTGTATCTGTGTGGACAAGACGAGGAGCATAAACATTCCGAAGACTACGTTCGTTCGTATAACTATGAAGGGAAAGGGTCTGTGGCCGGCTCTGTAGGCTGCTGCAGTGATCGGCAGGAAGAAGAAGGGCTTGAGTTTCTTGATCATCTGGAACCCAAATTTAGGACGCTAGCAAAGACGTGTGTCAAGAAATAAAATGTGCATTTGAATGGAGAAACATCTACAAATGCATATGCAGGAGTTTATTAAATGTAAAACGATAGCAGCATCTGCTAATATGTTTGTTTATTGGAGGTAAACTTCGAGTCATGTATAGATAAGGATACTATAAATACAAAACTCCTCTAAATTCTCCTCGTCTGATATAACTTCCATGTTCTCTAGAAATAGAAGTTTCATGTGTTAATTTTCTTTTATATGCATGTATATATTGCCCTTTTCAGCACTGTGCTGTGTGCTTTCTTTCATCTTCCGTGTGGGAATTTATGGTACCCTGTATGCTATAGAAGTGGATGGTGGGAGAGCTGGGTATTGTGGAGGCAAATGAGAAATGAATTTTAATTTTAGATGAAAATTAAATATTTTCTTCAACAACATGGGGAGGTTGCTCTTAGAAACGCTCTTAGAAATATTGTCTTTGGTGCCAGAGAATTGATTCCTCTACCTGAGTGGCTATGTATTGAAGGATTTTTAAGTATTCTTTGGTACAGTCTTCAGTTTGGTAAATAGGTGTTCATTTCTCACTACACTTTTCACCCTGCGGAGGTGTTCCCAGTACTGTGCTTTCAGGGGCCTTCAGCGCTTGGTCCTTGGATCTCTGTCCATATGGATGCGTAATCAGATTCCTACAGCTTCTAGACTGTGGGAAAGACAGGAGCAGAAGAAGCTCAGGGCAATTTGGGCCACAGAGATTTTGTAAGGATCAGATGGGAGGATGTACTATTACCTTTTTAAAATGTAAATACCTTGGCAAGAACATGCACTCTCTAGTTTGACAGAGGCCCACCATCTTCAAGCATTTGTGAAACCAGCCTGGAAGGCATTAGGCTTGCAACCCTGATCCATGGTGCTTAGACCTTTAAATATGCTAAAAATGGAATGAGCATCCGTAATAGAATTTAATACTCTGCTTACATTGGTAATTACTTTAAGAAAATTGAAAATCAGAAATAATGAATTTCTGGCATGTAAGTGTTAAACCATTGAAATGAATGATGGATAAATGGACACGAGTTAATAAATTATTTTGAATATATAACATCTTAATAGGATATTACATTAATTAATTTAGAAAGACATATCCATTTAAATAATATTTTAATAGTCTTTGTGCCAAACTCTATAAATTTACAGTGACAGTATATATCACACGGGAATTTCTCATTCAGACAAAAAAAATGTTTCTTTTTAAAAAATCTATTAACTGGTTAACAATTGAAAAAAGAGTGGTGATTTTTTAAAATTTTGTAAGTAAAATTTTGTAATTAGTCCTCTGATTCTCAATTACCGCTTTGAATTAAAGGTGTTTCTTGATGTGAAATTGGATATTAGAGCAGAATAAAAAAGTAGTTTTAATAAATAAGATTTTATTTTATAGGATGTCAACAATGTATGATTTTTATAGCAATTGTGAGTAAAATAATTTTGGGGGATAATGCAATTTCTGTTGTCTGACATATATTATGCTAAGAATAGTACCAGTTTTGAAATTTTTAAATATAATGTTAAAATTTGGAATATATTCATGCCATGTTATATTCTTGAATATAGGTGCAGAATGTTTTTTGAACAATTAAAAATCTTTAGCTGAACATTAACTTATATGTGTTAGTTTATGTTTTCATTTCTTACGTTTACTTAAATAAGAAAGAGAAATTTTATATCTGAACTTAAAGTACAATTAGAGGCCAAAGGTTAGCAAAATAAGACACTTTAAAAATATTAGCAGAATTGTTAGAAGGTGTGGAAAATGAATTTGTTTAAGCAGTTTTGGCTATTATAAATATTTTCAAATATTATTAAAAATTGTCTCACAGAGGAACTATGACTTGTCTTTTATTTAGGAAATTCACATTCTCTGTTTACACTCAAAATTAAATGTTATTTGTATGACTGAGAAAATTTATGAAACTCCATTGTACTGTTGACCAATTTAGTTTGTTAATAAAACATTGTATTTTATGGATTATTTCATATAAGTTAACCATCAATTGTCAATAAGTGAATCGGTATGAATTGTTTTTCTGTAATTAAATCTGTAGTTAGGGAAAATATACAATTAAATTTTTCTTATCTTGATTCAGATCTCAAAGTGTTTCATGTGAAAAAATTCCTTGGGAGCACCAAGATAGATGAAAATTGATATAATTGCTATAATAATTGGCTTTGTTAAATACCTCTTTAACTTTGCCAAGCTTTCCTTTCCCCTGAGTTGATTAAAAATGTTTTATTAAACTTGGTATCTATGCTTATGCTTACTTTTAGAAAATGGAATATGCTGTGTTATTTGGAAATTGCTCACAATAGATGTTTTAGAGTTGAGGATTTTTATGATCACAGAAAAGAAAAGCCAACTCCATTTTGTGGTGTCTTAGCTTTAAAAGTCCTGTTCCAGTAGAAAACCCTCTGTTAGATTAAGGTAATGAAACAAAACAGACCATGTGTATTGCTAAACATCTCTGGTCTCTTATCTGCTTTTCTAGTAAATCCAAAGGAACATTCCATTTGTCCAGATACTGCATTTGGTTTTCTGCTTACACAGGGAAAAGAAAATAAAACTGTAGCAGGGGAAAACATTACTAAGAATGGATGGACCCCTGTATATTTTGTAAGGTTCAGTAAAATTAAGTGAGCATAATTTAAAAAAACTCTTTGGTAGTGTTGCATTAAAAAAAAATAAAAATAACCACACTTAATCTGAAATCCTTACCACTAACAATAAAATTACCACTTCCAACTATACGAATAGACTGTTTTTTTTTTTTTTAATGTTTATTTTTGAGAGAGAGAGAGAGACAGAGTATGAACAGAGGAGGGGCAGAAAGGAGGAGACACAGAATTGGAAGCAGGCTCCAGACTCTGAGCTGTCAGCACAGAGCCCTACGGGAGCCTTACCTCACATGTGGTAAGATTATGACCTGAGCCAAAGTCAGACGCTTAACCAACTGAGCCACCCAGGCGGCCCTACAAATAGACTGTTTAAGAAGCATCATAAAAACAAATATATGAAGTATATTCATAACACACATTTTGTAGATATTGATCAGATTATCTAAAAATCTTCACTGTTAAAGAACAAAACTTTATGGGGCACCTGGGTGGCTCAGTCGGTTAAGTGTCTGCCTTTTGGTTTTGGCTCGAGTCATGATCTCCTGGTTCATGGGTTCGAGCCCTACATTGGGCCCTGCACTTAAGCTGCGGAGCCTGCTTGGGATTCTCTGTCTCCCTCTCTCTCTCTTCTCTCTCTCTCTCTCTCTGCCCCTCCTCCACTGTCTGTCTCTTTCTCTCTCTCTCTCTCTCTCTCTTTCTCAAAAATAAATAAACATTAAAAAAAAAGAACAAAACTTTAACTGAGTAAATTAGAGAATGTAAATGGCTTTATTCAAGAACTCATGAATTTGTCAGCTGCCCCACTAGTATACCATAGACATACGCTACCATTGTGCAAAATGGAAAGTTTTTATAGGCAAAAGGAGAGTGTGAGGGTGGGGGGTGGGGGGAAAGGAGAAAGTCATTAGCAAAAGAAAAGCCAGGCAAGGGTCTTATGCAGATTATCTCAGTAATGCTGATCAGGAAATTTCAGATTGACTCTTTAAAGGTCACATTTCTGGGAGAGTTTGAAACTGAAATTAAGTCACGGGTTGCCATCCTAGGGGCAAATGACTCCATTTTGGGCCTGTTGTTTCTTTTCCAACACTATTTTTTTTTTTTTTTTTTAAGAGAGAGAGAAAGCGAAAGAGAGAGAACACCATGGGGAGGCAGGGGCGGGGCATTGTGAGATCCTGACTTGAACGGAAATCAAGAGTCTGATGCCTAACCTACTAAGCCACCCTGGAGTTCCCCCAATACTATTCAAAGTAGTTTTTTTGTTGTTTTGTTATTTTCTTAATTTTTAGAGAGAGAGAGTGAAAGGGGCAGAGAGAGAGAAGAATCCCAAGTAGGCTCCATGCTCAACAGAGCCTGATGGCGGTCTAGATGCCACGACCCTGGGATTGTGACCTGAGCTGAAATCCAGTCAACCACTGAACCACCCAGGAGCCCCTAAAGTAAGTTTTTTGATAAGAATAAAATGTCCCTTGAAAACACCAATCTACAGAGTTAAAAGTTATTTCCAGATTGTAGAGGAAAAAAAAAAATAGAAACAAGTATGGCCTTTCTCTGTATTTGGCCCAACAATACATAGGACCTCAACATTTACAAAAAAAAAATTTTTAATGTGTATTTATTTTATTTATTTATTTATTTATTTTCAATGTTTATTTACTTTTGAGACAGAGAGAGACAGAGCACAAACAGGGGAGGGGCAGAGAGAGAGGGAGAGACAGAATCCCCAGCAGGTTCTAAGTTCTGAGCTGTCAGCACAGAGCTGGACACGGGGCTCGAACCCACAAACTGTGAGATCGTGACCTGAGCCGAAGTAGGACGCTTAACCAATTGAGCCACCCAGGTGCCCCTGGACTTCAACATTTTTAAAGTTTATTTATTTTGAGAGAGAGAGAGAGAGAGAGAGAGAGAAAATCTCAAGCAGACTCTGTGTGCACAGAGCTCAATGCTGGGCTCAAACTCATGAACTGTGAGATCATTACCTGAGCCGAAATCAAGAGTCAGATGCTTGGGGCGCCTGGGTGGCGCAGTCGGTTAAGCGTCCGACTTCAGCCAGGTCACGATCTCGCGGTCCGTGAGTTCGAGCCCCGCGTCGGGCTCTGGGCTGATGGCTCAGAGCCTGGAGCCTGTTTCCGATTCTGTGTCTCCCTCTCTCTCTGCCCCTCCCCCGTTCATGCTCTGTCTCTCTCTGTCCCAAAAATAAAAAAAAAAAAAAATAATAAAATAAACGTTGAAAAAAAAAAAAAAAAAAGAGTCAGATGCTTAACCAACCTACTGACCCACCCAGGCACCCTGAGGACTTCAACATTTAAAATAATTAGTTGTCAGTGTGCAATAAATAATACCTATAATTTTGGAATGTTCTTATTTGCCTATGTTTAGGGACCTTTAAATGCTATAACATGGAATTATTAATGTTAAAAAAAGCTTCAAAACTTCGCTGGAGATAGCTAAGGTTTGACCTAGAATTCATGCCAAAAGTTCAGGTAGTATTATTTTCTGCCAAGTATAGTACAAGAAAATCTAAAAGGAGCTCTCTAATCCAAAGTGGAAATGAAAGAATTTCTTTGCGTTGGCTTTGCCTCTCCTGATGTATGTAGAAAATTCAGGATTTAAGGGTGGATGACATTTATATAGTCCAGTTCTATAAAATCTGAAATCCAAATTCACAAAGACATTTCATCCATAGTAGGTATTTTACAAGATAGATTTGTTACTGTCTATGCCCACCATATTTCTCACCTGTTTGAGATCCATACTGAAATTCTATTATTAGTGGTTCTTGATATGTGATTCTGAGACCGGCAGCATCAACATCACAAAGGATTATGTTAGAAATGCTAATTTTGGGGTCTGTCCCCCCAGACCCATTAAATAGGAAACACTGGGTTTAAGGTTCTCCTGGAGTGGCTGATGTATTATCAAATTCACCTCTGTACCAGCTCTTTGCTACTTGGGCTCCATCTGAGACTTTGTGAGGAAAGTGGATTCGGGCCCCACCCCCAGACCTATTGAATCATAATGTGCTTTTCAACAAGATCCCCAGGAGATCTGTATGCACCTGAAACCTTGAATAGCATGTAGATGATCCCTTGAGAGGAACCTGCAAGTAGGTTCCTGCAAGAGGAACCTATGAGCTGCACAAGTAGCCTCAGGCATCAGGTCTGTGGCTACCGTGTGGTAGGGAAATTGTCCCAGCTCACTTGGTGGCCCAAATTCAAGACTGCTTGCCTCTCACCATCCATAAAGCAGAACCACCCACTCTGTGTTCTTCTGTAGCTGGATAATTGACTCTGTGAACTTCATACCTGAGTGCTTTGCACTAGAGAGTATACAATAACACACAAGGTAACCAAATTTAGGTAAATGACATGCTCATTGTCACTTTACTTAGTAAATTAATACTGCTAACCCATAATTTAAAAAAATCACATTTTGATACTAATGAGTTTTGATCAAGCCTATCCAATAAAATTAACCAAATGATGTTTGAAAACCAACCTGAATAATCCTGATAATTTAAGCAATACATTCACAGTTTCCTGATTTTATTTTGGTGAATGGCTGTCTTAATGTACGCTTTTCTTACTGAGCCAATTTATCTCCATGTACGTTTTTAAGGTTTTATTTTTCTGGGTGTAGCTGACTTTGAGTATTATAGGTGTGGCTGAGAACCTGTCGGAACCAGTTGTGTTATATTAAGCAACCAAATTCTGTCATGATTATTTCTTTTTGTTTCAGACTAGGTAGAAGAAAATTGAGACAAACTTTCAGAGTTGTTTTTGTTTGTTTCTTTGTTTTGTTTTGTGTTGTTTTTAAGTTTATTTATTTTGAGAGAGAAAGAGATAGCGTGAGTCAGGGAGGGGTGGAGAGAGAGGGACAGAATTCCAAGCAAGCTCCTCGCTGCTAGTGTTGAGCCGGATGCTGGGCTCGAACACATGAAACTGTAAGATCATGACCTGAGCTGAAGCTAAGAGTTGTCGCTTAACCAACTGAGCCACCCAGACACCCCATTTTTAGTACATGTGTTGTCAAAGCACCAGAGTTGTTTTAATTTTTTTAATTTAATATGGTGCCTTATTAGTATTAAATATATAACAAAATAGAAATAAAGAATGTAAGTAATTATTAAATGTGTTCAATATTAACCACGAATTTTAAATATTAATTTGGTATAGATGTTTTGATATTAAATATATTTGAAGTTAAACATTAAGAAGACAGTTGCCACTTAGAAACTCATGTCCCTTGATATTTTGTGAGGGCCATGGCAGAGACTGCTGGCTGTCAACCAACCATCTCCTAACTTAGGTCTTCATTACAGACAGAGCTCTGATTTCATTCAGTGTGGTTATGTGCCCAGCGAAGAGACCCCCATTTCTCAACTCCCTTGAACCAAGTGTGGCATACCTTAAATTCAGTGAGAAGTAAGTGAAGTAAGTGAAATGCTGTGTATAAGATTTCTGAGTAGGGGTCTTAAAGGTGTCTTAAAGGAGCTGATTCATCTGGAAGATGTTTTTTTTCCTCCATTTGTATTTTGTTTTGTTTTAAGTAAGCTCTACATACAATGTGGGGCTTGAACTCGCAACCCCAAGATCAAGAGTCACATACTCTACCCACTAAGGCAGCCAGGTACCCCTGCTTCGCCCAGTTGTATTTCATGATGCCTAGAACACAGATGTGATGCCCAGTGCTCACGTAACCCTGTTATGAGTTTCATATTGAAAGCAATCAATAACCATGGAGAATGGGGGAGCATAAAGATAGAAGGAGCCTGGATCCCTGATAACTTTGTGGAGCCCCAAACCTGTCCTGGATTTCCTACCTTTAGACTTGTTCACTTGAGTGAATAAACCTTTGTGTGTTTAAGCAATGACTTTTTAGGTTTCCTGTTAAATGAAGCCAAATCTTAGTCTGATATAAGGAGAGAACAGAGATTGAATGGGAATAATTGATTTACCTAAAGCATGATTCAGTGAATTTGGGAACTCATTTTCTTTTGGCTAAGATTTTAAAATGGTTAGTCTTGAAGACATCTCAGTGTTTTCTAAATTGTCTCAAGATAAAATGAAGTACTAATTGTTCCGTGGAAATCAAGAAAGGGGTATCTTTTCTGGATCTCTTGAAAATGGACTTTTCCAGCCTCTCTAAAGTCAGAATCCTGTCTGTAGGAACCTGTGGATCTAGGAGTGAAGAGACCTCTTGTATGATCTTTAATAAGTCATCGAATCTCATTTGTTTCAATCTTTTCAACTATAATATATATATAGGTGTATATATTACATATGTATAGGTATATATATTTATATAGTATATATAGGTACATATATTTAAAGTTTATTATTTTGAGAGAGACAGAGACAGTGCAAGTGTGGGAGGGGCAGAAAGCGAGGGAGAGAGACCGAATCCCAAGGCTCTACACCAGCAGCGCAGAGCCTTGTGTGGGGCTCAAATTCACAAACTGTGAGATTGTGACCTGAGCAGCAATCAAGAGTCAGATGCGTAACTGACAGAGCGAGCCCGGTGCCCCAAGACACAGATTTTGAAATGCAGCGAACTACTTTTACCACTTCATCCTCTGTTCCTATGAATTGTGTGATCAAAGTAATGTGTTGCCTTATGAGTCTGAAAGATTCAATATTTTGCTGCTTTCTAATAGCCTGAGGCATGATCTTGTTTTTCAGTTAATTTCAGGTAAGTAAACGTAAATAAAATCTCTTTTCCAGGGGGCCTCGTTGGCTCAGTCGGTCAAGCATCTGACTTTGGCACAGGTCATGATCTCATGGTTCGTGGGGCTCTGTGCTGACAGCACAGAGCCTGGAGCCTGCTTCAGATTCTGTCTGTCTGTCTGTCTCTCTCTCTCTGTCTCTCCCCTGATTGTGCTCTCTCTGTTTCAAAATAAATAAACATAAAAATATTTTAAATTTATTTCTATTAATCTAATGAATTCATTTTTAAAAATCTTTTTAATGTTTATTTATTTTTGAAAGAGAGAGAGAGAGAGCACAAGCAGGGAAGGGGGAAGGGGAGAGAGAGAGAGAGTCTGAAGCAGGCTCCAGACTCGGGGCTCAAATTCACAAACCGCGAGATCCTGACCTGAGCTGAAGTCAGACACTCAAGCGACTGAGCCACCCAGGCGCCCCCCCAGGAATTTCTATCATTATCTAAAACTTATGGCAACTTAAATAGACTTCAAAATGAGTAAAGTTGAGTTTGACAAACACAGGAATTGCAGAGGTTTCAGCATGTGACAAAGAAGACAATTTTATGATCTTACTGTATGACAAATGGTGATTCCATATGCTAATTGACTCAGCTGGAATTCTGCTTTTTATGTTAGAGGCTATATAAAAATGGATTTTAAAAAAATGACTCCAGTGAATTGGCTAGGACTGGTCTTAGACCACTTGGTAACAGAAATAAAGGGGCTTATGGGCGCCCGGGTGGCTCAGTCAGTTAAACTTCAGACTTGGGCTCAGGTCATGTTCTCACGGTTCCTGAGTCTGAGCCCCACATTGTGTTCTCTGCAGTCAATGCAGAGCCCCGTTCAGATCCTCTGTCTCCCTTTCTCTCTTCCCCTCCCCCCGCTCTCTCTCTCTCTCTCTCAAAAATAAATAACATTTTTTTTTAAAAAGAGATAAAGTGTCTTAGACAATGTAAAAGTTTATTTTCACTAAATGTAAAACAAGTTCAAAGTCTTGATTTCTATGGACGCTTCTTAATGTCCTCGGAACCTTCATTTTTTTTCTGCTCAAGCATCGTTTGTACGAATTGCTCCACAATCACAAGATGACTAACGCAGCTCCAGCCATCATATCCGTGGCCTATGACAGGAAAAAGGACAATCCCAGTGTCATGGGATCAAGCCCCACATCTAGCTCCATGCTGAGCCTCGAGTTGGCTTGCAATTCATTCTCTCTCTCTCTCTGTCTCTCTCTCTCTCTTTCTCTCTCCCTCTGCTGCTCTGCCCCACTTGAAACTCTCTCTCCATCCTAAAAAAAAAAAAAAAAAAAAAAAAGAGGAAGGAGGAAGGAGGAAGAGATGACTCTTTTAGGGAGCATTCCAGAAGCTCTCTCCAACAACTTCTGTATATTCTTGGGAGAACTTAGTCAAAATTTCATCTCTATCAACAAGAAAGAGTGAGAGATAGGGTTTTTCAGCTGAACAAAATCAGGGCACTGTAACTAAGGGAGGGGCTTCATAATGATATGAGGTATCTGGGGACAAATGTGCAGGAGGAATACTGTTTCTTATTCGTAATCAGTGTCACTCTGCCCCAGGCCAATACGATTCTTGACAAAATATTAATTCCTTATACATTAGTTAAGGGACTATATAGTTAGAGTGAAGAGACATGCTCTTTCACTCGCCAAGTTTGACAAAATACTGCAGAGCAAAACATATTTAAAAAAGTCAAGTAAGTGAAATGTAAGGTGTGTTAGACATTAAAACTTGCTTATGTCTGCTGGCCAGATGTAGCTGGCAAAGTTTGGAGGGGAAGAGGAAGGGAGAAGACGGGAAACTTTCACAGTTGAAAAAAATTATAAATACATGGCTGTATTCCAAACAAGACATTTACCCAAAATGTAAATTTGTGAGTTCTCTTGAAGACATGGCAGTTCTGGTGACCCCGAGTCCATGTTCCCAAAGGCCACCAATTGGCTAGAAGTGAAAAAGTGGCATCCCAGTGCCCTCTGCCGATGCCGGTGACCTGGGAAGCTGCCATTTGTGTCTCAGATAGGAAGGGTGTCAGCTGCCATTTGTTATGACACTTGTACTATTCCTTCCTCCCTCCCTCCCTGTCTTTCTTTCTTTCTTTCTTCCTTTCTTCCTTCCTTCTTTCTTTTTAAATATGGAATGCTTCACGCATTTGAGTGTCATCCTTTCACAGGGACCATGCTCATCCTCTGTATCGTCCCAATTTTAGTACATGTGTCGCGGAAGCAAGCCCTGTACTATCATTTTTTGAAGGTAGATTTAGGAAGAGAAAGGAGTCATATTGTCTGTATTCTTATCTTTCTCAAAAGCAGAATAATTAAAAAGGGCTGTTTTTTTCATCCAACCTGGCATATTTATTTTGATTTCTTTTCTGGCCCCTGCAGGCATTGAAATCTGTGGCTCTCTGCACTACATGAGTTTCAATGTCAAATGAATTACATTGTCATTTGGCATAAAATAGAATTTACTTGTCATTGTGTTCATTGTTTATTGTTTCCTCTCCTCTCCCTGCATTGGAGTGTAAGCTCCACCAAGGAAGGGATCTTTGTGCCTAGAACAGTGCATAGCACATAGAGGGAACTCAATAAATGGTGTTTGAAGACATGTATTGAGCACCTACCATGTGCAAGCATTCCAGAATATTCTTTTTTTAATGTTTTTGTTTGAGAGAGAGAGAGACCATGAACAGCAGAGGGGCACAGAGAGAACGAGACATAGAATCTGAAACAGGATCCAGGCTCTGAGCCGTCAGCACAGAGCCCCATGTGGGGCTCAAACTCACGAACTGTGAGATCATGACCTGAGCCAAAGTCGGACGTTTAACCAACTAAGCCACCCAGGCACCCTCAGAGTTTTCTTTTCACAGATATTATCTCACTGAAAATATTAACAATATGTGTACAATTTAGGCATTACTATTCCTATTTACTAATAAGAAAACTGACGCTGACAGAGGTTAGCAGACTTAATCAAGCTCAGACTGGTAGGTTTTCATAGAGCCAAGATTTAAATGCAAGTCTGACCAATGGTTGCACCCTGAACATTTCTCCTCAAATGGCCTTCCATATTCTATAATACAATGGAAAAAATGTTTATAACCTCTTCATCCTAAAAGAGAATTATAGGAAACTATGAATCTATGTTGCTTATTCATGACATTCTACAATGTAAATTTCTTTTTTTTTTAAATTTTTTAAAATCTTTATTTATTTTTGAGAGAGAAAGAGGAGACAGATCATGAGCAGGGGGAAGCGGGGGAAGAGAGAGGGAGACACAGAATCTGAAGCAGGCTCCAGGCTGAGCTGTCAGCGCAGAGCCCAACACGGGGCTCGAACTGAAGAACCACAAGATCACAACCGGAGCTGAAGTCAGAGGCTTAACTGACTGAGCCACCCAGGCACCCCTACAATGTAAATTTCAATCTTCAGCTGGTAAATGTCTATGAGAAGGAGGATACAAAACATAGACTTTCTTACATCAGAACAATCCTCTCCACACCAGAATCTATGGAGCAAATAGACTAATTGTTACCATTTGGAGTTGTCCTAGTTATCTGTATACTGCTAATAATCAAGTTTGCATCTCCAGACTGGATGTCCCCTGAATTCCACATCCATATTTCTTACTATTTCCAGCTTTATGGCTCACAGAAATATCAAACTCAGTATCCTCAGAGGCAAATATTAATGCCTTCACAAACTAGCATTTTGCTGCCGTCCTTCTCTTTATTACTAACAGTATCATCCACTCTTCGTCCCAACATAGATCAAACCCAGAATTCTGCAATTATCTGAGCATACGAAGAATAGAAAATTAATGCACTCCCGGAGGAGACAGATTTATAAATCAAGTAATTGCAACACTTTGGTCAGATACCAAATAACAGAGGCACATGTCAGAGCCTGTATGCACGGAAGACTTGGAAAAGCTTTTCTTTAGGCGGGGAAGCTAGGGAAGGATCTGTGCGCAACATCAAAGGAGGCATTCTAGTGGGAGTGGAAGTAGGGATTCCCAAAACAAACAGAGCCCCAATCAAACAGCCAAAAGCAAAACAAAATGAGCAAAAAACAAGAAAACTGGAGTTCCAAGAAACACACTTGGAAAGCCACAATTACGGAGGATGGATTAGACGGCTCATAGAGCTGGATGGAAGACCAATGAAGACGGTCCAGATGAGAGATGAGGAGTCAAATACAGCAATTAACCTGGAGACCGATGGATGTGAAGCAGAGATGATGTCGAGGATGATTCCCTGGTTCCTTTCTTGAGTAAGTGGGAAGATCATGAAACCATTAACTACAAGGAAGAGAAACACAAAGGAGTTGCTTTTGTTTTTGTTTTGTTTGTTTTTATGGAAAGACAATGGCTTTGGTTTGAGACATTTGAAACTTGAGGTATTTGTCAGATTTCCAGGAAGGCTTGTTCTGTCTCAAAGTCAGAAAGGACATACTTGACACTCCCCAGTCCCACCTCCCACCCTTTATTACTTCATATCCAAGTAATCCATCCCCCCAAATTAGAAGTTTATTTATGGCAGGGACCACCTTTTAAATTAACTTCCTGCCTAAGTAGCTAGTGGTATAAATTTTTTTGGTATGAATATTCAAAGGGTCTTGTCTTTCCTCTGCTCAGCAAGGACCAGCTAGGCATTACCCCCTTACAGCTCTTTCCTTCTCTCCCTTCAAGGACCCCTTCACCCCTACTCTAGACTCTAGGATTTGTTATGAAAATCATGCTAGCCAGCAATATGCTAGTGAGGATTGCTATTGAATGAAGTAAAATGAGTGTGAGAAAGAAAGACACGAATTCTATTTCAATAAATTTGTTATAAGAAAAAAGAAAAGAAGAGATGAGAAAAAAAAAAGAAGTGCTCAGAGAAAGAGGAGGTGGCTTATTTTAATTTATGTGGTGATAGTTGTTGAGAAATAGAAAGAAGGAAAGAGTTACATCCAAATGTTCAGGAAGCAGCAACAAACTGAATACAGGACATTGAGAAGGAAGAAAAGGTTTGAAAGGTAGTTGCGGCATATTAAGATGACCTTTTGAAGAGGCTAGCACACACTGGAAGTACTTGAACAGGTTCGTGTTTGACGGGACTGTGTTTCCAGAAGGCCCGCTTGGCTGAGACTGTAAATCGTGGGGGTGGCTAGGAGTTCTAGCACAGTCACTGGCCAGGCAAATGTCAGGGGAATGATGGCACTTGTTTCGGTTTTGCTCTTCAGTTTTATTGAGGTTTAATTGACAAATAAAATTTATATGCACAAAGTGTACAATGTGATGGTTTACTACACCTATACTTCATGGCATGATTATCAGAATCAGATTAATTAAGAAATCCATCAATTCAGAGTTACCTTTTTTTGGTTTGTGTGTGTGAGTGTGTGTGTGGTGAGGACACTTTAAGGTCTACCCTCTTAGCAAATTGCAAGTACAAAATACAATGTTATTAACTATAGTCACCAGGCTATACATTAGATCTCCAAAGCTTATTCATTTTATAACCGAAGGCTTGAACCCTTTAAATAGCATCCCCCTCTCTCCTCTACCTCTTAGCCCCTGATAATGACACTTCAATCTTCAGCAGGATAGCTATTGATACCTATAGCTTGCTCTATCTATCTCTTATCTATCGATCTATCTATCTATCTATCTATCCACCTCTATATCTATCCATCCAATATTTATTGGCTGGCTACCCCAAACTGATTAGATGAAAAATCCAACCATCAATTCCTGCTATTACTTTCTCTGGAGCAAGCTCCATAGAATTGTCTGAATGGAATACAGCTTCATTGCGAGCCAATGATTGTAATTAGGAATTCTGGGACTTGTTATCAATTTGAGTCTCATGTTTATGACCACTGTTTGTCAATGTTGTTCATACGCTTCCTGCAACTGGAAATTACACAAATTTCTCACTGCATATTTTCAATTGTTTTGAAGGATCACAGCCTCTTATGGAATGCCTTCTCGGATGCCCTGGTGTAAATTTCAGGTTTGCTTATAGCCACCATTTTACATGCACTTATCTCAAAGTAATGTCATCATTTGTTAATAATTAGTCTATGGGTTACAGGTAGTTGGATAGCTTATATACATATTTGTTCAACAACTGTTTACTAAGGGCCTACACTGTGACAGGCACAACGATAACCACTGAAAGTGGAGACCAATATAAGACCTCATGAAAAGAGAGAGAGAGAGAGAGAGAGAGCAAGCACAAGTGAGGGAGAGACAGAGAGAGGGAGGGAGACACAGAATCTGAACCAAGCTCCAGATTCTGAGCCATCAGCACAGAGCCCAGTGCAAGGCTTGAACCCACAAACTGTGAGATCATGACCTGAACTGAAGTTGGACACAAACGACTAATCCACCCAGGTGCACCAAAAATGACATTCTAATAGAGAGAGATAGACCAAGAAAGTAAAATCAGTAAAATATGAGAGACAGATAGTAGGATGGAGTAGCTCACAGGAGACCAAAGCTCCCACCAAGACCAAAAAGAAAAGCCAGATGAAATATAAAATTGATCTGTTTTGAGAGATCAGAAGTTGTAGAATCAACAAGAGCTAGCAAAGCTAATATTCCAGAGGGGAGAGCACCAGGGAAAAGTGAGTGTATCCTCTGTAAGATAACTTCATCTTTTTCCCCCAGGGAAGCCTTTCAAGATACCGGACACTGGCTTGCTTCTAAGAACCCAGGCTCAGCCAAAGCATAAGGCCATTGTGTGGGAAGAGAGAAACAGGGAGCAAAATTTTAGTCATTGCACAGGGCTAGAGTGGCCGTCACTTGAGGGATTTCATTATACCTCTGGTTTTCCCTTCAAGACATTTGTTGAGTTCTAAACCTTCATAGGGTAGGAAGCTAACAAACTAAGGCAAAACCCTCTGATAAACAGAAAGCCGTTTCCACAGTCTTGTAGTGCAAGAGACAAAGACCTGCCAGGGGAAGGAGCCACAGTAAACCCACCAGGCTCTTAGCTGGAATCCAGAGAAAGTCATTGGCAGTTTGAAATTTTAACTACGGTGCACAAGGAAGGCCTCAAAGAGAAGGAGACACAAGGGTCAAGGGCTGAAGGAGGTGGAGAGCAAGCAGTGTGGCATCTAGGGGAGGATCATTGCATACAGAAGGGACAGCCCAAGGAGGAGTGTGCCCAGCATGTTTGTGGGACAGCTGAGAGCTCCATGTGGCTGGCAGCAGCACAGCATGTGAGGGGTAAGTAAGAATTGGAGTCTGGGAGACACGCGGTGGAATGCGTAAGGCCCTGTGGACCACAGGACCGACTCTGGATTTGGTCTAATGAGATGAGGCGCCTCCAAGGGTTTTGTTTGTTTATCTTTTAATTTTTGGAATCATTCTAGAGGAGTTTTGGGTAGAGAAATGTCATGATCTGACTTATTTTTTACCAAGGACATTATAGATGCTGGGTTGAAAACAGATTGAAGTGAGGCATGTCGGAAACAGAAAGACCAATGAGGAGGTTTTTTGAATAACCCAGCGGGGGAGACAGCAGTGATCTGGGCCAAGATGGATATCGTGGGAAGGATAGATTCTGGGTGTATTTTAAAGGTAGAGTTCATAAGATTACTGACAGATTGTATTTAGAGTAGAAGAGAAAAAAGAGGAAGTCTGCAATAGTTTTGACGAGAACAATTGGAAGAATGGAGTTGCCATTAATTGAAAGGGAAAAGAATGCGGGGGTGGGTATCATTAATGGGGAAAATCAGGAATGCACACTGGAAAGATTAACTTTGCAATGCTTTCTACACGTCTAAGCTAGAGAGTTGGAGCCTGGAATTCAAGGGAAATGTGTGGGATACTCCTTTTGGTTTGCCAGTCATTAACATGGAGATGGTGTTTTAAGTTAGAAGTCTAGGTGAGATCAACAAGGGAGTGGGTGGGGATTAGAACCAGAAGAAAGGTCCAACCCCTGAGTTCTGGGGCACTTGACTAGTTAAACGTGCTGGAGGGGAAGAGGAATCAGTGAGGTGGAGAAGGAAAAAACAGGAAACCAAGTGAAGAATGTGTTTCAAGGACTGCGTGCAAGCTCTCTGCAATTAAGATAAAAACATGAAGCTGAAAATGAATAGAATAGTAATATGGAAGTCTCTGCAACCTTTGTAAAAACACACTCGGGGGCGCCTGGGTGGCTCAGTTGGTTAAGTGTCCGACTCCTGATTTTGGCTCAGGTCATGATCTCACATCCTGGGATCAAGCCCCATTTGCTGATGGTGGGGAACCTGCTTGGGATCCTCTCCTCTCTTTCTCTCTCTCATCCCCTCCCCTGCTTGTTGCTCTCGCTCTCAAAAATAAATCTAAATAAAAACAAACCTTTAAAAATATTTAAAAAAGAACACCACCACATTTGGTGAAGCAGTAGGCAAGAAAACCTGATTAGAAAGGGTTCAAGCGATAACAAAGAAAGAAATCAAAGACAGTAAATATAAAACATCTTTTCCTAGATTTTTTTTTTGTAAAGGAAAACAGAAAAATGGGGTGTGATAGCTGGACAAAGAGATAGGGCTTAGAAAGGTAGAGGTTTCTGGTGTTTTTGTTGTTGCTGTTTTTGTTTTATTTTAAGTTTAGTTTATATAGCACTAAGGAGGATAGTGGTGGATTAAATTGATAACATAGGAGACAAGGAGCAGAACTGCTGGACCAATGTCCTTCAGTAGGTGGGAAGAGACAGGAATGAATCCACCAAAGGGAGAAGTTGAACTTCACTGCGAACAGAGGCAGGTTCTTCCGTAGACAGAAGAAAAGGCCATGTAGATGGTACAGAGGCAAGGCAGGTGGTGGTATGGAGAAGCTTGTAGACGTTCATGAGAGTTTCTTTCACCTGCAAAACGGAAAACTAGGTCAGAATGGAAAGTAAGAACCAAGGGGGGCTGTACATGAGGTTTGAGCAGAGAAAAGGAGGTTATGAAAAAATTGCCAAGGGAAAATGAGGCAGTGGGTGGACTAGACAGATAGGGCAAGGCTGTGGGCAGTGTTAACTCCTGCTTAAAGCACTGACCACGGCCTTGAAGTGAAACTCCTGAAGTTGGGTATGAGTCCAGAGTTAGCCACGTTCAACTATGAGTGTGCAGCAGCTGGGAAGCTGGAGAGTTAGACTTAATTGGGGAGTCACTTTGACAAGGGATAATCAGCTTCTACTTTTGTCAGCTCAACAGGTGTAGGAGTATGTTTTATGATTTTATGTGTGCTTCCTAATTTTTAAAAATATACTTCGCAGGCTTGAGATTCCTCTGTTGTAAAGTACCGGGCATACTCTGGCCATTTTTTCCTATTGAAGTTTCTGTCATGTTCCCATTGATGTGTAGGCATTCCTTGCATGTTCTAGATTATTCCCCGTGTCTGTTTTAGTCATAGCTGATGTCTTTCCCAATCTATCATCAGCCTCTTAATTTTATTCACGATGTCCTTTGCTGAATAGAAAGCGTGACTTTTAATCTAATCAAATATATCTTATTTTATTATTATTACTATATGATCTATGCTTTTTAGGTATCATTTCAAAATCTTTCTCCACCTGTGGATCATGTAGATATTCTCCTATATTGTCTTCTGTGGACTTTATGTCTTTGTCACTACAGGAAAGTTTAACCCATCTGGAGGCCACTTTGTATGTGGTGCTAAGTAGGGAATCAGTTTTGTTTTTCTCCCATAATGATTCAGTTTTCCTAATGCCACCACTAATTAATTTCTCCTCTTCTCAGTGGTTTTGCTGTTCACATTTTTATCAGATATACAGTTCCCGCTTATGCACTGGTCTCTTTCTGAGTTCTAAGTTAAAATCTATTAGCACATTTGTCTCTTTTTGAGCAAAAAACACACTAGAAATCCTTGGCAGGCCCATCTCACATTTTAGCAACTACACTAATACATGTCCATCATGTATGAGATCAGATTAGGAACGCTCATCCTGCTAAATTTGACCCAAGTCATCACTTTAATAGCTCAATAAATATTAAAAACAGAGAAAGAATGACAAAGAATTACTTACCAAAAAAATGCTCAGGTATCACTCATTATTCATTCATTTACTCACACATTCAGCAAATACTTATTAGGTGTCTACTGTGGGCCAGGATTCATGATGGGTAGAGCTGGAGTTGGAAGGCTGAGCCAGAAAAAGCAAGTCTCTGAAGTCAGGAAACTGTACAGTCTTCAATAAGAAACAAATATTAAGCAAATAATGATTCCAACAAATTTAACTTTGTGACAAGTGCCCTAAATAAGAGGCAGCTGTTTAATGAGGAAGACTTGACTTGATAGGATTTGACCTGGAAGAGGAGAAAATAAAAGGTGATATCTGCAGGCTGGACAGGATTGGTAACCAAGCTAGAGAGATGGAAGGAAGTTCCAGGTAGAGGAAAGAGCTTGTACAAAGCACCTACAGTAGAAAGGGCCTGAGTGCAAAGGTCTGAAAAAAAATGCAGATGTGTTTGTGTGTGTCAATATTTAGGAGTCAAAGCAGAAGGAGCTAGCCAACGAGAATGCGTGGGTGGAGTCTGCAAGGGAAGAAGAAAAAAAGTATCCTCTAGGCTAGGTTATCTCACAGAACTGTGCATTTCTTGTCTTAACAGAAGGGTAACATTTCATAATCTATGAACAAACTTAACACACAATTTTCATACTGGTGATTTTTAAATCACCAATCCTTGTAGAATGCTGTTTACGTACCATTTTGAACTTAACTCGATATTAACCTTTTCTTTTACAAAGGAGTCAGTAGGATGTAAATTTCAGATAGAGAATGATTCTTGTCCTACCCAGTTATTTTATTTTTCCTTAGGGGTTTCCCTTGAGCATGTGGCTTGTCTTGTTCACCACAGCATTCCCAATGCTGAGAACAATGCCTGGGACATAGTAGGTTCTCAGTAAATACTTGTCATATGAGTCAATTATTAAAGCAAACAAATGAAAATTTTGTAGTTTTACGTTTTTGTAAATTTGTTCATAGCACTCCTGGCACTCCATATATCAATGGCAGAGGTTACAACCATCTCTAGTCATGTTCAACACAATTGCCTCAAAACTCTTTATTGGCTTGTTTTTATTGAGGGTGTGTTAAGTCAAAAGTACGGTAATAAGAATTGATTTATAGTTTATTTCACACTCTATCCCTTACTAAGTTCAAAATATACTTTGAAATGTCATGGAAATTGAGTTTGGTTAGTACATTATGCTTTATTGAGGCCAATTTGAAAGGAGAACTTCCAAGAACATGGACAGCATTAGAAAAATAAAAATTTTATTTATTGGAAAATGAACAGCATTCAAAAATGTTCTACCAGAAAGGATTCTTTTAAAGAAAAAATTGTCTAAATTTTCAGAAAGATACGACTAGCACGGACGGTGGCATCCCATATTAGTGTTGCATGGTCAATCCCTTTGTGTCAGACAAGGTGTGAGGGTCATGTTGAAGGGAAGGGGGGTTGAAGGATTTTGGTGTGGTGAGTGACTTAACCCTGGGGTTCTGCCCCAGGCCAGGAGCTGAGGTGGGTACTAGAAAAACAGGAAGTAGAGAGCTGGGGTGGGGATGAGGCGGGGTGGGGGTATGAATGGCTTGTAGACATACAGCAGGAGGGGGGATGCCCAAACTCAACCAACACTTAGGAAGCACTTAGAATATGTGAGATCTTATTCTGTATGCCTTTCATACATCATGCCAATTTAATTTTGCAACAACTCTGAGAGGTAAATGCTCTGTGTTCATTTGTTGTGGCTATGAGAGGCTTGCCTCTGTACATGCACCTCTAAAGTAACTAGGTGATGTCCTTTAGTTTTTCTTTTCCCTGTAAGTCTGTGCTTCCTTTGCTTTTCGGTTCCATTCTGTGCCCTACACCATGCCGAGACAGATTAGCCCTGAGGATCTCCTGTGCCCACGGACCCTCCTCCCCAGGATCCAGCGGCGGGAGGATTGGCAGAAATCATGTCGGGAAGAGCTGTCTCCATGTACACCTCAGTGAGTAACTGGGCCTTATGGTCGCCATTAATATGTTTACTTTCCGGTTTCTGAAATTAGGAAACTGGGAAGCCAGGCTGCATAGATGTGCCCCTGTGGACCTGGGGTTGCTGTTCATTCCTCTCCTTAAGGACCACTCTGATTCTGATTTTCTGTGTGTAAATAAACATTCATTTCTAGCTGGCCTTTTTAAAAAAATCAGCCACCAGGAGTCTAAGTAGTTCAATTTTAGAAGTGCAAGTTAACCATAGACCGCACCCAGTGTTAACTTTAATGATCTCACTGAACTGTGCGCGAGTGTTGAGGCCTGAGAGGTTCCTTGAACCATCCAAGACTTAAAGGAAGTTGCTCCTGACTTCTGGTCTGGTGCACTATTTACTATAGCACATTGGAAAACCAGTTCAAGTCAGCAGAGGTCGTCTTCACAGGCAAAAGACAAGCCATTTTTTAAATGTGTATTTTTATTTGTTTGTGTATTTATTTTGAGAGAGACAGTGTTGGGGGGGCAGAGAGAAAGGGAGAGAGAAAATCCCCAAGAGTCCCATGCTGGCACTGCCAGCTGTGGGGCCAGTGGTGGGTTTGAACCCACAAACCTTGAGATCATGATCTGAGCCGAAACCGAGTTGGACACTTAAACAACTGAGCCACCCAGGCGCCCCATAAGTATTTTTTTAACGTTTATTTATTTTGAGAGAGAGAGAGAACGAGAGAGAGAGAAACAGTGCAAGCAGGGGAGGGACAGAGAGAGAGGGAGAGAGAGAGAAAAAAATCCAAGCAGCCTCCCCACTGCCTGTGCAGAGACAGAAGCAGAGTTCAAATTCAGAACCCCGTGAGATGATGACCTGAGCCAAAAGCAAGCGTTGGATGCCTAACCAACTGAGCCATCCAGGCACCCCAAAAGACATTCTTAAAAAAATTCTCCTACACCCATTTCATTGTCTCTTCAAATTTATACCTGTTATTTCAAAAACCGTGTTATAGAGGAATCCACTTCAGTGACCCTGTGGCCTAATCTAAACACACTGAATGAATTAGGCTACTTCTTTCGGGTAAGTCCCTTATATTTCATTCTTTGTTTTAACAAAAGTCACAATACACCCCCTCCCATCACCATTTTAATAGCCTCAATTAGGTACTTCTGCGAAAGATGAAAATAAATATCTAAGATGAATTCTTTTCAGATTGCTCTTCCACCCTTTTCTGGAATGAGGGAAGAAAAGTAAGCTACCCTTAGGGCATTAGGGGTTAAAGGGCAAGACAAGAGTTTGGAAATGTTCTATTGTCAAAGA
Source organism: Lynx canadensis (assembly GCF_007474595.2). NCBI lineage: Eukaryota > Metazoa > Chordata > Mammalia > Carnivora > Felidae > Lynx > Lynx canadensis. The sequence goes on from NC_044314.2 coordinate 41,623,883, forward strand.
CTATGATGATAGCCTGAGTAGATTTCTAGAACCTGAAACTAGCTTGCTTCCCCGTCCTCTGAAGGCTTCATGCTAGAGATCATGATGTCACTAATAGGATGAGGTGTGTTTATGAAATCATTGCTGGAAAAACACGAGGGTTAAAAAGTAGGGAAACAGAAGCATGTCAGCTATAGTCTCATGATGATGACCCAGGCTTATTTTACTAGCAAAGGTTCAATGACAAATTCTGTGGATATGGAAATAACAGAACAACTCATTATGTGTCATTCATGAACGAAACAGAGCATGGGACTAATGCATAGACTGTAACCGTTGTAGTGTTTGACATCGCTTTTGAGTTTAACTATATGGTCAGTATTATAATAATTTTGGCTCTGTGTATAATGGTATAGGATGGTACATGTTCTCAGGAACTGAAATGCTGTCAGTGACGTGGTTGGCTTTTCAAACAGGTTTCTCCAAACACCCCAGAGGAGACAAACCAAATGAATTTGGGACAGACAAGTTTCTCCTTTGTGGAGGGACTTCCTGGGTTTAAGTCTGCAGTTGAAAAGAGGTGCAGGAAGGAGTCAGAATGCCCTGTCCTTGTTTTCTGGAGAGCTGCAAGCATACTGCTTTTATATTTTAATTTTCCAGGTTGAGGCCTGCCATAATTCACCTAGTTTAAGTACCATGCAAGCCAAACATAAATTGCATCCCATTCTTTTTCTTGTCTTACTGCAAACTCTGGTTTCGGTGGTAGGAAAGGAAGAGAGACATCTCCAGTAGATGTCCAGGAGTCCGCTTTAGGAGATCAGTTATAAGAAGGGTCGGTGGATGTGCTTTAATTTGGGACAAGGGAGGGTCTTGGAGAACAGCAGGAGCTCACATTTAGTCAGCATCTAGGGCCTCAAGAGATCCGTTTTCTGTGTAACTTACCCTTGATTTTGTTATTATTATTCTGTAAACTGGATTCCCTTAATTAATTAATTAATTAATTAATCAATTAACGTCTTTAACTTCTGGTAATTTTGTTGCATCACTGCCATATTGGGTATGGGAATTTCTAAAAACAAAAATAAGACCCCCCAAGAAAGGTGTGCCACAGATGAAAACCCTGTCTGAACGGCACTTGGATGTCTGCAGTAAATTTACTCCAGCAGAGGCCACCGAATCAACTCTCGGTACGACTTGGCAGAGCCGTTCGCATAAAATCCGGGGCTCCAGCTCTTCTGGTGTCTGCGGGTCTGAGACTGACTTCCCAACAACTGGCGGAGCAGGCAGCGCGCGGGGCGAGTCGGGGCGCGGGAGCGCGCCCAGGTCCGCGCCCCCTTCCCGCGGCCCGGCGCGCCCGGGGAGTGAGTCTTTGTACAGTCAGGGCTTCTGCTGGCAGGGCCAGCTGCTAATCCTCCAGGCGGCCACCGGCGCGGGGGGGGCGCATGGGGCATATAGGTGGCGTCCGCTGCTGAGAAACACCTAGCGCAGGTAAAAGGGTGGCGGCGAGAGGGAGTTCCCACCTGTTGCGCTCTTAAAGAAATGAAGACATTAAGAAAATCCCAAGGAGGAGCCGATCGGTGTCTTTCGGACGCGCCTGGAGCCCCACCCTGGGCCAGAGGAAAAGCCCCTTGGGTGCGAGGCAGGCGCTTCACCCAAAGCCAGAAAAGAAAGCGCCTCTCCCCGCGCGCCACCTCCTCCTGTGCCTCGCACTCCTCCTGCGCGGCGGGCCCTGCCGACTCTCGCCGGCGGCCTTTGGCCCCCGCCGACCCGCTCGCCCCGGCCTCCCGGTGCAGCGCGGGTGACCTGTCCCGAGTACTCCCATGGCGTCAGACCCGCCCCACCGCTCCCGGAGCGGAGCCCTCTGCCGGCAACTGCTGCTGACCCTCACGGTGAGTGGCGCTCGGCTGCCGGCTCCGCGAGGGGGCTCCTCCCGATGGGGGAAAGCTGGAAGCAGCGGTGCGTGGGGGGGTGGCGGGCAAAGCGGGGGTTAATGGGGCGCCGGCTGGTTGAACAAATGGAGCTGTTGGAATAGGGGAAGGTTGCCAGAAAGAGGCTGGCGACCTGGGCGCCTCGATCCCCAAGGGGAGGAGTAGTGTGGCGGTAGATGTACTCAGCGCAGGCAGAGAGAGACGCAGGCGTGAGCTGCAAACGCCTTTCCAAAACCGTGGCCTCTGGGTACGAGCGGGGAGCGCTGCTCCTCCCGGTCTCTGCAATTCCCCGGGAAGGTACGGTCCACTTCTGCCCCGGTGCTCGGTTCCGGCCCCGGCTGGGGCGAGCGCTGGGCGGACCGGACGGAAGTGCGCGCCCTTCGGTCACAGAGTGCGCTCCTTTGCGGGGGTTGCTCTGAGTCTCTCTGAGCGTGTGTGTTTTGGGGGAGGGGTGGGGCAGTCGGGAGAGAGAGTAGGGGAGTGGTCTCGACCCTCTGCACCCGGAAACGGTAGATGGGCGGGCCTTAGGAGACCCTTTGTATAGTTCCCATTGCGTGTCTCCGAGTGCGGTTGCCAGCCCCTTAGTCTTTAGGGAAATATTCGTCCGGATCTCTTTCCCCCAGAGGCATCTGGATTCCTCTGCTCTAACTTCTTTCCCACTTTAAAGAACTGTAGCAACGACCCCACCCAGCTAACCCTGGGAGCGAAAGGGGGTGGCCTTATTTGGGGAGGGACAGTACCCCTCCCAGGCAGAAAAGACTGGGATCACATGCGGGGGGGGGGGGGAGGGGGATGGGTGGCAGATGCTTCAGGAATTTAGTGCGAGTGGACAGCCCCTGGGAGACTTTGGGATCGGAGGTTTCCCAGATTGGGTTCCTAAATCCTCTACAAGGAGAAAAATTAAACAGACCAGGTGCCAAGAGTACTCAACTCGGTAGTGTCGTTTCACGTTGAGCCCCAGGCATTGGAGCTCAAGTCCTCTGAAGGACAAGGGGACAAACCTGGAGAACAGACAGCAGGAAGATTTCTTTCTAGGAGTGCTGGAACTGGGGGGCTGAAATTTCGGATAATTTCGCTTCTCAGTCGCTCTTAGCTTGCAGTGAATTCCTTAAAATTTTAGGTCGTGAAATTGTAGTTGTACTATCATTACAATGTCTTTCCCTAGGAATTCTATGGACTTTAAAACCCTTAATTAATTCCCAGGGCACATTAGTATCATAGAAAGGGCCAGGTGCACAGCAGTTAATATTTTACTGTTGAGAAAACCAAGAATGGAATAAATAACGGTTGCAAAATATGTAGTGATGACAAAGAAGTACTTTCGGTTAGATCCCTAATAAAGTTGCCACTTTTTTAAACCACTGGCCATTTTCTTTGAAGGAAAAAGGGTGATTAAGCATGGATGATAATAGGCCTGGGCATAAATAGCGTTGCTTTACATATGCTTACACGCAAGTCTTCTCTGTGTGATCTCAGATCCTTTCTACAAGAACGTCGATAAACTGAATAAATTAAAGGTGAATAATCTGGGGCACCTGGGTGGCGCAGTCGGTTAAGCGTCCGACTTCAGCCAGGTCACGATCTCAGCGGTCCGTGAGTTCGAGCCCCGCGTCGGGCTCTGGGCTGATGGCTCAGAGCCTGGAGCCTGTTTCCGATTCTGTGGTCTCCCTGTCTCTCTGCCCCTCCCCCGTTCATGCTCTGTCTCTCTCTGTCCCAAAATAAATAAACGTGGAAAAAAAAAAATTAAAAAAAAAAAAAAAGGTGAATAATCCTCATTCCTTGGCTTTTCTTAGTTTCAAAGCTGGATAGGCCAGAAGTGGGGTAGACAGGAAAAAAGTGCTGGCTCTGACACACCCCTCATCTTGCTGCATTCTAGCTGGAAGGGCCTCGTCTGATGCTCATATGCATGTATCTGTACAAAGTCCTGCCTGCTTCAGATGGCTCTTGTGGTGGTGAGCCTCAAGTGTGATAGATGTGCAAAGAGCATCTGAGTGGAAGATATTATTAAATAAGAAGGAGTAATTCCTTTCACTGGGGGAACGCCCTTTACATTTCCTCCTGTTCTTGTACCCAACTAATCCTTCACCATTCTAAACATCAGCTTCTCTCCACTTCCTAATATTGCCTCACCTTGCACACGTCTTAATCACTCGAACTCTGGTTTCTACCTAAACACCTAACGAGGCTGCTTTATCTCTGAGGTCATAAGGGATCCCCACTGCTAAATATAAACCATTCCTTATACAATTCCACCTTGTAGATTGTGTCTTTATTGAAATTCACTCCTTTTTTCTTTTGACCTTCCTGACCACTCATAATCATGCTCTGTCTGTGAAATACACAGGTGTCTACTTGTACTAAATTTATTTTGTTAGTTGGGATGTCTTCATTGAACAGTAAGTCTTTATATCTCCCTAGTATGATGTATGACACAGCATTTATTATCTTCTCAGACAATGTTGCTTTCTTCTCGTGTCATGTATTTCAGTGAATGACACTGCTATACACCTTATTGCTCAGGTAGGAAGTCTGGAAGCTGTTTTTCCTTCTTCAATGTTCCCCTGCCCAAATCCATCATTAACTCCCATTAAGTCTATCTTCAGAAATATCTTATGGATATCTCTGCTTCTCTCCAACACTCCTGCTATACTTTTTGCTATTATACATAATGTCACGGTGAATAAACTTGTGTGCAATGTCACTTCATGTATTGGCAGGTATGTGCATAGAATAGATTACCAGAAATGGGATGGCCAGACAAAGTATAGATGACTGTATTCTTTTGGTATATATTACCAGCTCCTTCTCACCCCATAAAGGTTGTATATTCACTAGACAGAAAGAAATTTTCTGATGGATAGCATATCCCACCATTGAGGATATATTAATATTATATATATATATATATATAGTATATATATATGTATATATATATATGGTATATATATGGTATATATATATGGGATATATATATATATATATAGAATTGTATATATATATATATAGAAGTCGGACGCTTAACCGGACTGAGCCCCCAGGCGCCCCTACTTAAGACTTTTAAATCAGCTTGTCTAGTTCCAGAAAAAAATACTGTTAAGGTTTATATTGGGATCATGAAATTTATAATTTAACTTAGGTGAAAATTGATATATTTATGTTGATTTTTTTCTATCTAAAATAATATCTTTCTTTTTGTGTGAGTCTACTTTTGTGTCTTTCAGAAATGTTTTCCGATTTTCTCCAATAGACTTTATATCTTTCTTGTTAAGTTTACTCCTGGCATTCTAACTTTTATTGCTTTTGAAAATAATTTCTTGGGGCGCCTGGGTGGCTCAGTCGGTTGAGCATCCGACTTCAGCTCAGGTCACAATCTCGAAGTTTGTGGGTTCGAGCCCGCGTCAGGTTATGTGCTGACAGCTCAGGGCCTGGAGCCTGCCTCAGATTCTGTGGTCTCCTCTCTGTGTTTCCTCCCCTGCTCATGCTCTTTCTTTCTCTCAAAAATAAATAAAGATAAAAAATTTTTTATAAATGTATCCATCATTTTTAGTTTGGGCATGGTGGGGTTTTTTTTTTGTTTTGTTTTTTTGTTTTTTTCTCTCCTTCCTGAATGACCTAGCTGCCATTATTGGAAATGAAAATCATTTCCCTGATCCATTCTCCACACTGCTCAGACTCACCTTATTCCAATAGGAAGCTGCTTATGTAATTATCTGCTTGAAACAAACATTGGTTTCTTATTATCTTTAGGAAAAAAGATCTACATATGTTGTTAACACTGTTCGAATCTATCCCAAAACCTACTTCTGTTGAATCCAGTTTAAACTTTGTCCCTCTTGTAGCATCAGCCTTTCGAGATTTGTTTTCAGATCTGTGTCCTCTCTGGGTTTCAAATAGGCTTGTTCTGTGTTGGGACATATAAGCTCTGCCTCCTTTGACATGGCTCATGTACAGCCACTCTTTAGGTGACCTCAACCTGGCTTTCACCACAAGGCCATCGTATAGCAACTGTACCTCCCTAGCAGAGCATTTATCCTACTTTACTGAATTATGACTATGTCTTACCCTTGAACTGAATGTTTCACGAGGATCATGTTTACTGCTCTGTGTCTGGTACATAGAAGACATTTGGCAAATATGGTTAAATGCATGAATGAATGGATGAATACTGTTCCCTAAAGTATTATCTTAATCTAGGCGTATCTCATCTTCTCTGCTGTTTTTACTTTAGTCCAAGTCACCATCCTCCCTCTCTTGGATTTCTACTGGAACCTCCAACTGGTGTCCTTGTTTCCACTCTTGCTGCTCTACAGTCTGTTCTCACAGGGCCACCAGAATGAGTCTATGTAAATGCTCGCCACCTGACGCTACTCCACAACTGCTTCTTCTTCTTCTTCTTTTTTTAATTTTCTAAAATGTTTGTTAGCTTTTGAAGAGATTGAGAGAGTGTGAGCGCCGGAAAGGCAGAGAGAGAGGGAGACACAGAATCCGAAGCAGGCTTGAGGGTCTGAGCTGTCAGCACAGAGCCCGACGCTGGGCTCGAACTCATGAACCGTGTGATCATGAGCTGAGCCGAAGTCAGACACTTAACCAACTGAGCCACCCAGGCGCCCCTCTCCACAGTTTCTATACCTATGGGTGCTTCTCTTTGCACTCAGAATAAAGTCGAGAAGTTTTAGACTTCTACTTGAGACTCTATGTGATCTACCCATGATTGTCACTCAATGCCTATGGTATCGCTCTTCCCTCACTGTGCTATACTACCATGACCACCATTTTGTTCCTCTCGTACACCAGGCAAAATCCTTTCCCAGGGTTTTGTTCTGTTTTTGTTCTCCACCTGGAAAGCTCTTCCCCAGTTGATGAACTGGTTGCTTCCTCATTTCATTCAGGCTTCTGGTCTTCCCTTTGTCACCTTTTCTCTCTGCTTTATTTTTCTCACAACATTTATCTCTTGGCATTATGCGACCTTTTTGCATTGTGACTTTGGCATTATATGACCTTGGTGTATTTATTTTTTTGTCTCTCATTATAAGATAATCTCCATGGGGTCAAAGACTTTGCCTTGTTCATTGCTGAACACTGCCATACCACCTAGTAAGCAACCTGTAAAGGTTGGGTTGAATGAATAAGTAGAGCATGCTTTCAACCACCCTGAAGAGCTGGACTCTTCCACTTTCTCATTCCACTCCTGTTCTCTCTAGAGGATGTGGCCAGTGAACATTCTTCTCATCTTTTAATTTCCAATCCATCCTAATTTCCAAATGAAATGTAATCCCAGCCTTGCCTAATCCTTCCTATATAATTTGAGTTGGATAATTAAATAGTCTTGGCATATGTAGTGGAAATAAAATGTGTATTAGAAATAAACATTTTAATCCAGATTTAATCCAGATTTTGATTATTTCATTTATGTTTCTAGCCTTTGTAAATACAGTGTCAATGCTCGTCAGCAGTCTGCTTTTGTCAAAGCTTTCCAAATTGTAGAAAAAAATTGTGAATCTTCAGAAGTGTGTGTTATGAAGTTTAGAACAGAATTAAATTTTAGAATTTAATTTTAGAACAGAACAGAATTTAATTTTAGACAGAATTAATTGTTAGAACAGAATTAAATTTCAGTGGGTTCAAATATATATTGTATTGGAAATGGTTACCACAATCACTAACTCCTTCAAAAATGTTAAGTGATATATTTTGTAAAATGACCTTAATGGTCATTTATGAGAAGATGTGCCTTCAACATAAATACGTATTTATGTTTGTGTGAGGTCATAGATAAATCATCTCCACATTGCTCCATGGAAATGAGTTGATGCTTCTCCTTTAAAGCATTGGGTTTTCAGGGGCTCCTGGGTGGCTCAGTCGGCTAAGTGTCCGACTTTGGCCCAGGTCATGGATCTCGCAGTTCGGTGGATTCAAGCCCCGCTTTGGACTCTGTGCTGACAGCTCGGAACCTGGAGCCTGCTTCTGATTCTGTGTCTCCCTCTCTCTCTGCCCCTCCCTACTAACGCTCTGTTTGTCTCTCTCTCTCTCAAAAATAAATAAACATTAAAAAAATTTTAAAGCATTGGGTTTTTGTTTAGGATATATTGATTTGATATCGTAGCTCATGTGCAATTGACAATTAACCTGAAATACTTTGCTGGCTCTGTAATTTTTTTTTTTCTCTCTTTCCTAATCACATACCTGTGCTGCCTTCCTAAAGTTTTTAGTGCTCACATTGGTTGCCATTAATTCCTCGATTACTCACTAATTAATCAGGTGAAGTTACTATTAACTCCTTTTGGCAGAATAGGAAAAAAAAGCCTGAGAGGGTACGGAATTTATTAGACTTTACCTGCTTTGTGAAGGAGGGAGCTATGACTCTTGGTCCTATTGTTTTATTCTTCTCCTCCATACAATTTTGTTCTGAATTTACTGCAGTGTATGTTTTTAAATTGTATTTTGCAAGTTGTATAAACTAATTTATAATTATACAATTTATAATTTAATAAACTATGTACACATTAAAAGGATCTTTCTTTAACGTGTAATATTGATTTGGTATTTTAGATCTTAACATTTGCCTGTGATGCCTGCAAAAAAGTCACGCTACATTTCCCTCCAAACTAGATGCTGGAAAATTGTTGGTAGAGGTAAGAAACTGCAAAAAATGTGAATAAATCCTAATTTGGTACGATCTTGTAAAATTAGTGTAATTTTTAGAAGGGTAACTGTATTGGAAGTAATGGTTAAAATGATATTTTATCATCTGTAATACATATGTACATATGGTGTCATTCCAATAAGAGATATTGCCTTTCTTGACAAACATGATGATATGCGTAGATAAAAAGGTTAGTTTGAGTAATAATTATTAGCTTTATCCTAGATGAAAGGTATGGCATATGTTATAATATACTTTGTGAAATTGAGAAATAGCATTGGAAACTGTTTCTTGAGTTTAAAGGTATTGTTTTTTGGATTTAATCCTCAAATGTTTTGGCATCTTACTGATACTTATTTCCACATATTGTTTTTTTGTCAATTATTTTTTTCACATACTCAAATGTGCAAGGAAGGAGGAGACCAGTGAGAACACAGAATATCAGACTCTTTAACAATAGATGCACAGAGTTAAGAAATATTTTAATCTAATAGCTGCCGACTAATTCTCTAGATTCTGTTTAAGTTCAGTTCTCTCATGTGTTACTCTATAGCTAATTTCAGTTAATAAAGAAAAACTTTTTTGTGTGTTGGTTTACATATTCAAACATTAGAACTCACATGCCCTTATTTCAGGACAAATGTCTCTTTTTTAGAAGGATATGAAGTAGGTATTAGAAGTGATATCTGTGTTTATGCACAACTTAATTCACCATATGGTTTCATATGTACTTTTAAAAATGCAACATTTACAAGTGTCAGTGTAATTAATTTTAATTTTTGGCTTCCCGCCCCCAAAAGCATAGATTACTGTTAAACCTATGTATTATTTTGTTTTACCTTACAAATGATTGTTCTGTATATTTTCCACAGTTAACCTGAAGGAGTGCTTTCAATCTGCAAGTCTAATTCATTCAAGTGATCCTGACTCCAAATTTTAGAAGATGGTTCAGTCTATACGACAAATGCTATTCTTTGTCCTCAGAGGAGAGGAATTTACCATATTACTTTCCAACACTGACAACCAAGAGGAAGAGAAAATACTTGTCCTTTTACAGCATCAAACAAAGGTATACCAAACTATAAACATGCAGCATAATGATTGGTTTCTGCAGGTGTAACATTACCAGGGAAGATGTGGAATCAGAAACAATGTGGGATGGTTTTGCTTGATGAAAAATGAAAACCATCATACAACTTAACAGTGTTCAAGTGGCGGAAACGGGTTTTGCCATATCAGTTATTCCAGGTTATAATTACTTTTTATTTGGACATAAAAGGAGAAATTGGGCTACTGCCAGCATGAGAAGTTGAAATCAGACACAGAGAAGCCTATCTTGATCTTCTTGTAGAGTCGATTTCCAAAACAAGTTTTAAAACTCTGTTTCTGGAGGTCTTATGTATCTTAGCATAATTTGTAGTCTTAAAAAGTAGATGACTGTTTTAGGTTGAGGTTCAGACCTCATACGAACTTATTGTATTATGACACCAAAGATCCAAATGACTTCTGTTCAGCCACTGGCCATTATTCACTGCAGCGGTTTGAGAGTTTATCACCACTGTTCTCTCCTCCTTCTGACACAGATCTCTCTGTTGGTCCCTGGCTCTTCCTAGTTGCTGGTGAGTGGAAGGTACATATGCTAGATTTAGGAGATCCACTCACTTCATTCATTTTCCTTTGCATCTCTCTCCTCCCATCGTTTTGCATGGCAATATGGCAACGATAACGTAGTCAATTTTATTTTTGTCTTCGTAATTTGTTTCTAGGCTTCCCGTTCATCTCTCTTTCTTCCATATTCTCACCAAGTTAGTTCCTCAAGAAGATTGATGTGATAACAGTTAGGACCATGATTTCTTTGTTATCTTTTGGCTGTGTGACATTTAGTTTGGTTTTCAAGCACTATCATGGGCTTACACCTTCCCAGCTCCCCATGAAAGGAGATGTGTCAGAGTTCCAATGTTTGAGAGTATATTATTCATTGGCTTTATTATTTTTTTCCTGTCTTCTAAATGTAGGTACTGAAGAAGAGGCATTCTAGAGAGAAAGTTCTAAGACGTGCCAAGAGAAGATGGGCTCCTATTCCTTGTTCAATGCAAGAGAATTCCTTGGGTCCCTTTCCCACTTTTTCTTCAACAGGTACAATTTACTTTCCTTTCACTGTGAAAGTCTATGGCTTCCATTTTTTTTTAATTGGCTAATGAGTATGCAGTTATTTCAAAAACAGTTGCATATGAATATATGAGTGAATGAGGATGTGTATTGTATGTTTCAATATATGGGTATAAATATATATCTTTACACCGTCATGCATTTTTTTGCAGGTTTTAGTCATGCAAGCCTTTTTATGAAATTGTGAAACTCATCTAGCACTCTCAAACACATGGTTCCTTAATGAATTTCATGTTAGTAAGGGTATCACAGAGTGTAGTCTAGAAACCCCAAAACATCTTCCATTAAAGAAGATAAAATTACTGACAAGAAGACAGATGCCACGAAGGGGAAAAGACACATACATCCTCCTTGTTAATTGTTTATCCCCAAGTCCACTACTTAGATCAGACTATATCCACGTTTTCTGTCTCTTTATAACTTTTGATAATCCCACCAACAAATTTAATGCAGCTGAAGAAGAACATATTAAAGTCGAGAAAGAAATCATTTAAAAATAATTATGTTAGTCATCCTGATATACAGTCAAGATCTTACTAAGAGTATCAAAACAACTTGGGAAAAAATTTGCTTTTTGGATCAAGTACCAGAATATCATACTTGCCAGATATTACATCATTCCTCTTCTCACCCCATTCCTGCACTCTTTCTCTTCAGCTCCTATAATAAAAAAGATGTTGACAAATAATGAAAACTAATTAAGGAAAGCATTTTCCGTGTTTTTGCCCTGCTCACAGTACTTTAAACCTAGAGTCTCAAATCCTGTGTTGCATATAATAACAATTCACGCTTAAAAATGACAAAAGGGTAAGTTTTCATGCTCAGAATACTTTGTTTTCTCAGACAGTTACAGTCTTAAATGTTTGGTCCCACATAGGTACCATTTAGCCTTTAAAGTAGTCCTCAGGTTTTCTGGAAATCTAAGATACTGCTGTATTTTTCTTCTCATGCCTTGCTCTTGTAATTTCTGTTATTAGGTTTCTTATTCTGTTACCTGTTTTTTATTTGACATGATAATGAATTAAAGAGGCAATTACTTATTGCAATAAAAATGGCAACATGATTGCATGAATGTACAGATGAAAGTTTTGCTGAAATAAAAATTTGTCTCTTATATATATAATATCTACTTTCTAGATCAATCTGACACCGCACAAAACTACACTATATTCTATTCCATCAGAGGACCTGGGGTAGACCGAGAACCTATAAATTTATTTTATGTAGAGAGAGATACTGGAAACCTGTTTTGTACTCGTCCTGTGGATCGGGAGCAGTATGAACTTTTGAGGTAAAGTCTGAAGGTTACATATTGTATTAGTAATTATTAAGCTTGGCTGCTTTATCTCTCATTCTCAATTCATTTACCCTCTTCTGTTCTCTGAGTTTTGTCATCTAGGCTCTGGCGACATCCAATAGCAGAGACTTGAAACAAAAAAAAACTTTATAGAATAAAGAGCATTAGATTCTTAGATTGGGTCTTGGCTGATAGTTTTACTTTTCTTCTTCTTCTTTTTTTTTTTTCAAAAGAAAAAGGGAATACCACTCTGAAAACAGTGGTTCAGGTGGCATAAAAGGTCTGTGAACCTCTTAGGGTACAGAGAGATATCATGGGAGGTCAGTGAACTTTGCAAGTTAGATGTCAGTATTTTTGCAACAAGAGAAGGTTAACTTGTGGTGAATAGGTGAGGAGTGTGGACATTGCTTAATCAAGATTATCCAGTCTTTCATCATCTGGTTAACTTCCCATGGTGGCATGAGCATTAATATGGGAGAATTTAATCTAATGTTGTATTGATTTCCAACAGGACCTGGTCATTTTGCTTACTCGTTTTAATTATCTTACGTCTACTTTGGAGGAATTACTTATTCATCAGTAGACCAAATTAAGTGATAGATTTGCAAAACTTAGAATTAAATATTTATGTTTAGAATTGCTGCAACATGGCCTCCTAAGTATCTGTGATGTTCTGCTTTTTCTGAAAGCTGTTATGAGAAAACTTGGAATTAGAATTCATATATAAAAGTAAAAGAACATAAATTGTATTCCACACACAATGTATAGCCATGCATTTGCTTTATTTCTGACTTTCCTTTTTTGAATTTAAAATTCGTAACTTAAAAATCTAAATATAACTACCAAATATAACTGAAATCCTAATTAGTAGAATATAAGATAATATTCTAGTAACAGCACCTGGGGAATTTGGAGTCCTAAGAAACCAAAGTTAATGAAGATCCAGAAAGTTATATTTAAAATCCGGCACCTAAAACTTTCAAACCAAAACAAAACAATAGAGAAATGAAAAGATATTCTAGGCTCGTAGGTCAGAAGAACAAACATTATTAAAATATCTATACTATGCAAAGCAATCTATAGATTTAATGCAATCCGTATCAAATACCAACAGCATTTTTCACAAGAGCTAGAACAAACAATATTAAAAATTTGTATAGAACCACAAAAGACCCTGAAGAGCCAAAGCAGTCTTAAAAAAGAAAAAACAAAGCTGGAGGCCATGACAGTTCCAAACTCCAAGTTGTATTACAAGCGTACTAATCAAAACAGTATGGTACTGGCAATAAAAAAAGACACATAGATCAATGGAACAGGGCAGAAAACCCAGAAATAGACCCACAATTTATGGTCAGTTAATCTTGACAAAGAAAGAATGAATATCCAAGGGAAAAAAGTCTTCTCAACAAATGTGTTGGGAAAACTGGACAGCACACACAAAAGAATGAAACTGAACCACTTTCTTATACCATACACAAAATAAATTCAAAATGGATTAAAGACCTAAATGTGAGATCTGAAACCATAATAATCCTAGAAGGGGAGCACAGCAGTAATTCTCTTATATCAGCCATAGCAACTTTTTTCCTGAGTTGTCTCCTGAGGCAAGGGAAATAAAGCAAAAATAAACTATTGGAACCACATCAAAATAAAAAGCTTCTGCACAGCAAAGGAAATAATCCACAAAACTAAAAGGCAACCTACCAAATGGGGGAAGATATTTTTCAAATGACATATCTGATAAGGGTTAGTATCCAAAATGTATAAAGAACTTATAAACAACACCCAAAATACAAATAACTCCATTAAAAAAATGGGCAGAAAACATGAACAGACATTTCTCCAAAGAAGACATCCAGATGGCCAACAGACACATGAAAGGATGCTCAACATCGCTCATCAGCAGGGAAATGCATGTCAAAACCACAGTGATATATCACCTCACACCCGGCAGAATAGCTAAAATCAAAACACGAGAAAAGCAAGTGTTGGCAAAGATGTGGAGAAAGGGGAATCCTCTGGCGCTGTTGATGGAATGCAAACTTGTGTGGCCACCGTTGGGGGGTTCCTCAAAAGTTAAAACTACCACACAATCCAGTGATTGTATTACTTGGCATTTACCCCCCAAATACAAAGCACTAATTTAAAGGTATACAAGCACCCTATGTTTATGGCAGCATTATTTACAATGCCCAAATTTGTGGAAGCAGCCCAAGTATCCACTGAATGGATAAAGAAGAGTGATATATACAATGGGATATTATTCAGCCATAAAAAAGAATGAGATCTTGCCATTTGCAATGACAAGGATGGAGCTAGCAAGTACTATACTAAGCAAATAAGTCAGTCAGAGAAAGACAAATACCATATGATCTCATTCATCTGTGGAATTTAATAAACAAAACAAAAGCACAAAGGAAAAAAAAAAGAGAGATAGTCCAAGAAACAGACTGGTAACTGTAGAGAACAAACTGCTAGCTACCAGAGCGAGGGAGGAGCAGGGAGATGGGTGAAATAGGGATTGGCGATTAAAGAGTACATTTATCATGATGAGCACTGAGTAATTTATAGAATTGCTGAATCACCATATTGTACACCTGAAACTAATATAACACTGTATGTTAACAACTGGGATTAAAATTAAAAAAAAAAAAACACTTAAAAACAAAATAAAATAAGAAAAAGCCACAAAACAATCTTCAAGACTGTTCTGGGAAATAATGATAAAAGCCATGACACTCATGAAAAACGTGCAGCACTAGTGAAGAAACCAAAATTATCTATGTTATTTTATTAGATAAACATAAAATGCTGTAGTATACCACGGATTAACCACCTCTTATCACAGTAAGGTCATGTCCACATCCCAAAACAATAACAAATGGCAAAATTCACACTGCAATGCCACACAGTTCCAAACTAAAGCCAAAGCAAGTGTAAACCATATTTTAATTTTGCTTTTTTTCTTATTTTACTCCTCACAGCTGATTGCCTTTGCCACAACTCCAGATGGATATACTCCAGAACTTCCACTGCCCCTGGTAATCAGAATTGAGGATGAAAATGATAACTACCCAATTTTTACAGAAACAACTTACATATTTACAGTTCCTGAAAACTGCAGAGTTGGTGAGTACCTACCTTAACAATATACGGTAACTTAATGTTTAATTCATAAGTTGAGTTCATGGTGGCCATTGGGAGGCAGCATATCTTGCTGGCAAGAACAAGGCACTTGTCACTCAGACCTCTGTGGGTGGAATTTTACTCTGCCTTTCACTAGCTGTGACCCTGGGCAAACTTCCTAATTTTGACAAACCTTAGTTTTCTTATCTGTAAAAAGGGTTATTGATATGCAAGATTGTTATGGAGATTAAATGATACATTATACACCTGGAATGCCAAGCATCGTACCTGAAAAATAGAGAAGTTATTCAGTATCTTATTTTGCCTTCCTGTGTGAGATAAAAAATACTTTTAAGAGAATGTACTCTAAAAAGGAGTCTTTAAGTAATTGAAGTCTTAGCCTTGAAGAGATCTACTGATATTCCATAGTGGTTAAATGATTGACAATATTCTGAGCATAATCATAAAGGTCATTGAAAATCATGCGTTTTCTTAATCATATTAAAATGAACCATTTCAGCTGGAAGTCAGAATGCAATCTTTGAGTCTTCTAGAAAGATCTAACCAAACCAAGAATTTTGGACACATTTTGACCATTTAAGTGGAGACTTACAAATAGAAAGAAGTTAAAGAATAATTGGAATTCTTTAGTCTAGAAATACAAAGGCAATTGGAGGGGCATTGTCAACATTTATAAATTATACATTAAATACAGTAATGCGGATACGGTCACCAAATTCCAAAATGTTCGAATGCTGGGATATTTACAAGAAATGATACTTCATATAGAAGTCTGCAAATGTAGGAATTATTACTCTGACATATAATTAAGCGGTCGAAAAGTTTTTTGAGTAGATGGAGAGGAGTGAAAAAAAGGGAAAGTTGAAAATGTAAAAGGTTTGTATACTGAAGAGGATTTTCAACATGTAGGCTCTACCGTGGGCCAGGTATGTGCAACTGACAAAGATGAACCTGACACGATGCACACGCGTCTCAAGATACTCCATCATCGAGCAGTTGCCCAGCGTCAGCCCGCTGTTTTCTATGCATCCGACGACAGGCGTGATCACCACGTCATCATCTCAGCTAGACAGAGAGGTAACATAAATACTGGCAGACAAAACCTGATTATCACATGGCCATTTAATCGTAGATCTCTGTCTAGCACCTGTAGATGTGTGTTTGAAAAAGCATGTTGTGAATCTAATTTTATAAAAGTTAGTATTTAAGTGTGTTTTGGAGATCATTAACCTCACAGTCTGCTAATTTTGAACTGCTAATTTGTTCTCTCTTGAAATGTATGTTTTACCACGGTCAATTGTCCTAATATAAACATAATTATAGTATAGTAGTACAAACAAGGCCAAATATGAGAAGTGAAACTTTTGAAAATGTTCGGAAATTTGTTATTTACAGATAATAATGCTTCTTTTTTTGCCTGTGTCATCTCTTCTTCAACCATCTCATCTACGTTCTTCCCCTTATATAAATTATAAGAAAAGTTAATTTCTATCTCTTTGATCTCTAATTTACCATTTTCCATTGATTGCTTGAAATCCTTACTTGGTGTTTCACAGGTACCTAAGATGCAATATACATATAAAATTGAACTCTTCTTTACATCTAAATATGCTCTTCTTCCAATGTTTTTGAGTTCAGGTGACATTAGTACATTTTTTCCTGTTAATTTTTCTGTTGTCAGCTTGGATTCATGTCTTCAAAATTGTATGTGATGTCTTCTCTTGCTCCCTTGATCAAATCACTTTCCAAATCATGTTGATGTTACTTCCAAAATTATCTTCTAGTTATATTCTGTCCATTTCTGCTTCAACTATCCTAGTTTAATGAGTCATTCACTTGGTTATTCACTATTACTTCCTTCACCAAGCATTTATTCATCTGAATTCTTTTTTTTTTTTTTTTTAGTTTATTTTTGTTTGTTTTGAGAGAGAAATAAAGAGCAGGTGGGGAAGGGGCAGAGAGAGAGAGGGAGACAGAATCCAAGCAGGCTTCTAGCTATTAGCACAGAGCCCAACACAGGGCTTGAACTCACTAACTGTGAGATTATGACCTGAGTGAAATCAAGAATTGGACATTTGATGTTCTGAGCCACATAGGCTCCCCTATTCATCTGAATTCTTATAGTAGTTTATCTGGCCTACATACTACATTTATAATCCTTAATCTTAAAATATAGTAAATACCTGTTTGTCAGGTATATCTTTGATTCCTGAAAACTTTGTACCAGATTCATTTCTTCTTCCTCTTTTGTTTTCTCATGGATTAGAACAGTGGCCCTTAAATTTTCTGGTCTCAGGACCAATAAATGCTATTGAGGATTCCCAAGATCTTTTGTTTAGTGGGTTATATTTATTGATACTTACTCCGTTAGTATTTAAAGCTGTCAGAAGTTTAAAATATGTATTTATGTACCCATTTAAAAAATCATAAATATATTACATGTTAACATAAATAACATTTTTATAAAAGATAATTTTCTAAAACAGTAAATAATCTGCTGGGAAGACTGACATTATAATGCATTTTTCCAAGTCTCTTTAATACCTGGCTTAGCATAAGACTGGTGGATTCTCATATCTCTTTCTGCATTTGGTTTATTCTAATATGTAGCTTTAGCTAAAGTATATAAAGAAAAGCCAACATGATATGAAGTTAGAAAGGAGAGGAGTATTTTAATAGTTATTTCAGATCATTATGGCTACTCTTTTTTAATACTACACCAAAACTTGACAGGTTTGGTTTCATAAATACTTCATCAGTTTTGGGTTTGGTTTTTTTGTTTTTGTTTTTGTTTTTTGTGTTTTTTTGCAGTGTGCAGTGTGCCTTATCAATGAGTTTTGTACTTTGTTACATTAAAATCCATTTGTCTATCTTATACTGTGAGTGGATAGTTTACCCATGTATGATTTTGTAACATCATGTGTTGACCATTTGGAAAATAGTGGTTCACTGAGTTATGCAGATCCTCCTTCCATATATTGATACATTTCATATACCATATGGGAAAAAGTCACCTTCTCACCTCCACTGATACCACATTGGTCGATACAGGCTTTCTGGAATTCTCATTCTTGCTTGAAAACCCCAATTTATCATTGGCAACATAGTTGTTTTCCTTGAAGTGACAGATTCACTTTATGTATGACAAATTGTCTTCTAACACTAGTCTAAATAACTGTCAGTGTCTTTCATGTAAAAAATGGTATTTTATTTAAAAAACCCACACAATAGCTAATTCAGTTCATAAACAATCACACAGGTACTTCCCTTGAGAAGAACATCATACTATGTTATGTAGAAGAAATGCTTTATGCACATGTCCCCTTTCTTCACTAGACTATGGGTTGAAATTTAAGAAAATTTAGTAAAATTCTTCTTTTTTTTTTTTACTGCATCTACAAAGACATTCCTTAGTGAAATTGTATTTTATTAAAATTTTATTTTATTATTTATAAATTCATTTATTTTTACTGTGAGTGCGTGACAGTGAAGAAAACAGTATAATCTGCAGAATAAATGAATGAGTGAATTACTGCTACAGCTCTATAAATTATACAGATTCTTTTTTTTTTTTTAATTTTTTTTTCAACGTTTATTTATTTTTGGGACAGAGGGAGACAGAGTATGAACGGGGGAGGGGCAGAGAGAGAGGGGGACACAGAATCGGAAACAGGCTCCAGGCTCTGAGCCATCAGCCCAGAGCCTGACGCGGGGCTCAAACTCACGGACCGCGAGATCGTGACCTGGCTGAAGTCGGACGCTTAACCGACTGCGCCACCCAGGCGCCCCTAAATTATACAGATTCTTCATGGAATTTGTGTGCTCAGGAAAAGCAAATTATAAACCAAATCCTCTTTGACCATCAAATCTTAAATAGATCCTTCTATAAGTCAGTTGAAAACACAGGACTAATGAAGGAGTCTGGGAGTATTTTCACCCATGAATGTTTTAGAGACATTTATTAATGCCAGGATTCCAGCTTTCATCTGTTGCCTTCAACCACTTAAGCGCTTTACACATCACAATTTGTCTTCCATCTCAAGATATCACAAGTTAATATTTAGGTCCCAAACTTCATTTCTTCCTTTGCTTTATCAGCCAGTTGATTGTTTTCAATAAACCTCAGTTCACTACAAACAAAATATGCATTCTCTCCTGCAAGTACACTAGCATGAGTTTTTAAATGAGGCCAGTATTTTTAACTCTATCTATATGATTGATTATGAGAGAAGAGTAAATCAGGAAAATTACACGTGTAAAAAGCATAGAGATAGAGAACTTTTAGTTTTACTTTAGGCAATACACACAGACGAGAAAGTTTAAGAAGTGACGGAATTAAGAGGAGAGTAAACAGGGGCGCCTGGGTGGCGCAGTTGGTTAAGCCTCCGACTTCAGCCAGGTCACGATCTCGCGGTCCGTGAGTTCGAGCCCCGCGTCGGGCTCTGGGCTGATGGCTCAGAGCCTGGAGCCTGTTTCCAATTCTGTGTCTCCCTCTCTCTCTGCCCCTCCCCCGTTCATGCTCTGTCTCTCTCTGTCCCAAAAATAAATAAACGTTGAAAAAAAAAATTAAAAAAAAAAAAAAAAGAGGAGAGTAAACATTCTTGGTGGAAGGTTAGGCTGGTTTTTACGTATTATTTTGTCTTATGAAAAGAGTTGAGGGGCACCTGGGTGGCTCAGTCCGTTAAGCATCCGACTCCGGCTCAGGTCATGATCTCGCAGTTTGTGAGTTCAAGCCCCACGTTGGACTCTGTGCTGACAGCTCAAAGCCTGGAGCTGGTTTCAGAAATCTGTGTGTGTGTCTCTCTCTCTCTGCCCCTCCCCTGCTCATGCTCTGTCTCTGTCTCTCAAAAAATAAATAAATGTTAAAAAAAAATAAAAAAAAAAGAGTTGAATTATGTAAGAAGGGTATTAGTATTATCATTTTATAGAAGAGAAAACTTAGCTAAAAAGACTTTTCCAGGGGCACCCGGGTGGCTCAGTCGGTTAAGTGTCCGACTTTGGCTCAGGTTATGACCTCATGGCTCGTTCGTGAGTTCGAGCTTTGCGTCGGGCTCTGTGCTGACAGTTCAGAGCCTGGAACCTGTTTCGGATTCTGTGACTCCCTGTCTCTCTCTGCCCCTTCCCTGCTCGTGCTCTGTCTCTCAAAAATAAATAAACATGAAAAAAAATGTTTTAAATGACTTTTCCAACTGCCAGAGAGATTACATTTGTTACTTTAGAGTTAGGAATAGAACCCAAGACTTCTAAAGTTCATCCAGAAGGCATTATTCTTAGAGTTGCTTTTAATCCTTTCATGCTTCAGTACTTAAGATAAATGAGACCATTATGAGAAGAAACACATTTTTCTTAAACTCTAAGTGAACGTTCTTCAATCCCTGATGAATAGAAAGCCCTAAGAACCAGATTCCATTTTCCATAGAGAGAAAAAATTACAGTTCCGGATCTTTTTACAAATGTAAATATTTAAAATCTACCTTTTTTATGTGAGGATATCTCACCTAATTATTACAAGACTGGTATGAGAGTCACTGCTATGTATTTTTTCTGCTTAAAAATGTACTTTGGAAAAGAGATAAAGATTTTGATTAACTACTAGGCAATTTTAAAATGTGCTATGGCTATATCTTCTCTTTCTGGTGAGTAAAACTAAAACCAATTCTTCTATATTCTATGAGTAGCACTTTAAATTTGAGAAACTAGTGGCACCTGTGGCTCAGTTGGTTAAGTGTCTAACTCTTGATTTTGGCTCAGGTCATGACTCACAGTTCATGAGTTTGAGCCCCACATTGGGCTCTGCACTTACAGCATGGAACCTGCTTGGGATTCTCTCTCTCTGCCCCTCTCCTGCTCACCTCTTGCTGTCTCCCTCTCAAAATAAATGAATAACAACTTTTTTTTTTTTAATGAATAACAACTTTAAAAAAAATAAAAATAAATTTAAGAAACTACTCTATTTTAATAAATTAATAGAAAAATACGGGTGTTAGGAAATTATTCTTTTGCTAGTACATGAAAACTATGAAATTTAAGTGTTCTTCTTAAATTTTTAATGCAAGAAAATTTACAGAGTGTAAATTAGGATTTCATTTATAATGTTGCTTTTGCATAATAATGAAATTCTTTCCTTTCAGCTAATTGATAAATACCAGCTGAAAATAAAAGTCCAGGATATGGATGGTCAATATTTTGGTTTGCAGACAACTTCAACTTGCATCATTAATGTTGAAGATGTAAATGACAACTTGCCAACATTCACCCGTACTTCTGTAAGTACATGATAGTAATAAAAGAAAAATGTATGACCCAGTGTTAATTGGTAAACATGCATACCTCTCTCCATGCTGCATGATTTCAAATGCAGTATCCCCAGTCACATGACAGTAACCCGGACTCAGGGTTTAAAATCATGTGACCATAGTCCTTGGAAATTAGAAGAACTGAGTTTACTTCCCACTGTGCTCTATGGGTTACAGTAACTAATTAAGCCTTTTTTTGTTGTTTTTTATTATTTTAGTATGTGACATCAGTGGAAGAAAATAGAGTTGATGTGGAAATCTTACGTGTTACCGTTGAAGATAAGGATTTAATAAATACTGCTAATTGGAGAGCCAATTATACCATTTTAAAGGGCAATGAAAATGGGAATTTTAAAATTGTAACAGATCCCAGAACCAATGAAGGAGTTCTGTATGTGGTTAAGGTAAGAATAAATTAGTAAATTAGTTATTTGTAGCTTATAATATCATAGATTAGCATACTAGGGTTTAATGAGAAGAAGAGAAATCTGGTAAATATACGAATAATGTAGATATATAGGTAAATGTAAGTGTTCTCCATATCTATAATGGGATGGATATATTCAATTTGGGAAACCTTTTATAAAGGCATGATTTTTAAAATAATATATATATGTGTATATATATGTGTGTGTGTATATGTGTGTGTATATACATGTACATATGGTCAATAGTATCCACTTTATAACCAACATCTCTTAACAGTTCAAATACTGGCACAGCTTTGATGCCCACGGGGGCCAAGTTTGGGGCCAAACTTTCCTGGCCCATTCTTTCTGTAGCTGGGTCAGGAGACTCCACTTATTTACTGAATTTCCCAAATGGTGAGTTATTCCTGGTAAGACCCACAGGGAGAGCGTTTGTAGATCTGTTCATCTATATCTAGCATACATTACAACCTTAGCTTCTTGGTTAAGAATGGGAATCGTCAACCATTCAAAGATGCAGATACTTGTAAAACCTCTTTCTAATACTATTCTGCAACATCTCAGAAGACCTCACTGCTATTTCCAGAGCCAGTTAGCCCATAAAGCCACCTGAGCTCCATTTGTTTTGGACACAGTCCTAGTCTTCATTGTGCTGTATCTTTATCTAGAATGTGATTCTATCCTGGGTCCGTGTAGTTTCCCTTTTTGTACATTTTCACAAAGAGGATGAATCAAAAGTGACGAATTCTTTCTTCTTACCATGATGAAAATTAGCTGCAGTTTTGTGGGTTAATTTCTGTATTTCAGAGAGTAAAGAAATGTCCTTTGAATCTTATCTCTTTCCTCATCCAACCCCTACCCTAATCCTTGGTATTCTAAGAAAGAATCTTATCTCTGTGAAGTCTTAACACCTGACAAAATCTCTGTCTTGTAGGGAATGGCTTTACCCATTCCCATTATAACTAATATCAGGCAAGATAAAATAAAAACGTTCCAGTAAATTTGGTACTACCAGTGTTTTTTAGAAAGTACCTGGGATGGAAGAGCTAACAAAAGACAGTGTAATGTCCATGAGCTTTCCAGTTTCTTCTCTGTCCTCTCTGAAAAACATTTCAGAAAATTTGACCCATAGTTTCTACCCCAAACCAGGTACAAATAATTTTATTCATGTCAGAATGGTAGGATAAGTTGTCCCAAAAATGAATGGAGTAGAAAATAACTATTGGTTAGGTTACGGAGTTCCTAACCTCTCAAGTGTTAACCTCACATACTTTTTGCAATCATTATCAGGACCTCTGATATTACTTACAGTTGAGGAACAGTTTTTGTTGTTTTGTTTTGCTGGTTTTGTCCACCCAAATACTGAATCAGTTGAAGGATTCTCCTCTTCCAACCACCACCTCGTTTCTGAGTCTATGTTTAATATTGTCAGGACTATTCCTGGCACGAGTTATGTATGCCACTTAGCATGGCCAAACATGAAACGTCTTGATCTGATTTTCAACACACTTGCTTTTGTAGCCACTGAATTATGAAGAAAGACAACAGGTGAACCTACAAATTGGTGTAGTTAATGAAGCTCCGTATTCTAAAGAGGCTAGTTCACGATCAGTCATGAGCACAGCAACAGTTACCGTTAATGTAAAAAATCAGGATGAGGGCCCCGAGTGTAGCCCTGCAGTGCAAACTGTTCAAATTAGAGAAAATGCGCCACCGGGAACAAAGAGCGACGGATATAAAGCATACGACCCCGAGACGAAAAGTAGCAGTGGCATAAGGTATCTTCTTTTAGTTAACTCCAAATTTACCATGTTTTTAAAATTCATAACTTGTTTTGATGCCAGAATTATAATTTGGCCTATGACCCATTTTGTCATTTTAATTTATCATTATTAACAGGTATAAGAAATTAACTGATCCAAAAGGGTGGGTGACAGTAGATGAAAACTCAGGATCAATCACAACTTTCAGAAGCCTGGATAGAGAGACAGAGACCATCAGAGGTGGTGCATATAATATTACAATCCTTGCATCAGGCAAAGGTAAGAACTTTGTTTTTAATCCTGTTACATCATTTCTCACCTACTTACATCCTCAGTGTTTAAGCCAACATTATAGATTTTTAAATCAGCTGCATATATTTTCAAAATGTATTTGTCCCCCAAAAGACATAGAGCAAGTGAGAAATTTGCTGTAATTTATTAATTCATGTCTGCTTTCTAATAACACCTCCCGTTTTGTGTAATTATAAAATAATTTAGTTATAGAAATACTGGAAACCGTGGATTATTAAAAGTAAACAATAATTGAACATTGAGAAAGTTACTTTGGTAACATTACCTTCAATTTATCTAGTCATCTCTTTTTAAAATATTCACTGTGGAAGGAAAATTCATTGCAGGGAGAACATACTTACTGCCCAATAGTGCATTCTTGGAAAACGGTTCTGTCAACATACTTGGGGGTTAGAATTCTGATTAAGGACATTATATAAAAGTAATCATAGATACAATTAATAGTATATTATAAAATTAGAAAGACAAATTTTGTGAATCCATAAAACCATATGAAATGTAAAATGTTCTGTGAGTCCTACCAAACTGAGGGAAGTATGAGCACAGTGGTTATATATGAGACCCATTTAGTACATGTTATACATTTGACCTTTGTGCATCCATAAACCAAATATGCCAGCTCCAGTAAACATAAGTTATTACACTTTGGCCTTACAAAGTTGGAACTTAGAAGTGACTTTGAAAGATGTTTTCGGTATTTCAGTCCTCTCTAAATTAATGAGAGATGGTTCATATCCATTGGCTGAATTGGAAAGGTTGTAATTATTATTAATTTAACTTTGATTAATTGAAGATTGCCCTTTAAGGCCTCAGCTTCCTTTGTCCCGTTGTCAGGACCTGCTTTTTGGTCAAAGGCAAGTGAAAAAGAAGAATGATATGAAAATCAAATCTGTTCTTTTTACATTCTTTTTTAATGTTTATTTTGAGAGAGAGAGAGAGACAGAGCCCAACCAGGGGAGGGGTAGAGAGAGAGGGAGACACAGAATCCGAAGCAGGCTCCAGGTTCTGAGCTGTCAGCACAGAGGCTGATGTGGGGCTCAAACCCACGAACTGTGAAATCATGACCTAAGCTGAAGTCGGATGCTTAACTGACTGAGCCAGTTAGGCACCCCTATTCTTTTTATATTTTAAATAGCACTTGGCAAATGGTTTGTTGATAGATAAGATAAAACTGCTATCTGGGATTAGACATTTGGGATATAATTTTATTCTACATTCTCCTTTGTTGCAGAAGAGATTAAATAATTGAGAGATCAAATATGTGTATGGAGTTTAGATGAGTTAATCATCACTGCAGAATAGAATAAATGTGTAGTGGGGCCTTTCCCATTCAATTCTGTTGAAGAGGGTAGGGGATAAATAATTTTATGTCTATTTATTCCTTGAACTGAGATTCTACAAAAGGATGTTTTTTTTGTACCTTTTTCTAAAATCTATACTAGTTAATTTCATTTACCCCCCCACCCCCACCCCAGCTGCTTCCTAATGAGTCTCTTTCGTGAGTGAGCACTGACCTCTGGGTCCATTCTCACTTCCCACCCTCCTGCTTCTCTATAGCACTTACTTCCTCTTTCTGAAACTCTCTTGCCACGCTTCTGTGTATAAATTGTTCCACACACTCCTCTATTATCCACATGTTTTCTGGTACCACCTTCCACTCTCCTGAACATAGCTATTTCTTCAGTTGGCGTTCAATTTCTCTTCTTCTCAGTATCTTCTCAAATTCAGCTCTCCTGGCAGTGTCACTCAAGTATCTCCTCCATATAGCTCAGTTTTAGGTTTCTGTGTTTGTTGTATTATTCGCGCTTTGGGGAGGAGCGTGCTTTCAAAAAATGTTTGAAACATTTACCAGGAGGGCGCCATGCACAAAAATCACAAAACCATGGCTTTGCATGACTTCATATTTGGAATTAGTACTTACTTATATAGAATTGCTTTGACATTAGGTGACCATTGCATGCATACGCTCCACTGAATAAGGGGATTATTTATTTAATCAACAGATGAATAACAGCTGTGAGACACTGAATTAGATGTCTAAGATCTTTGGTTTACATATTGTACACCAATATGAATGACAGTGTGCAAAAAAAACGGAGTGTATTGAACAACTCCAAATGTTTAATGGAAGGAAATTCAGGCATTCAGCACAGTAGTAGAAGAGCAAACACGGAAGAGTTTCAACTTTCAAAGACAATGCAATTAGATTCAGTCAGTAAGCCGTGTGCTTTCAACTCAGTGTGTGGACTCAAATGGAAAAGAAGTGTTCAAGACCACCAGCAGTCCCAATTTCGGGAGAGAGCCAGAAAATAGCACATAGCGTGAGAACAAGAGATTGTGAGAAGTGAAATTATTCTGCCCTGAGAAAAGTATGCCAGGTAGATGAAATAAGCATCTCCCTGCTTCCTTTGTCTCCCTCTTCTTCTCCCTCTTTGTTTAGTTGTCCAAAATGAGAGATAGTTGCATTGTTTCTTGGCAGCTTGTTTCTTCTCTCTTGTCATCTCATTTCTTCTCTCCTGGTTCCCCGTTTCTTCTTGCTGGTGAATGTCCTTTACTAGTCCGTCCAATGGTGTGGTATAGGTGTTAAATCCTGCCTGACTTGCTCTGAAAAATATTCTCATGCTTGATTTGATAATTTGACTTGGTTTAAAGTTTTGAGTTAACTCCTTCTTTTCCTCAACACTGTGCAGGTCATACTCCATTATCTTGTGGCATCTCTTGTTGCTGATGTTTATCCTACTGTCAATCTCACTATTGTCCCTTTGTGGATAGTATGTCTAGATAACTTTTATAGTTCCTTAGGTTGCATTCTATAGTTTTAATACAACATTTACGGTGTGAATGTATTTTTATTTATCTAGCACGGAAGACCATGTTTTTCTTTAATTATGGGATATTTTCAGCAATTATGTATTTAAATACTGCTTCCCCGATGTTCTAGTTGTTCTCTTCTTCTAGAGTCCCTATGAGAGGAATGTTGCTGTTTTATTTCCACTGGAATTTAAGCTATAATTTCATTGTTGTTTAAGTAGTTGCCCTTTTTATGTCTTTGAAGATACTAAACATACATGTTTCAAAGATGTCTTGTGTAGGGTGAATCAATCTTCTGATGGATGATTTTGGTTTTCCTTTTAGCATTAATCTTGCTCATTCTGGAATTTTAACTTGCAAGCTTCTATCACGTGGGAGGTGTTCGGTTGTCTCTCTGTTGTTGGTTTCTCCCTCTTTCCCGCTTCACCCCATAGGAGTCTTAGAGTTGCCCCCACCTTGTCCTTTGCTGTGCCCCACGTTTCAGAACCAGTTCTGGCCCTTGAAGACACTGCAAGTATCATAGGTCCTGTTGCCTGGGTTGAGGTTGTGACTGTAGGGCTGTGCCCCATCTTCCAGCTCTCCTAGGTTGGCAGTTTTATCTAAGACACGGCCCCAGGCAGCAGGCAGCACAGGTTTGTTCCCCTCTTCTCCCCGCTTGACATCCAAGCCCTTCTTATTAAATGGAAGAAAGAATAAGTGGTTTAGAGACAGAAGTCCTGGATTTGTGTTCAGCTTCGGGCTTCGCAACTGTGTTACTGGTTTGTGGCCTGGACACATGCTCACTTCCTCTTTGAATCTCCTAGGTTGTTTGCCAGCACAGTGCCCTGTACAAAGTGGTTATTCAGTAAGTTTTTATTAAATATATATAGACAGATGAGGGGTGCCTGGGTGGCTCAGTCCGTTATGCGTCCAACTCTTGGTTTCTTGTCAGGTCATGATCTCATAGTTCGTGGGTTCATGCCCCAAGTTAGGCTCATGCTGACACCGAGGGGCCTGCTTGGGATTCTCTCTCCTTCTCTCTCTGCCCCTTCCCTGCTCGTTCTCTTGTTCTCTCTCAAAACAAATAAATAAACATAAAAAATAAAATAAATATATAGATAGATGCATTCCTTAGGCTACAGCCACTCTGATTAGTTTGGTTTGCAAGTGATTTTCTGCTTCTGGAGTCTTTCCTCCTTCAAATGGCCCTATGTACTATGTTGTTCTAATCTTCCATATCCACAGTCTTACCTTTCAGTTCCCCTGCTCCAAAACCTTACTCACTTCCTAGATGTATATTAAACTCCAGGCTCCTTAGAATGGCTTTCAAGGACCCTTGGCTCTTCTCTGAGGTTTTGAACTCCAACCAATTTGCCTTCCCCTTCATTATGTCTAGAACATGGATGTGCATGTTATGCTTTCCCACCTTCCTGAATGTCCTTGTGCTTTTAAGTATACCAGAAATGCCCTTGTTCATCCTTTTTTCTCCTTTTTAAAAATCAGTCAAAACTAACCTCTATAACAGTTTCCATCTCAGTTGCATGGATAGTGAATAGATGACAAATCTAAATAGTTATTATCTCTCCAACCCATCCGAAAGTGACAATTTTTTTTTAACATTCCTTAAGGGCACAGCTTTGCGCTTGTCATTGATATGTCACAAGTGCCAAATTCACATTTAAAACTTTTTTTTTCCAATGTAGAATTTCCTAGTTAAAACTCAGAACATTAAAATGTTCTATTTTTATATCCAATTTTCTAGATGGGAGAACGTGTACTGGGACACTGGGAATTATACTTGAAGACGTGAACGATAATGGCCCAGTTATCCCAAAACAGACGGTGGTCATCTGCAAAACCGTCATGTCATCTGCGGACATCTCTGCAGTGGATCCTGACGATCCTATAAATGGCCCACCCTTTGACTTCAGTTTGGAGAGTGTTCCTGATGCAGGCATAGAAAGAATGTGGAGACTGACAAAAATTAATGGTACGTATTACTAAACATGACTTTGTTCTTTTCAGCATCTGGATGTCTAAAATATTTTTTCTTTTTTTCTTTTTTTTTTTAATTTTTTTTTTTTTTCCAACGTTTATTTATTTTTGGGACAGAGAGAGACAGAGCATGAACGGGGGAGGGGCAGAGAGAGAGGGAGACACAGAATTGGAAACAGGCTCCAGGCTCTGAGCCATCAGCCCAGAGCCTGACGCGGGGCTCGAACTCACGGACCGCGAGATCGTGACCTGGCTGAAGTCGGAGGCTTAACCGACTGCGCCACCCAGGCGCCCCTAAAATATTTTTTTCTTTTTTTTTTTTTTTTAATTTTTTTTTTCAACGTTTATTTATTTTTGGGACAGAGAGAGACAGAGCATGAACGGGGGAGGGGCAGAGGGAGAGGGAGACACAGAATTGGAAACAGGCTCCAGGCTCTGAGCCATCAGCCCAGAGCCCGACGCGGGGCTCGAACTCACGGACCGCGAGATCGTGACCTGGCTGAAGTCGGAGGCTTAACCGACTGCGCCACCCAGGCGCCCCTAAAATATTTTTTTCTTGATGCAACATGAGAATAATCACCGTGTGGGAACCACCAATAAAAGAAGGAAAGTTCCTCCATTCCGGTGTGGTGGGAAGTAGGACTCAAACTCAGGAACCATGAGACCATGACCTGAACCAAAGTCAAGAGCCGGTTGCTTAACTGACTGAGCCACCCAGGTGCCGCTCTTGCACCGTTTCTAATCTCTCCTGTGTCAAGATTCTGTTAGGGGCTGTGTGAGTCCCCATTCCCCTCCCCTGTACATATCCCACCTTAGCCTGGGTCTAATGCCATCACTTCCTGACTTGCTGACCTCTCCTCCACATAGATTCTTCACTCACTAATGGTTTCCTAGGTCGTAAGGCGATCACCATATGTTGCAGGTCTGTTCCCTAGGAAGTAAACTCTGAGACAAGAGTTTCTCAGGCAGAGTATTAATAAGGAATTTGCTTGGCATCAGTAGATGTGAAAGGAAGGAAAGCAGAATTGGGCAGAGAAAAGCCAAGCTGCAGCCAAGTCAAAGAACAGCTGTAGTTAACCCCACAGGGAGTCTGAGTTAATGGCCCTTCAGGGGGCCCCAAGTTGAGCCTCTCTACTCTTTCATGGCTCAGTCAGTGGAGTGGGTGCCTTGAGGGGCGTGACTTTTGGCAAAATGGCACAGACACTGAAGAAGCTTATGGCCTCCCCAAACAGCTGGGACAATGTGAGGACAGTATGTCCCTGAGTGCAGGGAATCTGGGTATGCGTCACAGTGTCCACTCTGCTGTCCCTTGTCTCTGCACTGCATTGACCTCTGACCTTTTCTTGTCTTTTGTTTTCTAGTTGGGATTCTCCCCCAACTTAGTTCCTAGTCTGTACTTCTGACTTTCCCCATGAGAGGATCTATGGTGGTAAGAATGGCAAAATGGAGGGGCCTCTCCATGCCAGCTGCCTCACTCACTCCATCGGCTCTTCACTCTGCGGTGCTCTCGGCATCTCCTGACTGTACTGCCCACGGGCCCTGATGGCCTGGTCGCCCCCCACTTCAGCATTCACGGTTCAAGATCTGCCATAAACAGAGGGTTTGCCCTTATGGTGTCCTTGAATGGTTTTCAACCCCATGCTTCCAATGAATATTCCTCTATTTCTTTTATGACAAATTAGAAAACAAAAGTTGTGAGCCAAGGGAAGGGAAATAGGAAGAGGGAAGTAAAACAAGGACACATAGAAGCTACGGCGACAAGTTAAGACCCTATGTCCCGAATCCTGCTCTGTGGACCAGGAGCATTTTCAGTCTTTCTAAAAACAGTGTTCTGGTGTGTGTGTATGTGTGTAAGGTTATCAACTGTTCTTTCTTGGGAACAACTAACCTTATTTTTAGATTTTGTTCTTTCTACTGATTTGGTGTCATAATATCATTTCTTTTTAGATAATGTGGAACGAGATGGTAATTTTTTTTTTAATATTCCTACTTCATACAGTAAAACAGTGGCAGGATTATGTTGGTCAAAGCTTTGTTACTTTAAAGTTTTACTCATCTGTGAAATAACCCAAAGTCTGGGAAACACCAAATCAAGAAGAACGTATCCTAAAGAGGCTTTGAAGTCAGATAGGCTGTGTTAAATGCTGGCTCCACTGTTTATTAGTGACATAAATATGACCATGCTATTTATTCTCTTTGGGCCTTAATTTACTCATATGTAAAATGGGATTATTTGAGGGAGTAAACAGGATAATGAATGCATCAGACCATGGCACATTATGCACCATCAATTTTGGTTTTGTTAATCTTATTATTATTTCCTACACATAAACTTACCAAGTTAACCATGCTTTCTTTTATTTGGTTTTCTTTTTTAAAATGTTTATTTATTTTTGAGAGAGAGAGAGAGCTAGTGGGAGAGGGGCAGAGAGAGAGGGAGACACAGAATCGAACGCGGGCTCCGCGCTGACAGCAGAGACTCTGTTGCGAGGCTTAAACTCACAAGCTATGAGATCGTGAGCTGAGCTGAAGCTGGACGCTCAACCGACTGAGCCACCCAGGCTTATTCCAAAAGCCAAAAGACATTTCTATAAGACACAGCAGGGATAAAGTTTTCTTTGCGGTATGTTTACCATCGAGGTAGATGAGAACTCCTCAGTCCGTTCCCATTCACGATCCTGTGCCGGCTGTGCCCTCCCATCAGGAAGATCCATTTGTGGAGAAATTTGGTGAACATCCTAACATAGGAGGCATTTGTGACATTCTATATCACTCGGTTTTATTTTCTTTCAGATACAGCAGCTCGTCTTTTCTATAAGAACGACCTTCCATTTGGACCATATCAAGTACCTGTCAGAGTTAGAGACAGACATGGCCTGTCAGTCGTCACTCCATTAAAAGTTATACTATGTGACTGTGTTAC
Organism: Lynx canadensis; assembly: GCF_007474595.2. Taxonomy (NCBI): domain Eukaryota; kingdom Metazoa; phylum Chordata; class Mammalia; order Carnivora; family Felidae; genus Lynx; species Lynx canadensis. Next base: position 41,655,553 of record NC_044314.2, read on the forward strand.
TGAAAATGATTGCGCACTTCGCACAGACCCAAGGACTGGCAGCGGAGAAGTGAGGCTTGGAAAATGGGCCATCCTTGCAATACTGCTGGGCATAGCATTGCTCTTTTGTAAGTCCCTGCATGAACTCAAATAAGAGCCTCTGAAATAACTTTCAAGACTCATTCTTTGAATCAACACTGCTCTCTGTAGCTGGCCATTTGAAGATAGTTCTATTTCAATTTAGCACAACATATTTAATTTATATATTGAAACTAGTGTTCTCTCAGCACAGACCTAAAATTCAGCGCAAAAATACAGCCCTTATAGCACGTCTTCGCGGCATCTCTGGTTAGGGCGGACTTGCCAATTGGCCTACGATTTCACCATAGGCCATCGTGTGTATGTTTTCTGGAAAGCTGTCTTCATATTAGTCATCCTAAATTCATAACTTCACATTGTTTTATGATAAACGGAAGCAATTTCTCTCATCCTCCAGGTATCCTATTTACCTTAGTCTGTGGGGCTACCGGGACAGCTAAACAGCCCAAAGCGTTTCCCGATGATTTAGCCCAGCAGAACCTCATCGTGTCAAACACTGAAGCTCCTGGAGATGACAAAATGGTAAGTAGTTTGTCTTTCTAAAATAAACACAAAGGACAAACTGGCCTAACCAACTAGAATTCTCTTTCCGGGACAAGTTCTTTTGCAATCGGGTACCTTACAATATATAAAATCCCATTGTTCCTGTGGAAGTAGATAAAATTAGGTTGGTTCTCATGATGATATGTGATATTTCACTGTGGTCATAGGGTGTTACTTCACACTAAAAATCCTTCAGCCTGTCATTATTATTCCTACTTGAAGTGTTTCATGATTTCAACTTTAGGTCTTTTTTATATATTGAAACTGCTGTTTGTGCTGTAAAAATATTTCATTTAATTATTCACAGATCATCAGCATAATTATTTTAAGTTTTTTTTTTTTTTTTCCTGGCAGCAGCAATAAAATGACTACAAGCTTTGATCTGTGTGGGAATAACTTTAATGGAGTCTTTCCGGTGCTAATGTGGGTTAGAAAGAAGCCTGAGGTCAAATTTATGATCCAGCAGTGCTAGCCAGTGACTACAGAGATCCAGCTTTGGTTTCTGGCCTAGTATGTGGATGAGGAACATGTAAATTTTCTACAAAAAGCATAATGATGATAAGAACAGGACAGATTTAGAAAAGTTTAAAAAGTGTAAAGTGTGTAAAATGTGTAAAAAAAAGTAAAATAAAACAAAACTTAGAGTTTCCTACAAAAACAAACCATGGAAAATTAGTGGCCAGAGAAGCATCTCTGCTGATTTATTTTTGTTTATTGAGATTGCAAGGATTTTATTTTTAATTAATTACTTTTAGGGGCGCCTGGGTGGCTCAGTCGGTTAAGCGGCCGACTTTGGCTCAGGTCGTGATCTCGCGGTCCGGAGCCCTGCGTTGGGCTCTGTGCTGACTGCTCAGAGCCTGGAGCCTGTTTCAGATTCTGTGTCTCCCTCTCTCTGACCCTCCCCTGTTCATGCTCTGTCTCTCCCTGTCTTAAAAATAAATAAAACGTTAAAAAAATTTTTTTTAATTAATTATTTTTAAGGAGAGAGAGTACACCCAAGCAGGAAGGGTGGGAGAGGCAGAGCGAAAGAATCTTGAGTAGGCTGCACACCCAGCATGGAGCCTGACACGGGGCTTGATCTCATAACCCTGAGATTATGACCTGAGCCAAAATCAAGAGTCAGAAGCTCAACTGACCGAGCCACAAAAGGCACCCCAAGATTGCAAGGATTTATTATTCTAGCCAAGATGTTTATGGCAATTTTATTTCTATATTTTTGTTCTAGTTGAGGGGAACTAGATTAGACATTGAATAAAAATACCAATCGGGGCGCCTGGGTGGCTCAGTGGGTTAAGCATCCAATTTTGGCTCAGGTCATCATCTCATGGTTCTTGGCTTCAAGCCCCACATTAGGCTCTCTGCTATCAGTGTGAAGCGTGCTTCAGATCCTCTGTCCCCCTCTCTCTGGGCCTCTGCCCTGTTCTCTTTCTCTCTAAAAAATAGATTAAAAAAAATTTAAAAATTAAAAAAAAATACTGATCATGTGTTGTAGACTCTGGGTCTGGAGTTCTCAGGCAGAGAGTGGACGCAGGATTAAAATACAAGAGAGGCTAATGTTCGGGAGGAAACAAGAGCCCCGAGTAAGGGTCCTTGCTCCATTTTTATTGCGATCAGAAGGCATACAAGTGTGATGGACGTGTGCAAAGAGACAATGAAACCGTCAACGTTAACTCATGTGTGTGAAGGAAAGGGGGTTTTGGTGTTAGGGGTCTGGATCCAGGCAGGTGGTTATTTCTGGCATGCCCGAGGCTCTGAGTCTGTTTATCTTAGCCTGCCTAGGGACTAAAACAGTGAGATCCTGCTACCTCAGGGTCAACAAGGCATCTTTCTTTTGCTAATTAGCTTATTCCCCACAATCCTCATTTCTGTTTCTGCTCTAGGCAGGTGAAGGGAATGAATTTAAACCCAGCAGGGTAAATACATGTGAGACATTGATAACGGAATCCTGATTTTGAGGCTTGAGATGTTGGAAGGATTTAATAAGTGATGTTGTACAATACTCTAAGAAGTTTTCAAAGGAGGAATATACATTAAGCTTTCTGATTTGTCTCAAGGATAGACCACTTGACAGTTGGCGATTTCCAGGACACTGCATGAAGTCCTGGGGTTACGATAGTCAGGTGGTCAGGATAGCCAAGACAGATTTAGTTCCTGCCCTCAGAGAGCTTATAACACAAGAATTTATAACATTATTTACTTTTTGTTGTGGTGGTGAGTGTTCTCTGTACTTCCCCAATGCCAACTGTTTCCGTTTCAGTGTTCCACGAATGGCTTCACAACCCATACCGTGGGCAGTTCGGCTCAGGGAATTTGTGGCACCTTGGGATCAGGAGTGAAAAATGGAGGCCAGGAGACCATTGAAATGGTGAAAGGCGGACACCAGACCCTGGAATCGTGCCGGGGGACAGGGCATCATCACACCCTGGATTCCTGCAGGGGAGGACACGTGGAGACGGACAACTGCAGATACACCTACTCCGAATGGCATAATTTCACCCAGCCCCGCCTTGGTGAAGTGAGTTTCCCTCGGTGTCCTAAGAATTGATTTTGATATCTTTTCAGCGTTCTGAATTGTTACAATTTAGTGGCCTCACCTTTATTTTCAATTAATTATTAATCTACTTAATTGGAAAGTTGTTTTTCCTCAATTTTGATTTAATAATGCTCAGATATTAAGTGGATATTTACTTTTCCTCTCATTTTGTTTGGTTTTTAGTTCTTACTGAAATAATGTTAGATGATATTTACTTACTTACTGGATAGGAACTGTCTTATTTATTTGGTAGAAGAACAATTGAAAAGAATCTTTATCCCTGGTTATGTGATTTTATTTTTAAAATACAAAAGTTATCTGTGTGATGACATTCAAATTATTTTTTTTCCCATGACTTTGTGTTAATATTTCCCATGTGATAAATCGTATCTTAGAAACCAAAAGTGTGCTACGAGGCAATTCTAGCCTTATGGTCAGTAAGCCTATCTGGAAAGATCTGAGCCCACACCATTTGGGTTCAGTTTAATGGGATTTTGCATTTCACTCTAGACGTGATTATGTAACGTGAACCCTAGGATACTTGCTGCCACATATGTGATTGTTAGAAACATGCTATAGAGTGAATTTATAGAGTGATTTATGATACAGACCAATCATGTGCATTTTTTATATGTAGGAATCCATTAGAGGACACACTCTGGTTAAAAATTAAACAATGAAAGGTAAATCAAAGCAATTATTTTTATGTTAGTAAGTTTTGGTGTTTAAAATAATAATAATAAAATATATTGTGTTTCTCCCCTGGCAGAAGGTGCAACTGTGTGATCAGGATGACAATCATAAGCATGCTCAAGACTACGTCCTTACGTATAACTATGAAGGAAAAGGATCAGTGGCTGGTTCTATAGGTTGTTGCAGTGAACGACAAGAAGAAGATGGGCTTGAATTTTTGGATCATCTGGAACCCAAATTTAGGACACTAGCAGAAGCGTGCATAAGGAGATGAGTGGATTCTAATAAGTCTACAAAAGCCAGTGGCTTTATCTGTTCCCCAGCCCCCCACCCGCCAGGATTTTTTAAAAATAGAAGATGCTATGTTTTGGGTTTTCCCCTTCTTTATTTTGATGAGATCTCTTTAGCCAAATGCATATTTACAGAAAAATGCTGTAAATAAGTATACAAATTACCCATTTTTTACATAGTTATAAATTAGTTGTCTTCCATCCAAGGAGATCTACAGGTAGAAAAATTAAGGAAGTCCACATTATTGTTTACATTTGGGTATAATGTCAATAGCCAACTTATAGTGCAATAAAATGTAATTAATTCAAGTATATATCATAAGCTACTTGAAATATAACCTAATAGAAAATTTCAGAGAACTTGCTTTAGCATTATATTCATTTACCTAATTAATGAATTGTGTGGTGCTTAAAAACTGTTGCTGTCCTGAACATTATGAAGTGTGTATATTGCATTCTTGATAATGTTTTATTCTCACAGCATTACCTTTCTCAAGGTAAAGGGAGAGTCCCAACCAGGCATTGACTGTTAATACAATTCCATTTTGGTGGACTTTAGTTTCTAGGTTGTATTCTATACAAAATCCTGAACTGAATCTAAATTTCTCTGTTACCAACCTTGTCAGGAAAATTTAGTTTTAAAAACTGCTCTAAGAATGTATTTTTATTTCTGCAAGGCCTTGGTCTTTGGTCTCTCTCTCTCTCTCTGTCTCTCCCCCTTTCCCTCTGTGTCTGTTTCTCTCTCTCTACTTCTCTTTCTCTTCTCTTTATTTTTTAAATTTCTACTTGGGTTGGAGAGTCTAAATATTTTAAAAAGCCATCACTCTTCTTTTATAAAGCGAGTTATTCTGTTTTTGTTTTATGTAAGTGTATTATTCTCTGTTTTTCTCGAAATTAATGTCATGTTGATGTTATTGTTTCAAGTATCTTGGTTATTGCTTCATTATTTCCTCAACAAAGGAACTTTAATTCTGCCATTAAAACTGTAAAAATATGTCATGCTTTTATTAGATACAACATTCTGTGTTAACAAAAGGATATTTAAAATTGGAATGTGGTTATTTGGTATATAATAGCATGTTTATAGTTCATATCGTTAATGCAAGGACACAGTTTATAAATGCAAAATAGTGAGGGATTTTGAAATAAGCTTTGCAGAACAGGGATCATGAAAGCTCTCTAGGAATAAGTATTTTATAACTTTTTAGATGAAATGGCTAGTTATGTCTATCTGTTTGAGAAGTCTTTTTTTTCATATTTTAAGGTTACAGTTTTTAACAAATGTAGAGTGGGCCAAACTATTTATATTTTGAAACAGTAAGACAAAATCAAACTTAACAGCCAACCAAATTCCAGGCCAGGCTTCACAGCTGATTTCAGTCAGTGAATTTTCTATGTACACTAACCACATGGACATTTGAAATGTATTTCTGTTATCTATGATTGTTAGGAATATGCCTATCTTAAATTCGCAAGGTTGGCTTATGACAATTATTCCTAAAGATTAACACTGGGTAATTATTCCATAATCAATTTATCTTTTCAATAGTTTTCTTATTGTTCAGTTAAAAATACTATTTCTTAAAGATACTTTAAATAAAGCATGCACACAGTGTTGTATATTACTGGTTACGATAAAGAAAATCAGGTAATTTTAAAATATTATTGTATGAGTTTGTTAATCATGTGTCTGAAAGGAGCTCATAAGATTGTATTTGTCTTACTTTGAGAAGTGTCTTCTTTAGAATTGTGTTCTACATTTTTTAGAATTTTAGAGTTTGATGTGGAGAGATCATTGGTCCATGGTTATCACATGTATATAATTTTGCTATTCTAAAGGTTGTGATGCTATGGGATACTGGTTAAGTTGCATAGTTTCTCTGTGTCTGTTTTTTTTTTTTTAATTTCATCATAAAACGGGGGATAATAACTTAACTCTTTTCCTAGGGTGGCTGTAAGACGTTTGAATAAAAAATGGTTTTTAAGCATGAAACTCATACAGAGTGGTCCACCTAAAAGGCACTCCTGTAATACTAAGTGATTTAAAATATATCACATGTACAACCCCACTTCATATTCACTAAAATCCATTAAGAAAATAGGATAATCGAAAGCCTGTTTTGCTTTGTTTTACTTCAGAATGTTTGCCAGTTGAGAATATGTCTCTTCATAATGATTACCTGATGCCTGGGTCTTCTATATCCAATGTTTTAGCACATACATTGCAAAGATTTCTGAAGCATCTGCAAAGCATTACCTAATTTTTTTTTAAGTTTTTAAATTTATTTAGAGAGAAAGAGCATGTGCGCAAGTTGGGGAAGGACAGAAAGAAGGACAGAGAGAATCCCAAGCAGGCTCTGTGCTGTCAGTGCAGAGCCTGACTCGGGGCTTGAACTCATGAACTGTGCAGTTGTGACCTAAGCCCAAACTAAGAGTCAGGTGCTTGACCGACTGAGCCACCCAGGCACCCCAACTCAATTCCTTTTTTATCTTATTTGCATAGCACAACACATCCTATTTGTTGCCTCCAAACTGCCAAACTTTCTGAGAATTTTTAATACAAGTTTAATACAAGTTTTAATACAAGTTTATTCTTTCATTCCTTTGCATACAGTCCTTTAATGCCTTCCCAGTGTAGCCTTCTAATGCAGATTGTGCTGGTATGCGAAGGTACAAGATGAATTAGCTACTCTCCCTACCCACCCACTCTACTACAAGACAAGATAGGGTGTAGTATTGAGTGGATGTGGGTATGGAATGGTCCAATGCCTGTAAAACACATCGCATGACACCTGGCACATGGTAAGTGCTTGATATAGGTGAAAAAAATCCAGGTGATATAAAAGAACTATAGAATTCTAGGGAGTGAAGATACGCTCCTGCTACTCTCCTGCTAAGCGTTTTGAGCGTGAGTGCCCTACCTCTACTGTCCTCCATTCCTCTCTTCATACATTCTTCCCACCAGTACCCCGGCTCCCATCCTTGGTGCCACTGAGCTCCAACAGTGACTGTGCCACGCATCTCTTCCCCCTTCTCTCCTTCCACCTCCTGTCAAAGAACACGCGACCATGGCATTCTCCTGCCTAAGGGCTTTGAAGGATAAATTTGAAATGCAAATCACATTCAAATACCAATCTTCCTGTACCCCACACACTTCTTTGTGCCTTGTTCATAATAGGGTTTCCTTTTGCAGTGTTTTTATTTACTTGTTATCCACTTCTTTGTTGCAAAAGTACTTTTTAGAAGATCTAGTTCAAAAACCACTTCTTTAGCATATGACATTTTTTTTAGTCATACAACATTTATGTGTCTAGAGCATATTGCTGTAAAATGTTCATTTTTAGGTTTATATGTATGTTCATATGTATGTTTGTATGCGTGTGTGCAAACACGCATACGTGTGTGTGCATGTGTGTCTGTATGTTCTGTCATATAGGAAGCTTACTGAAGACAAAGAAAGGTGTTCTCATTTGTATGCACATTGAACTCTGGCCATCAATACATTCTGATGAGTCAAATTGTATTGCCCAGGTCACAAAGGGAAAAAAAAAAAAAAAGAAAGATTACAAATTAAGTTATCGGATTCTTAGCACACCACAATAACTTTCCCTTGACATAGGTTTTCCATTAAAGATGTGATGTATATTAGATTCTGCATTGAATTCTTTTTTCAACACTGGACATCGAATGCACAGAATATCAAACATATGCATTCACTACTTAGAAAGTGAGGTGGTGAGGTTCTGGAATCCCTTCTGCTTCTCCCCTTGGGGTCCTGGGAGTGGCAGATCCTATCTGTACATTGTGGTTCAGGTTAGCTAATTCCTTCCCGCCTGCAGCAACTGCATGACCTCAGAACCAGCTACACTACCCTGAAATGTAACCCTCAAAGGTTTTTCCTCATCTTCACCACTGTATGCCCAGCATATAGAACAGTAGGCTTTCCGTGTGTTTGTTATATGAATGGATGAATGGATTCACATAGGTACTGACTGAGATTGGACTGCAGCTTTGTGTAAAGAGCCATTTCTTCCTCAATGTGAAACTCATTGACCAATGTGCAAATCTTAGTTGTGACCATCATTTCATTGTCAGCATGTTCTAACACTAGTTTTTCTAAAGGACTGCTCACTAACTTCCTGAGGAAAAGCAACGAAACGTCAGTTATATTTTAGAAATCCAACAAATGATTCTTATGGGTTTGCCAAAGCCAGGTTAATTATTTGTGATGGTTGAAAGTCAGGCCTTGACTTAAAAAGTACCTTGAGGAACGAGAAGGCAAGGGAATGGTGCAGATCTAAGAACTTCCGATTCCTCTGAGTTAGAGTGGGACAACATTCTGTAACAGGGCACCACAGTGCTCAAGAACACCATGAGAAGGAAACCTTTTGAGGAAAGGAAAGGACATGTGCAGCTGTGAGCCTGGGAGGCAATGACTGTACTGCACTGTGAGCTGATAATGTTGCCTGAAGATAACACATAAGATAGAGAGGACTGTCCTGCCGTTACAAGGAACAGACCTATCCAGCCAATGGTGGGCAAGGCTTAGTAAAGAGCAAGTCAGCTATGCTTCTGGGTTTTTGGTTTTAGGAATCATTAATATGCCTTCCTCTATTATTTCTTCTCCCCAGGGTCTAGATTTCAGTCCTCAGACTGAAATCTTAATAAGTTACTATGTCTTTTTTTTTTTTTAAGTAAGTTCTACACCCAGTGTGGGGCTTGAACTCATGACCCCAAGATCAAAAATTGCATGCTTTACTGACTGAGCCAGCCAGGCACCCCTGAAATCTTAAAAATCCTGTTTTTCCTGTCCTCTGTCCTCACCTTCCCCCTGCCCCTTACTACCTCAATAGTTGAACGATTTAAGTCACTTCTGCTTAACGTCTTAAAATAGAGCAAATAAATGCATCCTCCAGCTGCATTTTAAATTAAACACACAGCATAATGTCTTCATGTAAAACAAAACAACAGAGTGCTGACAAAACAGGAAATAAAAAGGAAACTAGTGTTTTGCAGATAGCTAGTGTAGTAAGCAGAACGCTTTGATCTGATTTTGTTAAAAAACACATTTTATAGAGGAATATTACTGTGTCGTGGCTTTGGGACATACTCTCTATGTTTAAACCCACCTGGTATGTTTTACATTCTTGTTATATATGAGACTCAGGAGAAGAATCTCATTGTGGCCCTTGGTTGGAAGCAAAAGTCAAGGGCTGTTTTGGGCCACTCTTTAGCTCTGTGAATATACCCTCGTTCCCCGGCAGGAAATCTGGACATAGGTAAGAGGTTAGAACTATGGAGTTTCTACTAGTTGTCTCTCTCTCTCTTTTTTTTTTTTTTAAGTTATTATGTTAAGATACAGGAGAGAGGACAGAGCAGAATATTGTTTCTTTTGCAGTTGACAAAGATTAGAGTGAACTTGTGAAAATATTTGCATTACTTTTTTTACAGTGTGGTTTACAGACCATCTGCACCCAATCACCTTTGGTGTTTGTCAAAATAAAGATCCACTATGGAATCAGAATCACAAGGAGGACAGGGAGGAAGTATGGAAGACTTCAATTTTAGGAAGTTTGCTAGGCGACTTTTACACCCTCTCAAGTTTGAGAACCATTGATAGGGATTTACTGACTGGGTCTATGTATGGTTTGGAGGTTTATGAAACTTAAGTATTTTCAGCTTCTTTCTTCATATAAGATGCATTAAACAAGATGCTGGGATTATACCAAAGAGTTGAAACACACTGATTAGTAAACTTCCACACTTTCAGCAAATGAACCGTTTTAGAATGTACTCTACTCCATGATTCCTACTCACCACTTGGAGTGAACCGGTGGCATAATCTTAGGATAGGACCACGGGACCAGGACATTTAGTAAATGCTCAATAAAAATGAACTAATTTTGCTACATAAATGTGGCTAGCCAATAAGATGCGTCCAAATTATATTGTACATTTTCCAAAAATAATTGTCAAATATCCAGAGACCAATAGTACCAGAGAGGTCAACAGCAGATGCATCTGGTGACTCTGCCCATGGTAGCTATTTGGCAGCACTATGCCATTGTGTGGGAGCCTTGTCAGGTAGGGTGACAGGTGATGTTCACTGGGTGATTATTATGGCCAGGACGTTCAGAGGGGCCTATGAAACAAGAGAGGGGCATAAGGGGAAAGTCAAGAGTTTTCAGTCTAAGGAATGTTTCCATGGGAAGGAGGCCAACTGGAAAATTTCTAGGAACCAAAAACATGAGGGGATCTCATACGGAATGATGAGTTCAGAAAGCCAGAGATGGAAGGTGGTGGTGGGGGGGGGGGGTGTCAACATACAAGCTTCAATGCAAAATTACCAGTCAAATCAGATAAAAGGAATTTATCCTAAAGAAGTAAGATGATGGCACAAAGATCCCATACACATGCAAAGATGTTTATCTCAGTGACATTAAATATGTGGATAATTGGAAATAAACTAATTGCTCCATAACAAAAAAGTAAATAATTTATATTACCATAATACAATGTACCGCAATTGAGGATAATGGATATAATGATCATGGACATGACTTTGTAGTCAGGAAGACTGAATTCGAGCTGTAGCTTTGTTCATACTAACTGAGTAACCTTGGAAAGTCACACAAGCCTCAGATGCCTTACATACAATATGGGGACAAAATAGGAATAAATACCTAAAGATCCTATCTTAGTGCTTGGTTCCTGAATATATCAATAAATGGTAGCTACTGTCATTTTTGTGACAATGATGATAAGGGAATATAATGCAATCATTTTATTTTGAAGACTAATTAAATAAGGACAGGCATAAAATACAGTGTTAATGAAAAAGTAGAATAATTTGCTAAATCAGTATAATCCCAAATTCCTATAAATATACGATTATATGTAATACACTAAAATATTGAGTGGTAATCCCTGGGTGGTGGGAATATTTCTTTATTATATGTTTCCATGTTTCCATTTTATAATGAACATTACTATTTACAAATGGGAGAAATTAATAGAATGAAATATAGAGGAAAAATAAGCTCATAGGGGCGTCTGGGTGGCTCAATCAGTTAAGCGTCTCATGGTTTCGGCTCAGCTCATGATTTCACTGTTTCTAAGCCTGAGGCCTGCATTTAGCTCTACTGACAGTAGGGAGCCTGCTTGGGATTCTCTCTCTCCCCCTCTCTGTGTCCCTCCCCTGCTCATGCTCTCTCTCCAAAATAAATAAATAAACTTACAAAAAACAAAACAAAACAAAACAAAAAACTCATAGGCTTTAGGATTTTTGAAGATTTGCTGACCGTGAAGAAAAGCCTTAAATCTCAGCCTTACTATGTCAAGCCTACAATGAACATATTATATTCACAGTAAATGACTGAATTGGAGCAAGAAAAAAAATTCAGCATCTAACACTATTATATTTTAATGTTCCCTTTTACAAAGTTTTTAAAATAAACATCAATTTATTTTTATTTTTTTAATGTTTTATTTATTTTTAAGACAGAGAGAGAGAGACAGAACATGAGTGGGAGAGGGGCAGAGAGAGAGGGAGACACAGAATCTGAAGCAGGCTCCAGGCTCTGAGTTGTCAGCACAGAGCCCGATGCGGGGCTTGAACTCACGAACTGTGAGATCATGACCTGAGCCAAAGTTGGATGCTTAACCAACTGAACCACCCAGGCGCCCCAAACATCAGTTAATTTAAATTCCCCTTTTTTTTTTTTTTTGCATAACACATATAGAAAGCATATAAAGATCATTTTTAAAACTTTCTACATAATAAAAATATTTCTTAAAGCTCCATATAGTTCATTGCACATAAGGCTTCAGAAAATAAGTTATAGGACAATAAAAGAATTTGGATAGTTTCCTAGAAATCAGAACAGGACTTAACTTGCAGATTCAGTTTTGTTTTCCACAGTTATAACTGGGCGTACTATTTCTTCCAAGAATGATAATAATTTAAGCCTTGCCAAAACATTTTAGGTTTAAGCAGGAGAGAAAGAAAACAACACTATTGCTTTCAACCATTTTGGTTTTGATTAGCTGATTCATTTGTCTCCATAAGGTTTTTTAAGGGAAAGGAATAGGGGTCTAAAATTCTGGAGTGTTATCTAAGCCTTCTCATCTTAAGGTAAGTCACCTAACTCCCTCCTTGGGTATATGTTTCTTCAATAAAATGAGAAATTGTACTAGATTAAATATATAGCCACTTTTAGGTATAATTTTCTAGGGTTTTATATGAATTAAATATGAGTGAAATGGTAATTCAGTATTAGTAATACTTAAAACTAACTTACTAACTTGGGAATACTTACTAACTTGGAATGTAGTGATTGGGTTAGTTTGGTTTTAGCTCCACACCTCCATGAATCTGGTAAGTGGTCCTGATAACATGTCTTTAGCTGACAAATGCATAGGTCTCTGTCTTAATCCTGGGACTCTTCTGATGCTTGGATTTGTATCATTTGTCTTCACCTGAAACTGAATTCCTAAGGAAGTTCCCTTTTGATTTTTCAATACGAGTTTCTTTAGTAAAGTTGTCAATAATATTTTTGGCAATTTCTAGTCTCTTGTAACTTAGACAAAGTTCCTCCCTGAATCTCAGCATTTGTATAGGAAATTTAAGATGGCAACATTCCATCATTTGTTTTTTTAGTCATTTTACCATTTTTCCTTTAAAGGAAGTCTTATTAAGCTTTGTAAAGTTAACCCTCTAAAGAAAGGATGAACTGAATGGCTTCCCAGCAGATGTCTTGATATGATCCAGGGCTCCCTGTGCTAATGGGTAATATTGTAGAGAAGGATGGCCCTACATTCAAAAGTCATCCCATTTGAGATAGGACAGAAATTACATATAAATTCCATTTGCATTTGCATATGTTCCATATTAGGATATCATGTTCAAATAATGCTTTACGTTTTTGAAAAAGCATATTTGAAAACTAGATTCATTGCTTTCACCTAATGGTTCTCTTAACATCCTAATACAAAGTTAAGATAAAGTTTAACACTATGGATGAACTTTTGTATTCTCTTTTATTGCATAATGAGAGCCATGTAACTCCAAAATTAAAAGTATCATACTTTGCCTGAATATCCAGGAAGTTAATAAGCAAAATCTAGGACTCAATGATAGTAAATAACCCACCTCAATTGCTTTATTGATACCTGGTTATTTTTATCTGCTTTATATAATTTAATTTGATAAGCCTTTTTAAAAGTGGGTAGGATATAAACTTGAGTTAAATAAACAAAATGCTTATCAACTCTTTTATTCTGATAGTATAAACCATCAAAGAGAGAAGACAACACTAACATTCTAACACCTGTCTGTGAAAGTTTTTATATTTTAAGTAAAACAAATCATTATTCTAATTATTAGTAGGACGAACAAGGACACAAAAGCCTAGACACAAAAACCTAGAAGATGGCATCCAAAGATCTCTGCCTCCCAGTATTCATGCCCCTATGTAATCATCTTCTGCTGACTTTAGAGTATCTCTGGTGACTTACCTCTAGCCAACATAATTAGGCAGAGCTAAAAGATCACTTCCGACACTAGATTACAAACAGACTGTGTGTGACATCCACTTTGGTTACCTGATCTTTCTTGCTTGCTCTGAAGGAAGCCTCTCCCTAGAGAGGACCATGTGGCAAGGAACTGATGTCTCAAAGGAAGCTTGTCAAAAGTCACATAAGTGAACTAAGAAACAGATCCTGTGGAGCCTTGAGATGATGGCAATGTCAGCTAAACACCTTTTTGCGAGTGCCTGAGCCAGAGACAGCTAGCTAAGCCACTCCTGCATTCTGTAGAAACTGTGAGATCATGAGTTCTTGTTTTAAACCACTAAATTGTGGAATATTGCAAAAGTGATGTCCAATAGATAAAAAGTGATGCAGTAATAGATAACTGTGTGTGATGGTAATGCAGCATGTCATTCCATTTATGTGACATTACAAGGAAGTCAAAATTACTTAATGATTGAAAGCAGAACGCGGTTGCCTCAGCATGGGGATAGGTATTGACTTGGGTCAAAACATTTTTCTTTTTCTTTTTAATTTTTTTTATTGTTGCTTTTAATTTTGGGAGAGAGAGAGAGAGCATGCAGGAGGAGCAGGGAGAGAAGGACAGACACAGAGAGAGAAGGAGAGAGAGAGAATCCCAGGCAAGCAGTGCAGAACCTGATGTGGGGCTCTAACCCAGGAACCGTGAGATCATGACCTGAGCTGAAACAAAGAGGTGGACACCCAACTGACAGAGACACCCAGGCGCCCCCCCAAAAATGTTCTATATCTTGATTTGAATGATGGTAACACCAGTATATATATACATTTGTCAAGACTTATTGAAGTGTCCATTTGAGGTCTATGAATTGTACTCTATGTAAATTATACCCCAATAAAGAAAAATAAAAGGTTCCAGAAGCATCATGTTTGACCATTTGGGTGAGGTAAATTGGGACCTACTCAGGTATATAGATCAATCACATAGTTGGATCAAATGGGAAGGAAAAAACTTTCGTAGAATTGTATGTTTTCACACGATGGAAAAGCCAGAGATTCCAAAACCAAATAGGGTTACCCCAGGACAATTATGTTGAAAACAAACAATTTATAACTTTACTTAGAATCTCTAAACAATGGGGCTAGAATACCCAGGTCATGCTGACTTAAATATTCATCTTTTGTTTCCTTTTTATTTATTTATTTTTTAAAGTCATCTCTATACCCAACATGGGACTTGACCTTATGGCCTTGAGATCAAGAGTCACATGTTCTACTGACTGAAAGAACCAGTCACCCCTTGAATTCTTGTTATTTTTGAAGTGTTTTTCTTCATTTTATTAATATAATGCTGTTGCCAAAACAGTCTCTTTCATTTTGCCTCAACAATAGCCAAGTACAAAGATCTATTGTGACCTAAAGACCACTGTTTCCATTTGTTCAAAATTAAAAGAGGGAATGAAGGGGAGGAAAAAACTCGAGGCCTTTGAACAAACTTGGGGGGAGGGGGACCTGGCATATTCCTGGCCAACTGCCACAACACAGTACTTCCTTCTATAAACAGATGAATTTTGAAGACTGTCATGGGAGAGCCTGGTGCAGCAAGGCTCAGGCCACCTTATTCTCAGGGAATCATCTATATGTTACAATACGGGAACATGGCAGAAAACAATATATCCTTTGTCTTTCGTTTTGTCATAAGAACTTGTGTGTGCTTATCAATTACCAGTATCTCTGGAGAGAGAAAACCTGAATCTCATTGTACCAAATGAGAAAGGAACACGTGAGATTGGGTGACACTGGTGTCAATTATCTTAGAAATATTACAGAAAGGCAGGTCACCGTAAAGAACAAAAGATGTCTAAGCCATATCCATAGTGCTTGTTCCTCCCCAATTCTTTTTTGTCTCCCCTTTCTGGATGAGAGGAGTGTGGGAGACAGTGGTCTCCAGGCTCTGCCCAGACTTAGGAACAGGACAGCAGCTGAGGTCAGATAACTCATCATTAGATGTTAAAAAGCTGTTCCAGATAATATCTGATTGCTACCTAAATGTTCTCTTGAATAGGAAATAAAGTTCTTATGGATGCCTCTGAGTTTGGAATCATTTATTCTGAGACTTGTAAAAAAAATACTTATTACTTTGAGGGCCTAGCAGGGAGATTTTGGCCAAAGATTCTTGTTTAAAAGGGACATATTATAGTTCAGATTAGACCTTTCTCCGACCACCATATGAATAGAACTTGTAATCTGGGAGAGACAGCCAGTTTTATTGAACATGTAAAGAATACTGCAGGGGCACCTGGGTGGCTCAGTGTGCTGACAGCTCAGAGCCTGGAGCCTGCTTCGGATTCTGTATCTCCATCTCTCTCTATCCCTCCTCCTCTTACTCTTTATCTCTCCCTCTCTCTCAAAAATAAATAGAAAGCATTAAGAAAAATTTAAATAAATAAAAATATTAAAAAATAAGGAACACTGGCAAAGTTAGTCGAAAGTAGGGGGTGCCTGGATGGATTAGTTGGAAAAGCCTGCGACTCTTGATCTTAGAGTCATGAGCATGAGCCCCACATTGGATGTAGAGATTATATGAACAAACAAACAAACTTAAAAAACAAAGTTAGTGGAAAGTGACAACAAAATAGCTTTCCTGATACACGCTCACATACCTACTAGAAATATTACTAGCTCTTCCGTCTTTTTGTTTACATCTTTGTAAATATTCAGGAAGGACCATTGCATTAGGGTTGTTTAGAGGAGTAAGATTCTGGTATAATCTTACATAGATACATGCACGTTAAGACTACAGCTTACCAGGGGCGCCTGGGTGGCTCAGCTGGCTAAGGGTCCGATGCTTGATCTCAGCTCAGGTCTTGATCTCAGGGTCATGAGTTCGAGGCCCCATGTTGGGCTTCACGCTGAGTGTGGAGCCAACTTAAAAAAACAAAGAAACAAAAACTACGGCTTACCGTTTAGGAAATTGTGCAGCTTATAACATTGAAAGGCAAACAAATAGGACCCTTGAAAGGAATGCAAAGAAAGAATGGGGGCACTGGCTGAACAATTTAGCAAACACTGAATAGCTCATTGGTGGAAAACCTCATCTAGTGACAGAGGGCTTGAGAAACTGGGCAGGCTGAAAAGAAGAGACAAATCAAGAGTAATAAATCTTGAGCAAATAAAAATAACGAATGGATCATTGATGATCAATAAAATGAATTAATAACAATAAATCAATACATGTTGAAGAAATAATTTACTGCCCATATAGGGAACTGGTGGGAAAAGCAGTTTTCTAGTTGTGAGCTAGATGATAGGCACTTGAGCTGGGGGATATGCTGCTTCCCCGAGCTGTGGTTGAGGAACCGTCCTCTCAAACGTGTGGGAGAAAAGAAGGCTGATGGGGCAGTGAATCAGAGGATGACGTGGAGATAAATGACACAGGAGATCTGGATGTCAGCCCACTCACACCTGTAAACCTTCATGCTTGAGCAATGTCCTTTGAACAGACAGATGCGCACAATGAGCTCTTAGGAACATGAGAATGTCCAGGAGAGACGACAGCCTCACCCGCTGGGAGGAGAGTTCCACTCTGAAGTAAAGGGAAGTGAAGAATCATGGGATGATTCCACGATGGATGAGAGGGACTAAAATTTCACCTTGTACCATAGCTTTGTTACATTGCTTTTATCCGGTTCCTGGAGGGAGTTATCACCCATACAATGGAGTTTTGTTTTCTCAGGGGAAATCACCATTCCTTCCAGCCCAGTGAGAAGTCACTGGAAGACCACTTCCCTGCCTTAAAAAGGCCCATGCGCAGAAGATGTTTGTAAGGGTGTCTCAAGATTTTAGTGGGAGAAGATTTGCTGAAACTCTTATAATAGTTCTTGAATCATTAATTAATAAGGAGAGACTGAAAGGACACTTTCTTTCTTTAAATTTTTTTAATGTTTACTTATTTATTTTGAGAGAGAGTGTGAGTGGGGGAGGGGCAGAGAAAGAGGGTGAGGGGGGAAGAGAATCCCAAGCAGACCCCACCCTATCAGCATGGTGGAGGTTGACGAAGGGCTCACACCCTGGAAACGTGAGATTCGACCTGGGCCCAAACCTAGAGTCGGTCACTCAACTGCCTGAGCCACCCAGGCGCTCCTAAAAGGAGCCTCTCTGAGCCTGGCACATTCTGTCTGGATTGGATGATCGTCATGGTGTTACTTATATTGGACAATTCTGAATTTGGGAAATGTACAAAGGTCCAATTTTTGTACGATCGCTGCCAAGGATATAGTGAAAAGCTACACCCCTGTGGATGGGAGTAAGTTTTCTCCTCAAGGGCATGTGTAGTCCCTCTGCCAATCACTCTGGATAGAAACGAATTCTAGAGTGACCTGACACTGACAGACCCAGCATAGAAAAGGTGAAGGGGAAACTTCTCTGCCTGGTGGGCCAGGGTCATTCTGGTCTAGACTTGAGGTTCTCTTAGCTGCTTGGAGAATTTCCATGGGGGAAATGTACTTGCCATGGAAAGACAGGAGAAGAAGGAGGCAGACAGGGATTCTGGGATGGCTCTTTTTCTGGGCAGCAATGCAGTATCATAGTTTTTTGTTTTTGTTTTGTTTTGTTTTGTTTTATGTTATTCTTGACTTCAATTGTCTAGTATCCCCAAGTCTCCAGCAGTCTTTTTAAATGACCAAAAAGTCAAGGCTGTTCTCAGTGGTGTTCTGGGAAATTAGTGGAGAGCCTCTAGACACACTTTGGAAAGGTGATACAGGAAAAGCAGTGTCCTCTCCTGGAACCTGAGTAGCAATAGCAGGAGGTGGTTATTCTTGAAGGAAAATGACCACTTGGTTCCCAAGTATGAGGAAGGAGTCTCTCTGAAAGAGCAAGTGGGTATACTAAGGAGAGCTAACTCCCAAAAATAAAGTCTGCAAGGGCTCCCAGCATGTGAGGACACATTTGTATGGTATTCCTCACTGTTGATTCAACAAGTAATTTGCTCAATTACTGTTTATTACTGTGACCATTTATCCTAAGCAGTATTCTAAAAGTGCTTCTGAGCTACTATTCTAAAAGTGCTACATGAACTTGAGTTCATGGCAGAACTCATGTTACGTCTTCAGAAGGACTATTCAAACCAATCTTTCACTTGATTTTAATTCAGGCTTCATTTCATACACTTCTTTCCTTACTAGCAAGTTTGTTCCAAAAATCATACAGTTGCCCTGGTTGTATTTTATAGGCGTGGTTTGAGGAGACCCACACTTGCCATGTCATCGCCCATGCAAGCCACAGAGGCGAGTAGGTGTGTGAGACCAGGGCCTGTTGGCGTTGAGTTGTGCAAGGCAGCCTTGTCAGTGGGCCGGGGGTTAGCTTCCACCTCTCTTCCACTCTTTCTGTGGCCAGAGATCCCTCCTAAGTACAGAGAACTCTTAATAATCTTAGGTTTGCTTTCTACTGAACATTTTCGAATTCACCTGGATTCCTGAAGTTTTGTACTTCAGCCCAAAATCATTTCCCATATTGATCCTTTATTATTGCTGCCCTTACCTTTATTACAGCTACTCAGACTAAGAAAGTAACAAGGGGAAATAATGCTTCTTTCCCATTTTTGTACATTATCCTTTTAGGAGTGACTTCCAACTGATTTGGCAGCTTGGGAAATGAGTATTAAAATAAAGACATTTCAGAATAACTCTTTACGCTTTATGACGTCTCATGGTGATTTAAAGTTGACTTGATTACAGAAGGATCCAGTTCTCACAATGCTCAAACTGAGGTTCATATTGTAAATAGATTTTTAACAAACTCATTTTATATTATAATTTACATAGGAAAAATAAAAGTAATTTTAATTTATCCTCAAGTCACATTTATAATTATAACTGCGTAGGAAGATTCTTCTAAGCTATAAAAATGCATTTTCATTAGAGCGTAGACCAATCTACTCATGATGGGCAAGTACATGCTATAGCAAAACAGGAAATGTCAACACGGTAATTAAAAGTACGTCTGTTATTCGGAATTTGCAATTTAAATCGAACATATCCCCAATATGCTTTTTTATCATATTTCTGGAATAGATTCCTATAACTTTTATTTTGTAGGAGCTAAAAATGGAAGCTCAGAGTAACTGTTACATAGTCAGTAGGCTTAACAATCGCCTCAATTACCCAGTAGAGCTGAAACAAGCAGATAATAGCTATCTTATAGTTTTAGTCATTTGGATGACAGTAATAAATAGGTCAGACTCGCTCTAGTAGATAAAACCGAAATCACTGAAAAGTAAGACTACTTAGAATAAAGGAAAACATTTCAAGCCTTTTATTCCCTAGGAAAGCTATATGAAGACATAAACAGGTTATGAAGGAAGGTAATGACTTCATTAACTCACCCAAAGTGATAATTCTGTAACTGTAGTTAGCAACTGTTTTTACAGATTGAGTAGATGATTCTTCCATCTTTTCCAGGATGAAATTCAGCTCCTCAACCTGGTTTCTTACAAGCCTAGCTTTCTAACCTAATTCCCAGTCATTGGACTTCGTCTGAACTCCAGTGGTTCTGAAGAATCTCCCTTCCTGTATTCCTGATGTAGGAAGGTGTTATCAGGCTCTTCATTGCTACACCAGTATTGTTGCCTTTGTCTGGAACATGGTCCTGCCCTCTCCTTTTCTCTGTTGGTTCTTATATCAAGCATTTGTTCTCATTTCTGAGGGTTGAGGGTTCAAAATTAAGGTGCTGGCCTATTTGACCTCTGATGAGGACTCTCTTTCTGGTTTGTAAACACCCACCTTCTCACTGTGTCCACACACGGAACAGGGAGAGACAGACAGAGACACAGAAAGACAGAGGAGGGGAGCTCTCTCTGGTGTCTCTTCTCATAAGGATACTAATTCCATCAGATCAGGGCCCCACCATCATAATGTCATTAATGTCAATTCCTTCCTCATCGGCCCTATCTCCAAATGCAGTCATAGGCAGGTTAGTTCTTCACCATATGAATTTTGAGGGGACACGGTTCAGTCTACGGTATCACCTATGTTACAGGAAAGCCATGATTCACTTGTGTTTCTAAAGGCTGTCTAGGGCCAGAGGAATCTTTGAGAGCCTTTTCCTGAGGTCTTGGGTAACAGGAAAATGATTGGGGCGGAGAAAAGTTTGGAGAACTTTCTCTGAGACTGGAAGGCTTCTTTCATTCAGAGGCCTCCAGAGGTGAGACAGGATTTCTGATGGGTGCCTCAGAGCTGGGACTGGAAGTGAATTTAGTGTCTGAATCCTCAGAGCCTGTGAGTTTCAGGGAAGCCCCAGACTTCAGTTTACAAGCCTACTGGATGGGCAGGGTGGGATGAATGAAGGCCATAGTACCTTCCCTGATTAATCTAGACTATCTGAGGGTTCTGACATTGGAACTTGTACATAGACTTTGAGGAACAGCAACACACCTAAGAAGGAGTTCCTCCTGAATCCGACAAGTGGGGACTTTGGGGATACAAAATTCCATCGAGAGGGAAATAAAGGAATGTGTCCAGGTGTTGTTAGCTACCTCTCCATTAAAACATTTACCCTGCTGGGCTAAGATGCCTTTATGCCCTCCTAGACTTTGGGTTGCTTTGGGCTGCAACTGGGTTTTGTACATTCTCTTTCCTCCAGCCCCTCGCACAATGCCTTGGTGACCTGGGTGACATTTATTGAGTAATATTGAATTTGCAAGCTTCATTTTAGAGTAGAAGCTTTTGGGTGGTAGATTTACTTTCCTTTTACCACAGACTGAAAAATGGCACCTTAGCACACTTACCATGTAATTACTAAATCAATACTTCACATAGAAGAACAAATTCTTAGAAGGTTCATATAAGGTCACAAAATTGGCGGTAAAGAAGACTCTTCATGTAATCACTCATATTTTGGACACTTCAAATGGTCAGATATCGGAGTTTCTTCTACTTGGTTTTAATTTCTGGTATACCGAATGCCAGTTTATTCAAGCCACTTGGGTTAATCTTCCCTCGGTCGTTTATCTTACCATGTTAGTCAAATTTGTAAAGAATACATAAATGGTTTATTACCCGGGAGACAGTGGCCGGCATTCGATCAGGAGCGGAATGAAGGGAGGATGCGCTGATGCAATGACGGAGGTGTTCCTGGCACCCCGGAGCGCCCGTGTTGGGACAGGGATCCCTGCAGGCGGATTTGGGTCCTGCAGCGGGAGCGCGCAGGCGGCGTCGGCCAGGGGGTTCGCTCCAGGAAGGTCTGGGCGGCCCGGGCCACGCGGAGGGAAGGCGGGGCGGACGAGGGGCGTGGGGCGTGGGAAAGGTGGCAGAGGGTGGGCCTGGGACCGCTTTCCCGCGAGAGCCAGCGCCCGGCGCGGCCCCGGGCGAGCGGAGGGGCAGGCTCGGGCAGCTCCCCGGCTGCCCGCGTGATTCGACTTGAGAAATAATCAGGAGGGGCGGCCCGGCGTCTGCCGCGTCCAATCCCGTCTCAGGAGCGAACACGCTCCCGGGCAGGCAAGCCTGACAGATCCAAGGGGACTTGGAGAGGAGCGGCAGCGAGGCACGCCCGCACCGCGCGCGCCGCTGCACCTCCGCCCGCTCCGGTCTCTGGCCTCCCGCCCGGCGCCCGCGGCCCCCTTCCTGCCTCGCGGCCCCTTTCCCGCCCCCCGATGGCCGCCGCCGAGCGTCCGATCCCCCTGCGCAGAGCCCTCTCCGGGCTGCTGCTGACCCTCGTGGTGAGTGGGAGCCGGGATCGGGAAGGGCTGGACCCGCCCTGTCCCGCGGGGAGAGCGGAGCCCGGGCCAAGCGGACCGAGAGCGGACCGCCGCGCCTCCGCTCAGTCCTGCGGGGCAGGACCAGCCAAGTTTGGGCCTGGACGGGTGAGGGCAGAAAACGAGTCTTGGAGGGACGACTCGGAACGGGGTTTTGTGTTTGGGACATCACGGTCGCGCCCCGGCCTGTCTGCGCTCCCCCGGGCGGTCGACGGTGCCTGGGGCTCACGTCCTCCCCCTGGCTCCCCAGGCTAGGGACGAAGGTGGGGGGGAGGGGGGGTGGCACGTCTGTGTGGAGAGCGACGAACTGTACTTGGGCAGGTGTTTCAGGATCCCTGAGTGAGCGAAACACAGGTGTGAGATGGGGTTCAGGAGGCTGCCCCACCCCAGGCTTACCTGGGATGGGGACGTTAGTGACTGGAGGGGCTGGAACGGTGCCTCTGGGTCCCGGCGTGGAGTGAACTCTGAAAACCGGCTTCCAGATTCTGCCTCCGCTAAATGTTATTCGGAGCTCACCCCGGAGTCTCCTGGCCGGAGGAGAAGTGTGCCTGAGGCACGGGGGGCGTGGGAAGGCTGGATCCTGGCTGCGGTTGGGGTCGCGGTTGGTGATGCGGGGGAGGGGGGACTGTCGGGGTGGGCAGAGAGCGTAGAGTCCGGGTGGGTGGAGTGGGGGGATAGGCGTGGGCTTGGGTGGTCCAGTGTCCAGCTCCGGGAAGGACTGCGCAAACCCAGAGTCCACCTTCGGGCCGTACGTGCCCCGGAAACCTGCCACCCAGGACCAGATTCACCTGGATAGGAAGTTAGGGACAATTCTCTGAGAATTCAGGAGACACACGGCGAAGAAGCCGGAACTCTGTCGGCGCGATTACGTGCGGAGATTCAGACTAGACCAGGGTCGCGCTCAGGCTGTGCTGTGGAAAGGAGCCGCGCGCGACCCAGCAAACCCGAATCTAAGGATGGGCCTGGGGTCGGATTCGGAGAGAACCTACCTAGCTGGGGAGTAGGTTGGCTGTGGCTACACGGATTCTTGCTGCTCCTCTGCCTTTGGGGCTAGTGGATCAAAGCTTTGTCTTCTCTTTGAATCAGCGAGTTATGAATATTGGGTTGGTATTTAAGATCTAAGTTAATTTATGGACAATGACTTGTACAAATGAGCGCGTCGCCCTGCAAGGCAGCTGTTCCAACAAAATGAGCTGATGAAATGACTCTTTACAAATAGGAACTGGTCTCAAAGTGTGATCTTTTGTAATAAATTTGAGTTTCCCAGTTTTGATGTTTAAAAGCGTGGGTTTAGTGTTGTGTGATTTTTCTGCGAAAGGGACTAGAGAATGGGGAGAGGAAACTGCAAAGGTGCTGTGTTGCCAAGATTTCCCCTGTATTCCCCCAGGGGAGGGTGTGGAATTCAAGGAACTGTTGCGGTGCCCAGAACGGGGGGCGGGGTGGGGGTGTGCGGGTGTTGGGGTGTGGCAAGGCAAAGGAGTGTGCCTTACTCTAAATGGAGATAGCATCAGCTCTAGTATATGACATATTCGTTTAGGATTGCTTTAAAGAAGAATTTCCTAAAGTTTAAACTAAATGAGGAGACTTGAATACTGGAGAGTGTATATAGAATAATTTATTTCATCCGAAATCCCCAGTATACAGATACCTTGGATTTCTTCCCGGATGGGTAAATTAAGGTCTCTACTGACCATCTTCTGTTGTATTTCCTTTTGATTCATCGGACCGTCAACTTTTCAGTATAATATTAAAATCACAACACTTTTCCTTTTATAGATACCTTAACGGATCTCAAAAACAATTCCTTGTTTGAAGGGAGAGCGCTTCAAAGCAAGTCTTTAACACAAAACTGAGACTTTTAACAGGTTAGCCTTTCCACTGAGCTGGCCCATAGGCTGAGGAATCTTCCCATTTGCACCCTTCTCCATCTTTCACAGCCCTCTGTCCTCAGTACTCTGTAAATTGCCACAAAATACAACTCCTAATGGCCACCGCCACTCCCTCCCCCAGACACAAAGAAAAAGAAAAAAAGAAAAAGAAAAAAAGATCAGGGGTGGGGATTGGGGACTAGAAAATAAATATATCAGACCATCACTGGACTGTTGAAAGTGTAGTACCGAATGTCTCTTAAAATGTTTCTCCTCTGACTGTAACAAAAATTGAAAACGAATTTGCATGAGCTCAGCTCTCCTTCTGTCCCATTACAAATAACGGGATCCTTTCAAATATGCGTTTAATATTGTTCATCGCCTCAAATCCACTTGGGGAATCATTACTATTATATATTTTAAATAGTATGGACTTGGGCACAGTTAATCTATCATTTTCCTTTAAAAGGAATTAAAATAGGTTTTTTGTTCTAGCATAGAATACTTTTTCCCCTTGGAGTATATGAATTCTGCCTGTAATCTATGCTGACAAATGGGCATTCTAGCTTTTCCGATTTTATAGCGTTAATTAACAAGAATAACGTGACTGCTTTAGCAGACGTTTTGTTGTTCTTCTTGTTGATAACATTTGATGTAGTAATCTTTTAAAAATAAGAGTACAATAATTTCTATTAGCTTTTGCATTAGTGATAAAAAGCCTTAGGCAAATAAAGGAAGTAAATGAGAACTAGTCTATTTTAAAATCATAATCCTAAGAAAGTCAAGTTTTGGTATATATTTAGTGGGTGCATTATCAGGTATCTTTTTTTTTTTTTTTTCTTAGAGAAAGAGAGCAAGCAGGGGAGGGGCAGAGAGAGGGAGAGTGAGAATACTAAGCAGACTCCAGGCCCAGAGCCCAGAGCGGGAGCCCTACACGGGGCTCAATCTCAAGACCATGAGTGAGATCATGACCTGAGCAGGAGTCCATCACTTCACCAGGTGGGCCACCCAGGCACCCCTCAGCTACCTTTTTGAAAGTAGATTGTTGATGTTCATATTGAGATACAGCTAGATTCTGAAACACCTGCTGAATCACTAAATACATGTAAGCCTATGCACATTTTTTGGTCCTATTGTAATCCCCTTGCCAGTTTCCGTTCCATAATGCTTTTCATTTAACTAGAACTCTTGTCTTACAAAGAGTTTGGTTAGAAAGAAATTTAATGGCATGACCTAAGTACCGAGAGTTACAGAGAGGTCAGTCTTAACGATTTACCTTTGAGCTGGTGAGAATTTGAAAGTAGTATTTCCATTTTGCAGAAGGTAAATGCCTAGAGAAGAAATAACAGATTTAAAATTTCATAACTATTATGCTCAACTAAGAAGATCCCATTTACTTTTTGGACTTTCCATAAATTTCCATTCTTTGGCTTCTTTTTCCTCTGTTGAAAAAGGATGTCATTTTAGAAAGCCTCCCTGTGAATTCACTGTAAAACTGTCCACAGGAAAAGTAAAACAATCTCAGATAACCCCTCTCACTTTCACTCTCCTTTTGGCGTTAATTTTCTTATCAAGATTTATTATTAGTATGATAGCTTTCTATCATACAATTAATAAAATTTGGATGATACTGTAAAATGAAACAAATTAATTATTTTTCCCAGACTACATGGAGGATACTTTATATTATCTTTTTTAAAACTCCATTTGCTACATTTTAATTTAAAGTTGTGCAGCTCTCAGCTTTATAAATGAGATATTTAAAGTTGACCTGGAGGATTTTCCATTAAAAGAGATTTTTTTGAACTCAAATAGTCAATCCATAATTCGTTAATCTTTTTTTTAAAGCTATTTATTTTGAGAGAGACTGACAGAGTGTGAGGGGAGAGGGACAGAGAGAGAGGAAAGAGAGAATCCCTCTGCGAGGTCAGTGCGTAGAGCCCAAAGCAGGGCTGGAACTCACAAAACCGTGAGATCATGACCTGAGCCAATTCAAGTGTCCGACACTTAACTGACTGAGCCACCCAAGCACCCCAATAACTCATTAATCTTAAAATTATTTTTGGATGTTGCATTTTGTAATTGGGCACTCTTCCATACAAAATTTATTTTTAAATTAACTTTAAAGGTCATTAATTCATCATTGAAAATCTAATGGTGCCTTTACATTTTTAATTTTACATTCAATAATATGTCCAATCTCCACAAATATAGTATCAAATTATTTTATAGTTTTAAGAAGCATGACATAACTTAAATTTATATATGAATATTATCCCTTTCAAAAATTATATTAATGAATTAATTGTGCATTATTTCTAATGATGTCCTATATAGCAATGAAAATGAATGAACCTCTCTGTATGTTCAGCATGGATAAATTTCACAAACATAATTTGAGCAATGAAATCAAGTAGCATATAATTAGCATATGGCTGCATATACGTAAAAGCTAAAAATTGGCAAAATAAAACTGTATCTTCTTTAAAGACATATACATAGGGGCGCCTGGGTGGCTCAGTCGGTTGAGCGGTCGACTTCGGCTCAGGCCATGATCTGGTGGTTTGTGAGTTCGAAGCCCCGCCCAGCTCTGTGCTGATAGCTCAGAGCCCTGGGCCTGCTTCAGATTCTGTGTCTCCCTCTCTCTGACCCTCCCCCGTTCATTCTCTGTCTCTTTCTGTCTCAAAAATAAATAAACGTTAAAAAAAATAAAAAAAAAAGACACATATACATGGGATAAAATTAAGCAGAGGCAGGAAAGTAAATGATTAACACAAAAATCATCCATTAGTGATGACCTGAGTTTTAGGGGGTGTCGGAGGTAAGAAAATGCTACTGAGGAGCGATATATAGAAACATTGAAAATAATAGTAATATTTTATTTCTTAACTTTGAAGGTGAGTGCCCTAGTGTTCATCTTATTGTTTCTTAAAACACACATGTACGCTATATGTGTATGTAAGTATATATATATATATGTGTATATATATATATGTATATATATATATATATATATATAGTCTTTTGTATGTATACTCTGTCTTACAAAGAACATTAAAAAAAGAAACCAGCAATAGAAATCAACAAAACCAAAAGCTATTCTTTGAAAGTAAACACAAATGCTACTATGATTGGGCAAGTAAACAATAGAGAAGACACAGATAAAGCAATATTAGGAATAAAAGGAGGTACAGTCATGGAGAAGACAGATGTTTTAGACAAACAGTAATATTAATGTATTATTTCAATTAATTTGAAAATACAGACAAAATGAGCAATTTCCTACGAAATACAAATTACCAACATTGGCTCAAAGAGGTATACAAAACTTGAATAGACTTAAAACCATTAAAGATATTGAATTAAAAGCTAAATGTCTTCACACACAGACACCTTCATATATTCATCAAGTCCAGGCTTGTGGTAGGTGAATTCTTCCATAATTATATGGAATGGATAATCTCTATCTTATGTAAATTGTTTCAAAGGACAGAAAAAAGTGGAACTGTCTTTAACGCATTTAGTAAGGATTTATGATATTGAAAAATAGTAGCCTGATCTCACTTGTGAACATATATTTGAAGTACTAAAATAGATACCAACAAGCCAAACCAATAACATATTTAAAAAGTTAGCATGTCCATGCAAGATTTGTCTCAGGAATGGAAAAATGGTTTCACATTAGAAAATCTATTATTGTATTTTAACATAGTAATATATTCAGAAAGAAAAATTATTATGTTTCAAACTAAGTAAGAAATTATTTTTATTGCTATAAAATATTCTTAGTAGACTAGGAGTGTAGGGGAATGTACTTTATTTTTTTAACATACTGAAGCATACCTAACAATACTTAATGATTGAAAAAAAGAGAAAGGAAGAAAGAAAAAATGGAAAAGAGGACAGGATAGGAAAGGAAAGGAAAGGAAAGGAAAGGAAAGGAAAGGAAAGGACAGGAAAGGAGGAAGGAGGAGGGAGGGAGGGAGGAAGGCAGGAAGGAAGGCAGGCAGGAAGGAAACTCATAATGAATGGTGAAATGGTAAATGTGTTATCTTTAAAGTTAGAAACAAATCCACAATGGTCACTATAGCTGTCCCTATTCAGCAGCTACGGGAGGTCCTAACGAGGAGATACATGAGATAAAATATGTAACAGCAATAGGAAAAGAGGTTAAGGATTTAAGGAAAATAAATCTGCCATTTTGCCAGCTATAGGATTGGCTACATGTGAAATCCTACACTTCTTCAACAAACTACTGAGAAGTAGTAAAAGTAAGCAAGGACTAGTAAAAGCAAGCAAGCAAACCCTAGGAAGGGTTTTCATGGACTTGGTCAGCTGGTCATAAGAATTTTTTGAAAGAGTAGAAGGCTAAAACAAACAAACAAACAACAAACATAATTTAAAGGAAGATAATAAGGATTGGGTCACCAAAACAAATACTGCAATCTATAATAAAGCTATGTTAATTAAAACTATATAGTGTTGGTGTAGAGATAAACTCTGATGAAATAATGCAGAGTCCTGAAATAGATTCTATAATTGGGGTCCATGCATATGATATATGCAGCAGTATCATTATTAGTTAAGAAGGGAAGAACTACTCAATGATGGTTCTAGATAGTTGGCTATCCATATGGCAAAGGACAAGATTAGATATCTACAGTGCATCACACACAAAATAATTCCAGATGAGTAAAAGATTGAAAAGTTGGAAGTAACTTTAAAATTTTTGTAAAGAAGTATCAGATAGTGTGTTTATGACAGGGCAGAGGGGAGATATTAATATACAAAAGTATAAACTGGAGGAAAGTTTTAATGAAACTACTTTAAAAAACTAAAGGAAACAATAAATTTGACTACTTTCAAAGTGAAGCACTGATTATCAAAAGATACCACTAAAAGATTACAAAAGCAAACCACCTAAGCCTACAAGTAAAATATGATTTAAAAAAGACAAGCAATACAAAAATGACTAAATGAGAGCAACGGACGATTTACAGGAGGTAAATGACAAATTAACACAAGAAGTGATGTTCAATCTCACTAGAAATTAAGAAAATGCACATTAAAGCATCAGCTGTAAGATTGGCAACAGTTAGAAAAGTCAAGTATAATGAACTGGGGTAGAGGATATGAGAAATAGAGGTATCTAATACTCTGGGGGACATGAAATAAATTTATGTTCACGCTGGACAACAAGTTGGCAGTAATTATTGGAATTGGAGGTCCTCATATGTCTCTATCGCAGGTATGCATCTTAATATCTTGCACCTGTAAGGCTGTTTACTGTAGTGTCATTTGTAATAGAGAAAGTAGGAAACAAGAATATAATCTAAATGACCATCATAGGAGAATGAGAAAAATAAACTGTGGTATATTCACAGAAAAATCTTAAATGTATTGTTGAGTGAAAAATACAAGTTGTAAAAGGACGCATGAAGACACAAGCTGTGCACAGTATCAGCTTATACTTTATAGGCACATGCATATATAATAAAAGTACAAAAGCCTACAAGGGAAGTATAAATGCCAACTTAGAAGAAACTATTCCTTGAAGAAGAGGAAGGAAATGGAATAGAGCATAGCCACATCTGTACATTTTAATTAAAAAAATGAAATGAAGGAGGGCCTGGCTGGCTCAGTTAGAAGAACATGAGACTCTTGATCTTGGATTGTGAGTTTAAGCCCCATGTTGGGTGTAGAGGTTATTAAAACAAAATAAATAAACTTATAAAAAATGAAGCAAAAATTGCAAAATATTAATTTAAAAATCTGAAAATGTACATGCATATTTATTTTAGTATGTTCTATTTGATTTAAACATTTCATATTTAAATTCAAATATTTTTTTTAAACAGTTGTGATTAAAATGTATTGAACATGGCTTTCTATTGATATTCAGAAATACCAACTATAGAGCTAAAACTTATTTGGAGCAATGGGTGCATTATTAAATAAAACCATTTTTCACCCATGGCGACAACTATATTCTTAGAGACAATTCAGTTGAGCATATATAATACGGTTGAATTGTTTTTAAGAACAAATAACTGATTATTGTAATAGCAATATGATTATGACTTTCTGAAAATGACTTTTTTGATTACTATATTTAAAATAAACAATACTATTACATATTGACTCTATTTTTGAGTTGTTTTCCTCAAGTAGATAAATGTAGATAGATCTATCATTGATAGATCTTACATTGCAGTAATATTTAGAGCACATATTAGCATAAGATTTGATTATGCATATATGTATATGTGTGTACAGTTTGTTACCACCGTGTTTTAAAATCTTTTAATTTTATGAATGAACTTGTTTTATATTTGATTATATCAGAAATGAAATATATTTTTGTGGTTATTACCCAGTTTTGTTTTGCTGAAGCTACTTACATGAATTTGTAAATTTGGGATACTGCTCACTGCCGATTTGTAGAGGTGGGCGTGGAAAGAGTGATTTTTATGGTTTTTATATCATTTTTCAAAACTGCTTTTTCAAGATAATAATGTATATTCCATAAAACTCACCTTTGCTGTGTGCAGCTCAGTACAATTTAGCAAACTTAAAGAATGCACAATCATTACCACAATCTAATTTGAGAACATTTCTATCATCTCAAAAAGAAGTCTCATACTCATTTATAGCCACTCCCCAATCCTACCCCCAGTCCTAGGCAACTAATCTAGTCTGTTTCTGTATATTTGCCTCTTTTGGACGTTTTTATAAGTGAAATCATACAGTATGTGCTCCTTTGTGTCATTTCTTTCACTGAGCATAATGTTTTTTTAGGTTTATCCATATTGGTATCGTAGCATTACACCAGCTCCTTGTCTCTTTTTATGGCTGAATGGTATTCCATTTGAATGTATCACATTTTGTCTATTCATTCATAACCTAATGGACATGTGGGTTGTTTCCACTTTTTTTTTGTTATTGTAAGTGATGTTGCTGTGAATATTCATGTACAAGTTTTTCCATGGGCATAGGTTTTTATTTCTTAAGGGTAGGAGTGAAATTGCTGGATTATATGTTGTATATGATTAACTTTTTAAGAAACTGCCAAACTGTGTTCCAAATTTGCCACACCATTTATGTTTCCACCAGCAATGCATGAGGGTTCCAGTTTTTCTACATCCTTGGCAACACTTGTAATTTTCTGTCTTGTTTATTTTAGCCATCCTCATGGGTATCTCACTGTGGTTTGCATGACTGTAGTGCCTAAGGGTGTTGGGCATCTTTTCATTCACTCATTGGCTGTTTATACATCTTTGGATAAAATCTGTTCAAATCGTTTGCCCATTTTTCGTGTTGTTTGTCTTTTTATTATTGAGTTGTAAAAGTTTTTTTTTATATTTTTTGATATAAGTCCTTTATTGCTATGTGATTAGAAAATATTTTCTCCCATTCTCTAGGTTGTAATTTCACTTTCTATATGGTATCTTTTGAGAAGCAAAAGTTTTAAATTTGATTAAGTCCTATTAATTGCTCTTTTATCATTTGTGCTTTTGGTGTTATAAGACATCATTGCCTAACCTAAGATCATTAAGATTTGTTTTTTAGTTTTCTTCAACAGTTTTAGTTCTTTAGGTCTGTGATCCACTTTGAATTAATTTTACACATGGTATGAGGTAGGGGTTCAAATTCATTTTTTTAATGAGGATATTTAATGATCTCGACACCATTTGTTGAAAAGACTGCTTCTTTCCCTTGAACTTACTGAAACCTTTGCCAAAAATTGGCTAACCACAAAGGTACAGGCTAAGTTATGGGATTTCAGTTCTGTCCTATTTGTCTCTACACTTACCTTTATGCCAGTACCACTCTGTCTTGATGATTGTATCTTTGTAGTAAATTTTGAAAATGGGAAATGTGAGTCCTACAACTCTGTTGTTTTCAAATTTATTTGGGTCTTTGGGTCCCTTGTGTTTCTACAGGGATTAATTTTTAATTTTTGGAGAAATACTTTTGAGATTTTAATAAGGATTGCATTGAATCTGTTTGGTGAATTGTGGAAATATATTCTGATCCATGAAGATGGAACACCTATTGTGAAAGGAAGTGGTTGCTTACTTCTGTTTCCAGAGTTCTGTATTGCCAGTGTATAGGAATGTAATCGACTTCTGTATGTTGATCTTGTATCTTGCAATCTTACTGAACTCATTTATGATTTTTGATAGTTTTTTTTAGTGGATTCTTTGGGATTTTCTATGTACAAGATCACGTCATCTGCAAATAGAGACTATTTTTCTTCTTCCTTCCCAATCTAGATGCCTTTAATTTGTGTGTGCATGTGCACATGTGCAATTACCCTGTCCAGAAGTTTGCATATAATGTTGAATAGCAGTGGTGAGAAAGGACATCATTGTCTTTTTCCTGATGTCAAAGGAAAGCATCCAGTCTTTCTCTATTAAGTATGATGTTGGTTCTAAGTTTTCCATAGATGCCCTTTATCATGTTGAGCAAATTTCTTTTTAGTCCTAGTTTGTTGAGGACTCTTAATGGTAAATAGAAGTTGGGTTTTGTCAGTTGCTT
Source organism: Lynx canadensis (assembly GCF_007474595.2). Classification (NCBI taxonomy): domain Eukaryota; kingdom Metazoa; phylum Chordata; class Mammalia; order Carnivora; family Felidae; genus Lynx; species Lynx canadensis. The sequence goes on from NC_044314.2 coordinate 41,688,355, forward strand.
GCATCTATTGAGATAATCATGTGCTTTTATTCTTTTTTTGTAAACAACTTTATTGAGTTAAGATTGACATGAAAAAGCTGTACAGATTTACATATACAATTTGATGAGGCTGGAGATAAGTATACATCTGTCAAATCATCACCACAGCCTTTGGCATAAATATATCCATCATTTCTAAAAGTCTCCTCTTACCCTCTTTATTTCTATTATTTTTTATGACAGAGCTCTGAACATAAAACCTATTCTTTTAGCAAAAATTTTAAGTACATAATATGATACAGTTAACTATGATACAGTTACAGTTAGCAGTGGATCTCTAGGACTTATTTTTCTTGTTTATTTGAAACCTTATTCTTTATTCTATACTGTATTAATGTGACTTTTTTTTTTTTAATTCTAGGTCTTCAGTTTTGCCTGTGAAGCCTGCAAAAAGGTGACATTTAATATACCTTCCAAACTAGAGGCAGACAACATAGTTGGCAGAGGTGAGACATTTCAAAACAAGTGGTTTTAAAACAGAAATTTAGGGGCGCCTGGGTGGCGCAGTCGGTTAAGCGTCCGACTTCAGCCAGGTCACGATCTCACGGTCCGTGAGTTCGAGCCCCGCGTCAGGCTCTGGGCTGATGGCTCGGAGCCTGGAGCCTGTTTCCGATTCTGTGTCTCCCTCTCTCTCTGCCCCTCCCCCGTTCATGCTCTGTCTCTCTCTGTCCCAAAAATAAATAAAAAACGTTGAAAAAAAAATTAAAAAAAAAAAATAAAACAGAAATTTAGTTTCCTTATGCTGAAAAGAGCATGTTATCCAACCTTTGCCTTTTGGGTTTAGCCTTAATCTATTTATATTTAGATACAATTCAAGATGGTTTGAAATATATATTCTGTTTTTTATAATTCCATGGAATTCTGTGGTTGATTCTAGTGCAAATGTTCTAATCCATGTTTTTGTAGTAATTTATGTTTTAACAGTTTAGAGATTACATGAAGAGTTAAATGTAGAATGTAGCCCTTTCATTACCCTAGGATTCTAAGCACTGGAGAAATATTGATAAGTAGCTGAGAAAATCAGAGCAGTATTTTTATCAATGCTAGAGCTGCCTTGAGGCACACCACAAGATGAGCCACTCCTTTCAAAACTGAACTTCATCAGCCATTTTCACATGGAGAATTTGGGGAGCCTCAAACTTTCCCAACAGCTGGGAAGCTCTGCCCAGGTGGGCTTGCCATGTGGTATAGGAATATTAGAAGAAAGCATCATGGTTGTTGTTTTGTTTGTTTTTGTTTTTGTTTTTGTGTTTTTTTTAGAGCTATAGCTTGTCCCACAGATACCAAATTTACTTTTTCAGCAAAGTGTCTCATTTGTGGTTAAGTGCCTCATTTAATTTTTATTAAGCAAATGTCACTTTCATTCCTAAGAAAAGGAAGAAGAAAAAGGATGTGAAAGAGAGGTCAGGGGTGTTCCTTTGAGGGGATAGACCAGAAGTTACTTTGCCAAAAATGTGAAGAGAGAAATATGTCATCATTACTAAAGATGTTCACTTCTTTTTGATTACGTGTTTCCATCTGTGACAGATTTGGATTAAAGTGAAAACACTTTACATGAGTAATATAGGAATCCTATGAGAAGTTATTCCTTAAGTGAACATTAATGTATCAGTTTGGTGGCTGTTAAAACGGATAGTTGAAGAATGAGATGGATTTGATATTTCTGACCGAAGTTTTAAACCACTTACATTGATATTTATATTTTATTACCTGGGAAAACTCCCAGGGAGAGGAGACCTGCATGCGGGGTTTCAGTGGGGAGCCCTGGAAAGCTCGGAATAGGAACACGAAGAGAACTAAGGGCGGAAGGGGAGCCAATGGCTTGGGGGAGGCATGTAACAAAAAAGTGCCAGTGGGAAGAATTCAAAGAGACTTTTCTGGGGCTCCTGGCTGGCTCAGTTGGTGAAGCATGCGACTCTTGATCTTGGGGTGGGGGTTCGAGCTCCATGTTGGGTGTAGAGATTACTTAAAAATAAAATCTTAAAAAAAAACAAAGATAGACTTTTTTTACTTGACTATTTGCTAAATTCATACTGTCTATTACTCTTTGGGCTCATGTGTACAACTTCTGGCTGAAGACAGGTGTATCTTAAAAGACTCAGACTGTGGTGTTGAGGAAAACTTTTCTGTTTGTTTATTCAGCTGTGTGTGTTGATTCAGCTGTGTGTGGGGGCGTTATGTCTCGGCTTCTTCGTGATTGCCACACACACTCCTCTTTAATAGATCGTTTTTATAAGTCTTTTAGAAGCACATAAAGGTTGAAAAACACTTTCATGCCTGTATACAATTGAGTTATTTTTTAATTAAAAAATTTTTCTAACTTTTAATTATTTTTGGGAGACAGAGAGAGACAAAGCATGAATGAGGGAGGAACAGAGAGGGGGGAGACATAGAATCCAAACAGGCTCCAGGCTCTAAGCTGTCGGCACAGAGCCTGCTGCAGGGCTTGAACCCATGAACTGTGAGATCATGACCTGAGCTGAAGTCGGATGCCCAACCAACTGAGCCACCCAGGTGCCCAAGAATTCCTTTTTAACTGAAAGAAAAGTATCGTTTTTTATACATATGAAGAAAACTAGTTAAGATATTTGGTAAATGCAGAGTGATTGATTTATTTCATTCTACTTCATGATTTTGAAGAAAATGTATACATTATCTTAACATGTCTTTTTTTTTTTTCTTTTGCATGTGTTTCTACTTTACAACTTGGAAACTTTTGCTTGCAGTTAACTTGAAAGAGTGCCTCAGGTCTGCAGACCTCATCCGGTCAGGTGACCCTGATTTCAGAGTTCTAGATGATGGATCAGTATACACAACTAGCACCGTGGTGTTGTCTGATGAGAAAAGATCATTCACCATATGGCTTTCTGACTCCAGGACACAGGCACAGAAAGAGATTAAGGTGCTCCTGGAACATCAGAAGAAGGTATTCAAAACACGTTGATGTTTTCAGGCGTGCTTTTCTTTTCATTTAAATATTTCATTAAAAATTGCAAAGAGGACAAAAAGATAATTGGGTTTTTAAGCCTCCTCTTCTCCTTTCCCTTCAGTTTGCTTTCTCTCCCTCCCTCTCTTTCTTCCCCCCTTTTCCCCACCAACACAGGCTGAACATTGGCTTTGGGTTTGGCCTTGTGAAATCTACATAGCATCATCTCCTTTGGGAAGGCTTCTTCCACTTCTAACGTCCAACTAATTGCTTTCATGTGTCTGTGTCTGTCAGTTTGGTTGCCCCTCTTTTATAAGCATTTGGAATTTTTTATTGTGTAAACAATTTGTCTGTAGTTGTTGAGGGCACAAATTGATCCTTTTTCTGCTTATGGTCTCAGTAATACCTAATTCCCGAGTCAGTAGGTGTATGTTAAATTCACGTTAGGCGCAGAGGTTCCCAGTGAATAAGAGGTTGATTTCAAGTGTCACAGTGATTCTGGTGTTAAAATAGGATGGAAATCCTGAAGTGTGTAGGTATGAATAAAAGTATACGTGGCATGGTATTGGCAGTTCTAGATTCGACATCATGAGAAACACCATTGTGAAAGCAGTCACAAAAAAGATTAAAGGTTTAGAGTGGATTACAATGAATCCGTCTTAAGTGTATTAATGATAAAATTAATTTAAATGACTCTTTAGCACATCAATAAATGTTTAATAAAATTATTTATGTATTAATTCTCAGGAAATAAATTTCTTCCTTGCAACACCATGAAATGAAATAGAAATCACTAAAAAGTCCCATCCAACTTTTTGCAGTGATGGAAATGTTCCGTAATCTGCATGGCCTGATATAGTAGCCCAATATTAATGGCTACGGAGCACTCGGCATGTGGCTAGTGCCACTGAAGGGTGGAATTTTACATTTTATTTAATTATAATCAATTTAAATTTAAATACAGTAAAACCGTGGTTTGTGAATATAATTCGTTCCAGAAACATGCTTGTAATCCGAAGCATTTGTATATCAAAGGAAATTTCAAGAACCATTGGCTCAGTTATGATCATGTGACGTTCGATGTCACATACTACTTGTATTGCAAGACATCGCTCATTTATCGAATTAAAATTTATTAGAAATGTTTGCTCGTCTTGCAACCCTCTCGGAACAAGTTACTTACTTGCAATCCAAGGTCTTGCTGTAGTCAGCGTATGGCTACGGCTGCCATATTGGAGAGTGCAGATGGGAGTGATAAGGCAATGAAGAGCATGCATTTTCTTGCTCTGGTTCTTCTGAGACTGTGAGGTTTTTAGCAGAAAGAACAGGTAAGGGCCATCTATAGATTGTTATAAAGAGAATGTGTTCACTATGTGTATTTGGGAAAGAAGGAAAACTAAGAGCGCACTGATGATTTTCCTAACCTTGAAAGTATGGTCAGTGTTAGAAAGATATACAAAATGAAATTCTTCAGTTTATGAAACCTTTAAAATGTGGATGCATTCTTTCTTACCCACCTAATGCAAAAAAGCCTTAAAAAATACTTTAAAAAACTCCTGAGACTGAGCCTCCAGGGAGGCATTAGGTTTATGGACCGGCTACTCATTTGTAACAAAGTCGTCATTGGCTGTGGTAATTTTATTTATCTAATTTCCTTTCTCTAAATTCAGGTGCTGAGGAAAAGATATGCTAAAGAAGCCGTTCTCAGGCGTTCCAAGAGGAGATGGGCCCCTATTCCCTGTTCAATGCAAGAGAATTCACTGGGCCCGTTCCCTTTGTTTCTTCAACAAGTAGGTTTTACATTCTTTCTGACTGGGAAGGTTTTGATTCCAGAGCCTGTTTTGTTCAGGCTTCACAACTCTTTAAACATTTAAATAAGCAGATTTGATTGAAGATTTTCATGAAGTATAATAAAAGTGAGTAAAATGAGAAAATCACTAAAAAACTAAGAATAATATGAGAGAGAATGCAGCCACTAAAAGATCTTTATTAGTTTTTTCATTCATTTAGCAGCTACTTATTGAGCACCTACTATGTCCCATGGAAGGTACTGCTGTAAGTACGACACTAGAAATAAATTTAGTCATACCCTTGCTCTCCTGTAGGCTATTCTAGTGAGGAAGAAGGGTAGGCAGGTGGTTACAATACTGAGTGATAGGTGCTGTGGTAGAGATGGTTTGGGTGATCTGAGAATTCATGGGGTCAGCACCTGAGATGAAATGTGGTACAAATCAAGGAAAGACTTAGAGGAGGAGACAGGAGAGGGTGGACCTGAAGGATGAAAACATTGTGCAAGTAAATAATTGTGGAGAAGGCAAGCTCGTTGGAGGAGTCCTCCTACTTATGATGGGGCTGGAGCAGGGAGATGAGGCAGAGGACACAGGTAGACATTAAACCATAATGGACCATGTGTGTCCTGTTAGGGAGTTCAACTTTTTCCTAAAAACAAGGAGAAGTTTTTAATCAGGTCAAGTTTACTTTTCATAAAGATCTACATGGAACACATACAACGAAAGCCATTGCTGAAGTAGGGCTGTGGCGTGGTGCTTGCTTTTTTCTATTATTGTGGCTGATGTTTCATTCCAGCAGTGGGACCTGTGTCCTATTTGTTGATGTTTTTAACTGTCTTTCCAGTGTCTTTCGCACTTTTTCAAAAATTCTGTTCATCGCTAGACTTTATTTTTCCTTTTCAAAAAAAAATATATATATTTAACATTTATTTATTTTTGAGAGAGAAAGAGCACAAGAGGGGTAGAGGGGCAGAGGGAGAGAGAGAATCCCAGGCAGGCTCTGTGCTGTCAGCACAGAGCCCAATGCAGCGCTCAATCCCACGAACCATGAGATCATTATCTGAGCCAAAATCAAGAGTCAGACATTTAACTGATTGAACCACCCAGCCACCCCTCAAATTTTGTATTTTAAGCACTGATGAAGCATATTAAGACATGATTTCTGATTACCAAAGTTATACTTATCATAGCTAATTTTAGCCTTTGCATTGCTAATCTTGTCACCACTCCTCAGTCCTCATTTCCTTGACATGTGTACATTTGCCATAGCTGACCCTTCCCTCTTCCTCCAAATACTTTATTCACTTGGCTTCTAGAACACTCCTCATCTGGTTGTCCATTTACCTCCCTGGCCACTCTTTCATACTATGTTTTGCTAGTTTTTCCTCATTCCCATGTTTCCTCTTCTGTAAACTTTGGAGAGCTCCAGGCTCGACCCACGAACCTTGTCTCTTGTTTCTTTATATTCACTGCCTTGATAATCTCATCCAGTCTCGTAGCTTTGAGTACTGTTATCTGTTGGAGACTTAAGACTTCATATTTCTAGGACAGACTGCCTAATTGCTATTTCTACTTGAAAGCTTAACGGATATTTCAAACTTAACATAAGCAGAAAACAAAAAATTTGTGTTTTCTCCTAAAAACATCCAACCGTCTCAGTTAATGACACCTCATTCTTTCAGTTTTTAGGGCATCAGAGTCGGTTTGGTAAGGTTTTAGTTGTAGAGAACATATGTCCCTCTAAGTAGTTAACAGAGAGTGATTTATTACAGCACATAAGCCATTTATAGAATTGTGGCGGGGACTGAAGAAACAAACTTTAGGTTGAACTTTCAGGAATGAGTCTCCAAGCTACACTGCAGAATCCACAACCAAGGGACATGCTGTTTCCTTCATGATGGGGTAGCAAATAATTCAGGAACCAAAATGTCATAAGTGGCTTATGCATGACAGATTTATTTATTTTATGTGAAAGTATGATCTGGTAGAGATATTTAATATAAAAAAATCACCAGGGACCTAGACTTTTGTTTTTTTTTTTTTAGTTTGACCATCTCTGCAGGTTCAAGAGAGCGCATCATTCTGTGTCCACATGGGGGGACCCATTCCTTCATTTTCTAGGCACAGTCTAGATCTTGCATATATAATTTTTGGTTATATCTCATTGACGTGATCTTTTCATGTGGCCATACCTAATTGTAAGGGAGCCTGGGAAGTGTCTTTCTTTTGGGAAATCTTGCACTCAGCTATAAATTCTAATACAAAGGAACATGGGCAGAATAGATATTAGGGGATGTCAGCACCCTCTGACATAGTGTCATCTTCACGCTACACGTCCAACCCATTGACAAATCCTGTTGGCTGTACCTTCAAATTATATACAGAATCTAAGCACTTCTCACCATCTCTACTGCTACATGCTAACAAACCATCATTACTCCCATGAATTCTTACAGTAACCAAGTGGTCTTCCTGCTTCTTTGCTTACCTACCCACCCACCCCCATTTAGTCCTAAAAAAACTCCAAGTATTATCTTTTTAAAATATAACTTACACAATATCTGTGTAAAGTTATTGTCTTGTCTAAAGTTTCCAATGGCTTTCCACCTGTTTGTAGGCAAGAGTCAACAGCATTGAAATCCCTGATATGATGTGGCCTTATCTCCTACTTCTTGCTGACTACTGGCTTTCCCTGCTGCAATCACAGCGGCCTCTTTGCTGCACCTTGAACACTCCAGATACAACCCTCACCTTTGTTATTCATGTTTCCTCTGCCAGGAAGAGTCTTCCTTGTATAGGTTATGGTTTATTGTTTTTAATTAGATTTTCTTTGGTTACTCTTTATGTTGAACATTATTTTCATTAAATTGAGCAGTTTAAAAAATCTTTTACCAAATGCTTCTTACTGTTTTGTGCGTTGATGAAATGATAAATGTGATTATTTTCCCAAAGCGTATTTAATATAAAAAGATATAAATGCATAAGCTACATAAAAAAGATAGCATTTTAACAGATTTTGATTTAAAATTTTTACATCTGTGTTTTTTTCCTCTTAGGTTCAATCTGATGCAGCACAGAACTATTCCATTTTCTACTCAATAAGTGGGCATGGAGTTGACCAAGAACCTTTAAATTTGTTTTTCATAGAAAGAGACACTGGAAATCTGTATTGTACCCGGCCTGTGGATCGTGAAGAATATGAAGTTTTTGATGTAGGAGTTTTATTGATATGCATGATTTTAAATGATTAAACTGTGTTTCTTCTGATACCCTATGGACTCTTTTCTGTCTTCCCTCATTCTCTTCTTAGAGTCAAAAGAAATAAGTTGTGCAGTATTTTGGAATATTTGATTTGCTCTTTATCTTAACTTCTGGTAGGTAAGCCTAAAATGAGCAAAGAGGTTTAGTTGTATTTGGATGTATATTCCAGTATATTTCCAAGAGTTGGTTTTGTTTATGAGGTGCTTTCTCTCTCTGGTCATGCTACATTTTCCTCTCTCCAGGACGTGGCCACAGTAGATTAGAAGGGTCTTCTTCTCTCCTCCCTCCTCCTCCTCCTCTTCCTCCTCCTCCTCCTTCTTCCTCTTCTTCTTCTTCTTTTTCTTCTTTTAGTTTTCTTTTTTTTCCCTCCTTCCACTTGTGTGATTCTCTGACCATGTCTGGGAACTAGATAAGGGAGCAAAAGTGGGAGACCAAATCCAAACAAGGTTAATAAGCCAGTCTTCTGATATTGATGAGCTTACAATCGATGGAGAATAACTCAGACAATTTTCAGTGTAATATGGTAAATTCTATGAGGTCATGTGGTTATCCCTGTGGTGCAGGGGGGAATGTTCCTCCATAGGAAAGAGGGATTCTCTTCCTAGAAGAAGGAAGAGATGCTGGTAAGCAAATGTGACTGATGTCCACCACATGACATTTCTTTGCTTTTGGTTAGAAAATTTTTAACTCGGTGTTATAATCACATGCTGAATAGAAATACATTCTATTTGATATTACATTGCCCTTTGATTACTTAGCAATGTGGAAACTGGTAAATGCATTTTGTCAGAAAAACTCTTATAAATATGTGATTTATGAAGTAAAACAATAAAAGGGCTTTGCTAGTTACAAATGGAAAAATCATGGTATTATTTAGATGATGTAGAGTAGGGATTTTTCTGTTTGCAGTGAGTTTAATTGTTGTCCCCAGTGTAACTTTCTAATTATGGATAGAATATGGATTATGGATAGAATAAGACTATAATCTGAGTCTAATGGACAGAATTATCTCTGACTTGGCTATACTATGGGGTTTTATTCAACGTGTAGCCCTTTCTACTAAATATTGGATGCTCTTTACTGTACTTAAAGTGTTTTTCCATTTGATGCTTGGGTGATTAAAAAAGAATTGAGTAGAAGTTTTTAGTGGTTTGTTATCAAAAAGATTTGCAAAGAAGGTAGCAGATAAAGCATAGTGTTCTCTCTTGCTAGAATCTTGTATTAATGGACTATCGATATTGTTTTTTCCTGTTTTACAGTTGATTGCCTATGCCTCAACTGCAGATGGGTATTCAGCAGACATGCCTCTTCCACTGCCCATCAGAGTGGAGGATGAAAATGACAACCACCCTATTTTCACAGAAGCTATTTATAATTTTGAAGTTCCAGAAAGTAGCAGACTTGGTAAGATAACTTTTTTAAATTGAACTTTCTTGCATATGGCTTCTTTTGCCATTTGTATTTTTTTCTTTTAGGAACTGTATGTGCATTTCCTTTGCTCTTATGTTCCTTGGTGTTTATCTTGCTCTTAACTGTTTCTTTTTTTAAATCTACCTAAAAATGCTCTTTACATATTAAGGTTATTAACCTATTGTTGCACTGCAAATATTTTCCCATTGTATTGATGCTTTTCAGTTTTATTAAGTCTACTTTTTGAGGTACAGAGGTTCAGGACTTGCATTTAGTTAAATCAATCCTTATTCCTTTTGGACTTTATGGCAAGAGAACTTCTAAAAGTAAAATGTATTATGCTAAATATCTTTGTGCACATTTTTTTGAGACATTGGGTTTTTTTATACTCAAGACCAGATTATCCTGAGATGATATTGAACCAGTATCTACTTTCCAGAATACATTTAATCCTATCACATCCAAACAGAGTGTAACCTATAGGATATTAGAAGAGTTTGGTGTGGTCTATATGGTACCAATTAATTATAAAAGCGGATAACAGTTATTTAATCTTGGAATCATATTCAATTTATATACTTTATTACACTTGATCATTTTGTGGGTTTATCATCATTCTCTCCTCTAAGACAGGACATATAGGATAGAATTACAATAAAATTAAAATTAATATCAATATTTGTATTAGGTTTTTTTTTTAATTTTTTTTCAACGTTTATTTATTTTTGGGACAGAGAGAGACAGAGCATGAACGGGGGAGGGGCAGAGAGAGAGGGAGACACAGAATTGGAAACAGGCTCCAGGCTCTGAGCCATCAGCCCAGAGCCCTATGCAGGGCTCGAACTCACGGACCGCGAGATCGTGACCTGGCTGAAGTTGGACGCTTAACCGACTGCGCCACCCAGGCGCCCCTATATTAGGTTTTATTTAAGGAGGTGTTAAATGACATCTACTGAGAACACAATTTTTTAAAGCTCTAATTTATATTACCTCTTTTCTTAAAACTGCTACTTTACTACTTCCAATTTAGAATGAATATGGGGATAACTCTAGAGAAGCTTACATCACATATTCTAAACACTTGCTCAGACATGGAAAGCCAAAATGTTCAGGTTAGTTGGCCCTGATGTCTTCTGAGACTTGCAACATGGAAAGTAGCCATTCACAATAAAGTTGAAACAATGTGGACTCATTCATAAAGGGTGACTTTGCTAACTTGCCTATTAAAGTTTCTAGTAGTTACTTAGGTCTTCAGTGTATTTTTATATCTGCTATACCCTTTTATATTTTACTTGGATAATTTGATGTCATAGATGTTAGCCTCCTTATTACTCATATGGTACAATTAAAAAAATAAAAATTGTTGGTTTGGAGTTTAAAAAACCTAGTTTTTGATTTGGGGTCTGTTATTAATTCACTGTGGGAAATGGTGGAAGTCCCTTTGAGTTCCCTGACCTGTAAAAGGAGTTAATTACATTAGATGACCTATAATATTTTCAGCTTCAGAGTGACTGTGGCTCTGGTACAATTTACTTTTTTTTCAAAGAGAGATTATTAGTTTCAAAGTCTTTCTTGAGAATTCTCTTCTTTTTGATAGTGATAGATGAGAACCAAGGGCAAGTACTTTGATTCCCAGATGAACCCAAGGTACTTTAAGCAACCCACACGAGAAGGTTCAGACCAGTTTGGGCTGTGATACTCTGAACTGCTGGGTGTTCTTTGAGTTTGCCTTAATTCACACACAGAATTTGGGACATGGGGACATGGGGTGCTCAACTAATATTTAAGTATACTGCTCATGAAAAGGGGTTTTGAAGATTTTCGGAGGATTTTCTGTGATAACTAAAACAGTTTTTAATCCAGAGAATTAACATAGTGTTTGTGTCCTGTCAGTAAAATCTCAGGAAGAAAATATTCTGCCTTAAAAAGATTAGGAACTTTTTTTCTATGCAAACATAGATGAATAGCATTTGTTTTCTCATAATAAGATAATTACTTCATGTCTTCATATTGATCCACTGCAAAAGTCTTGTCACTATTTGTGAATATGTAACTGGACATTCTCTATAATGTTTATCTATCTGTGTGTATGTGTGTGTGTGTGTGTGTGTGTATGTATCTGTTCATGTACACACACATATATACAAATTTTAAAGACATATTACAGGGAAAAATATTTAAAACTAATATTTCTGGCATTAATTGGTTTTTATTTCCTTCAAATACTGTATTTCAGCAAACATGTGTGTGTGTGTGTGCATGTGTGTGTGTGTGTGTGTGTGTGTGTGTGAATATCTGTGTGACTGTATATGTCTATGTATTTGTTCTTCAGGCCAGCCCTTACTGGGCTATAGGCAAAGTGGATCTATGTATTACATTTCCATGGGCATTGGAACACTGACCTTACACTGGACAATACCACCTGTTTGTACTCTTTGATATGTATAATCCTTTACCTGAGCAATATTCTTACATTCCATACAGATGACAAATATTAATAGCTCCAAATGAAGAAACAATTGACCTAAATTCTCCCTGAAGGATGAATAGTATGAAATCCCTTACCGAGGATTAAGTGGGGCTGAGGGCAGTGCGGTGTGGATGCTAAGTGGGTGAAAGATAATGAAACACGTTAAAGACTGGCACAAAAAAGAAAAAAATACTGGAATAGAGACTAGACTGTGAAAGGTCAAGTTGACCACTTATACAGTTACACCCCAAGTCAGTCTTGGTTTATCTATTAATCAGAAATTCAATTAAAAAATCTGATTTACCTAGGAAACATGATTTCTCTCTCCAGCTCAGTTTGTTATTGCAGTATGTGGGAATATGTGTTGAAATTATTCTTGATTGCCATTTAAATAAGTTTTCAGTAATTTCTTATCAAACATTTTTAACTGTGAGCAAAGTAGAAGTGTGCCTTGATATAGAGTCTCATAGTGTTTATATCATAAATTTGAAGCCCTCTTCATTGGTGCTATTGAAAGATGGAACATGTCTCATAAGAAACCCATTTAAAATTTCCACTACCATTGTCAAAATTTGAAAAGTGTAGATATTCATAAATATGTTTTGCAGTTCTGCAAATTAAAGACTCTTTTCTTTTTTCTTTTCTTTTCTTTCTTTCTTTCTTTTCTTTTTTTTTTTTTTTTTTTTTTGTAAAACATGTAGGTACTACAGTGGGAGTGGTTTGTGCCACAGACAAAGATGAACCAGATACGATGCACACACGCCTGAAGTATAGCATTTTGGAGCAGACCCCGAAGTCCCCAGGGATCTTCTCTGTGCATCCGACCACAGGTGTCATCACCACAGTCGCTCATTATTTGGACAGAGAGGTAGCTTTCCACTCCTTAGCATATAATTTTACCAGGGGCTTAGATCCCTGCCCCATATACTGTGGTTTGCTCTCCCGTGAACTTAGGAGTTTCTATTTTCTTTTATTTAGGTGTAAGACAATAAGAATTTCCAGGCATGTTACATGCTTTTTTTTTTAAATATGACTTCTGTTTCCTTATGTAAGGAAAGCCATTGGAATAGAAATACAGATCAATTGGTGTTTAGAAGGAGTGGGAACAAAATACATTTCTTATGAAAGTTGCTGCTGTGGAATATTATTCTGTTCTTATGTGTGACTAATTGGTTTCAGCTCAGGAAAGCCTTCAATTCTCATGTAGGACAATTAATTTTGCATGCTCCATGGGTTTAGATCACATGCTGATTCCTATCCAGTTATTGTGGATATGTACTTTTTATTAGGAAGGAATTAGTTGATGGCTTATTATGAAATCTGTAACACTATTTGGATCATAGTACTAGCACACTATCAGGTATATAGCATTTTATGTTCAAATTCTTTATGCATAATTATATTCGATCTTTATAATTTCCTCGTTTGACTAGATAGGTTGTTACATCCAATCTATAGAGGACAAACGTGACAGTCAGAAAGATTGATTGACTCACCAGAATCAAATCATTGAACTCAATCTTCTAATTTTTGTTACTCTTGCTCTATTTTGTCAGCCTGTGTTTAACTCACAGACCTGAATTCCTGACTGAGGCAGATTAATCAATTTCATGTGTACAAAATAGCTCTATTAAAACACTCAGTGGTTCCCACTGCACCCTGAATAACACAAATAGAAGGATCGATATGACTCGGGCAGATAATGTACAGAAGTAATCAGTGGAATTGGTTGCCAAAGAAAAAGGAAGGGATGATGAGAAGCCACGGAAAGGAATCAAAAATAGTACAAAGGTTTTATTTGTCATTATTTTTATTTTTGGGTGTGGTCAGTACATTTTATGTGATAAAGCACATGATGATAATAACAAACGGGAAGGTTTGAAGGAGCAAGATGAATGTGTTTTTTGTATATGTGGAAGAGGTAGAGCTGATGTAGTGACCAAGTGAAAACAAGCATTTTCCCTCAGTTTTTACACATTGACAGTGAGGCTTAGAAAAATTAAATAATTTAAGGGCACACAGCCTGTAAGATACAGATTTGTGGTCACACCCAGGTCTGCTTTCCTGATCAAAAAAAGTCAACAGAGGGGCGCCTGGGTGGCTCAGTGGGTTGAACATCCTACTTTTGATTTCAGCTCAGATCGTGATCTCACGGGTTTGTGAGTTCAAGCCCCACGTTGGGCTCTATGCTGATAGTGTGGAGCCTGCTTGGGATTCTATGTCCCTATCTCTCTGTCCTTGCCCTGCTTGCTCTCTATCTCCCTCTCAAAATAAATACAAATAAACTTAATTTTTTTTTAAAAGTCAACAGGATTTTGGGGGGAACTGCCACAGTGTGTTGTGGGGAACAACACAGGAAATAAAGAAATGAACAAGGGAGCTATAAAAACAAAACCAGTGCATTTAGAGGAAGAAGAAGCAGGGTATCAGAGAGTGGAGCCTAAGGAGGAGCATCTCAGGGTGAGAATGTTGGTTTCCAGAAAATGGAGAAAAGTAAAAAAACAAAATGAAACAAAACCAAAAGGTATAGCTAAAGAATAGTAAGAGAGAAGAGAAAGTTAACAGGATTGTGTCACAAAGTAAGCAATTCATCATCCGTCACCACCCCACCATTTGCAAAACTGTTCACAGAAAGTCAACAGTGACCTCCCAGTTGCCAAATCCACCTGTTACCTAAAGCCCCTGTCCATTGTTGGCACTTGCTAAAACTCTCTCTTCTCTTGGATTTCTGGGTCTTTTCCTGTTTCTCTGATCTTTCCTTTTTATTGTCCATCGCTTAGTTTTCTTACTTCCCCCATGCTTGACATGCCACTGTTACTTCTATCCTTAGCTCTTCTTATCCTTTAACCTCTTTTCGATAAATCTGATGCCTGCTACAATTTCAGCCACCATCTACATACTAATGGCTCCCAGAGTGGTATTTCTGGCTATGAACTCTCCTGTAAGTAGGGGGCCACACATCCAAGTGTCTTCTGAACATTTCTCCTTAGATTTCCCATAGGCACATAAAATTCAGTATATGCCAGGCACAACTCATTCTTTTTGGCCATTTTTGCTCACCCTGCTAGTGCTCACTTCCTCAGAGCACAGGCTGTCCTTCTGCATTTGCTACATTGGTTGGTGATACCCCTCTGCTTTATCCAAATAGGACACCTGAGCATAATTCTCAACTCTCTCTTCTCTGAAATTTTATATAGAATCTACCATCACATCCTACTAAATGCTAACTCCCAAGAAGCTTTCCTGTCACCCTTACTCTCTGTCCTCATTGCCACTGCCTCAGATGTGGATCACCTATCTTAGACTATTTCAGGAGCTTTTTAACTGGTTTCCTTTTTTTTTTTTTTTAACTTTTAAAAATTTATTTATTTATTTTGAGAGAGAGAGAGAGAGCGAGCAGGGGAGGGACAGAGCGAGAGGGAGAGAGAGAGAATCCCTAGCAGGATCTGCACTGTCAACACAGCCTGATGCGGCTCAGTCTCACCAACCGTGGGATCATAACCGGAGCTGAAACCAAGAGTCTCATGCTTAACTGACTCAGCCACTTAGGAGCCTCTAACTGATTTCTTTGACTTTCAGCTCAGTTTACTTCAAATTATGCTGAATCTACATTAAGAATATTCTTTCTGAAACTCCAGTGTTCTTATTTTGTGCTCCCCCTATGACTCCTATAAAACTTTTCCCTATTAGCCAATTAAAATATGTCTAAATTCTTCGTATGGCTCTTTGTAATTTAACCTCTGTCTACCTTTCCAGCTTATCCTTGTCTACCCAATTCTTAAAGTGTCTGCAAATATGGAATCAAATAAAAGCGTGGATTCACACAAATGGAAGACTACACAACTGAAGTTTCATTTATAAGTTGGAGCAAATGTTTTCAAAACTAATTAAGTATTTACTTTGTTTCCAGACTGTAGATAAGTACTCACTGATAATGAAAGTACAAGACATGGATGGTCAATTATTTGGATTGATGAGTACATCAACTTGCATCATAACAGTTAAAGATTCAAATGATAATGCACCCACTTTCAAACAAAATACTGTAAGTATATAATATCATAATCTATGTCTACTTGTCAATTGTTATTTGTTATTTAATATAAATTAATAACATGCGTCATGCTTTGAAGTATGTATGTTTATTTTATGAATAAAATTAAAGTTTGAACAACTGACATATAAATCTTCTTTATTTACTCATAGTAGTATTTTATCCTCTTGTAGCATTTGTCTTCATTTATAACGAATTTCTTTCATTTCAAAGATAATCCTTTGAGAGATTCATGGCTTTAAAATACACTAGCTAAAAACTATAAGAACCAATACTTTTGGAGTGGAAGAAATACTTTACTTTCTTTGTAAAACTTCTCTTTATAAAGTAAGTTTTTAATGGGTTCTTTCTGTTTCAGTATGAAGCATCAGTAGAGGAAAATGCATACAATGTGGAGATCTTACGCATACCTATAGAAGATAAGGATTTAATTAACACTGCCAACTGGAGAGCCAATTTTACCATTTTGAAGGGGAATGAGAATGGATATTTCAAAATCAGCACAGACAAAGAGACTAATGAAGGTGTTTTGTACGTTGTAAAGGTACAGTAATAATGGACACTTGACAACTTGGCAAGTTAACAAGTTCTCTTCAACTATTGGTTTAATCAACCAAACAGTTTCAGATCAAAGAATCCACAAGATGGAATAGAGCTTCGTCTGTTTAGTCCAACTGTTCCCATTGAATGCTGTCTTTCTTCCATAATTTTGTTGCCAGTCATTAGTCACCTAGCTTAGGCTTGAACATTCTCAGTTCTGAGGATCTCCATTGGCAGCTTATTCTGTTTTTGGAGAGCTCTGATTCTCAGAAGTCCTTACTTCTACTGTGCTCGAATTATTGTCCTTCTAGCCCATGTCTAGGTTCTGTCTTTAATGTTCTGGCTCTAATCCTATACAGAAGTGTAATTCTTTTGAAAAGGTTGCTATGTCCATTTGAAACTTACTTTCTCTGGGATAAATATTCCTAATTCCTTTAACTATTCCTTACATGATATAATTCAGAAGCCCAAAGTCTTCTCACTTACTCTCTTTCTGGAATATATGCCTGGTTGTATCTGATCCTTTATAGGTGATTTTGAGGGTGAAATACAGTGTTATATCAGACAGCATATATGTTTATTCTATATATTGTGTTTTTGGTTGCCCTGTTTCATTCTAGGGTGCAGGTTATGAGGGCAGAGAAGGCCCTATTTGGGAAGGACCCTTGGTTTTATATTTGTAGCCCTGAACAAGAAAGAAAATTGTCCTATGGGCAGGTAAAGGAGTCATCCATTGAATAAAGCAAACTTTCCTGCCAACAACAATATGGTGTAGACTTTGATACAACAGTATCTATTTGTAATTATTTCCTCACTAAAAATTTCCACAGATTATGTAATCAACTTTGGCAAGTTCTATCCAGATGTGAATAGTCAAATATATTTGTTCCAGATGACTCTCAACATCAAACCTCCCTCTATTTCAGTTTTCTATAATATGATCCACTCAAATTGAATACTAAAAGCAGCCACTTAAGAAAAAAGAAGTTTTATAATTGATAGTAGTAGGAAAGGAAATAAGCAGGTGGTACTGGTCATATTTTCTTTGTATTGGCCCACCTCAGTCAGTCTTCCTTTGGACTCTCCAGAAAGCAGAACACGAGGCAAGGACCTCAGTGAAGGAAACTATTTAGGAAGTGGATCCTAGAAAGCCAGAGTAAAAATGGAAAATTAAGACAGAAAAGAACGAAAAGCCAATCAAGTCTGCATTATTGACTTAGTCACCTCTGGTGTTCAATCATGCAATGAACCATGTAGAATGTACTTCAGAATTATCTCCTCAAAAAGTGGTACCCAGGGCATTTGTCCATCAATTCCCATTGTTGATACCCATGCCTCACTGGTTGAAGGTTGCTTCCAGGGAACCTCAGCTCTCCTGCACTTCTGGGCGTGGCTGTGCCTGCCTGAGAGAGAGCTCCTTAGCTTTGGACCAAACTTTGAATCTGAAGAGCTGAATCTTTGTGCACTTGAGGTGTGAGTCTATCAGTATAAATGGTAGAGGTGTTCACCAGAGCTGCAGCTTAAGTCAGATAGGCTGAGGGTCTGTGGTGTGTAATTCTTTTGAAAAAGGCTGCTATGCATCAGTTTCCAAAGCTGGACAAGCATTTGCCTCAAAATTGATGTGATTGGCAACAGATGTTTTGTTAAAGTTTTCTCCCGTACACCTTCCTCTGCATACCCCTCAACCCCACCTTTCCTTCTTTCTAGAAATAAGTCAAAGGAATAGTTTGAGATCCAAGATGGGTAGATTATGCCAGCTGCGGTAGCTCAGGTCAAAGACCCATGCTCAGACCTTTTAGAGTGTTTTGTATCTACTGCTTGGTTAGAAGGCTACTTCTCAGTTCTCTCTATTCAAGGCCATTATTAAAGACCTGTTATTATTATTTTTTAAATCGCAATAATTTTATCTTGGTTCGGGAGGCCAAATCAAGTAATGCTAGGAATTAAATTTTTATTATGAGTTTTTTGACCAATACAAAATGAATTTTAGGAAGCTTTAAAAAAAAATCATAGTATGTTGGCACATTTGATTTTTTTCATATTCAGAGTGGATTTTTTCTCCTCAAGGAATGTTTATCACAGAGACGTTAAGAAAGATGTTTGCACATATTTTCAGAAATAATAGACTATATTCTAGAATATCTCTTACTCCATGTGACTAATAAACATCTGGTGAAATATTTTATTTCTGGTGAACAGCTTCTGGGTACCATCCCAGGATTCTTTAGGAGAGAGAGCAATTACATGGTGATACTTTCCTTTTTTTCACTGGTTATTTAAGTTAATTGGACATATGAAGAATATAGAAAATCCACACACCCCTCCCTCTGCAATAAAATTTATATGCATTTAATCCCGTTATCTTTAAACATAAGATAGTTGCACTGATAATTATATCCTAGTTATTTTTTTACATTTTTTAAATGTTTTTATTTATTTTTGAGAGAGAGAGAGACAGAGCATGAACAGGGGAGGGGCAGAAAGAGAGGAAGACACAGAATCTGAAGCAGGCTCCAGGCTCTGAGCTGTGAGCCCAGAGCCCGATGCAGGGCTTGAACTCACAGACTGTGAGATCATGACCTGGGCTGAAGTCGGACACTTAACCAACTGAGCCACCCAGTCGCCCTATCCTAGTTCTTATATCTAGGAAATTCTTTTAGAATTTTAAAAGTAGTTACCAAGTACTGATCACCTTTCATGTCAAGGGAATGATACTAAACACCTTACGTAGGTTTTAACTAGTTGTCATATCCCCTTTAGGATACGATACTATTATTATCCCCATTTTACGATAAAAAATATAGTTTTCTTAATTTGCACAGTTTCTGTTTAAATCAATATTAGGTATGCTTTATAAAATTAATTTATTTTGCTGCTTTTCCCATGTTTTGAAATTGTAAAGGAAAAAAAAAACCTCCAAAAATATACAGGACTCCAAAGATTTATTTTTAACTTTCATAACAACCCAGTGGTTGTTCCTATCATTCTTCCCATTTTCAGATGAAGAGGCTGAGTCAAAAGAAGTAAAGTCACTTGCCCCCATTCATAGAGATAGAAGGTGACAGATCCAGGATGCAAACTGAGACATTCCTGATGCAGAACCCTTTGTCAGAGCTACTGTGCTATTCTTCCTGCGTGCTACCCTTGGGGTCATGTTCCCCTTAGCTCTCCTCTTTCCCATACTTGGGTTACATGACTTGATAAAATCATGACTTCAGTTGCACAAGGAGGTCTTCTCTTTTTGTATCTTCAATAAATTTCTACTTCTATGAGTTTACTCTTTTTTTTCAAATGTTTTTTATTTATTTTTGAAGGAGAGAGAGAGACAGAGCGTGAGCAGGGTAGGAGCAGAGAGAGAGGGAGACACAGAATTTGAAGCAGGCTCCAGGCTCTGAGCCATCAGTACAGAGTCTGATGTGGGGCTCGAACCCACAAACTGTGAGATCATGACCCGAGCCGAAGCTGGACGCTCAACCGACTGAGCCACCCAGGCGCCCCATCTGAGTTTACTCTTTAAATTATCTCTTTCCTCTGTTATTATTAGCTCCTTTGGTTATTTTAACCTCCTTCTTTCTTTAAGCCATTCATAATATTCTCTAACATTTTGGGCAATAAAATTTGCATTCTCTATGGTATATCTTCCTTTCTATATTTTACGCAACCCCTTAGAAAACCTGAATTCATTACAGAGATCCTTTGGTAACTGCACTGGTCTTTAAAGTTATTGTATCCTTCGGGAGCCTGTGTGGCTCAGTCAGCTAAGTGTCTGACTCTTGATATCAGCTCAGGTCATGATTTTTTGGTCTGTGAGATTGAGCCCTGCGTCAGGCTCTGCATTGATAGCGTGGAGTCTGCTTGGGATTCTCTCTCTCCCTCTCTCTCTGCCCCTCCACCACTTGCTTTCTCTCTGTCTCAAAATAAGTAAACAAATATTTAAAAAATGTAAACGTACCTTATTTTTTACCTTGCTAAAGATTTGTGTTCATGTACTTAAGTTATATATGTAAGTACTTTGTAACATTGATGAGGTATCTTCTATTTTAAAATCAAACACTGTATAACCAAGGCATTTTGAAATCCATCTTTCTTTCACATAGGCTGTGTACTTAATAATGGATAGGAATGAACTTTATTCATTCCTCTATACCAAAAAAGAATTAAATAATCAGTAATTCAAGCCAAAGATTGCTCAAATATACTTCTTTATCTGAACAAAGCTTCCAAACATTGTCTTGTTAGTTTGTGTCTCCTATTATGCATCATATTGGATGCTAACAAAAAATACATCACCTTTTTCTTTCGACTGGCTGCGTGACAGCCGGAGAGATTACTAAAACCTATAGTGTAAAGCACTCGCTGTGGGCTTACAATGTTAAATAAATGTTATTCTTACAACAGTTGTGCAGAGGACGAAACTTAGTGTCAGAGAGATTAAGAAATTTACCCAAAGTGACACAGCTAGGATGCAGTAGGACAGGATTTGAGTGAAGGTCTCTTTGATTCCAAGTACATGCTCTTAAGCACCATGTTCAATTGCTTTGCATAGCTACGTGATCTTGGAAATTAGCCTCTGTATTATCTATAGAATATAAATAATACTTCTCTCTGCCTCCCTAGTAGCTATTCAATTATAATAATGAAAGTGAAAACACTTGGTAAACTGTAGGATATTATTATTCTATTTTTAGAAGCCTTACATGTTCTTGGGTCTTGTGTTATAATTGTCCATGTCGGAGAACTTTTCTGGAACTGTAGACCCTGAGCTGATGCAGTCTTCAGCTCAGTCCTGGGTAATCTTTCCATCTCAGCATTTCCTTTCTATTTGAACAGCGGCAGTTGCACATGGGCTTGATGAAGAAGATACTCTACTTGGTCATTCTCAACATAGAGAGTCCGCCATAAAACAGCACTTCATTTTCTAGCGAGATACTAGAATCTCAGTGCAGATATAAGATATTTTTGAACATTTTTTTAGTTGATGAAACAGGTGCCTGGGTGGCTCAGTCGGTTGAGTGTCCAACTTTATTTACCGCAGGTCATGATCTCACGGTTTGTGAGTTTGAGCCCCACGTTGGGCTCACAGCTGCTAGCCTGTCAGTGCAGAGCCCACTTTGGATCCTCTGTCCTCTTCTCTCGGCCCTTCCTCCACTTGCACTCTCCCTGAAAGAAATAAATATTAAAAATATAAAATAAATTGATGAAACATTAAAGCTACCGTGTGGTGGAAGAGAATTCCTGGTTTTTCATTAATCGCTGATTTCATCCTACTAGATTTCCAATCTTGCAGAGTTTTAAGCCTCTAAACCAATATGCAGTGCAAACCTTGAACAATTACATAAAGAAATTCTAAGGCTTTAGTAAGTGGCCCTGATCAAATCACTGCACCTCTCCCAGAGCAGCAGCTGTTTCCTGACTTTCTATCCATGCCTTATCTCCAATGAATGCTTTCATTCTCTGCATGATCATATATCAACACATGTAATTTGTGAGAGTGTTCATTAGCAATAGATAAACATATTAATTCTTTTTCCCTTCTTGCCTCTCTGCTTTCTAGAATGTTCATAAAAAATTTTTAAAAAATTTCACCTATATTTTGTGGATTCTAAGATTCAGAAATTTTCTTGACTTCTTAGCGGACTTATGATATTAGTATCTCAGCTTGAAAATAGCTAGGTATGGGGAAAGGTTTAAAATAAAAATGTTACTCCTCATTTTTTATTTTGTTCAATGGTCAGCCAGTGTTGGTTTTGATAAGCAGAAAGAGAATCAAATAAAAAAAATACTTCAAATTTGCAGTACAATGTAAAATAATGTTATTATGGGTTTTCTTGATTCGCTGTCTAAAAATCAATTATAGTCAAAGGATTCACTTAAATGTTTTTAGAGGCTGGTGAACCAATTAAGCAGCATAGTGTAGCAGAGGGATTATAGTGTGGTGGTTAAGGAAATGGACATAGTCAATAGGAAGTAGTGAGTCAAACAAAATTGCGTTCCCCTGGAGTTAGATGCCCCTTCGGCTGGTCTGTTAGCGCTCTAAAGCAGGGTCATAAAAACATTGTCATCTCTCTGCATTGTCTCCAGGTTCAGAGTAATCTTCCTTAGTAAGAATGAACTATGAGAGTATAACTGGAATTGTTTTTCCACAACTCCATAAAACCATCTGTAGAAACTTTTGGACCACTCTTGCTAAAGGCTTAGTGAAGAATCACCTGTCTCTTTAGCAAAGGGTAAAAGTCCATATTGATTGAATGGGAGCATAGAATTTATGCACCACTGTTCATATTTGCAGATGCTCACTTGTTATTTGAAATTCCAAAGGTATTTTACACTGATGCTGATATGCATGTGCTTTTTTAAAAAGCCACTGAATTATGAAGAAAACCACCAAGTGACCCTGGAAATTGGAGTAAGCAATGAAGCTCCATTTACTCGAGATTTTGCACTCAGAACAACCATGAACAGAGCCTTGGTCACAGTTCACGTGAGGGATCAGGATGAAGGACCCGAATGTAGCCCTGCAGCCCAGTATGTACGGATTCAAGAACACTCAGTAGTGGGGTCAAAGGTCAATGGTTATAAGGCATATGACCCTGAAACTAGAAGTGCCAGTGGCATAAGGTATGAAGAAGTCTGTAACCACATACTAATAATGTATTTGTAATAATTGAGACAGTAATTTATTTTAATATGTTTTATATTGCTGAAGACTTTTTATTTTATATTAATAGGTACAAAAAATTGCATGATCCTAAAGGATGGATCACCATTGATGAGATTTCAGGGTCAATCACAACTTCCAAAATCCTGGACCGGGAGGCCATGACTCCCAGAAATGACTTATATAATATAACAGTCCTGGCAATAGACCAAGGTAAAAAAAAATGTTAATTTTATTTAATATGGTATCTTAGGAGGAATTGGACAATAAGCTGTAATTATTATTGTGCAGAATTGTTGTGATGGGTATTTTTGAATTGTCAGAAATTACTTTGAAGACGGTTCCTATTTCCCTTAATCGTTTAACGAGGTGAACCTTCATAGCAACAAGAAGCCATTTATTTATCTTTATATCCCCAGCATGGTGGGACCTCACATGCTTATAGATCTCTTTGTTGGAGGGCAAAGAGGAAACTTAAGTCTTGGATCGGATGAGACGATCTCACCAGAATCTTCTAGATCTTTTCATGCCATTTTAAATCGAATCTTTGAGTAACTTAGCTGATTATTAGGTCACAGTGACCCTTTGCTTGAATTCTGTTGCTTAAAACAACTCAGGGTTTCTTAATCCTGGCTTCATATTACAATAACTTGGGGCACTTAAAAAATCATTTTGTAGGGGCACCTGGGTGGCTCAGTCAGTTAAGAATCTCACGTCGGCTCAGGTCATGATCTCACCGTGAGTTCAAGCCCTGCATGGGACTCTGTGCTGACAGCTCAGAGCCTGAAACCTGCTTCAGATTCTGTGTCTCCCGCTCTCTGTGTCCCTCCCATGCTCACGTTCTGTCTGTCTTTCAAAAATAAATAAACATTTAAAAAATTAAAAAAATCATTTTGTAGCATTGACTTAGATGAAATGAATCAGAATATTTGGGGAACCCAAGCATCATATATTTTCAAAATCTTGCTAAGTGGATTAAATGTGTACCAAGATTAGAATAACTTTTTGTAGCCTTTCTAGTGCTCATTAACATCTGTACCAGAGGGTACCCCTGCGAATACAGAGTTCACACATTGATTTTTCTTGTTTGGTAGTGATCCTGGCAAAAAGTTTATTGGCAGTTGTAACTGATATTATCAATGGCAGTACTTATTTTAGATGATCTACAGGTTTCATTTATTCTTCTACATTCTTATTTACCATTTTTTCTAATATCAGCTTATTTGAGGAAACATATATCATATATAGAAGGTAGTTAATTTATTTTATTAAGAAAATGTTAATGCATAAAACTACACTAAATCTTTTACCTTTCTTCCTAGATGGTAGATCATGTACTGGAACACTTGCAGTTAACATTGAAGATATGAATGATAACCCACCAGAAATACTTCAAAGTTATGTAACAATTTGCAAACCAAAGATGAGGTATACTGACATTTCAGCTGTCGATCCTGATGAACCTATCCATGGCCCTCCATTTTATTTCAGCTTGGCAGACACTTCTCCAGAAATGAACAGAATGTGGACCCTCACCAAAGTTAATGGTATTTAATAAACAGTAATGATTTATATGCTCTAAAATAACTGAGGGTGAATTTGTTTGCTAAAATATTCTTATTAACATATTTTAGAAGTCTAATTCAACCATTTACAAATATTATGATGGGATCTTTATATTGTATATAAAATGAAAGAAATTATCATTTTTTATGAAGGCAAAATTTACATTTACAACAAAGACAAAAAAGCTTTGCTGAAAATATTGGGCAACTTATCATTAAGACGAATTGTTTCCGGTGTGGTTTTAAAGTGGCTCCAGGGAGGTGAAGAGAGAACAGAGATGGGGCGTTTAAATTTTAGTGTAAGCAAACTCTGGAAATGAGACTGTGGGTATAGGAGGCAAGCACTCTATGGTGTTCTGGAAAGAAGCATGGTGAGCTATGGACAGAGATGTTGGATGGGAGCTGTCAGGACAGCATCCTGTGATAGTGATTTCTGGGGGAGTGTAGTTCTATATTTCAGCCACCATTCACTGCTGTTTTCTTACTATACATTCTCTTCCATACAATTGAATTTTTGTGTATGCTATCCTTTCTTCCTAGAATACTACCCTTCCCATTTCATAGCTTGGTATTCATTCATGAGGTTCTTATGGAGCCCCTACCATCTACTATGCACCGTTCTGACCCTGGTGATACATGTAGAGATTAACAAGACAGACATGATGGCAATTCAGATGCTCACATCTACGAAGTCTTTCTTGAAGTAGAAGGAGTAGCACCATGACCTTTTGTACCTTTATTATACCTCCTTTTGTGTTGTGTTATCACCTGTTTACCTTTCTTTTCCAATACATGAGTTTCTCAGGATAGTTGTGATTCATTTGTGTTTCGCCAGCACCTAGCCCAGTGGTTAGTAGATACTAACTGCTTAATAAGTGATTGTTTAATAAATAATTGGTTAATAAATATGCATAAAGAAGGAAAATGCTAAGGGGATAAATAAACCAGTGTTAGAGTTTAGGTTTTAGCAGGAATGCCCAGAGAGTTGGGGTGGGGGGGAGTGGCGATGGAATCTGGTGATGAAGCACCTTATGTAGTAAGCTGAGGAGACTGACTTTTGTACAGTCAGTGACAGCAGGAATGCACTGGGAGTGTGCCAGTAAGGAATGCTGTGCCCAGATTTGTCTTAACAAGGTGACATTGGTGACAGGACAGTTTGAAGAGGGCAGAGTTGAGTGACAAGGACAGCAGAGGTGACTATGGTACAGCTTGTGGTCTTGAGGGAGGAGAAGAATTTGGAGGATTTTACCTTAGCCACAATAGGAGATGGGAGGGTTCCATCTAAACCTTAGCAGTAATTCACTCTCCTCTGGGGAGCTCTACATTTGAGATGCAGGCAGAAGTCTTTGAAGTTCTTAACAG
This sequence comes from Lynx canadensis, assembly GCF_007474595.2. NCBI lineage: Eukaryota > Metazoa > Chordata > Mammalia > Carnivora > Felidae > Lynx > Lynx canadensis. The sequence continues at coordinate 41,714,430 of NC_044314.2, forward strand.
CTGCAACAGTGCGTTTAAGAAAGGCTTAGACATTACAGATGACTTCCAGGATGTGCATGGTGCTACTTCTTCATTTCACTTACTGCAAAACTCAGAAGGTTGTGATTGGCATTGAAAATGCATGGAGCTTTTGATCAGTTGATAATGAAGTCATTACAGTAGGTATCAAGACTATTGGGGAAATATCATAGTTGATAAGAACATATTGTTATGATACAGATACATCTGTTTTTATGTAAGCCTTATACCCAGCCTGGGTGGCATTAACTAGCTTTGTGGTATTGAGATTACTTCTAGAGGGAAGGCATAATAACAAAGGGTCTATTGTACTTTGAAAAGTTACCTTGTACATAAAGATAATGGACAGATACCAGAAAATAAATGGATAAGAGAATGTTGACTTCGGACATGCTTTGTGTGTAACAATTGTTAATTCTTTATAAGTACCATAAACTGGTACTATAGAAAAATGGTTGAAGTGTGTGTCAAGAGCCAATCTAGCATCATTGGTTTGTAAATAAGGATATAGATAAGTAATATTAAATACTGCAGAAATGCTACTGGGTCACTCCAATGCCAAGTTATTTCTCTAAGCCTCTCTTCTAGAAAGTTACGATGGGCAACACATACATGGTAATATTAGTGCTGATAAAGGTAGCACTAAGAATAGAATAGAAGATAGAATAATAGAAGGTAGTTGTCCATTTTTATTCATTTTCATGTGGCAGGTGGTTTCTTGAGAATAACATGTTTAGAAACAAGTGTGATGAAACAAATGCTAGAAGTAAATGTCCATTAAAAATATAATTCTTTCATTTTCTTTCAGATACAGCTGCCCGTCTTTCATATCAGAAAAATGCTGAATTTCAGGAATACAGTGTTCCTATTACTGTAAAAGATAGAGAAGGTCAATCTGCAACAAAAACCGTGAGAGTTAATCTGTGTGATTGTACTCATCCAAGTCAATGTCTGCCGACCCGAAGGAGCGCAGGAGTAATACTCGGAAAATGGGCGATCCTGGCCATACTGCTGGGCATAGCATTACTATTTTGTAAGTCCTTTTGCCTATTTAAAGTTAAAATATATCACAAAAAGGGGCCCTGGGTGGCTTAGTCGGTTGAGCGTCTGATTTCGGCTCCGGTCATGATCTTGCAGTCCCTGAGTTCTAGCCCTACATCAAGCTCTGTGCTGACAGCTCAGAGCCTGGAGCCTGCTTGCGATTCTGTGTTTCCCTCTCTCTCTGCCCCTCCCCCGCTGGTGCTCTGTCTTTCTGTTTCAAAAATAAACATTAAAAAAGAAACTAAAAAAAAAATCTATATCTCTATCTATCTATCTATCTATCTATATCTCACAAATGTCTGAGTGCAGGAAAAAGTCTTTAAAAAGTAATCTTGTCCAACTGTCCAGCCGGGGTGAGTCCTCATTACAAATTGCTTTCGTGTTATTATCAGATTTCTGATGGAATATTTTCGGGAAGAAGGAACAAGATCCTTTTTGTGATACAAAATTTCATATTTGGACAGGGCTGCTTAAAGTTCCTTAGATTTTTCCAAATCTGGCAACGTATAGTTTCCATTTCTTGGTCCTAGTACTACCCCTTTTAGGGCAAAATCAACACTCTAAAACTACTGCCGTATGAAAGTCCACTATCAGCCACTGTGATCTCTTATCATTCAGCCACGGACTTAGGGCACTTACTCGGATCACAGCAATATCTCTTCTTGGATGTATCTTGCCAGTTTTGGATTTTTTTTAACCTCTTGCTTGTCAGTTGTGTCATTCCCAATGGTACCATATTTTATCCTCTTTTTTTTTTTTTTTATTTCCATCCACTCTTCCAGCCTAGATTAGCTGTTGTTCCTTTGTTCTGTGATAGGACTAGTGGTTAAGAGCAAGACCCAGGCACCAAACCATTGAGTTCGTATCCCAGCTCTATCATTTGCAAGCCATGAGACCGGAGGCGAGTTACTTAACTGTGCTTCAGTTTCCCCATCTGTGAAAGGGGGTATTTGTAGCCTCCTTTATGGGGCAGCACTGAGCATTAATTGGGTAACTCATGTGAAAAGCTCAAACAGTACAATGCTCATTATTTTTCAACAACTCAACAAAATAAATATACATTGAGCACCTACTATATTCCAGAAATTGTCCAGGTGCTTGGGAGTCATCAGTGAACAAAACAGACAAAACCAAATGCAAACAGTGTGCCTTGTGACAATAAACTAATAAATAAGTGAAATGCTGTGGAGGAAAAAATAGAGCGAAATAATTAGGAGCTGTAGTGCTGTGGAGCGTGTGTGTGTGTGTGTGTGTGTGTGTGTGTGTGTGGTGTTGGGGGAGGATTAGGGCTAGTGACTCCGGTTTTCAGTGGATGGTTTGGCAGGCCTGACAAGGTTATCTTCAATGATTTTTGTGAAAGGTCAAAGAGTCAGCTAAGTACAGTACTTGGGGGAAAGAGTTTTTCAGTCAGAGGTCAGCACAAAGGCCCTGAGGTGAGAGGGTAGCTGGAGAAGTCAAGGCATGACAGGGGCACTGGTGTGGCTGGAGTGGAGTGGATCAAGAGAGTGGGGTAGGACACGGAACCAGAAAGTTTAACAAGTGGCCACATAGAATAGGCAGAGATTGGTACCCTTTTTCTGTAAAGGGCTGGATAGTATATATTTTACATTTTGCAGGCCATGTGGTTTCACATATAACCAGGGAAATCTACCCTGCTAGTAGGAAAGCAGCCATAGAAAATATTTAAATGATGGGCATGCCTGCGTTCCAAAAGAACTTTATTAATGGATGCTAAACTTTGACTTTCATATAATTTTCACATGTAATGAACTACTATTCTTTTGATTTTAAAAAAAACATTTAAAAATGTAAAAACCATAGTTCGTGGGCCATTCAAAAACATGTGGTCATCCAAAAAATTCATGGGAAGGGGTTTGGGGCTGCAGTTTGGCCATCCTTGGTGGAGGCGCCTGTGGAACATTGTAAGGAACTGTGATTATTAACCGTTATTATTATTACTGCTAATCTTATTGACACATATTTCAACCTCCCACAGGTATGACATAGAGTGAAAATTTTGAATAGACAAAATACGGAGTAGTTTTAATTAAGAGACTTGGAGATAAGATATTCTAGAAAAAAAGTATGTTTGTCACGCTTTTCATACAGGCAAACCGTTTTTTTGGGAATGAGTAAATCTCTTAAAGTCACTGTCTTAAATTAATGTCATTGAATTTTTTGAAAATTTACTATTTAATCCACGATTGTGAATACTTTAACATGCATGATAGATAGAATTCGAACCCTTAAAAGAACTATTATCAAAATATACATATAATTAATGGGGCTGCTGGATGGCCCAGTCGGTTATGTGTCTGACTCTGAGTTTAGGCTCAGGTCACAATATCACGGTTTCATGAGTTTGAGCCCTGCAATGGGGCCTGTTTGGGATTCTCTCTCTCTTCTCTGTCTCTCCCCCTCTCTCTACCCCTTCCCCACTTGTGCTGTCTCTGAGTCTCTCAAAAGAAATAAACTTAAATAAATAAATAAATATATATATATATATATATATATATACACACACACATATAATTAATTCACATTTTTAAAATCCAAGCTAAATCATGGCCTATTAATTTAGAAAGGCCAAGGTAATTCATGGGACCGTGGTTAGTGGTTTTCCTCCTGTGCACTTGAGGTAATAAAAAATAAAAGATGAGTATTTTATTCCATGTATGTTAAACTTTTATTTTATTTTTTTTAAATGCAGCTGTATTGCTAACTTTGGTATGTGGAGTTTTTGGTGCCAAAAAAAGAAAAGGTTTTCCTGAAGATTTAGCACAGCAAAACTTAATCATATCAAACACAGAAGCACCTGGAGATGATAAGGTGGTAAGTGTTTTAAATGAGTATCTCTGAATATCTGCCATAATTTCTTTTACTGATTCTCCTGAAGTTATTTTGAAATTTAGGGGTTAACTTATGTTTTTAATTTGGTCAGATTTTGTAGGCATAAGTATTTTATCTGCCGATATTCAGATATTTATGTAGTGGCATTTATTAGAATTCTTAAAACATGTGTTGTTTTGGGGCACCTGGGTGGCTCAGTCAGTTGTGTCTGACTTCGGTTCAGGTCATGATCCCATGGCTTGTGAGTTCAAGCCCCGCATCGGGCTCTGTGCTGACAGCTCGGAGCCTGGAGCCTGCTTTGGATTCTGTGTTTCTCTCTCATTCTGCCCCTCATTCATTCATGCTCTGTTTCTCTCTCTCTTAAGAATAAATAAAACATTGAAAAAATTACAAAAAGACATGTGTTGTTTTAATTATCATTTTTCCACCCTCTAGTGCTATGATTTAAAACTTTTTGATGTGGATTTATTATAATAACAGTGTTTCAGCTGCTCTGTACCATGTACATTTCCAGATATCATTTGTTTCTCTCTTTGATCATATATAATGGGGGAAAAACCTACTAAAAGTTCTGACGATAAATTAAGAAAATACCAAAGAGATATATATTTTTATATGGTGGAGGGTAGATTACTTGGAAGATTATTGCCACTTTCTTTCCTTATGTATTTCTTGGGACTGCTGAGGTGCTTAGTACTAGGCTTCTTCTTTGGCGGCGGGGGGGGGGGGGCGCATATATTTCAAGAGTTCTTACAAGGCATATTTTTCCCTCAAAAAGATTTCAGTGTACTTGTGAGCAGTTGAATCTACTTCTATGGGAAAAATAAGTAGGAACATTTCAGTAAACATTGGCACCATGACAGAGCACTGTTAGTTCGAAGACACTTGTGATACATAAGTGCATTCATGTTGTCTGGATCAACCTGAAGGGCCTGGTGAAAGAGGTACAGATCACTCTGTAGCTGAAAGAGTGAGAAGGGGTTGAAAGTGGAGAGATTGTGGGAATAGTTAAAGAGGAGGAAAACAGCCTTAAGAATAAAACAGGAGGGGCGCCCGGGTGCCTCAGTTGGTTGAGTCTTGATTTCAGCTCAGGTCATGATCTTGCAGTTAATGAGCCGCCTTGGGCTCTGTGCAGCGCAAAGCCTGCTTGGGATTCTGTGTCTCCCCCACTTTCTACTCCTTCCCCTCTCACTCTCTCTCTCTCTCTCTCTCAAAAGAAATAAATAAACATGAAATTAAAAAATAAAGAATGAAAAAGGGGATGACAAAGTTTAGGGATTATTCAACAAATAGTAAAGAAGTTGTTTTGAGATGGAAGAAATGGTGTTTTAGAATAGAAGCTTGAAACTTAGGGTTTTGGGGGAGAGGATGTAAGAGATGGGGCTATCATATGCCACACTAAGGATTTGGGGTTTATCTTCTTGGAAAGGAAGGGCCAGTGAAAGTTTTTCTGCATAGATTGGCATAATGGGAACAGCATGATGCTGAGTCAGTAGGGTGATCAGTGAGAACAGGAAGACACTAAGGATGGGGAAGTTCAAGGATTAGAATCTTGCTATAGTTTAAGCAGGCGATAACTCTAGTAGTCTAATGATAACTGGAAAATTAAAATAAGGATAATCAATATTTCCAATATGTAAATGATAGCTTATTAACTCTAGAGTAACAAAATAAAAAGTGAAGCCAAAGTGACAGAGGCCACAGCCAGGGACAGTGACTTCATATCAAGCCTTTGATATGTCAAAGATACCTTTCTTACTGACTTTCTCTCTTTAACCTCCTCCCACCATCATGCAAAGTCATAGCCCTCCTGTGCTTGACATGCCTCCATGTGGAGCCCTGTAATTATTTTTCCATTCAGAAAATCCATTTAGTCCCTGATAGTCCTTGGCTCAAAGTAAGATCTTATTTTATATCTGAGAATGGAATGATTGAGATGTTCTTCATATTTATTCTTTACCATTTGATGCTGGAGCTGATGGTATTAATTGGCCATTTCACCATAACATACTCACACCTATTTACCTGTTCTCTGTTAGGAGCACTTCTCAGAAGGACTTGGGATTATTAATTTATACCAGAACATAATTTTAGGCATATTTTTGCAAAATGTAACAGGGGCGCCTGGGTGGCTCAGTCAGTTAAGCATCTGACTTCAGCTCAGGTCAGGATCTCGCAGTTTGTGAGTTCGAGCCCGGTGTCGGGTTCTGTGCTGACCGCTTAGAGCCCAGAGCCTGCTTCAGATTCTGTGTCTCCCTCTCTGCCTCTCTGCCCCTCCCCACTCACGCTCTGTCTCTTTCAAAAATAAATAAAACATTAAAAAAAATTTTTTTTTAAATGTAACAAAACTTTGTAGTGAATGGGTAAGCTCATTTTAGTACAATGAGTAAAGATGATGATGTTACTTTTAGAGCTAAGTTTAAGTCAGAGGCAGTTCAGATGGGGTTAGGAGCTGGTTGAAAAGTCAGGACTGGAGAAGTTAAACCTGGAAATCATTGACGTGGAAAAGGAGCTGTTGATACCATGTGAGAATAAACTTTGGGCAGAGCACCTGGAGATGGTCAGGAAGGAACAGAGAATAGAATGTGAAACAAGGAACTGTGGACTCAGCTTTGGTTTTAGTTTATCTTCAAGTCTCCCGGTATTAGCTTGCGTGATCTCTGAACATGTATTTATAATGACAAAAATTATACCATCAAGGAGATTTGATAATCAGGATTTTTTTTTTTTTTTTTTAAATAGAATTTCAAGGTAGCAACAACCTAAGCAAAAAATATAGGGCAGCAGCGCCACCAAATGGCTACTTTTTAGTTCTCCTTTCTGGTATAATTTTCTAAGGCAATGAGATACTATGTATGACATTTATAGATACATTTCAGACTCTGAAATATCTGAAACTCCAAATCATCTGAACTTGAAAATCTTCCAGTTTAGTTAGAGACTCTGCATATTCAATAGAAGAAAAACAAATTGGCAAGAAGATGGCACAACGGAGCCTGATTTTAATGGAGGTCTTGTCTGAAAGTAACGGTTTATAATTAGAACTGACACCCTGAGGTTGCCACAGTAACTCGACTTCTCACCCATGGCCCAGACTTCCAACTGAGGTTCCAGCATTAAGTTACTGTTGAATCAAGTCTTTTTCATCTTCAAACATTCCCTCAACTCTGTCTGCTCTAGTTCCCTCCATGTCTCTTTTTCTTTGAAACTGAACTCTTTGAGAGATTTAATACTCGATTTCTCCATGACATTCGTTCCTGTTCATTCAGCACTTCGTGGAAATTCTTTTGACACAGATCACCAGTGGCCACTCTTTTACTTGAATCTGAGAGGTTATTACTTTACTCGGACCAGTTCTTAAACAGCTTTGATGTTTTCTCCTTACCATAATCCTCTCTGCATGGCTTCAGAGTTTGTCTTTTGGATTCCTTCATTCTTTCAGTTGCTATTTCAGATCAGTTCTGTCTTCTAATTCCTTTACCAACCCCTTAAAACATTTGTTCTTGTGTTCTGTTATTAGCCTTCTTTTTGTTTAGTCTACCATTTTCCCTGGGTGTTATAATTTATCCCTGTGACTTCAACTACCACCTATATGGTGGTGACTTCTGGAATTATAGCGTCAGCTCAGCTCCCCTACCTGAGCTCCATATTCATATATGCATTGTGGACATCCACAGGTTTCTTAAACTTGCCATGCCCCAAATTGAATTGTTCCCCCTCCTCTCACCCACAAGCACATCCTTCATCCCAACTTCAGGGAATTATGCCATCTGGAGTTGCACAAGCAGAGCACATAGGAATAATTCCTTCCATTTGCTGCTTCATCCATCTAACTGCCAGTAAACTTTGTATGGGGTCCAGCCACTGTGAGTCATCTTTGCTTCTACTTTGGCTTAGATCCTTATCATGGTTCACCTAGAATGGTTCAGGTGATATCTGTGATATCTCTCTGATATCTGTGACACTCAACTTATTGTCTCCTTATTTGTCTTTTACATTATTGCCTAGAATGACTTTTTAAAAATATGTGCCTTGCCTGTCTATTAAAACCCTTCTTTGAGTCTCCGTAATCTTCATGATAGTCTATATTTTTTAGCATGGCATATGGATCTTTATATTCTCTGGCCTTTTATAACCTCTCCACTTCTTCTCTCACCCTGAACCCTATGTGGCAGCCACTCTCAACAGGCTGAAGCTGAAGACCCCCAAAGCACCCCGTTGCCTTTGCCTGTAGACCTTCCTGCAGGTGGTGGTTTTTTCCTCCCATTTCTCAGTCGGAGCCCCTACTCTCAGACTTCTCCACTTACTCTCTCTGGATGTGGATTTTAATGTGTTCCTCAGTGTTTCTATAGCATTCTGCATTCGCCTACGTATACATTCTTAAAGTAATCATCTGATTTTTCTGCCTCACTGGAATAAGAGCTTCTTAGAGCTGGTGAGGGATCATGCCCATCTTTGTATCCCTAGACCGGGCACACAATTAGAAAATACAAATGTCTGTTAATGAACGGATGAATCAATAAAACGTTGAATAAACATTCTCTCTCCCTTGCCTTCTTATCACTTGGGATCCATTTCCTCCTGATACAAATGGTCTTATTTTATTTTATTTCAGTGTTCTGCCAATGGGTTTATGACCCAGACAGTCAATAACTCTGGCCAAGGCTTTTGCGGTACCATGGGATCAGGAATGAAGAATGGAGGGCAGGAGACCATTGAAATGGTGAAAGGCGGACACCAGACCCTGGAATCGTGCCGGGGGACGGGGCATCATCACACCCTGGACTCCTGCAGGGGAGGACACGTGGAGACGGACAACTGCAGACACACCTACTCCGAGTGGCATAATTTCACCCAGCCCCGCCTTGGTGAAGTGAGTTTCCCTCAGCGTTTCCATTCTACGGTTTAAATATCCAAGTGTAGAACAAGAGGAAATTGAAATTAGCATACAGTTGCAGAAGTTGCTTTTCCCTATGTATCTTTTCAATGTATCTTTTCTCTTTCATTCTCTGGTCCTTCCCAGCATTGCCCTCCTCCACGCCTCCCCACCCCCATGCCCTTTGATTTTGTTACATTATTTAACATAAAAGAGATTTTATTCCATCTGTCATATTTCTTTCAATTTCTAAAATCTCATGAGATCTGGAAGTTTCTAATATCCAACCTAAAGCCACATGCCACTTCTAGATGTAGTTTACCTCAGGAATTATTTTCATATAGAAGAATGTGAAAAAAAAATCTTACTCCCTACAATCACAAAACTCCCCCAATCAAATCTACATCTCTCTCTGAAAAAAAAAAAAAAAAAAAACATCTGCACACAATTCTAGGATGAACATTAAATAATATGAGCTGTATAAACTATATTTAATGTAAAAAGCACCATTCATATATAAAACATTTTTATTCAGGGGACAGCAAGGATGTAAAACAAAGGAGGGATTAAATCATCATTTTTGAGTCCTGGGACCACATCAAAATCCCCTGGAGCTTTTAAAAGATATTAATGCCTGTGCTCCACCTTGAAGGATTTGGATTTAATTGGTTTGGCTTATTATTATTATTATTATTTTAAATTTGTATTTATTTTTGAGGGTGGGGGAGGGGCAGAGAGAGAGGGAGACACAGAATCTGAAGCAGGCTGCAGGCTCTGAGCTGTCAGCACAGAGTCCAATGTGGGACTGGAACCCATGAGATGGGAGATCATGACCTGAGCCCAAGTCAGACACTTAACTGACTAAGCCACCCAGGCGGCCCTAGTATTATTATTTTTAAAACTCCTCAGGCAATTCACATGTGCCACCTGGGTAGAGAACCACTGGATTGAATATTCTTCCTGGTACTAAGTTTTCTTTTTATCAGAGTGTGCCAGTACCATTGTAACACCAACAGTGGACCAGAAGCCCTTAATCCTTTAATGGATTGCAACTAGGCACCTTTCTGTGACGCGGCTATAGCTTATGGCATGTCCATAGCATATTTTTTTCTCGTCAAATTCAAGTGTTAATCTCTTTTCTGTTTCTAGACAGTCAGTATTCATGTAAGATCAGGCTGGGAAGGAGTGAAGCTTAAGAAGCACTCCTAGGGGTGTTCTTTAATGTGCACATCACATAATGGGATACGAGGCTGAAGCGGTCGTGAAGAAAGACACTTGATAACATAAGCCAAGGAAATAAGCTCTGGGCTAGAGAGGCAGGGGGCACACAGGTGAGGAGGAGGAGCTGGGGGGTTAGACAAGCTGGCCAGTAACAGACTGTGAGGGTGGATGTGGCTGAATGCATGGCCTCTCCAGTGCAAAGGGCTGGTTTTTGCAATCCGGGTTATGTTGAGTATTTTTAATTTCACTAAAATGTCTTGCGCATCTCTCTATTTTGTCATGTTTTGGCTATCTCGGAAAACGTCATTCTGAAACCAATGTGATAATTCTTGCCTACTTTAAAACTGCATGTAGTAGTGGTTTTAGTTAATGTTTTTTGAATATTTACTATGTGCTGGGCGAAGGAAGAGTATTTTTCATGCGCTATTATGTCATCATTATCGTGAGATAGTCACTGCGTATGTTCCCATTTTAGATGTAAAGAGAGTGAGAAGTGAGACTGGGAGATGTTTAGTGACCTGCTCAAAGTCACATACGTAGCTGGTACAGCCAGAGCTGGGACTCAAAACCCGGACTGTTCCGACATCCAACGTCAAATTCTAGGCCACCACGCATAGTGTCACCGTTTTGTGGATTAGCCCGAACTCCAGATAGAAAGTTTAGAGTTAAGCATTTAATGATAATTTAAATATACATAAATATAACATTTGTATATATATAATTTTTTTTATTTGTATGGATTACTAGAAATGTAACATATACTGACTTTATGGTATGGTTGTGATATCGACCAATCATGTGCATTTTTTGTATGTAGGACTCCATTAGAGGACACACTGGTTAAAAATTAGACATAAAAGGTAAATAAAATAATAAATTTTATGTTCATATGTTTAAGAATACTTAAAATAATACAACAATACAATCCTTTTTTTTTGTTTGTTTATTTTACAGAAATTGCATCTGTGTAATCAGAATGAAAACCATGTGCCATCTCAAGATTATGTCCTTACGTATAACTATGAAGGAAAGGGATCTCCAGCTGGTTCTGTAGGGTGCTGCAGCGAAAAACAGGAAGAAGATGGCCTTGACTTTTTAAATAATTTGGGAGCCAAATTTACTACATTAGCAGAAACATGCACAAAGAGATAATGTTAATGTGCTACAATGAGATGTGTTTTTGCCAGACATTCTGGACGTTTCCAAAAGGGATATTTAAAGTTCAATTTCAATTGCTGATATATACATATATGTATATATGTACATACATATATGTATATATTTAGCTAGATATATATTAGAATTTCAATTTCTAATATATATAGATATGTGTTTTTAACATATATATTAGAAAAATAGATATGAAGTTTTCTAAATTTTTAATTGTACTATTTACCAATTTGTAGTTTTATAGCAATTTGTTGCTTATCTTTTCCAAGAAGTTTGAAATGTTAAAACGTATTTTGCCTTCTTTATTGCAAAATAAATAGACAGCTAGCAAAATCATGCTGTAACATTGGATTTAAGGTCTATAAAGGATCTGCTATTCTTTATAGATAGCTTTCCAACAAATGTGTTTAGTTAATATCAGTCCAATGATAACTATGCTGTACTTGATTGAATATAGAACAGCTATCTGGGCTAGAAATTCTGTTCTTATTCCAGATTTAAGTTAATAGGATTATATCAAACATTATGGTAAACTGTACTGCAATTTTTAGCTCTTTAAAAATTTTGTACCACTGAGTTAGTAGCTCCAAAGACCACTAGAATTTCATTTTCCTTCTGGTTGGCAACTAGATCATGAAGGGCAGTTAGTTCTGTCTGCTTGGTTTCCCTAATAAGGTCTTAAAAAATACATAGCCACCATGTTAAACTACAACAGGAAATTGTAGACTGAAAAATTGTGTTGTTTTTATGCTTTTGAGTGTGTGCTTTATGGTTTGGAGAAGGATTATTATGAGGAATATATCTAAGTTTCCTTATTCTCAAGAAAGAGAACTATGTTCACTATACAGAGTTATTGTCAGTATTTGAACAAAAAACACCAAAGATCTTCTGTTGAGATTGTAATCCTAAGTATAAACATCTTTTTCCCTGAGATTCAGGACTACTGAAGATATAGAGAGAGTAGAGAGATAGATAGATACATAGATAGATAGGAGAGAGAGAGAGAGAGTGATATCCCCCACTTTTCAAAAGTTCATGTTACGCCACTTCACTTGCATGAAAACCTTGCATTACTACCTGTTTTTGCTAACCTAAAGGTACCTGAAGAAGAATTTTGCTTATATGCAAAAAGAGAGGATAGCATTTAGCGTTTACCTTGCAGTGAGCCTTATAGAGGCAGCGTGTACCCAGAGCAGAGAAGGGGGGCCCGCCAAGCTCCTTCCCCCGGGGAACTTCACTCAGCATCTCAGTATCAAGCTGCCTCAGCTTTGAACTGTGTCTGTGAGCATCTCTGCTTTATCTCCGTTTATTTTGTACATCACTTAGTAAGATGTGTCCTCAGGTATCAGAGAAGCCTAAGAGAGGTTAAATTTTGGGACTGGGAACACTAAAAAAATTTTCCATGTGGATGAATGGTAATTGCTTCTTTGCTTTATGCCATTTCGGTTTATGAAAGTTTTCATAGGAATGCTCTACTTTTGGATAAGGATAAACACACACACACACACACACACACACACATATTACTTAATGCAACATTTAAAATAAAATGAAAACCAAAAGGGAGGATGATGATATAGAGCCGAATGTATCTGACAATAGGAATCTAAAGTTCTAAAAAGAGAGAGCCTCTTATACTTAGTTCTTATGTGCTGCATTAACTAAGCATATTAGGAAATTGTTCATGTACATTTGGGTAATTTCTTTAAAATTGTATACAGTTAGGGGCGCCTGGGTGGCTCAGTTGGCTAAGCGTCCAACTCTTGATTTCAGCTCGGGTCATGATCTCGTGGTTGGTGAGTTTGAGCCCTGCATCGGGCTCTGGGCTGATAGCGTGGAGCCTGCTTCACATTCTCCATCTGCCTCTCTCTCTGTCCCTTTCCCACGCTCACTCGCTCTCTCTCTCAAAAATAAACTTAAGAACAATTTTTTAAATTGTATGCAGCTAATTAAACTTCTCTGGTTTCAGTGGGAAGGGAAGAGGGAGCTAGGTGGAACAGTAGCCTTGCTTCACAGTTTCTTTCTGCATGCACAAATGTGGAGCCAGCTGGCAAATGGCTGTTCCAGCTCAGGCTCCCTGACTCCCACCAGCAAGGCTCCAGAGATGAAATGCTTTTCTTGGAGCTAATACTGAACGCTTTTAAAAACCTAATTCTGGTAAAAAGATTCTATCACCGTTTTCCTTCCCTTTTCTATTAATCAACATTTGTAAAATTTAGAGCCGATAAACCCTGCTGTGTTGGTCAGATTTTAAAGGATAAAGGGAGCTGGGAGGGGGGCACAAATCTTACTGAAGGGACTGAGTGGGGCATGACCATCCTAAGATTCAAGACCTCAAACCCATCACCATCTGCTGTGTTCTAATTCAAGCCTGGGAATTGTAAAATGCCACTTCCCCACTCACTGCCCTGTTTTTTTGTTTTGTTTTGTTTGTTTTTGTTTAAAAATTTTTTTCTTAAATATTTTATTTATTTTTGAGACAGAGAGAGACAGAGCATGAGCAGGGGAAGAGCAGAGAGAGAGGAAGACACACAATCTGAAGCAGGCTCCAGGCTCTGAGCTGTCAGCACAGAGCCTGACACGGGGCTCAAACCCACAAACCGTGAGATCACCACCTGAGCCGAAGTTGGACGCTTAACTGACTGAGCCACCAGGTGCCCCTCACTGCCCTGTTTTAAACTGATGTTGGTGTGATTCAAAAGAAATCCAGCTCTCCCATCCATCCCCTTTCTTTAATCTCTCTCCCAATGCGATCAATAACACTTAGGTGGTGAATACTCCAGGCTGTCAATCACCCTGTAGTATGAATTAATTTCTATGAGCTTGCTTTCTTACAAGGGTGTTTTAAGTAATAGAAGAAATAGAAATTTTGAATACAGGAAAGAAAAAGACCCAGTGGTCATTTGGGAACACAGGGAACTTAGGGGGAGTGCAAGTCCACGTGTGGTATTTGGACAGTCAGCAACATGAAAACCCAGGCCTTCGAGGGCAAGGAGAGAGACCAATAAAGAGACACCGAGTGGTAGTAGAGACAAAATTAGTTGCTACTTAAGGTTTTCTAGGCCAGGCTCCCCCTTTGCCTTCTTTTCTCAGGCCAGTGGTGGCTCCCATTTAAGTTTGGTGAAATATCACCAACCCTTTTTCCATGCCTCACCTTATTTGGAGTGTGGAATCAAGGGAAAAGCCGGCTGCATGTCAAGTCTTCAGGCATTTACAGAACGGGCCCAAACTGGCTGCGCAGAACAAACGGGGCATTCATGGGGAATACATTCTTCCTGATGTTGCCCTCTGGGCCCTGAGCTACAATGTCTTCAATTAAATGTGTGTCTCAATTTTTATTTGATTCTCAATTTTTATTTGTTGCCACTTTTCCCATTTTCTAATTTCCCCCCCAAATCTAGATTTTACAGACCTAGACTTTGAAAAGGGTACTTTTCTTTCTTCCTTATAAGGGTCTTCTTATGTCTAATGTAAACATTTTTAACATGAGGCATTCTTCTTTCCATATATATGTAAGGGGGAAATTATGCTAGTTTAGTGTAAAAATAACTTTCATTTTTTTTCCAGTGAATGTTCTTGAATTTTTAATGTCAATGTACAGATTGTTTTTTCATATTTTTATAAGGAAGCAGTTAACTGTCTAAAATGCAGTGAGGTTTGGTTTGTAGCATTTTTAACAGAATTTTGAAGTTTGCTATTAAAAGGAATTGCTTTGCTTTTAAAGGAACATGGCAGGTTAAAATAAGCAAAAATTGAATGTATAAAGTAATAGTTGCAGATATAGAATGTAATGAAACTGTTAACTTGATAATCTTGTCTTTGCCGTATTTAGAGATAAGATGATTCCAAGGTGATCATGTTGTAAAATTGTGCTTAAGACTGGCATGAAAATAGATCCTCAAGAGTGTCTTCATTGTGTTCATTGTATTCATTACTGGGATAATATTTTAGGGAATGGGTCATTATCAAATTGTCCATATATTTACGTATTAAGCTATTTGGGGGGAGAGCACTATTTGGGGCATAGCTTTACAGATGATATCTATCTGTATCTCTCTAGCTGATTTTTCTTGGGTAAAGAAGTATTGGAAGGTGGTTGTAATTGTAGGGTGTTCCAGAAATAAGATGCTGATATAGCATTCTTACCTGGAGCTGTGCAGTCAAGGGGAAGCATCATGAGTTCAAAAAAAAAAAAAAAAAAAAGCAAGCAATATTCCGATCTTTGTTCTGTCACTTACAGAGTATATGACCTTCAAGCTTTGTTCACAACCAGATTATGGTGCTGTGTACCTCACAGCAAATCTTTTCCCTAGCCGTGTATGTGTCTGCTTTCCCACAAAGGTAAGACTGACCATTTCAAAAATGGTTGTATCAAAAGCTTTAAATTGTAGTGTAAACTCGAGCCATGATTTCAATTTCAGGAACTTTTATTGTGATTATTATTTTTGTGTCTAAGTATTTGTCTTTAAGAATGCTCATTGAACTTTTTGTTTCTTTTCTTTTCTTTTTTTTTTAAGTTTATTTGTTTATCTTGAGAGAGACAGAGACAGAATGAGCGGGGAAGAGGCAGAGAGAGAGGGAGACAGAGAATCCCAAGCAGACTCCATGCTGCCAGCACAGAGCCCAACATGGCACTCGAACCCATGAAACCATGAATCAAAACCAAAAGTCAGTTGCTTAATGCACTGAGCCACCCAGGTGCCCCGAATTTTTGTTTCTGATATCCAAACATTTGGTAAATGCCAAGCATCCAGCAGAATTGATATGGTCAGAGTGGTGAGAATGGATGCCTCTAGAGTCAGACTTTTTGCAGTCTCAGTCTTAGTCTGAGTTTTCTCACCTTTTTAAAAAAATTTTTTTATGTTTATATATTTCTGAGACAGAGAGAGACAGAGCATTAGTGGGGGAGGGGCAGAGAGAGAGGGAGATACAGAATCAGAAGCAGGCTCCAGGCCCTGAGCTGTCAGCACAGAGTCCAACGCGGGGCTTGAACTCACAAACCATGAGATCATGACCTGAGCCGAAGTCGGTCGCTCAACCGACTGAGCCACCCAGGCGCCCCGAGTTTTCTCATCTTTAAAAGCAAGATAACAATACCAACCTCAAGGGGTTAATGGGACGATTGAATGAGTTACTATATTCATAGCATGTAGAACTGAGAAGAGAAGTGGGCAAAAGTGAGAAGGAAATCTGGCAAGGGCAGATAAAAAAAAGGGGGTCAACCAGATGTCCAAGACCAGATGCTCCCCTTGAATGGTTTTGATTTTGGTAATCTTGCTTACCTCCTGCACTCCTGCATCTACCAACTGCCCGAGTAGCACCACTGATAAGTGCCCCCTCCCCTTTTTCATTTTTTCCCCTTGAGCCCCTACAATCCCAGCCATAAAAAGAGGCTGATGCCAAGGTTCGGGGCTCAGCCTGTGGAGATGACTCCGCTGCAGAAGACTGCAGAAGAAACAGTCTTTTCTGATTCCCCGAGTGCATGTCACTCGTCTCCTCCTGGGCACCGAGTATTTGTGGTAACAGAGCACTGCCTGTACATAGTGAAGGATGTGCAAGTGTTAGGTATACAGGCAATGAATTCATGTTGTTGAATTTACTAAAATATTTAATCTCTTTTTAAGGAAAAGTTTATGCTTCTATGTATAAAAAAAGATCTGGATAGATTCTTTCCAGACAATGGAATTATGGTTGATTTGTATTTTGTGTTCATCTTCTACAACGAACATTGATAATATTTTATTTATTTATTTATTTATTTAAAAGAGTTAATCCCAGCTCTAGACAGCTTCGTTATGACTCTTGCGTTAGTCAGGATTAAGGTTGGCTTGTGGACAGAAAACATGGTGGCAGCGACTTAAGCAAACACTATCCAGATTAAGTTTGTAGGTTTAGCTGTTCTTTTTCTTTTTTTTTTTTAAGTTTATTTATTTTGGGAGAGAGTGCATGAGCAGGGGAGGGGTACAGAGAGAAAGGGAGGGAGAGAATCCCAAGCAGGCTTCACACTGTCAGTGCAGAGCCTGATGCGGGGCTTGAACTCACCAACTAGGAGATCATGACCTGACGGGAAACCAAGAGTGGGACGCTTAACCACTGAGCCACCCAGGTGCCCTGCAGGTCTAGCTGTTCTGTTTGCTTATTTTGATTTCATTTAATTTGAGCCTCAGAACTTTTGTTTTCCCCGTATTGTTTTTTTTTTCTTTTAATTATGGTAAAATTCACATAACATAAAATTCACCTACTTAAGGCATTTTAATGATTTTGCTTTAAAGTAATGCCCCTACTTGAACCATTTTGAAGTGTAGAGTTCAGTGTCATTCGTTCAGAATCTGGTGCAGCCATCGACACTAACGAGTTCCAGAACATGTTCATCCTTCAGTTCCCAGAAAGGAAACCCTTTAAGCTGCCAGTCTCGTTTCCCCATTCTCTCAGCTCCTCGAAGCCACTAATCACCAAGCCCAGTGGTGGTTGCTCTGGGCTGGTGGAGGTGGGGAGGAAATGGGGAGTTGCTGTTTAATGGGGATAGAGTTTCAGTCGTGCAAGATGAAAACGCAACCTCGTGCTTACAGTTAACAATGCTATACTGTGCAGGTAAACCTTTGAAGGTAGGTCTCAGCTTGAGTGTTTTTCACCACGTTGGAAAACAACAATGACCACCATAAAAGAAACATACTTCCTTTCAGGATAAACTGGTTTTGCAGTGTTCTTTGGGCGAGGTCGTTTCCATGAATCCTCAAGGTAGGAGAGGCTGGGTGTTCTGCCTTTGCCTCCAGCTCTCAAGGTGTCAAGGCTCCTTTTCAATGATCTGTGAGAGCAGAGGACACACCCTTCAGTCACACCTACCTACCTCAGCTGTGCTCCAGTACCGACCGGAAAGATACCTGGGGCTGCTCAAACCTGTGGGCAGTGCCTGGAAGCACTGTCGTTACTCTACGGGGACCTCAAGAACAGAAGGGTCTTTGGAAGCCACTTTGAAAAATGCAAACACGGGCAGAAATACCGGCAATCTATCTGTCCTGTAATTGTTCTTTGTCTCCTGAGTACATTGCAACCATAGCGGGAGGTAAATATGCACCGCGGATATTATGAGCCAGTAGTTTACATCAGGGGAAAGTTATTATAAGCCAGCAGTTTACGTCCGGGGAAAGCTAATAGGTCCAATATGATGCCAGAATAAACTTGAGTATTTGTTACTAACTTCCCACATGATTTGTATTGATTTCACTTTCTTTTCAAAGTACATTAAGCTAAAGATACGCTGTGTGAGATTAGTGTATTTACATTTATTTCATTAAAAGATTTACATTCTAACCTTAATAGATTCACTTCCTGTATAGAAGTAAATCTGAGTCTATGGAGTTAAACCGCATTGCTGGTTACAGAGTTCTGCTGAGACTGGCCTTCTGGCTTCATACACCATGCAAGTTTCTCTGACATGATGCGGCAGGTTCCAAGCTAAAGGGCAATTTCACAGAAAGTCCCAATTTCAATTTCTAATTGAAATTTCTGTGGTTTCTTCCCCCTTAATATGGATCATCACAGACAAGTTAAAGCAAATACGTAATAATATAAGGTTACTTGGGGAAAGGCAGGAAAATGGCTTAAGTATATTAGACATAGGGAGAGAAAGAGTAGAGAGGAAAAAAATGATGTGAATTTTACTGGAACCAAGCTGGGTGGGTTAGTCAACATTTCTGTTCTGTGATTCTAACTTGGTGAAGCTGGATGTATCTGATCGACAAGGAGAATGTGTCCGAGAGCGAAAAAGGAACACCTTTTCCAGTCCAATTCTCAACACACTGTGTTCTTTATAAGGGAACCCTCCCTCCCTCCCACCCTCGTGCTTCAGAAAGATCATACATCATTTTGAAGGAATTCTGTTATATATGTGTTTCCTTGGGCTACAGATAATATCCATGATCACAAATTCAGATGTACAAAATGTCAGTATTTTGTCATAATTTGTCTTTGTCTTGACACCCCCACCCAACAACCCCTATTAGGGTTCGCCCTCACTCTCGTGTATTCGCAAGTCGTGTCTGAGTTTCAGAGAGTTTATGTTACTTGCAGCAATTGGGAATCAGAGTGAAGGATTTCTGGTCCTGAGATCTTAAGAACCAGAATATCCCCCCACTTTTTTCAATATATTTACTAACTCTCAAAAAACTTGTATGCTCTTATAACCCATCTTTCTGACTGGATTTGCTAAGTAATCTAAGAATTTGAATCCATTCAAATTATTGAATCAAAGTATTAGCTCAGCCAGCCAATTAGTCTAATTTCCTATCTTCAATCTACACACCAACACACATACCAGATATGTAACAATAGAATAAGATTATTATCTTGACAGATGAGGCTAAGACAACATAAGAACAATGCTCAAGGGGCACCTAGGTGGCTTGGTTCGTTAAGCATCCGACTTCAGCTCAGATCATGATTTCATGGTTCATGAGTTCAAGCCGCACCCACGTCAGGCTCTGTGCTGACAGCTTGGAACCTGGAGCCTGCTTCGAATTCTGTGTCTCCCTCTCTCTCTGCCCCTCCCTGACTCACGTTCTGTCTCTCTCTCTCAAAAAATAAATAAACATTAAAAAAAATTAAAGAAAAACAATAATGTAAGGAGAAGAACAACAAAACAAACCAACACATACAAACACACACACACACGTATACACAAACAAAATAGAACTTTTAAATTTGAATGCAATTTCTGTTGTTCTTTTAAATGGTACAAAAATTGCTGGGCCCAGCTTGGGAAAAGACTTACCATGTAACTTGGATAAGCTTGCTAATCTCTCTGTGTTTCAGTTTATTGTCTAAAGCAAGGCTCTTCATTCATTCATTCATTCATTCAGTCAATCATTCAATCAGTCAGTCATTGGCAATTATTTCTTGGTCACCTACCATATGCTAAGTCTAAGTCTAGATGCTAAAGGTACAGCAGTGAATAAAATAGCCAAAGTCCGTGTTCTCACAACTGCATCCCAAGAAGATAATAAACAAATATACAAATATGTGCTTAATGTCATGCTGTAATAAATGGTACAAAGAAAAATTAAACAATAAGGAGCAGAGAATAATGGGAGATTTTTATTTTATTAAGAGTTATAGAAAGTCCTTGTGTAGGTGACACTTGAGCAAAAACCTGAAGGGAGAGATTAAGCAAGTCATGTTGTTATAAGGGCAGGGGGTGGGAGAGAACATTCTGAGGAAAGGAAACCACTAACACAAAGGCCCTGAGGTAGGATTCTGCTTGGCATATTCCACAAAGCTAGTACAGTGGAACTTGAGGGGAAGAGTTGGAAGAGGTGGGATGAGGAGGGCAGTGAGAAACCCAATCATCCAGGGTTCTGTGATTATAATAGTGGTTTGGGATCTTTGAAAAGGCGAGAGCCTATTGGGGGCTTGAGTTAT
Organism: Lynx canadensis; assembly: GCF_007474595.2. Taxonomy (NCBI): domain Eukaryota; kingdom Metazoa; phylum Chordata; class Mammalia; order Carnivora; family Felidae; genus Lynx; species Lynx canadensis. Next base: position 41,735,023 of record NC_044314.2, read on the forward strand.
AACAATGCCTACACCGTATGTAAAATGAGTTAGCATGTACACAAGATTTTCTTCTTTCTCTTCCTCTTCTTCACCACCTTATTTTCTTTTCTAAATATTCTTTTCCTCCTCAGTTTCTTTCTTCCCTTCTTTTCCTTCTCTTCCTGCTTGACCTCCTCCTCCTCCTTGTCCTCCCCCCCCTCCCTTTCCTTTTTGTCTTAGATGCTGCCTGCCAGAATTAGAACTGAGTTTGCATCCTAACTTTGCCACTTGCCAGATCCTCGCATTTGCACATATGGTGGAGGCACCCATGTGAATGACTTGGGAATATCACAGGAAATGCATAATTAGGCATAAACCAGCTGGTCTTTTTGAGAACCTAAGTTGCTAATGTCAGCATTTGGCCTCTTGTTCCTCTTCTAACAATGAGAATCTGACTTGTCTTCTGACATGTCTTTATAGCTATGAGCCTGATCTGATTTCAGATCTGATGTTTGCCTTCTGGCTGGTTTATATGACCCTTGACGCTTTGTCTCCACCCCAAGTCAATCCGTTCTGGCTACAATGCTTGAAAAATATCCCTTTTAGGCAGAGCCTGCTTGTCCTCTCTAATCTTTCATCATGACTTGGGCCTTCTATATTCCACTGTCTAGGTTTCTATTCATCTCTGTACCAGCAGCCCTATAATTTTATGTGCTGGTAGGAAGGGTAAAAGACATAAATATTCATGTTCCCAGGAGCCTACCAAATAAATATGCTGAACCATCTCCTTGATGAGTAAGCAGATTTTAAACTGCAAAGATCTCAAGGAGATAAAATTTGGCAATATAGCTACATTTATTATAGATTAAAAATCATCTCCATTGTGTTTACTGACTTTCACCATAAAAAGAGATGACACTTGTTAAATTATTTTGCTAGAGAGCTAATTTTCTCTTTGGGTTTATTTATGTGTCCAAATGATATGTTTTGGATATTTTAGGAAGACATCAATATGACTAGTGTATGATACAATGATTATTAATGCATTTTATCTATTCCTAATTATGTCAGCTGTACCCAAACTCACAGTTAATTCAGTTTCCTTTTTTTTTTCTTTTCCCTTCTCTATTTAAAACGAAACGCTTTATTTCACACACCATAAGAGCTCAGTGCAATTCATGTGTGGTGGATAGATATTTATAAGTGCTTTCTTCCTGCTGCTGCTGCTTATACCAAACATGAATCAAATAAATGTACTTGAGATGGTTTCTATGAGAAAATTAATTTATTTTTCATACCTTGCCACCATTAGGTGAAAATCCCAGTTTGGGGCTACGGGCTATTTTTCAAAACTTATATTTTAAAATTAATGAGGTTAAGAATTCAGGATAGAGACCAAATATATAAGTGTCTTTTTTCCACTTCTCTTTAATTTCCTACTTAAAATAATACTTGCTAAACCTGCAGCTATCCACGCTTATACCTCTGTTGGCAGGGTGACTTTTTTTTTCTTCCCCGAATCAGGGCAGTTTCAAAAAAATGGGAATTTTTTTCCAGGCAGAGTTGTAGATTTTAGTAATTTCACTATGACCCTTGAGACAGAAATAATGGGCAATGGTACCCAGTGTATTAGTTTATTCTTAATTCAAGGCAGTTTTAACAGACAGATCTCTTTCCATTCTTTAAGAGCACCATTGCACGGCAAGTTGGCATAATTTCTGGACTCTGAAATTTCTCAGAAGAATTTTACAAAGTACTTTTTTGGAAGTGACATAGACTCATAAATCTCTTGTCAGAGATTTCACTCTGAATAAAGTAAGAGTCCACTGGTGACTTTTAATCAGACGAGAGACGTGAGTTACAATACCAGTCCCCACCTCATTGGATCGCTCTGATTACCTTGGCCAGGACAGTACTTAGAATATTGCCTGGCCCGGAGTGAGCATTCAGCAAATGTGAGCATTTGTTTGGTTGCTCAGTTTTACTAGATCTAGAATCAGAACTGGGTTTGAAGTCCCAGCTTCATCACTTCCTAGAATCCCTCATCTATGATATTGTGGAGGCTCTCACAGTGACTTGAATGACCGTAATATCATGACCCAATGAAAAATACACTGAGGGTCATATACTAGCGGGTTACATTTAGAACCTTCACCCTCAGCAATTATTTGGCATCTTATCCTTAGTGATCCAAGAACCTAAACAGACAAAAAAACCTATTGGATGCTTAATCACCTGAATGTCTTGGCACAAGGGTTAAGATGCTATGTGTTAAGTAACAATGTTATACCTTACAGTGATCCTTGATCAAATTCTTTCTGTTAACCTAAAACATCCCTGCCCCTTTCAATGCGATTCATACTTTTTCTCTCTGGGAAGAGTAAACCCCATTAACATGAAATAAAATGTGATTTATTAAGTTAGCTTATTGAGGAGTTTCCTGGGAAAGAGAGGGCACAATCACATCCCCACCTAAGATCCCCTCCCTCTTTTCAGCTTCTTACAATTAGGGTGCATCCATGCTATGCCTTCTATAATCCTGCATGGTTTGCAAATATCTATAAACTAACCTGAGTCCTTGATGGTAACTAGTCACCCCACATCCCATACAATATTTGAAAACAAGTTCTAAAGCTTTTGCACGTTAGCATGAGCTCTTTCAAAGAATGTGTTTTTATTGATACTTTCTGAGATTTTTCTCCACTCACTTTTCAACTCACTGCTTCTTTATTCCTCAGAAGGTTTCGGATTTCAGCTGATTTTACTTGTCCTTGCATGCATGTTGTTGCCTGAGAATTACTTTTGTACATTCATTTTCTATTGTTGTGCAACAAATTAGCATGCATTGAGTGGCTTCAAACAGCACACATTTGTTCTCTCCACCCCATGGGGCAAGAGCTTGAGCACCGCTTAGTTACGCCCTGTGCGCAGGGTCTCACGAGGTTGTAACTAAGATGTTTGCTGGGCTATGGGCTCATCTGGAGGCTTGCTATGGAAGAATCGCTTCCAAGCTCTTTTAGGTTTTTGGCAAAACTCATTTCCTTGCAGCTGTAGAATTGAAGGTCCCCCACTTTGGGGCTGACTATTGTCCTTATCGGTTGCAGGTCCTTCAGGACGAGCAAGTGTTCAAAGCCACTCTATTTCCTTGTCCTGTGGATTTCCTCAACACATCTTCTTGCTTGTCTCTCCCTCCAGTCTGCTAAGCCACCTATTTACATAATGCAACCTAATCATGGCAGTGACATCCATGATCTTTGCCATATTCTATTGACCAGCTGCAAACGACAAGTCTAATCTGCATGCAGAGGGGAGGATGACACAAAGGCATGGACACCAGCAAACCATAGGGGGTCACTTCTGGGTCTGTTACCACAGCCTGTCTCCTGGTCTCACTGAAAATGGAACTTCAGGGTTTTATGTCTATTCTGCTCTCTCTCTCTCTCTCTCTCTTTTTTTTTTTTTTATTTAAAAAAAAATTTTTTTTTCAACGTTTATTTATTTTTGGGACAGGGAGAGACAGAGCATGAACGGGGGAGGGGCAGAGAGAGAGGGAGACACAGAATCGGAAACAGGCTCCAGGCTCCGAGCCATCAGCCCAGAGCCTGACGCGGGGCTCGAACTCACAGACCGCGAGATCGTGACCTGGCTGAAGTCGGACGCTTAACCGACTGCGCCACCCAGGCGCCCCTCTTTTTTTTTTTTTTTTTTTTTTTTTAAGCTTATTCACTAATTTTGAGAGAGACAGAGACACTGTGAATCGGGGAAAGACAGAGAGAGAGGAGAGAGAAAGAATCCCAAGCAGGCTCTGCACTGTCAGCGGGGCTCAAACTGAGGAAACTGCGAGATCATGCCCTGAGCTGAAACCAAGGGTCCAGACGCTCAACCAACTGAGCCCCTATTCTGCTTTGCTTTTAATGTTTCTTACTGCTGTCTTATGAATTCCCAAAGGAAAGGTAGAAAAACACTGACTTGGAGCTCTTTGTTAATTCTGAAAGCCCACTGATAGAAATTTTAATGATTTATCGAGGGCTCCCATTTCCTTGGGCCATATTATAGTTTTGGATATGTAATGTCTTGTATCTGTGTCGTAAACCCATCGCATTTTCTGTTGTAGCTGTTCTATCTAGATGCAGTTAAGATTATAATGTGCATCTGTAACGTTCACGATGATTGGGAAGAGGAAAGGAAGAAAGAAAACTAGTATCACTGAGTACCTGTTTGATAGTAGAATTTAATTCTGACATGTTACTGTACTTACCTAGGGTGTATTACCATTTTAACAATATTATGCCTTCTGATCCACAAAGATGAATTCTTCATTTATTATGATATTTCTTTCAACAATATTTTTCAGTTTTCACAGTACAAGTTTTACATTTCTTTTGTTCAATTTATTCCTGGTATTTTTTTTTTTTTTATGTTATTGTGAATGGAATTGTCTTCTTAAAGTCATTTCTGGATTTGTTGCAACAATAGAATTGTGTATATTGATCTTGTATTTCCTGTTTGTGTCGCTTTGTTTTAGGTTCATCTCTCATATACTTACATATTCTCAAAGTGGAGAATTTTGTTTTGCCTCTTTTTTTCCAATCTAGAGCTGTTTTTCTTTTGATAAGTGTATTAAGGCTTGTTACGCTTGTGTATATTGAAGGAATATTTAGTGGTAATAACATTGGCGTGTTACCTCTTCTCTCTTCCCTTCCATTTTTTTGTACCACAAAGTTTCAGTCGATAGTATTGTCTTCCATCGTGCTTACTTTCGTACTTTTAAATGTGCTGAGATTTCTGTTATTTGAGTCGTCCTGTTCACACAATGTATTTTAAGTGTCAGCTAATGCAGGTGGAGTAACGAGTATACATATTCTAACTCCTTTCTTTCTCTTTTTCACTTACAATTTTTAGCAGATTTATGGTTTTTACATTGTCAGGCCAGGTCATTCCTTTCTTACATACTGCTCTGTTACTTTAATTCTCATATCTGCTTCCTCTTAGTTCTTAGTTAATACGTTTGCATATTTAATACATATACATTATAAATGTAAAATGCTTGTTGACGGTCCTTTTTAGCCATAGTTTTTAGCAAGCAACTCTTGGATGATGGAAGTTTGAAACCTATCAGTTTCTAGGTTTGAAATCCAGTACTTTCCTGGCTATTGCTTATTATTGTATATTGAAATAAAATGTCTTACTATTTTTACTTTCATTGATACTTAGTTAGGTTGTTGCAGCTCAACCATTAGGCCTGAGACAAATAGAACGACTGAAGGCATCATTACTGTTTTTTTAAAAATCTTTTATTTTAAGGGCATCAAGTCAGAGAATATTTGAGGGCTCACAGAGAAGGTAAGTGGAAGGTAGTGATCTCAACATTTTGGCATCACTTTTTCCCATGAGCTACTTACCAATTTGCAAATAATTCATATTTAAGACTGTCTTAATTCTTTGTTTTAGCGAAGCTTGATGTCTGGGCTTCCTCAGGGACAGTTTCTGCTGAGTTATTTTGCTTCCCTGAATAATCAATAGTTTCCCGTTTCTTTGTCTGCCTCGTGATTTTTTTGTTGTTGAATATTGGGCATTTGATTTTTATAATGTGGCAACTCTGGAAATCAGGTATTTCCCTTCTCCAGGGTTTGCTGGATTTTTAAAAAAGCTGTAGCTGTATTTGTTTTGAGACTTTTCCAAACTATGCGACATGTATTCCTTGTCATGTGTGCTCATTGAAGTCTCTGTTCCTTTAGCTCATGTTCAGAAAATGCTTTGATAGAGTTTTTCTGGAATGCCAGGAGCTGAAACTGATAAAAATACACGATCAATCACTCAATAGAAAGAAACAAGGAAGGAAAGAAAGAAGAAAAAGAAAGAGAAAAAAGAGAAACAATGATGATTCCCAGTCTTTGTGGAGTAGTTTTTTGCCATGTGTGTTAAGTGGGAATCCTTCGTTGATTTGGCTAGGTTTGCTCCAAGCCTAGGATCAGACCAAAGTTAAGGTTTATGATTTTCTCAGGACTTTTTTGAGCATGCATCTTGCCCAGGCACGCACATGTGACTTTCTAAAATCCTCTGTATAAGCAGTTGGTTTTGAATGTCCTGATATCACAGTCGCACCCCTAGATTTTCCCCCAGGCCTTAGATGGTCTATTGTATGTCTCCACCCATAATCTTTTACTCCATGTGTTGTGGGTTGTAGCTTTTATGAGGCGTGTTTACCACTGTTTCATGCCTGCATTCCAAGTTATGGGAGACAGAAACTAACAAGTCAGGCCCACAGATATCCTGCAGCTTTATTAGAACAGACAGGCGCAGTCAGGTCCAAGGATTAGGGCAACTTGGTACTGGGTTGTTGCCGCTCAAGACCAGGGAAGAGGTGGGGTGAGGGCAAAGAAAAACACAAACTTCCATGCCATTTTGGCGTCAGCTTTCTTTTGACTGGGCATTTGCTAGGTAGCAATCCTTTGTTTCTAGAGCTTTTACAAAATTGGTTTACTTAGCTTCTGGTTGTTTTGTTAAAGTTTTATGTGGGAAGGAGAGTTAGGACCTTCCTAGGTTGCCATTTTGCCGATGTTGGATTCTGTAAGAATTTTTAGCTACCCAAAGATTTCCAATTTTTTTCATGTTTCTTCCTACCTTCTGGCATTTTATATGTGGAAAGATGAGCTAGGGAATAAAAACAAAATCAAAAGATGCATTGTTTACCATGCAACAGATTAGCTTTATTTCTCATTGTGCCACAAGTAAATACTAAGTTCTAATGATTCAGGTTCAGTGATAGCATTTGACCATAGAAATTATTTATAAAATGTTTTCTGATTTGTGTAATATTTATGTAAAACATCTTATGATCCTGCCTTTGATTTTCTTGTAGAGTCTGTAAATACCTTTATATTTCAAATGTTTCAATATGCACTTCAAATATCACTTATGTTTTATTTCAAGTCATAAAATTATTTGCTTTCAATTTAAAAGAAGGAATTGCGATTTCTCTTTTATTTTTTAATTTTTTAAAATGTTTATTTATTTTTGAGAGAAAAAGAGACAGAGTGTGAGCAGGGGAAGGGCAGAAAGGGAAGGAGACACAGAATCAGAAGCAGGCTCCAGGCTCTGAGCTGTCAGCAGAGAGCCCAACCCAGGGCTCGAACCCACGAACCGTGAGATCATGACCTGAGCCAAAGTTGGACACTTAACCAACTGAGCCACCCAGGAGCCCCACTATTTCTCTTTTTAAAAATACAATTTAAAATATCTAGTAGTATTTCCTTCATGTTTAAAATCCCTTTCCCCCCCTGTTTTTGGAGATTTCTTGTATTTCTCTTTTTAAAGAACAATGTTTCTTTAAAAGTGAAACTATAGTATGTGGACATAGGAATTGTCTTTGTGAAAGTAATTTTCAAAATCGCGTTGATTTAATGAACCCAATCAGTGTTGTAATTATAAGATGTCTTCACAAGTAGTCTTCAAAGTTGGTTTTTGCTTTCAATTAACTTTTCAATTAACTAACAAGTGCTTCATGGATAAAAATTTGTCCAAATAAGACTTTTGAGAATAAAGGGGTCATTTTGACAGAATGACCAACCAAAAACAAAGGATTAAATAAAGAAGCAAGGATAAACATTAGAGAGGGGTGAGTTGTTTTATTATTTTGATGGCCTAGAAGAGTGTGCCAACATGTTTATGCCCCAATGAGTCAATCGCCACTTACTATCATGATAAATATTCTTGTGCATATGATTGGTAAATATCTCCAATTATCTCCTTATACTTTTTTAGGCATTGTTATAAATAAAAACAACAATACTTGTTTTATTATTAATGCATTTAAATTTAAATAATGCATTGTTTTAATAAGATAATGCGTTGTTTTAAATAATGCATTTAAATAATGCATTGTTATAATAAAATTGATACGTGCTCATTATTAAGAAATATAAACATTTAAAGAAAAGCATAAATCATAAAATACACACCATCTCCAAATTTTATGAGTCTAAACTATCCTGGTAGGGATCTTTTCTATTGTCATGGCACCAAAATTTCACCCTCTATTCAGCCTAGTGCCCTGATAGATGAAAAGATGTGTGTGACTTTCCTGCCCAAGCTAAGGTCTCAAGGTGAACATGAACTTCCACTTCTGGCAGTTTTCTGCTCTCTGTGGCTTTTCCTTTGTAATTTCTAGGTCTGCTCACTCAAAGTGTTACCCAGTTCATCTCAGAATTGAAAGAGGTTGGTTGGGATACTAAAAAAAAATTAAAATAACTTCCTTTTATTCCCTTCGTAGTCTGTTTGGGGTAGGGTGGGGTCAGAGGATCTGCTACATTGTAAAACCCACAAATCTTTATTTATTTTGGTGTTACTTTTCAAAGTTTTGGGCATATGATTAAGCTTCATTCCTTGTTTCTCTGCAACTGATGAATTTATTTTAACTGGTTTTATCGTACATGTTAACCCTGTTTGAGAAGAAATCATTATAAATTTATCTAGATGTCATACAGTGTATCAGAATCTTATATCCGAGCTTTGTTTACCAACATCAAAAGTATTTTATCCACAGGGGTGCCTGACTAGCTCAGTTGGTACAGCATGGGATTCTTGATCTTGGGGTTGTAAGTTTGAGTACCATGTTGGGTATAGAGATTTCTTAAAAATAAAATCTTAAATAAAATTTTATCCACAAACATTCTATTCATATCATGTCAAGAATCCAAGTATTTTCAATAATAGATGTTATAAACTATATTTAGCTTGTGAAAACAATGGTAGTGTTTGAACAAACTATTGCTTTAGTCAATTTTTAAAATATATCAAAGAAGAATTTACACCAAAACACTTATTTGAGTAAGTCAGCATGTATTTAATTTTTTTTTTTTTTAATTCTTACTTGCTATCTTGCTACAGATGTGCTAGCTGGAAAAAATGCCGAAAATCTTGATATTTCAATAACAGTTCCATATTACAAATGGTTTCTTCCAAAATGGATTGCAAATTTCCATTAGAGAGGTGCCATATGAAATATTTCTAAAATATATTTACAAATATTTAAAGACCGTATTTTAAGCTACCTCCTGTAATGTGGGAGTTGTCCTTTCCACAAAGGTATGGATCTTTAATCTCTGTGTGAGATTAGTGAGGAGGGTAAGAATGTTCAAACTGAGAAGAAGAATAATCCTACAAGGGCACAGTTATTTTTCTGATGCTTGGAAGTAAGTGGGATGACAGAATTAGCAGAGTGGAAGGATGTTTGCTGAGTAAGATAAATATATACAAGGCAACATTTGATACATTTGATACAACATTTGATAAAGGCAACATTTGAGTATGGGACCAAGAGCTGCGGAAGAAAATAATAGGCTGATAACAGGAGAAATAATAGACAGACATCCTAAATTGTGACTTTGAAAACCAAAACCGGAGTCAGAAATTTATTAAACAAGCCAGTAAAGGCAGATGTAAAAACAAAATAGCCAAGATCCTTATCCAGAAGAATAGCCTCTGTGCCAGAGTTTCAAGAAAGTAAAAGAAAACTAGAATTCTGGAAGCAAAAGCATCCAAAGAGATAGCATTCACACTGAGGGTTTCAATTATTTTATATTACAGTAGAATCTATAAGAACTAAGGAGAGTTTTACAGAGGCTCGATGGGAAAGAAATTTTCATTAAGAGAGGCAAAAAGAAAAAAAAAATAGGGGAGGGAGGTGGAAATTCCCAGCTATAATTAAAAAAAAAAAAATGATTTCAGGTGGCTCAACCAGATAACTTAAAACCATGAGTTTGTACTCACGTGTTGATGTGGTTATGTACTCAAAATAGCTGTGTGTGTAGAATCACAGTGAAAAAAAGTGGGAAGAAGGTGCAGCTGTCATAAAATCAAAGCATGGAAAAAATCTAAAATCCAGTGGCAAGATATTAGAAATTGCTTCTGGTTAAAAAGAGGAAACCGAAATTAATCTAGCCAACAAATCGGATCAGGGTGGGCACTCTGGACTTTATCAGGTAATGCCGATTGATTGTGAATGCTTCTTCAGTTTGTGACTCAGCTGCTAAAGGACAAATTCTCTATCTTTATATGTGACTACGATCTCTTCTCCAGATCATATGGGTTTTCTCTTTCTTCTTGTAAGCTTGCTAAAAGCAAGCGTTAATAATTGCAACCACCTTTAACTTAAACAAAACGTGAAAGCTTAAAAACTATTAACCAAAAGCTTACTTGTTACAGCTGAAGGACTGTGTACATTAAGCAGAGATGGATCTCAGTTCGTGTGGTGTCACAATCCCATTTTATACTCCTTTTTCTTACGATCTGCTTTGTAGACATTGATGATCTGGCATCTGCTCCTGGAATGCAAGCAGGAAAGGGATGCCAGAAACTGGTACAATGATGGTGAAGAGACATGTGGCTACAGTCTTTCGTCTGATGGTGCCAAGAATTCCTTTGAGTCATATTCAAAGGCCTGACAAGCTGTCGCTCATATTGACCCAGAACCACTCAAAACATCCTTTCTCTCTGCCTTCTGCTGTACCTTCCCGTAGTGCACAAGCTAGAAAAACAAAAGCTACATTTCTCAGACTTCATCGTATTTTGGGTTTTGGCTACAATTCAGGTTCCATCCATCAGATGGTTTTGCACAGGTGTTGGAAGGTAGAAGATAGGCAGAGGCCTGGTTTTTGTTTCTTCCATGCCTTTCTTCTGAAAATATCTTTGGAGGTGTCTTATTTTCCTCTGATGGCCTCCTGGTAATTGATGCTTCTTGACTGTGGCTTTTACCTGACAATGGTAATTTCATGAATGCGGCAGTGGTGGCTTACTCCTGGAACTAGCCATTGTAGAAACAGCTCCTATGGTACCTGGGTGGCCCTGTATTATTTCCTACATGTTCAACGTGTTCAGTTAAGTTCAATTCCATTCCATCTGTTTCCTCAGGCTTCACAAGTCTGTAAGAACTTAATTCCCTTATATCTGTTGCTAAAGCTACCTTGAATATATTCTGTTTTCCCTAAACCCTGACCCATACAGTGCCATATCTAATGATGAGTCCAAATATTTAATATTACTGCTGGCTGAATCAGTGTGATTAAATATGGATGAAGTTAAATATTGCCTAGACTTTAGGCGGCTCTGAAACTTCTGGGGCTGGGTGCTGAAATGTGTACCCTGGCAGATATCACTAGTGTGCATGGATTGTACATTATCCACTGTGTTATCCAATGCTGAGACACTTCCTTACTCTTCTTTTGGAATGGAAAACTTAAGAGACGTTTTCTCAGGTCTCGAAGATATGGTTGATGTGTCATGTGGGTCAGAAGGGCAGACTCCAGTCTCTTGTATGATAAATGTGTATAGTAAGCGCTCTTCACGATGACCACTAACTTTATCAAGAAGTTTCATCCCATCTGTGGCAGGAAGACTTCTAGAATGTTTCCCAGTTTCTTAGTATCCACATAGTTGGGTATGAGCGGGACATAGTGACTTGGTTCTAACCAATAGAGTAGAACAATGTTGATGAGCTATAACTTCTGTAAGTTGGTTACAAAATGTAGCATCCATCTTGCTTGAAGATTCTATTGCCTTCTTGCACTTTTTGTAGTTTTTGATGAAGCAAGCTTCCGTGTTGGGGATGCCCATACCCAGAAAGGAAAGAAGACCCTCATTTCAATTGCCCAGGAGGAACTGAGTCCTGCCTACAACCAGGTGAACTTGGGGGCATATCTTTGCGCACCTGAGCTTTGTGTTCATTAAAACAGAGCTGGCACCATGACTGCAACATATGAGAGATTTGAACACATAGCCAGTTAAGCTGAGCTGGATTTGTTAAGCAAAGAAACTGTGAAAAGATAGTAAATATGTGTTTTTGAAGCCACTGACTTTTGCGATAATTTTTATTCAGTGATAGATTTTTTTTAACTTACTTTTATTTAGTTATGCTGAGTTTTTAGTAGATATGTTGAAAAAGCACCTAACTTTTCTGTTGTCAAGCTGGGACTTCCAAACAGTTTTAAATTCCAAATATTCACAGCAGAAGGAAAAAAATCAATGAAGTAAAAAGGCAACCTACAGAATGGGAGAAAATATTTGGAAACTATATATCTGATCAGGACTTAATCCCGCAAATATATGAGAAATTCCTGCAACTCAGTAAAAACAACAACAGCAACAACAACAGATAACTAATGACCTGGTATAAAAATGGGCAAAGGACTTGAATAGACACCTCTTTAAAGAAACCACACAAATGGCCAATAAGTATATGGAAAAAATGCTCAATGTCATTAAACATCAGGGAAATGCAGACCAAAATCTCAGGGAATATTACTTCACACTTGTCAGGATGATTATTATAAAAAAAATAATAAGCTGGGATATAGAGAAATTAGAACCCCTCTACACTGTTAGTAAGAATGCAAAAATGGTGCAGCCACTATGGAAAACAGTGTGAAGGCGCCTTAATAAATTAAAAATAGAACTACCATATGATCTAGCAATTCTGCTTGTGGGTATTTATTAAAAAATGAAATCAGGATCTCAAAGGGATATTAACACTCTCATGTTTATTGTAGCACTGTTCATAATAGCTAAGCTGTGGAAACAACCCAAGATTCCATTGACAGATGGATACAGAAAATATAGCATATACATTCAGTGAAATATTTTTATTTGGACTTAAAAAAAGAAGGAAATTCTGCACTATGCAACAATATGGATGAACAATGAGGACATTATGCTAAGTGAAATAAGCCAGTCACAGAAAGACAAATACTGCATAATTCTCCCTATATGAAATGTCTAAAATAGTCCAATTTAGAGACTCAAAGAGTGTAATGGTGATTGCCAGGGGCTGAGGAAGGGAGAAATGAGGAGTTGCTGTTCAGTGGGTGTAGCACTTCAGTCATGCAAGTTGAAAAAGTTCTAGAGATCTGCAGCACAACATTGACCCTATAATCAACAGTACTACACTGAACACTTGGAAATTTAAGAGGGTATGTCTCATGTTAAGTGTTCTTACCACAATAAAATCAAATTTGAAAAAATTCTGAAGACTAAAACTATTTGAAACAAATGGGGACACTTGTATTATTTTACCCATGTTTTGAAAATTGAAACTCTGCCGAGAAGGGACTGATTAAAAATAATCACTTTGAAAATAAGAGTCTCTTTTCTCTCTCTCTTCCATTCGCTCTCTCATTGCACTGCTTCATAGGCCAGCTGGCTTAAACGTCAGTTAGTGGTCATATTACCATTGTTTTCTATCATAATTTTATTATGTACCTAACCTTTTTTCCTTTCTTACTTGCTGATTGATGCTTACCTTTCCCCAAGTACTTTTGAACTTCTTTCCAAGTGAGGAAGCTATGAAAACTCTCCTCTTTCTCGCTCTTTTTCTCTACTTTTTCCGACACTCTGGATGTAGTGAAGGAAGATAGTCTATTTTTGAAGGGAGGGTAACTCCCTAGGACAGGATGAATCCATCCAGAGTGGGTCAGCATCATTTTGAGTGAAACCACTGTCAGCCTTGGGAGATGACCTCAGCCCTTTGTTGTTTATGGGGGCAGACTCCCAGGTGCTATCTCTGAATAGTGTGAGTGGAGAGGTCGTATAATTATATCCAGAGACCTCAACTGTCAACAGTCCTGTTTCCACGTAACTACAAACATTGCTTGCCCCAAGAAAACTTGCACTCCACGTCCAACGGCTGAGTGGGATGACCAGCCTGCCAATGTCTTGGACCAGCCTCACCACAATCCTTGTCATATGAGGATATCTGCTTCATGATGTCCCCATGCCCTCAATTTCCAAGCTGACTTCTGCACACCTGGTACAGTAGGGATGTGGTTGTAAGTGGACTCTCATTTCTGTTCTTTAGGTGTTGGATTGGGTGGTTTAGTATACTTAGTCAGGAAAATTGGGGGTAGATACCACTGGAGTGTAACCAAGCCCAAAATTTAATAACATAAAGGGACATAACATAGTTAACACAACTCACTGGAAGAAATACATATTCCAAAAAAGCTGACTTGAAGTAGTCATAATTGACTGCTAAGGAATGGTGATGTGCATTTATTACTAACTGATACTCCTTTTTACACTGAGGCTTTTGAATATGACTTTTGGTCTACTTAGAATTCTCATTCCTTACAAGTCTGATCCCCTTTATTCAAGCTAATTTCTTTTTTTTTTAATTAAAATTTTTAATGTTTATTTGTGAGAGAGAGAGGAAGAGAGAGAGAGAGAGCATGAGCGGGGGGAGGGCAGAGAGAGAGAGGGAGACACAGTATCCGAAGCAGGATCCAGGCTCCAGGCTCCCAGCTGTCAGCACAGAGCCCACCGTGGGGCTGGAACTCACAAACTGTGAGATCATGACCTGAGCCGAAGTCCCGGACACTCAACCGAGACACCCAGGTGCTCCAAGCTAATTTCTATTAATTTTTCAAGAATCATTCTAAATGTTATGGTCTTCCAAACCTTTATTTATTTATTTACTTAAATATTTTATTTATTTTTGAGAGAGACAAAGACAGCGTGAGCAGGGGAAGGACAGAGCGAGAGGGAGACACAGAATCCCAAGCAGGCTCCAGGTTCTGAGCTGTCAGCACAGAGCCCCATCAGGGTATCGAACCCTTGAACTGTGAGATCATGATATGAGCCGAAGTTGGATGCTTAACCGACTGAGCCACCCAGGCGCCCCTTGTCATGGTATTTTGAGAGATCCAGGAGGAAACCAGTAAAGGAAAGGGGGCTATTTCATGTTGACTGAGTCCTGTGGTTGACAGTAACACCGTGTTGGGTGGCGGTGGGTGATACACGCTGTGACCAGTAGGGAATGTAGGTGGAGAAGAAGCTCCTGGGTACATAAATGGGTGGACGTGTGAAAACCCTTTCTTCCCCAATACACTAAGGAATGGATGGAACTGATTATTAGGTTAAATTCCAATTAAGTACTTTCCATGTATTATCATTCAAAGCTTGTTTCCTCCTGTACATGCCCCATGAGCTAGAGATTGGATATATCCTGGTTACAATTTACTTCTACTTACTAGCATATATTGCACTAGGTAGGTATTTAAAAAGTATTGGTTAAGTAAATGAAATTGTAACTATTTTTAAGGCTTACATTAGGCACATTCCATCACTTGGGGAACCGAACACAAGTTTAATTTTCATTATTTGCAATTAGCTGATATATTATGATTATCATTTCTCCTGAAAGGCAATGTGACAATCACTAACTTGACATGATTGGTAAATTTGTAACTTAAATGTATATGAACAACCATATAGAAATATACGTGAGTAGGCAGATCAAAATCAGCCTAATATCCAACCCCTTTGAAATAGTAAACTTCTTTACCCTTAGAGGCATTCAGTATATTTAGAAAGTTGATAAATGAAATAACTTAATAGATTTTTGGAATTAAATTCTCTTAACAATTAAAGAGAATTCCATGTTCATCCGAGTTCAGTGATGATCTACTCTAAAATTCTATTTCTGGATGTAATTACTGTTACGACACCTTTAAGCCAAATGTCCACTGCATTTCAGTCCAAACTGTGATTTAAGAAATGGCCACAAGATGGCAACATATATTGATAAGTTATTTTTCAAGGTTATGTCCGAGTTATAGTTACACAGTGCACAAATTTTACATAAAAATTTATTTCATTTTATTTTTAAAATTTTATTTTAGATAAACTGAATTATTTACATTATTTAAGATATGTAAGAATTTTTATTTCTTTCATTTTCTTTTTCTTTTTAATTTTTTAAATGTTTATTTGTTTTTTGAGAGAGAGAGAGAGAGCGAGAGAGAGAGAGAGAGAGAGAGAAAAAGAGGGGTGGGGGAGGGGCAGAGCGAGAGGGAGACACAGAATCCGAAGCAAGCTCCAGGCTCTGAGCTGTCAGCACAGAGCTCGACGCAGGGCTCGAACTCATAAGCTGCAAGATCACTACCTGAGCTGAAGTCGGACGCTCAAACGACTAAGTCACCCAGACACCCCTGTAAGAATTTTTAAAAACGGGGTTCAAATTGTTGTCTCAGGAATTTTGAAATTTTCAGGGTTAAATATTTTGGGTTGATAACTAAGTGGATTGGATAGGTAGTATTTGTGATGTCACATGCCAGTTTTGAATGTAAGACATATTATGGAACTTGAAATGTAATCTTAATGTTTTGACATATATTTTAAATTAGCATTTATTGGTGCACGTTAATGGCAGGATTTAAAAGCTGGATTTTTAAAAGATAAAATAGTTCTCCTTTGTAGGACTTTTCAGAGATCGAATGTTAGTGTGTATTCCTTTTCTTCAAAAAAGAGGGTATATGTAGAATTCCTTAAATGGAACATCTTCTATGAAGCATTTCCTTACAGAATAATATTTAACACCCGAGGGAAAATGCTGTCCTAAGTGAGGATTTCTAACATGACAACTAACATCATTTGAAGTGATTGTAGGCATGTGCAGAAATAGGAAATACATCTAAAGTAATAAAATATGGAATGTGGGAGTACTAAAAAAATCTAAACTAATTTTTAAAAAGATTACAATTTTTAAACTTTAAAAAGTACCTAAAATTCATGGGCTAATTCATCCAGCTTGAAGATAAATTATATCCAGTTCTGCAGAAAGATAAGGGGAGTAAAAATCCTGTGTTAATGAGCCAAAAGAACGTGATATAATCAGAATGGTTTTTGTACCGTTTAGTTTCTTTTTTATGAGAGGGAAATGGCACCAGAGACGGGAAACTGAGTACTGATTCCTAAAAAGCAAACTGTAAGACTGTCATGGACAGATATTTTACATTTCTTGAAGCTCTGCTATTTCTCACTGCAAATTCGTGTTCACACTGGTGACACTGTGACCCTACAAGATACTACAGCATGAAAGATAGATGCTGTTATGTTTTCCACTGTACTCAATTGAGAAATTACTTGGTGAGGTGTCATTGCAACCACACACGGGTGGACTAAATATCACACACATTTTCTCCGTGAATGAATTTGTTACCAGTTCCATGTGTTAGGCACCAAAAGGAATCCAGTCTGATTAATAACCTCTGGTGGAGGATTTTGAATTAAGTGATCAATTTTGATTTATCGTCCTATGCTGCCATCCGGTGGTTACTTGAGAAATGAATGAAGTGGGGGAAATCTCATGTTTAGAAAAAGGTTTGAGCTATTTGCTTCAGTGGAATCATAGAAATAAGGGACTCAGGCAGACCTGTGCGTCTGTCTCCAGAAGGGATGATATTCAGTGGCTGTCCTTCATTTATTTTCTCTATCTTTCACCCCTCTGAGATAAGACGAGTTTAAAATAGTTGCTGCATAATGTATGAAGGAGAAAAATCCTGAGAGGACTTAACAGTTCTGAGAAATAATTGTCTCTTATTCTTAAATATTTCCATGGAGGGAGGGAGGAAGAACATCTATTTTCACCTTAATTTTCATTTGATCTGGAGAACTCATTCCTTTCTGAACAGTTTGTCTAAACTAGGTTTTGAAAAATATCCATCATATCCATACAGTAATGAAAAAAGCAAAGCCGATCAGCAGAGAGCCGGGCTGATTTATTTTGGAATGCGACTACTTCAGGTTTTATCTTTTTTTATCTTAATGAAACATGGTGCCATTATGCAAGTGGTCTTGCTATTACCTGCAAAATAATCTACCCTGTGATGGAATGAAAGTCTCTTTGAGGCAATTCAAGGTGGAAACGCTTTCATTTATTCACAGCAGATAATGAATTATCTTCTAAAAGAAGGGTAGCCTTTGATCAGCTGTTTCCAATTTAAAACAAGTTACTTGTTCTTTCCTTGTTGGATCTAATGAAAAAATAACTTAATAAACATTATATTGAGGATTAATTTTAATAATATTAATTCTTATTATTGTACTAATTGTCAAACCGATGAAAGTCATTAGTCAGTCAGTCTGTACTTACCAAGAACTTTTCTGTTAATTTCTATTTTACATCAATAGCTATGATGAGGTTTAGGATGTAGATCAAAGCCATAGAAGAAGACAGAAGTGAAAGAAAATTAGAATTCTAAACTATTGATTCAGCTTTATGTTTAATTATTCGTTCATATGGCCTTGATATTGCATTTCAGAAAACATTAAGTATTGCAATTTTCTTATTAAATATTTAGTTCTGGCACTTTCATGTTACAATATTAACAAGCCATGACTTTGCCTAGTCAAAAAAAGAGCCATCATGCTAACTTGCTAAAGTTTATTTTATCCCATTTCTGCCTTCTAGTTGCCTACTAAATAAGGACATGATTTGTCAGATATCACTGTTGAAAATCTGTTTGTGTAGAATATCACCGTCTTTGTAATGCATGCGGAGTTTAGTAAACCTATTACAATGTAGTCACCTTATCAATTATAAGAACATGGTTATATCATCATTTTAAATGGACTTAATTTCCTTCTGTAGGGGAAAAAAACTATATGCATAACAAATCAATATAAAATGGAAAAGGTAAACAACAGCTTGCTAAATAAATAACATAAAGCAATTCTCCATCAAAGCCTCCGTAATTACTGTGTGGAACAGGCTGCCCTTAATACAACAATTAATTAATTTTTCCAAATGAATTATGCAAGCCAACATTTTCTCTTCATTAATGTTTTGTTGAAGTCATTAAGTTTCATTAATGAATAACAAAGAAGCAATTGGGTCTTTATCCTAACTGATATATATTAATGCACTTAACTTGAACTAAATGTGTTTCTCGTATGTAATCAGATTTGAATCAATCAAGTCAATTTACCAGTCAAATGTCCTTTTGGAGCTCCAGCTGCTTCATGTGGATGGCTGTTCACAGAGAACGTGCAGAAAGTGACCCAGAAAGCTCCGCGGTTCCGCCAAATACCTCATCAATTCCTAATTACAATCCACTTGGTTTTCTAGAGGCGGCTACTAGGGCCTCACGTAGAATTCTGATTCTAATTATGATGAATGTGAATAAAAACTTAAAATTAATCAGTGCAAAACAATGACTGTTAGCTAAGATGTCAGTTCCTTTTCCAAAGAAGTAAGAGAACAGACAAATTCATCCTAATCTTAGCTCTGCAAGAGTATAAACATAAGCAGGTATTACTGTTCCCTTTTCACAAGATGTATGTCCGAAAAGCAGCAAAGCTCATCTTGTGTTTATGCCATCGCTGTCTATACGAAAATAAAAAAAAAAAAAAATTGATTACTGAATTACCTGATATATGGCATCGTGACCAATAATCTTACTACTGGAACAGAGCCTGACCGTATCCCCTTATGCAATCTGTGGAACATCTGAACAAGAGACATTCATCAAGATACCTGCATTTGTCCATGAGTCTGTCTTTTTTTTTTTTTTTTTTTTTTTTTTTAATTTTTTTTTTTTCAACGTTTATTTATTTTTGGGACAGAGAGAGACAGAGCATGAACGGGGGAGGGGCAGAGAGAGAGGGAGACACAGAATCGGAAACAGGCTCCAGGCTCTGAGCCATCAGCCCAGAGCCTGACGCGGGGCTCGAACTCACGGACCGCGAGATCGCGACCTGGCTGAAGTCGGACGCTTAACCGACTGCGCCACCCAGGCGCCCCGAGTCTGTCTTTTTTAAAAACCAGGTTTTAGGGGCGCCTGGGTGACTCAGTCAGTTAAGCGTCCAACTTCAGCTCAGGTCATGATCTCGCAGTCTGTGGGTTCGAGCCCTGCATTGGGCTCTGTGCTGACAGCTCAGTCTGGAGCTTGCTTCAGATTCTGTGTCTCCTTCTTTTTCTACCCTTCCCTTGCACTCTGTCTCTCTGTCTCTCTCTCTGTCTCTCAAAAATAAGTAATCATTAAAAAATTTAAAAACCAGTTTTTAGTAGTAATTAAAATAGATCTTTACCTTGTATTTTATTTTATTCTAAATTTTTTTAACGTTTTATTTATTTTTAAGACAGAGAGAGGGGCGCCTGGGTGGCGCAGTCGGTTAAGCCTCCGACTTAGCCAGGTCACGATCTCGCGGTCCGTGGGTTCGAGCCCCGCGTCAGGCTCTGGGCTGATGGCTCAGAGCCTGGAGCCTGTTTCCGATTCTGTGTCTCCCTCTCTCTCTGCCCCTCCCCCGTTCATGCTCTGTCTCTCTCTGTCCCAAAAATAAATAAAAAACGTTGAAAAAAAAATAAAAAAAAATAAAAAGAATAAAAGAGCAGAGATCCATCCACACAAATATACCTGGCTGATTTTTGACAAAGGAATAAAAACCAATTCAATAAAGGAAAAATAACCTTTTCAATGAATGCTGCCTAAACAATTGAATATGCATGGCAAAAACATTAACAAAAACAAAACAAAAAGGCCCTTGACCTAAAATATAAATCTCATATAAAAATTAACTAAAAATAAATCACGGAGTTAAATGTAAGATGTAAAACTATAAAACTTAATTTTTTTAATGTTTATTTATTTTTGAGACAGAGAGAGAGAGAGAGAGAGAGAGAGAGAAAGAGAGAGTGTGGGCAGGGGAGGGGCAGAGAGAGGGAGACACAGAATCCGAAGCAGGCTCCAGGGTCCTAGCTGCCAGCACGGAGCCTGACATGGGGCTGGAACCCACAGACTGTGAGATCATGACCTGAGCTGAAGTCGGATGTTTAACTGATTGGGCTACCCAGGTGCCCCTATAAAACTTTTTTTTAGAAAAAACATAGTAGAAATCTTTGGGAACTAGGGCCGGCAAAAAATTCTAAAATCACAATCTAAATTGATAAATCGGTATTCACTAAAATGTAAACCTTTTCTCTGTGAAAACCCATGTGAGTTGGATGAAAGGAGAAGCTAAGACTGGGAGAAAACATGTCCAAATCTCATCTTCAACAAAGGACTAGCATTTAGAGTATATAAAGAACACTCACAGTTCAACAGTATTAAACCAAACAATTGTAATCAGAAAATGAGCAAAAGACATTAACAGACCTTTTAACAAAGAAGATATACAGATGACAAAGAGACATATAAAAGATGTTCAATATCATTATACATCAAGAGAATGCAAATTAAAACCACAAGATATCACTACACACCTATCAGATTGGTTAAAATAAAAAATGGGATAAAACCATGAAAAATAGTTTGGTACTTTCTCATAAAACCAAACATGCAACTACTGTATGTCTCAGCAATTGTACTCCTGAGCATTTATTCCAGAGAAAATAAAAGAGTGTACAAGGGATCTCTCTGTATCATTTCTTATAACTACTTGTGAATCTATAATTATCTCATTAAAAATTTCAGTAATAATAAAAAAGAAAAACAGAAGAAGTAATTGAGAGTAAATGGAAGCATATGGTTGAATTTGATATATTTTATTTTAGTCAAAGTAGTAGTTTAGTCAAAAGTTAACATCAAAGTGCACAACAACTTATAATTAAGATAGATATCTCTCACACTTCCAGAGTTCAAGTTATATCACAAAGCTGTAATAATTAAAAAAGCATGGTTAGGGGCGCCTGGGTGGCGCAGTCGGTTAAGTGTCCGACTTCAGCCAGGTCACGATCTCGCGGTCTGTGAGTTCGAGCCCCGCGTCAGGCTCTGGGCTGATGGCTCAGAGCCTGGAGCCTGTTTCCGATTCTGTGTCTCCTTCACTCTCTGCCCCTCCCCCGTTCATGCTCTGTCTCTCTCTGTCCCAAAAATAAATAAACGTTGAAAAAAAAATTAAAAAAAAAAAAAAAAAAGCATGGTCCTGGCACAAAAATGGACACTTACATCAATAGAACAGAATAGAAACTCCAGAAATAATCCCACAATTATATAGTCAATTAATCTTTGACAAAGCAGGAAAGAATATCCAATGGAAAAAAGACAGTCTCTTCAACAAATGGCATTGGAAAAACCGGTCAGCTACATGCAAAAAAATGAAACTGGACCAGTATCTTACACCATGCACAAAATCAAATTCAAAGTGGATAAAGACCTAAAGATGAGGCCTGAAACCATAAAAATCTTAGAAAAGAACACAGGCAGTAAGTTTTCTGACATAGGCTGTAGCAATATTTTTCTAGATATGTCTCCTGAAGCAAGGGATATAAGCAAAAGTAAACTATTGGGACTACATCAAAATGAAAAGCTTCTGTATGGTGAAGGGAACAATCAACAAAACTAAAAGGCAACATACTGAATGGGAGAAGATATTTGTAAAGGACATATCTGGTAAAGGGTTAGTATTTAAAATAGATAAAGAACTTCTACAACTCAACATCCAGGAAACAAATAATCCAATTAAAACAGTGGACAGAAGACTTGAATAAACATTTCTCCAAAGAAGATATTCAGATGGCCAACAGACGTATGAAAGGATGTTCAACGTTGCTCATCATCAGGGAAATGCAAATCAAAACCACAGTGAGAAATCACCTTATGCATGCCAGAAATAGTACAATCAGTGACACAAGAAACAATAAATATTGGAAGAAATGTGGAGAAAAAGGAACCCTCTCGCACTGTTGGTGGGAATGCAAACCGATGTGGCCACTGTAGAAAACAGTGTGGAAGTTCCTCAAAAATTTAAAAATAGAACTACCTTACAATACAGTAATCATGCTACTGGATATTTACCCCCAAAATACAAAACATTAATTTAAAGGCATGCAAGAACCCCTATGTTTATAGCAGCATTATTTACAACAGCCAACTATAGAAGCAGCCCAAGTGTCCACTGAGAGATGAATGGATAAATAAGACTAGTATGTTTGTGTGTGTGTGTACATTATATATATTATGTATATATTATATTATATATTATATTACAGATGTAATATTATATTTATATATATACAGATGTAATATTATGTTACAGATGAGACTAGAGAGTACAATGCTAAGTGAAATAAGTCAGTCAGAGAAAGAAAATATCATGTGGTTTCACTCATGTGGAATTTAAGAAGCAAAACAAATGGGGAAAAAAAGAGGGAAAAGGAAAAAAACACAGAGAGAGAGAGAGAGAGAGAGAGAGAGAGACAAACCAAGAAACAGACTCTTAACTGTAGAGCACAAACTGATGGTTAGCAGAGGGGAGGTGGGTGGGGGATGGGTGAAACAGGCTATGGGGATTTAGGACAGCACTTGTTCTGATGAGCCGAGGGTGACGTATGGACTTTTGAATCAGTGTACTGTACACTTGAAACTAATATAACATTATATGCCAACTATACTGGAATTAAAGTAAAATAAAAAAGATACATATCTAAGGACATAGACCATTTAATGTTAGTTCCAATATCTGTACTCTAAGTAATTGCTGAAAGCTTTCTTTACATGTAACTAAAGAATATATTTCTATGCTCATCCTCTTTGAACCTTCATCTTTCACCTGATTCTGCACTGCCATGAGTTCTCACTGCTTTCTTGATGACTTACTTTAAAAATTAAAAAAAAAAACAACTTTTTTTAATGTTTATTTTTTTGAGAGAGAGACAGAGCATGAGCTGGGGAGGAGCACAGAGAAAGGGAACCACAGGATCTGAAGCAGGCTCCAGGCTCTAAGGTCAGCACAGAGCCCGACGCAGGGCTTGAACTCACAAGCTGTGACATCACGACCTGAGCTGCAGTCGGACACTTAACCGACTGAGCCACCCAAGCACCCCACTTTTTAAATTTTTGTACACTCTGATCCAATCTTTTTCTTTTATCAGGCCTAGTAAGTCTAAAGTTTGTTGCAATTACTCCAAGTTCAGAATTAAAAAGAGCAACTCACCATCAAAAATATTACTATAGGGTCACCTGGGTAACTCAGTCAAGCTTCTGACTTCGGCTCAGGTCATGATCTCATGGTCTGTGAGTTCCAGCCCCACATCGGGCTCTGTGCTGACAGCTCAGAGCCTGAAGCTTGCTTCAGATTCTGTGTCTTCTTCTCTCTGCCCTTCCCCCTCTTGTACTCTGTCTCTCTCTCAAAAGTAAATAAACATTGGGGCGCCTGGGTGGCGCAGTCGGTTGAGCGTCCGACTTCAGCCAGGTCACGATCTCGCGGTCCGTGAGTTCGAGCCCCGCGTCAGGCTCTGGGCTGATGGCTCGGAGCCTGGAGCCTGTTTCCGATTCTGTGTCTCCCTCTCTCTCTGCCCCTCCCCCGTTCATGCTCTGTCTCTCTCTGTCCCAAAAATAAATAAACGTTGAAAAAAAAATTTAAAAAGTAAATAAACATTAAAAAAAATTAAAGAATATTACTATAGTTCATGCTAGGTAATGAATAGATATATGCAAATACTGGGTATGGGGTTCTATTCTAGGACTTATTCTTTGGAAAAGTTAACTTCGTGTTGGGAGTTGTTGGGGATGCACATGACCATCTCACCTTCTACCCTTCCTCATTTAAATTTTTTCTCCTTCCCTCTTTTTTTTTCCATTATTAATTTCTGATTTTACAAGAAAGAATGGGGAATTTAGAAATAAAGTAAAATAACTCTAAATATTAAATAAAGAACAAACATAGCAGAAAATCTTTATGGTCATTTTTTGATTGGCTGCTGTTGGGGTATTATGATGTAGGCATTTCATTCCTATTTGTGTGGGTAACACATGATATGTGCTCCAAATAACTTTGTTGATATGGTTTGACTGCATGCAAATGCATTTGATCAAATTTCTGTGTTCTTTGTTTACGGTGGTCAGTTGGTGAGTAATGATAAGTATTAAATGATTAATTAGTTAGGTGGATAGATGCCACAAATCAAATTAGTGAGATTTTCTGAAAATGACTGGTTTACATAACACAAGAATATATAAGTGTATGAATAATGATATCTACTAGGCAAATAGCTTGATAAATAACCAAAACCCTACTTTGAAAGGAAAGACAGTGAAACTATCAAAGTAGTAGAATAAGGTGAGTGGGAGGCTCTACACGAAGGAAAAATTTGACTCATCAGGAAATTCTTCAAGCAAAAGTTTAATGCTAGCATCTCTATTCTAAGATATCTTGTTCAGGAATAGACCTTGTGAAATAACAAGGCAGCATTATTACTGAACCAGGTTGCTCTAGGCTTTATATACACCTAGCATCCACCACATTCAAACTTTTTGAGGGAAAAAAGTTATTATTCTGTAGCTTTCCTGTCTTATTATCTGCCTAGTGGGCAGACTTTGTTGCCATAACTTTTTCTTTGCTAAATGCTGCCTTCAGGACTAGGAGTCCGGACCTCCATTCATCTAACTTAGAGCATAAGGTGTTGGAATAACATCAGTTCCTCCGTCCATGGAGGTGACTGCAACCCCAGTGATATTTCTCATTATTCCAGGTTCTTCAGAAAGAAATAAATGTTAAGATTTCTCATCAATACACCTTACTATTTTCTAGTTTATATACCTATAATGAAGCATCGTACGTTTTTAATTATAGGGCATCACACAAAAGATGATAGTACATCAAAATCAACATTACACTTCAGAAAGAGTAATGAGTACTTTGAGGTCCATTTAAAAAGCTTGAGCGGATCAAGTTTGGTTGTGTTTATGTTATGGCATTTATAATGACAAGCAATCTGGATGAAAAGTAAAGGTTCTGTGAATCAACCAGATGTGTCCAAGTATCTAAATTTTCAGCCTCAAAAGACTGAGTGAATTTTTATCTTAGGATAATTAGCTTCTTGTTTGACTGTAAGATTGGAAGATTATTATACTGCCAATGCTTTGCAGCATTCGGATGACATTTAGCCATCATTTCTTGATTGTAAAGAATTAGCAGAGGGCAGTGTGTAAGAGTGGGGCTTTGGGAGTTAGATAGTACCTGGTAGAAATTTAACCTCTCCCACTTGTCAGCTGGGTGCCCTTGAGAAAATTAAGAAATTTTTCTGTCTTCATCTACACTACAAAAATTTTTATCATGTCTATCTTCTTCTGGAGTTGATGTGAGGGTTATATACGCCTGTCTGACGTAAAGTATTAAGTCAATATCAGGTAGTGCCGTTGAAGGCATGCTTTATTTCCCCCTCATATTAATATCTTTAATGTCAGGAACTGGTTTAATATCTTCCACAGGGTCTAATATACAGGAAGCACTCAATAGGTATTTAATAAATACATTAGAACAAAATTTTGTTATGTTACATAATTTCCTCCTTTTAATATAGCTTAGGTTTTTAAGTCCTCCAAGTTCTACTTCTGGTAGTGTCCATCAATTGCTTAGTGATGTCTCCTTTGGGCAAGGAGGTCACAGCAGATACAGTTCTTAGGAGGAGGTTACTTGAGAAAACTAGAAATTTCCTACTACCAAAAATTAAACACTATGTCAAAATAGTACATTTTACTTTCTGTTATTCTGCTCAAAGTCTTTTCACTATAGATGAACACAGTGAAGTTTACAAGTTGCTGAAAGTTGTGTACTTCAACATTTTCTAAGAGAGTAGATCTCAAGTTAAGTGTTCTTGCCTCACACACAAAAACACACATATACACAAAACAACATATATGCATAAAAACAAAGGGACACAAGGCTACTCCGAAAGGTGTTGGATATGTCTATTACATGGATTCATGGGTGTTTGATGATGATATCATGGGTGATGGTATCATGGGTGTTTGCATATGTCTGAACTCATCAAATTGTACAGATTGAATATGTATAGTTCTTTGTATACCATTTATACTTCAAAAAAACTGTTCAAAAAAGAGCAGACACAGAGGGAAAAACACCATGACCCATTTGGCAAACTGCAAACAATTCAGTTTGGCTGCAATGCAGAGGAACACAAGGGAAGGAAAGGTTATGGTAGAAATGGCTTTGGATGAATAAGCAAGGGACAGATGATGGAGGGCCATGAACATCTGGCTTTAGTGTTTGTGCTTAATGCTGGAGTCAACATTAGCCATTGAAAGGTTCTAAATCCAGATTTTAAGAAGGCCCATTCTTGTAGGAAGAAGGAAAATTGGAAAGATTGAAGAATGAGACACCAGTTAGGAGACTATTATAATAATCTTGTTGAAGGGTGATTATGGCCTCAATGAGTGGGTTTCAGTGTTGGCTACCTAGGAAAACAACCTAGGGGAATTTTTTCAAAATTACTAAGTCCTGGGCTCCACTCTAATTAAATCAGAATCTCCAGGGGGTATTAGTTGGCATGGGTATTAAAAAAAATCTCCAAGTGATTGTAACATGCAGCTAATTTTCAGAACTCATGGTGTGGATCATGACAATAACAGCAGAGATGGAGAGAAGGAGTTGAATCCGAGAGTTTTCAAGGCATGAATTATAGAGCTGTGCCTCTTAAAGAATAAACAGAGGATCTTACCAAAAAAAAAAAAAAAAAAAAACATGCAGATTCTAATTTAGCAGCTCTGGGGTGAGGGCTGAGATTCTGTATTTCTAACAAGCTCTCAGATGATGTCAAAGCTTTTAGTCCTTAAACACACTTTGTTGTGCAAGATAATATATGTTATTATGGGAGAGAGAGAGAAAAATGTAAGTCAAGAATAGTTTTTTTAGTTCCAACCAGGATGACTAAGAGAGTCTGATAATAAAAATTGTGAGAAAGATAATAAATTCATTTTTGAACATATTGAGTATAATGTGCCCATGAATGACATGGGAGAACATGCAAATTCTAGAGTCTGGGCTTGATGCTTGGGCAGGAGACAAAGCAGTGTATGTCTTCAGCCTCTTGAGAGTAGTTGAAACCATAGGAGTTGATGAAAATGCCTGGGCAAAGTGTGTTCTGTAAGGGTGGCCAAAGACAGCATCTTGAGTAAGAAAGGGACCCTAAGGGACAGGTTAACTGCAAAAGGAAAACATAGTAAGATTTTCCAAGATAGAGGAAGATAGTCAATGAGATAGCAGTGTCACAAAAGCCAAAGAAAGAGAGAGAAATTAAAGAAAGTAGTCAACTCTGTCTGAACCTGCTTGAGTCTGTAAGATTACTGAAAGGGGTTCCTGGGGGTTACCAGTAAGAAGCTCACTGTTAATCTTGCTGAAAGTGGCTTCAAAGTCCCAGTGAGTGGATGGGTGAATTGGAGGCTGAGAAGTAGGACCATATTTCTGAGATGCTGGCTGGGCTGTGGAAGCAAGAGGAAGAAATACGCACATGGGTAGAGGCAGTCTCAAGGTCCAGAGAAGGAATTTTTTTCTTTTATCAACTTGTTTGCACATTAATTTTGACCATCTCTCTTTCTAAGTTAATTGTCTCTCTTTAACATACGATAAAATACATTTTTAATTGATTCTGACCTGAGCCATCATTTTAGTTGGTACTCTGCTGCCTAGCTTAAGTCACGAAATACCTCCTTGATGTCTTTCTGTTACTAATTCTGGTTTAGTTCTGAGTATCGATTGCCCACAAAGGGCCCATAAGTTCTAACACGACAGTCTTCTCGCACTCCCTGCTTCCAGGCTCCACTGGCTATTCTCAGTGTCCTGCTCCTAAGCCATTCTACCGCACATCATCTGGTCTCTGCACTTTCTTTCTCTCTGGGGTACCTAAGCCAGTAATACTGTTCTCGCTCAAGGCTGCTCTTTCGACTCAGAGTGCTACAATCTGACACTTGGGGGTGGATTTTTATCCTTGAATACACATTATAATCACTTTCAGAAATACAGATCCTTGGGCCCCACCCCAGGGCACTTAAATCAGAATCTCTGAGCTACACCCCAGTACCAGCTTGTGATTCCTACATGCAGCTGGGGTTGAGAAGCGCTGCTTTATAGATACTAGTGCCTGTTACTTCTGCGTATTCTATTGGAGAAACCTCGGTTTCTTCTGCACAATTTGAAGATAATTAAAATACCCGTTTTAACAAGGTAACAGGTTTCCTCATGAATATGAATATTTCCTCATGTTCCTCATGTTCCACGAACATATTGATCTTGGAAAGGTTATTTTAATAATGCCACAAGAACTTTTGTTTAAGTTTATTTATTTGTCTGTTTATGTATTTAGAGAGCAAGTGAGAAGGGGAGGGGCAGAGTGAGAGGGAGAGTGAGAATCTCAAGCAGACTCTGTGCCATTAGCACAGAGCCTGATGTAGGGCTTGAACGCATGAACCGTGAGATCTTGACCAGAGCCGATACCAAGAGTCAGACGTTTAACCGACTGAGCCACCCAGGCACCCCACAATCCCACGAAATTTATTGAAAGAAGAGACATTGATCGTAGGCAGATAGTTTAGGGCTAAAATAATCTCTGGAAAGAAAGTGTGACTTGGGATAGAAGATGGAAATGGAGGAAGTATCTAGAAACATCATCTGAAGACCAAGGAGACTGAAAAGAAGGTTGGAAAGATTAGAGTCAAACCAGAAAGAGCTGGAAGAGTGACAATGAAATTGGACCTAGGACAGGGCCCCAAGGGACAGATGGGTGTACGGGACTCTATTTATAATGCAGGAAGAGGTCATGTGCAGCTTGGAGTTGTAGGTGGCTTTTAGGAGAGCAGTTTCTACTTGAAGCCTGAAATTACATCTGATTGACAGACAAAGATAACCTTGCTTTTATGAGGAACTCAAAAAATAGCCTATCCAGGCTGGAGCTAAAACATGTTAGTATGGAAAAAGCAAAGTTTGCCAAATCCTTTATCTTAGTAATTTGCCAACAATAGCTTCTCATTTCAGGGTTTCAGTGATTTGTATTAATTCTGTGTTTGAGATCTAGGTGGTTTAGGTGAAGTTATACTTAAAATCCTATTTTTGGCTGAGGTTCCCCCCTCCCTCCCCCTCCTCCCTGGGAATAGATCACTATTATTATTGGTAAATGATCACTGCAATTTAGGCACTGGCATTCATAATTGTATTTAGTAAGTCCCAATGACCATTTAAAACCACCAAATTTAAATGGCCTTTCATGTCTGAACAATTGCTGAGTTCTCAGCAATATAAAAGCCAAAAAAGTATAATCAAGCGGACAAAAAGCTAACTCAGAGCAGAACGAATTGAGTGTAGTTTTATGCACATTGCTATCAGTCATAGTCATTTTCAGACTTTCAAAATTATTGATAGTAAAAATTAGAAAGTGTTCAAATTCATTTCAAGTTCCCTTTATAGCAATGTTATAACATATTAAGGATGGATGTTATTAATCCCTGCACTTAATCCACATTTATCGCAGTAATTATGAACTTGACGTTGTGCTTATTGTTGCTTTAATTTGATTATGAATGCCAAAGTTGGTTTTAATGAAATACTTCTTTGTTGGTAAAGACACACATAGTATGAGGTAGTTCTATTGAAACTTCATAATTTGTTGCATTAATGTGTAATCATTATAAAGTGGAAAGTTAATACTCAAAAAAGGAACAACTATCACATATAAGGTATTAGAACTTATTGGGTAGCTAATTATTATTTATACTGACATAAAAAATTTAGCTTAGAAATTGGGGCGCCTGGGTGGCTCAGTCGGTCAAGCGTCCGGCTTCGGCTCAGGTCATGATCTCACAGCCCGTGAGTTCGAGCCCCACATCGGGCTCTGTGCTGACAACTCAGAGCCTGGATCCTGCTTTGGATTCTGTGTCTCCCTCGCACTCTGGCCACCCCCCCTCCCCCCGCCACTCATACTCTGTCTCTATTTCAAAAATAAATAAACATTAAATACTTTTTTTTTAAATAAAAAATTTAGCTTAGAAATGAAAACTTATTAGTTTAGAGAGATGATTTTATTTCTTAGGCATTTTTTTGACTCTGGAAAAAATACATTCTTATTTGTGAAGGAAACAATGTATTCAATGACTTATGTTTCTCTTCATTTGGTACCTCTAAACTAGTTGGTCCTCTGGAACTGTGCTGTCTAGAGTGAGTGCCACATGTGACTGTTGAGTACTAGAGATGTGGCCAACCTGAACCAAGGAGTGCTGGTCCAGTTTTTGGAGATTTAGTATGACAAAAGGAATATAAAATATCTTATCGACATTGTGATATTGATTATATGTTGAAATAATAACATTTGGATATGTTGGTAGAAATAAAGAGGTATAAATGAGTAGTAGGACCCTGAGGCTCATGGTAAGTATTTGGGATTTTTTCCCTAATCGCCTAAGAAGACATTGACAGGTTCTGAGATGGCAGTAACATGAGGGGTTTTTGAAAAGATCATTTGGCTTCCGTGAGAAGAATGGAAATGAGGGGGTGTAGAAAAGTGGAATTCGAATTCTTGCATTAGTCCAAGTGGCTTAAGTAGAGTGCCAAAGGTGGAGATGGACAAAACTGTTAGCTTTATTTTGAAGGAAGAATAAAACGAACTGAGGAGAGAAGCCATATTCTGGAATGTGCTTGTAAGTTTGTTTGGCCTGCAATGTCCGCATTTCCCCTCTTCAGTGACCTAACTTATTATCAATCTTACAATTCAGAGTCTGGGTAGATAGTTGTGTAAAATATCAGAAATCCGTTTATCTGGGTTTAAGGACAACAAGAAATCTCTCAAAAAAGCCTATGCTCTACATGTCTTGTGAAGGCTGTAAGTCATCACAAAAACTCACTGACCCTGTGTATTTTCCTCCATAGAGAGAGCTGTATTTGACAGGAGTGGAGGCGATTTAGTGTGCTGTGCTATTAATCTTGATGAGCCTAATGGTCACCAAAACTCAACAAGAAGGTAAAACTAATTATCCAAAGACGTTGGGGGAAAGACTTTGTGCGTTCCATGACTTACATATTCTGTCTGCTTGGAGGCTTCGAATTGAGGCTGAATCTTGGTCGTATGCTTAAAAAAAATGAACACAACGCAGACATTTTCACTTTGAATGCCTCAGTCGCTATTTAACATTCCATCTTCATATACTGTCTACATTGTTAAATTGCCTGAAAGCACAGAGCAGTCAAGCAGTACACAAATTAAGCCACAAAGTAATCGGATTTCAATCACTAAATATTCACAGCTCAATTAAGTTATTTACTGAGATGTTTGTCTTAGCTGGTGAAATCTTTGCATATTTATAGGCACTTCACACTAACCTTTTAAAAATATCCTGATGTGAAAATAAAAAGCCACGTTTGTTTTATAAGGTAGGTTAAAGTTATGGCTCCAGGTATTTAAAAATGAATAAGAAGTCAATTACCTTCGAGTTTTCCAAGAGTATGATTTGGTGTCTATAATAGAAAGCTGACTACAAATTGCCTGATTATGCTTTTGTTTCTGAAAAAGAATATTTAAAAAAAAAATGTGATCCAAGTTACAATTTAATCTTCTATTCTTCCCTCCATTTTGCAATATTATAGATGGATCATCTTTCCCAGATTCAGCACTTCTAGATGCTTCATATTTAACCGTAAAATTTCCAGAGTGGCTCTGGATAACTCGGTTCAATTCCCTTTTGAAGTTTCATTTCCTTCACAGCCACGAAGGCATAACAGCCACCGAAGACAAGGTGGTTCCAGGGTTCATCTGACAAGGGTAAAAAAAACCTAGTAAACACAGTGTGTTTATACTGTATGATTATAGTGGCTAATAGTTGTAGCAGGGCCTCGTTAAGAGTCAGACACTGTTTAAAGTGCTTTACAAATGCCTCCTTTAATCTTTTCAAAAATACCCATTTTTGTAATACCCATTTTACAAATGAGAAATATTTAGGCTTGAGGATATTAATTGCCATGCCCAGTAGTACACGACAGGAATGGCACATTTTAACTAGGCCTGTACGAATTCAAAGCGTAAGCTCTCAAATATTACACTTTATTGATTCTCTTATGCCAAATGATATGACCCATTCTATTAGTTTCCTATGGCGACTGTAACAAATCACTACAAATTTAGTGGATTAAAACAGCACACATTTATTATCTTGTAGTTCGGAGGTCAGAAGTCTGAAACGGGGCCTAAGGGATTAAAATCAATGGCTGAATTCCTTCTGGAGGCTGTGGAAGACAATCCGTTCCTTGCCTTTCCCAGCTTCTGGAGACTGCCTGCATTCCTCTCCAACTGTGTCCCTCCTGCTCTAACTTGACTCTCCTGCCTCCATTGCATAAGGACCTCGTGATTATATTGGTACCACCTGGATAATCCAGTGAAAGACCCTCAGTTGAATCATGCCTGCAACGTCCCCTTTGCTGTGTAAATCAATACATTCACAGATTCTGAGGAGCAGGATATAGCGTCTTGGGGAGATGGGAGCCTTATTTTGCTATGTTCATATTGAAATAAAAAATACATTTTAGGGTGCCTGAGTGGCTCGGTTGGTTAAGCGTCTGACTCTTGACTTCAGCTCAGGTCACGATCTGGGGGTTTGTGAGTTCGAATCCCACAATGGGCTCTGCCCTGACAGTGGTGAATCTGCTTGGGATTCACTATCCTCCTCTCTCTCTGCCCCTCCCCGACTTGTGCACACCCTCTCTCTCTCAAAAATAAATAAACTTAAAAAAATACATTTTAGAACATATCTTGGAAAATGACTACTATCTTTATGTATGCCAGTAAAGAATCTCATTCATAGAGCGGTATAATTTGATAGGTATTTTTAGGATGAAAGCTTGAGTAAATCTGACTATCGAAACTCTTTTTATATCTGTGGGTTGTAAACTGGCCATTGAGAATATAAAAAGTTAACCAGCAAGGATCCCGCTAGGGGAGAAATGCTTCCATTGAAGCACCATCTGCATGGGGCAACTCCAGATCTGTTAATATTCACCAGGCTTGGAGAAATTGCTTCATAATCGGACATGATAATTACTTCACACCACTTGCCATTTTCTGCACAAACTACTCCTGGTGTAAAGACTATTTTCCTTATCACTAAATTATAGTTGTTCAGGAAAAAATGTTGGAGGTAAAAGGGTAAGAGAAGTGAATATTTTTAAAAGATTTCTTAGAATTAGAAGATATTTAGAATGTTAAGAAAATATTTAGGGGATTAGAAGATACTCATAACATTGAAAAAAATCATTAACTTAAGGGTTTTTGTTTTGCTTAAAAATAAATGCAACGTATCCAATATTACTGTTAGAAAGTGATACCTATTAGCTTTTCCACGAATGGCTATAAGGGAAAAAATGATCAGTATTGGCATTAGTCTTTTAAATCTTAGTTTCATAATGGAAATACTTGTCATTCATCCCTTCTCTTAGTAAAAACCTTTTTGTTATCTTCTTAGACCATAATTCCTGTTTTCTCTCTCCTACGCCCTCTTCTTTCCTTCCTTCCTTCCTCCTTTCCCTTCCTTAGCCCTTCCTTCCTTCTTCCTTCTTTTCCCTCCCCTCCCCTCCCCTTCTCTCCTCCCCTCCCCTCCCCTTCCACTCCCCCCTCTTTCCTTCCCTCCCTCCCCTCAACTTCCCTCTGTTCCCACCCCTCCGTTCCTGAGTTCCCTTCCCTCCATCCAGTTCCCTTCCTCCCTCCTCTCCTTTCCTCCCTCCCAATCCCTTTCCCTTCTTCCCGCCGAAGGCTCCCCCTCCCTCATCCTTCTCCTTCCACGGCCCCTCACCTCCTTTCCCTTCCTCTCATGCCCGCCGCGCCCCTTCCCCCCCTACCGGGCCTTCCCCGCCACGTTTCGCCTATCCGTGCTGCTTTCCTGCCGGCCTCCGTTCCGATTCCTTCCTTCCTTCTTTCTCCCCTCCCTCTTTTTTCTTTCCTTCCTTCCTTCCTTCCTTCCTTCCTTCCTTCCTTCCTTCCCTTTTTCTTTCTTTCTTTCTTTCTTTCTTTCTTTCTTTCTTTCTTTCTTTCTTTCCTTCTTTCTTCTTCCTGTGACATATATATGAGAAAATTACAGTGTAAAAGAACATAGTTGGAATTTCTATGTGCACCTGCCTAAGTTCAATAGAACATTAAAATTTCTCCCAAAATTGAGTATGGGAGGATTTTTTTCTCATGCTCCCCCTGTAACTGGAGCACGGTACTTGCTAATTCCAATTATGAGTCCCGATACTTCCCAGGTTAAGAAAACTAAGGGAGGAGAGAGCTCCCCTCGACCCAACGCAATTCACAATTTGAAACAAAGAAAGAAACAGACATTTTCAGCATATTGTACGAAAGACGTGCGACCAGGCAAAGGGTTCTGAAGTCCTTGTCAGCATCAGAGCAAGTGACACTGATGAAGCAAAGTACTTGGGTCTTTGGCTCTGAGGCTGAGAGGAGAGACCCGGGGCAAGGGGGAGAGAAGGACAGAGAAAGGGTTTTAGAGTCTCAGGGAGGAGAAGGAGGGCATTGCCGAGAGCCCAGGATACTTTAGGCAGGAAAACCAGGCTGCTCACTGGTCTGAGGGACCAGTGGGTGAGCTGCGGATTCCCTGCCTATGAGCACTCTGCGCTTTGCAAGCCCTGGCTGGAGCCTGGCCTCAGGAGCTTTTGTGAAGACCTTTCGAGATCTACCTCACCTGTGCTATGGAGATGCCAAATTGAGATTTTGTTGCTGTTATTATTGTTTTCGTTTTCTCTTTATAGGAAATGAATGTGTTGCCCTGACTTTCTGATGGCAAGTGCATAGTAAATAGGGGCTACACAAGCATTCAACTTATTAGAAATTATATTTCAAAGGAAAAATGCTTTCTTTGTTGGTGAAGGGCTTGGAGCATGATTTGATCTGTCAGTGAAAACAAAAATGCTATTGTCGTATTTCCTTCTCTGAGGCTGACAGTACTGATTACTTCCTATAACACAAGCAAGGTGAGAGCTGAACAGATGCCGGTTTTCTGCATTCAAAACTACTGTCTGAATTGCTGAATCATCTTCCTCTGCTATTAGCCTTATTCTCTCTGAGATAAGATATTTAAAAAGTCTTCCTTTCTTTTCAGGGGAAATGAAAGTTCTTAATGGGAGCTTAGAGCATTATAGAATTCAGGGCAATGTGCGTGTGTTTTCAAAACTTTCAATAAAGTGACAACGTAACCTGTTATAATTATTTTCATCTCTCAAATTTTATGCTTTGCTGTAATGAGGCATATTCATTCATGGGAACAGTGCCTTTACAGTATTTACTTGCCTTATCATTAGACTAACAACTCACTGAGAACAAGGACTAAGGCTTTAGTCCTGTTACATAAGAGAAACTAAAAAAAAAAATGTTCCTTGATTAAAAATGAAAAATCAGCTCTCTTTTGGGAACTGGAGCTCAGATGGCAAATTCACAGACAGAATCTGCTATGGGTTGAATTGCATCCCCTTCCAAAAATGTATGTTGAAATCCTAAGTCCCAGTACCCTAGTATACTTTAGAGATGGGATGTTGTGAACTTTTCTAAGCCAGTTTGGTGGTTTAGGTTTTGTATTTCCTTCTGCTGATATCAGTAGTCTTTAATTATGGGAGGCAGCCGATGGTGTGGGCTCCCACACAACCTCACTACATGGTTGTATATGAAAACAAGACCACTGACAAATAAAACTTTGCATATTTAAAATCATGTATTAGGAAGCTGTCCCCCAAACTATTATTCATGTAATTCTGTTAAGCTCCATGAGATCCTAACTCTGAGTCTTTGGGCTTCAACCAACTAAGACCGTACCCAGGAGCCCTGAAGGGCAGACTCCTCCGTACATTTTTGAGTTGTGAACATCACAGGCTACTGTGTGTGTTAGGATTTAAAATTTTTTTAAATGTTTATTTATTTATTTTGAGAGAAAGAGAGAGAGAGAGAGAGCGTGCGTTAGCAGGGGAGGGTCAGAGAGAGAGGGAGAGAGAGAGAGAGAGAGAGAGAGAGAATCCCAAGCAGGCTCTGTGCTGAGAGCACAGAGCCTGATGTGGGGCTCAAAATCACAAACCATGAGATCCTGACCTGAGCAAAAAATCAAGTTGTAGGGGTTTAACTGGGGCTCCTGGATGGCTCAGTCACGTTAGCATCCGACTTGGTCTCAGGTCATGATCTTGCGGTTGGTGAGTTCCTGCCCCGCATCCAGCTCTGTGCTGACAGCTCGGAGCCTGGAGCCTGTTTTGGATTCTGTGTCTCCCTCTCTCTCTGCCCCTCCCCTGCTCACACTCTGTCTCTCTCTCCCTTAAAATAAGTAAACATTAAAAAAAATAATTAAAAAAAAGATATAGATGCTTAACTGAATGAACCACCTGGGCACCCCTGGGGGTTCTATGTTCACCAAGAGGCCTATGATGTATTTCTAGTCAATCCACGTTTTGTGGACAAAATTCATTCTACCAATTAAATACTTTAAAATCCTTTATACCAATTCATACCCTTTAAGTACTTATGATAAAGTAATGATACTTAAAGCTTTTGTAGAAGCTGCCACTGGAATGAGAACTCCTGATAAGAGTGTTTAAAATGCTAACTAACCACTTTAGAATATGTAATCCTGATTAAAATATGGTGCATTTTATCAAATTGCCCATAGGCTAAACTGTTATACCAACCATCACACTAATTATGCTCAAGTATTTTAAGAAATAAATGTTATAGTATATTAGAGTTCACAGACTCATTATTCTGTAAATATTTATTGAACACCCACTATGTGGCAGACACTAGGCTAGAATCCGAAAATACCAAGACATATAAAATATGTCCTTTGCCCTAAGGTTGTTCAAAGTCTAGTGCTGAGAAATCCGTAAGCTACGTGGGCAATTACTTGTGTTTCTGTGTGCCCTTGGGAGTTGGGTCCTCTAAAGCTGGATAATGTATGTATCAGTAATAATTCAGATATGTAATAATTCAGATGTAATCATTCAGATATGCGTCTTTATAGTATGTCTATGCAAATGCGTTCCCAGGATCCTATATTGATAATCTCCTCAAATCTTCCAAACCCCTTTGCAGTAAGTAATCAGACTCCATTGTTTTTGGTATTTATTTAAGCTTAACCCCTCAATTTTCTTCTCCACATCACGCAAATTAGGAAAGTCTGGATTCTTCCTCCTTTGTCACTGGTGGCGAATTCAAAGCACATTAGCTCCTGCCTGCATGTGGGATCCCTCAGACTGGTTTTGACTCCTAAGCGCAATAAAAACTCCAAGTCTGTCTACATTTCTTATTCTCTCAAGCCATGTCAGCCTAGCTCGGGAGACCTGCCTACTCTTCCTGAGAATCTTTTTCTCTCCAAGATTAATAGAATGAATGGTGGTTGTCAGGGGCTGGGGAGATGTTGGTCAAAGGGTACAAACTTCTAGCTGTAAGAAGAATCAGTTCTGGGGATCTAATGTACAGTATGGTGGTTATAGTTAACAATAGTATATAGTATTTTGGAAGTTGCTAAGAGAGAAAATCTTAATTTCTGAAACACACACACACACACACACACACACATACACACACAATGGTAATTATGTGAAGTCACTAGCCCTATCGTGGTGGTCATTTTGCAATATGTAAGTGTATCAAATCAATGTGTTGAACCTCTTAAATTTACACAATGTTTTATGTTAATTATATCTCAAGAAAGCTGGGAAAAAATTAAACACATGTATATAACAAGCAAAGAGAAAATACCCAGAACTACCAGAGCCCTGGTTTCTGTAATTGGTCATGAGGTCCTAGCTGGTATCTGTAGCTTCCACCTTCCACTGCCCATTCCATATTTCTCTTGCCCACAGTCAGAAACCCAGCTGCTCTTGGTTCCTTATTTAGTGGAGTGATCCAATCTTTCTTTCCTGAAGGCTATGGATTCTCAATCACTCTGCCTTTTTCTAGTTTCTGTTTTTCTAGTTCCTAATTTTTCATTCACCTTTGTTGTCGGCATGGAGGTAGTAAAAGGCACCTCAGAAACCTCCTGGGTTCCAGATATAGTCCTTCTTGCTTTCATTGT
Source organism: Lynx canadensis (assembly GCF_007474595.2). Classification (NCBI taxonomy): domain Eukaryota; kingdom Metazoa; phylum Chordata; class Mammalia; order Carnivora; family Felidae; genus Lynx; species Lynx canadensis. The sequence goes on from NC_044314.2 coordinate 41,773,569, forward strand.
AGTGGCCACCAACTTCCCCTTGTAATTGGGATCTATCATGACAGCCAACATATTAATCCCCTCTCTTTGGCCTGTTGGTTCAGTGGTATAAGGAGTGCAACAAAGCCAACTGGCAGTCTGGGGTAAGTGAAATTCCGAGATAAGCCCTATGATTTCTTCTGTTTGGTGTATCCACCCTGTATAATCTCCTCTTGAGCATGCTTGACATTTGTAAATATAATTGGATATAATTGGATATCACCTCCTTTATTATGTTTTATGCCAAAGAGATTTTGCAGGTATAATTACGGTCCCTAAACAGTTGACTATGACCCAAAGGGAGGTTATCTCAGGCAAGTCCTTTAAAAGCAGAAGAATTCTCTTGCTGGTCTGGAAGAAACATAGCCATGTTGCAAAAGGAGGGGTCATGTCTGAAAGCAGTCCTCAAGGGACAGCAAGAAAACGGGGACTTCAGTTACACAGCTATAGGGAGTTGAATTCTACTAACAGCCATCTGAGTTGGAAGAGGATTTTGAGCCTCAGTTGATATCATAGACCTATCAATACTTTTATTTCAGTCTAGTGACACCCTGAGCAGAGGACTCAGCTAACTTGTACCCAGATCTTTGACCCATAGAAACTGTGAGATAAATAAATTTGTGTTGTTTGAAGCCCAAACCAAACAAACCCCCCACCTCACCCCACCACACACAAAAAAGGAAAAGTTTTCTGGGTGGATCTGACCTAATTAAGGAGCCCTTAAAGAAAAAAAATCTTGAGGTCACAGAAAGGGGAAGAAATAACAGCTGTTCTCTTCTGGACCTGAAGAAAGAAAGGGTATATAGAAAGGGTCCCTGGCAGGGAACTTCCAGAAGCTTCTAGGAGTTAAAGGCCTCTGTTCTCCAACCATAGGAACTGAAATTAGTGAATTTGGGAGATGAACGTAGCTTTCAGTGAGGTCCCAACTCTGGTGACACCTTTGAGCAGAGGATTCAGCTAAGTCATGCCTGATCAATGGAAATTGACATAATATATGTGTGTTGTCTTTTAGCAGCTAAATCTGTGGTAATTTGTTACACAGTGTAGAAAATTAATATACATATTTATATGAGCATATTGGCATTTTAGAAAGATTCTTTGAAAGATAGTGAAAAATAATTCAGAGGGATATGTATTAATTTCCTACACTGCCTTAACAAATGACCACAGACCTAATGGCTTAAAGCAACACCAATTTATTATCTTATACCTCTGTAGGTCAGAAGACAGACACAGGACTCACTGGGCTAAAATCACAGTGTCAGCAGGCTGCATTTCTTTCTGGGGGCTGTAGAGAAGAACTTGTTTCTTTGACTTTTCCAACTTCTAGAGACAAACTGCATTCCTTGGTTTCTGGTCCCTTTCTCCATCTTCAGAGACAGTAAAGTTACATCTCTCTGACTCTTCTTCTATCATTGCATCTCTCTCTTTGACTACATCCTGGAAGTGTCCTGTCTTTAAGGACTTTTGTGGTTCGATTGGGCATATCTCAAAAATCCAAAATTATCTCTCATTCCAAGGCCTTTGACCTTCGTCACATCTGCAAAATCCCTTTGCCATATGAGGTAACATATCCATAGGTTATAGAGATTAGGTCATGGGCATCTTTGAAGGGTCATGGTTCTACCTACCATGACACATAGTCAGAGGCAGAGACTTTAACCTGGAAGTTAATACAGAATCTTGACATCATTTCTTGAGAATAAATGTTGACAACACAAAGGAAGTTGGAGTGGCTAAAAAAAGAACAACTTGAAGAAATGCTAGCAAGTAGAATGCTAGAGTACATGGAGAGGGAAGGAAAAAGGAGACATAGAAAGCTCTCATATTTAATAACTAGGTGAGAGGCAGCATTGTTTATTGAAACAGGCTCTCATGATGAGAAGATGACATAGGTAGAATATGAAAATGAGATCAGTGTTTCATAGGCTGAATTTAAGTTTTTGTGGGATGTTGAGATATAAATGGGCAGCAGATACACCTTCAAAAATAATCACCCTAGACATCTGCTGGTCAAGAAAAGGAAAGCAGAGCGTGTAAGGTAATTAGTATGTCGTAGAAGACAGGAAGGTGAAAGTGACCAGCAAAAATGAGAGTCAAAATCACGGAGTGAGATTGTAAGTGAAGGTTGGAAAGAGACATCAGCTGGGGACCGAACTCTGGGAATGACTCAATGTACAGGTAATAAAGAAAAGAGAAGCCAGCCAAGAGGACTGGACTGTAATAGATAAAAATGTAAGAGGAGAAACAGCAGAGGGCACAGACAGTGAAACATGAAAGAGATATATTTTTTAAGGAGTGGTCACGGGATGCTGTTGCAAAGGAATCATGTCAGATAAATCACCATCAGACTTTACAATCAGGAAAGTTTACCTGTTTCAGTGGAGGTCCTGATAGTGGCTGCTGGCAGGAAGGTGGGTTAGGAGAAGGGGTTTTGCTTGAGCCATAGACGTTTATGTCTCTTTTTTTAAAAAAAAAGTTTTGGATAACTTTGATAATCATTATGAAAACTTGAGTTTTTTAAATCTTTATTTTTGAGAGAGAAAGAGAGAGAGACAGAGTGTGAGTGGGAAAGGAACAGCGAGAGAGGGAGACACAGAATCTGAAACAAGCTCCAGGCTCTGAGCTGTCAGCATAGAGCCTGACGTGGGGCTCAAACCCACAAACCGCGAGTTCATGACCTGAGCTGAAGTCGGAGCTTAACCGACTGAGCTACCCAGGTGTCCCTGAAAATTAGATTTTTAGTTACTGTTTTACATATTGGAATACACTTTTGGTTTTTCACTTTGGAATTCAAAGTAAATGATAGGAATGTTAACAGAAGGTTAAACACATAGTAGTACTCAAAAGGGAAAAAATGTTGAGCCAATTTTCGGCATCCTTATTAGTATAGCCAAGATGGGTGTTTTAAGTGTAAAATTTTAACTCAAATTTTGCATAAGTGTGAATTGCAATTATTTTCTTACACAAAGGGGTTCCTACTTTGAAGAAATAACTTCTAATTACGTTCAGTTTAATTTGAATGTAAATGTGTTCCTGGCATTAGGACCCTGTTGAATCTAACACCTGCTGTCTCAAAAGGCTAATCATTTGAAGTTGTTGCAGCTTTAAACAGCCCCTTTCATTGCTCCTGTTTCTGAAATGACCATTTTGAAGCTCTCATGTTTGAAATTCTGGTTTTTATGAAAAATTAACTAAAGGTTTTAAAGAAAAGATACTCCTATCACCAACAGAATGGTAGTTTAAAAAAAAGAAAGAAAGGAAGGAAAAAAAATTATCTCATTGAAAGATGTTAGTTTTAAGTAAAAAAAAAAAAAATTCCTTGGTCTTCTGCTAAATGCTAGTGAGGCATAGCCTCTGGGCTGATGAAGCAGATAAATTAAGGTTAACTTTTTCCTTAGTTACTAAGAAGGCTATGATATCTGAAAACACATTCTAGTCTCATAGAAGAAAAACATATCTTTCCGGTTAATATAAAGTTGACTTTACAGTTTGTGAATCAACAACCCTGACATTGTTAGATTAAGAACTGTTGATTCCTTCCAAAGCCTGGTTGAGGTCACAAGAGTCACCTGATTAACAATGAATGGTTTTGTTGAGCCGTCTAAGAAATATGGCATCAGGCCCCAGTTAGAATCTTTCTGATTCTAAAACTCTCTTTTAAAAGGAAAGGGTGGTTCTTAACATCCAGCTACAAAATAATATATGAAAGTTACTTGTTCTCAAGTTGTGAGGATTTGACTTCACATCTCAAAGAAGTTTTCCGTTAGGTAGTAATTTTTCTCCTTTTGGTAGCAAATCCACATTATTATCACATTTGTTATTTACAGAGAATTTGTATGTGTTAACTATTGTTCTAAAGGCTTTACATATATTCATTTTATTTGGTAGTTATGTAAAATGATACTGCCCTTGGACAGAAATATGTCTTCTTTTTTTTTTTATGTTTTTATTTATTTTTGAGAGAAAGAGGGACACAAAACATGAGCAAGGGGAGGGGCAGACACAGAGGGAGAAACAGAATCTGAAGCAGGCTCCAAACTCAGCATAAAACCTGACGTGGGGCTAGAACTCACAAACCATGAGACCATGACCTGAGCTGAAGTTGCCTGCTTAACTGACCGAGCCATCCAGGAGCCCTGAAACATGTCTTCTTTTAGAGAAAAGTAAATTTCCACATATAAATCACAACAGCTTAATTATTATTTTTTCAGTTAACATATAATTGCGTCCTTCCTATATTATGCTGTTGGAGTTAGTGGGGGATTGAGAGTGATAATATAGTGAAAGGCAGTGAATAAGATAATAAATGGGTTAGCATTAGACTACTTTCATTTAATTATGTCCTTTAATATAAACTATTATGGCTCTAAGGATTTTTTTTTAATGTTGTCAAAAAAGAGAAGTGATTTTGACATTCAGTTGATTGACAACCATTCAGTTGTTGATACTCCTAGTTGGATTTGGATTATCTTAAATGGTTGTTAGCTTTGGGCAGGATTTATCTAGCCTTTAAAATAAGGGCTACTTCTTTACAGATTAAACTGTTTCCAAACCTAATTAGAACCTTATTATTTTACAATGTATTTAATATTTTATTAATTAAAACAGAGTATAACTACTTTGGCATAAAATTAACAAATTCTTCAGTAAGTAACCAATGTAAACCACTGGTTCCTTCCTCCTTCACTGATTGCCTAATATCATCTAGTCTTTTTTCAAGACATAAATGCAAGCGGGAATGAGAGATACCATTAGAAGTCAGATGTAGAGTCAAACACCAGCCCCTTTACACTATTTCTGTGCTGTTTGGAAATAAAGGAAGGCCACTCAAATGAGATCTTGCAGAGACTATTTATTCAGAGTTTGCTCTAGCAAAAGAATCAGCCACTATCACTTGCGTTTGGCAGAGACTCAAAGGTAAGTAAGGAAGAGGGAAAGCTTCTTAGTGGAAAAATGGGAAGGCTTCAGGCACATCTGATTGGAGAAGAGAGGGCATAGAGAAGTTGGCAGTCAATGACCAAGTCATGACTGTTCCGATCTGGTTACTGCAGCGATTGTGGCCCCTAATTCTGTTGTCATATATATGGTCTGGCCACTGTCCTTTTGCATATTCAGTCTCTTACTGGAATCTGAAGTTGGGGCAACAAAGACTCATTTATGTATAAGACACTTAGGCACAAGTCTAGGGCTTGAGAGATTTCAGGAGCCTAAGAATGTATCCTGAACTGGAAAAGAAATGTTGGATGCAAGACATAAAGAGAGAATCTAAACACACAAAATAAATACTGTTTAATTAGATGTCTGCAAAATGTAATACTATGTCATCTTCATAATTTGGAAACAATTTATGGGCTAAATTTTTTCAACAGGCAACACTTATAGAGAAAAATAGCTAATTATAATTAAGTGGTGGGCTCAACGGCAAATAACTTTAAAAGCAAATTCATGGTACTCCTTGCAAAACTTTTGAGGCAAGTCTAATGTGGTTCACGGGGGCATTTGATGGATTCCATATGATATGGAGTGAGGCCTCTCACAGACAGAGAGTCCTGTGCCTGTGGGGGAATCCACCAGCTCCAGCTTTTGGCCTCAGTGAGACCCTGAAATGGGGGTGCAGTTGATAATAAGGATCATGGTGAAGGGACACTTTCTTGTTGCTGAGACTGATTCACTTAACTCTAGTTAAACTAAAACTTCTGCTATCATTCAAGCATCATTATAATTTAGATTGTGGAGGAGGAGCCTTCTGGGATGCTTTGGATGCACCAGAGTGGCAAAGACATATTGTGCAGTTAATTAACCTCACAGAAAGATGAAAGAAAACTACCCAGCAGCACAAACTTGACTTATGTTTATTTTTGTGTTTGTGCTTTTGTCCTCATTTGGTTTTCTTCTCCCCAGCCCACTGCCATATGCTGCTGGGACTCAGCTGTAATTATCTTACCCATAGACGAAACACAAAGTGAAATAAAGCAAACAGAAACTTCACCATCACAATTCTGGACCCTGCTTTACAGAAAGTGCCTGTGGTTAGCATGAGATGGAACACGTTCTTTTACATGGACAAAGAATATTGAGACTGTTTCATGCAAAGCTATAGATGTGGCCACAACCAACCCATGACTCATACATCTGATCCTGTATTGAAACCCATAAAGATTTTCCAAAAAAAAAAATTATTTTCCCCAGCTGCACATTAGAAATATCTGGGTACTTAAAAAAAATCAGCCCCTAGCTACACCAGGATCAAATAAATCAAGAATTCTGAGGGTAGGATTTAGGCATTGGTGTTTTTGCACCACTGTTCCCCACCCCCCCTCTACCACATGTGGTAAGAGATTCTAACCAGATTTCAACAGCCAGATTGAAAGCCATTGAATCATACTCTCTGTCTGTGTGTATTCTCTACGGATCTTCTCATTTGGGATACTTTTGTTGATGAGTAATTAATTAGCAGCCATTCTCTTGTGAAATAGTAAAGATAAACTATCCAGTTGATTTTCAAGCGTAAACAACTCAGAGCTGCAGAAGTTAAGCACTGTAAAGTGAAATTTCAAAGGCTTTCTTCTTTTTCTCTTTTATATTGCTACAAGAGAGTCCTAGAAGTTGAATTTAATTATTCCGACTGAAGAGATAAATTGACCAAACAGAGGAAATTCTTTCACATTTTTAGTAAAGTGATCGATGTGGTGTTTTTGCAAATCTACTCTTCTTTAAAATAAGCCAGTAGAGGTTACTTAGCAAATAGATTAGGAAGTGATAATTTACAACTATGCAGAGATCCAATTTGGAAGCCAATTACCAGGAATCCATTTTTTCTTAAGTTCTGATGACAAATACTAATGCATGCATGTTTAATGATCCACTTTTCACATACTTATTTCATATTCAGAGAAACTTTACCAAAATTTGTTGTCTGATAGACAGAGAGTGACTGTATTAAACTTTGGCTAAATACTGGCAGTGACTGTTTTGAAGAAAGGAAGGCACCACCTTAAAGAAAATTGTAAAGCAAAACTCGATATATACAGTGGCCAAGTAAGCATATGAAAACATGTTCCACCTCATATCTTGTCAGAGAAATACAAATTAAAGGAATGAAAAGGTACTAGTACACACCTGTTAAAATGGCCAGAGACTTAAACACTGTCAAAGCCAAATATTGGCGAGGATGTGGCCAGACAGAAACTGTCCTATGTCGCCGTGGGAATACAAAGCAGTACAGCCGCTTTGGAAGGAGGTTTGATAGTTTCTTACAAAACTAAACACTTCAGCTATACATACAGTCTAACAGTTGAATTGTGCTCTTGATATTGACCCAAATGAGCTGAAAACTTATGTCCACACAAAAACATGCACAAGAATATCTATAGCAGCTTTATTCATCGTTGCCAACGCTTGGAAGCAACCGGATGTCCTATGGCAAGTACATGGATAAGTAAACTGGTACATCTAGATAGTGGAACACTATTCAGTGTCAAAAAAATGTACTCTCAAGCCACGCAAAGACATGGAGTAATTGTATAAGCATATTATTAAGTGAAAGAAACTCACCTGAAAATTCTCCATACCATAGGATTCCAACTCTATGACATTCTGAAAAAGGCAAAACTCTGGAAATGATAAAAAAAAAGTCAGTGGTTGCTAGGGATGGGGGGAGGGAAAGGATGAATAGGCAGAGCAGAGGAATTTTAGAGCAGTGAAAATACCACGTAGGTTATTATAATGATGGATATATGTTATTGTGCACTTATCCAAACACATAGAATGAACAACACCAAGAATGAGCCCTAAGCTAACCATGGACTTTGGGTGATATAATATGTTGAGGTAGGCTGATTGTTCAGAGCAAATATCATTATGGTGAGGATGTTGATAATGGAGGAGGCTATGCATGCATAGGGGCAAGGACAATAGGGGAAATCTCTGTACTGTTCTCTCAAGTTTGAAGTGAGCCTAAAACTTTTCTAAAAAAATGAAGTCTTAAAAAAAAACCTTATGCTAATTGTGGCACAGACGAGAAGGCTGCTATCTTCTGGCAATTCTTCAAGTATTATTTTTTTTTTAAATCAGAAAAGTGGAATCCATTTTCATGTATCTGAAATCTCAACAAATGCAAACAGTTTTACTAGTTTTAAAAATGGGCTTTTTCCACTGTTGGCATAACATTGTTAGCAGCAGTCAAATGAAAAAGATTAGACCTTAAAACGCAGGTCGAAAGCCTTCTTTTAAATTATTTCTTGTGGAATTCTACCTCCTATCTCTGAGATTACAATTTAAAGCAATGAAAGAGTGTATCTAATTTATAAAAGTTCAATTCACATATACTTGCTTAGGAGCATATAACTTCTCTGAAAGTGAGGTATGCCTTTACACCTTGGCCAAAATCATGTGCTTGCTAAAGCTGAAAGGGGCTATCTGCTCTTTAGGATAGAAAAGAAACTTACAGGCAAGACATTTTTTCCACTTAGACAATGCATACCTTTTTCCCCTTTTCTTTCTTTTTTTTTCTTTTTTTTTCTTTTTGCCTGAAAGGCCTTGACATCATCAAGGTATATATTTGATCAAAACCTCTACTATGAGGGCCTTTGTTCTAAGCTAGAGTACTTTTTTTTTTTTTTTTAAAGAAAATGTCCAAAGAGGCTGTATCTCAAAGTCAAAAATAAAGTTGCTCAACTATTTCAGGTTATATGTCAGCTTGGGCTATGAACTAAAAATAAAATAATGATGGGTATCATGACTTCTCTGAAAGAATAAAGATGAAAACTGAAAGCAGAGTGAAAACTTGGTGAGCATTAATGTCATAAAAGGGACATAAAGAATTGACTAGCCTGAAACACAGAAGGCACGTGCTTTGCAATCTTAACAAAAGTGGTTGAGTTGCAAAAAGGGTATGCTGAATTGGATGGGGTTATACACTGGAACCCAACTTGCATAGACAGGACTGGCTACATAATTTACAGGGCCCACTACAGAATGAAAATGTGGGCCTTCATGTCAAAACATTATTAAAATTCTAAGACGTTGACATGAGAACGTAAAACTAAGTGCAATGGTGTTTTATATATGGTCACAGGTTGCATATTGGGGAAGCCAGCTCTGGTCACAAAAGAGCTATGCATAAACAGTTTTGGTTGAATTAGAGAGTTTTGGTTGCAGAATAAGATAAGTTGTTGGGATGGGTGGCTCAGTCAGTTAAGTGTCCGACTCTTGATTTGGGCTCAGGTTGTGATCTCATGGTTCCTGAGATCAAGCCCCGTGTCAGGCTCTGCGCTGACAGCAGGAGCCTGCTTGGGAGTCTCTCTCTCCTCTCTCTCTGCTCCTCCCCTGCTAGTGCACTCTCTCTTTCAAAATAAATAAATAAACATTTTTTAAAAAAAGATAAGTTAGTGGGGAGCAAATAGTCAATGTTGCTGACCTTTGAATCTTGAGAGTTTTTGTAGAATAAACTACTAACAATTTACCTCCTAGGTTGTAGATAACTATTGAGGGTTTGGTGGGGTACGAGCAATGACAGAAAGTATTGTTTAGGAGGATGAAATGGACGTTAATGGGACTGTGGGGTGAATTGCAATAGACGAAAGACCGAAGACAGAATAAACAAAAATGAGACTATTTCAATAGTCTAGGAATAAGGTGAAAAAGATTTGAACCTATACCCTGTCAGAGAAAACAAAAGTTATACATATGATTTGGAGAAATTGAGACCGTCATTGGTTGAAAACGTAAAGTACTACATGAGCATTTCCACATGCTCAACATGACTCAGCAACTCCTCCCCCACTGGTAGGCCCAAGAGAAAGGAAACACATGTTTACGTAAACTCCTGCATAAGCATGTTCATAGTAGCATTATTCATAATAGTCAGGAAGTGGAAACAACCCAAATGTCCATCGATTGTTGAATGACAAAGCAAAGTGTGGGATATTACATACAATGGGATATTACGCAGTACAAAAAGAAATGAGGTACTGATGTGTGCTTGCCATGCAGATGAGCTTTAAAAACATTCTAAGTGATAGAAACCAAACACCGAGGGCCATGATTCCACTTGTAGGAAATATCCAGAATAGGTGAACTCATAGAGACAGAAAGTAAATTAGCGTCTGCCAGCGGCTAGGAGGAGCAGGGAACGGAGAGTGACCGCTGATGGGCATGGGATTTCTATTTGTGGTGATCTCATTGTGAAATTAGAAAGTGGTGAGGGTTGCACAACTCTGGCTATACTAAATTGAATCTACTAAACTGAATTGTTAGCTTTGAAGGGTGACTTTTCTTACAGAGCTGTTATAAGAAAAGTATTACATAAGTCAAAAAATGACCAAATTGTGTACTTTAAAAATGTATAATGTATCATCTATCCATTATACCTCAATAAAACTGTTTGAAAAACCTTAAAAAGGTAATGCCCATATAGAAAATGAAAAATAAAAAAAAAATTTGAAATACAAAATATTTTCAACTATTTGCAAATATAAACATCCTTATGTGGATATTGAGAGAATTTTGAATGATATAAAGCCAAGATTAAGATTTAGGAGATTATTTTTTTCTTTTTCCCCACTGTAAACTTGTTTTGTTTGGTACTGTGAAAACCTGAAATCAAAGTACTCAGTCACTGAGTGGGTACTAGTCTAGGTAATAAGGAATAAACTTGAGACAGGTTGCTATGCGAACAGAGGAAAAAGTCACTACTAGCAGATGTAAAGAGGTTCTTTTACAATTTTATATTATTATTATTATTTAAAATATTTATTTATTTTTGACAGAGAGAGTGCACGCGTATGAGCGGGGAGAGGCAGAGTGAGAGGGAGACAGAGGATCCCAAGCAGACTCTGTGCTGAGAGCAGAGAACCTGATGCAGGGCTCAAACTCAGAAACCTTGAGATCGTGACCTGAACCGAAGTCGGACACTTAACTGACCGAGCCACCCAGGCGCCCCTATAATTTTAGATTATTTAGGGCAAGAATCATCTCCCTGTTCATTGCTGAATCTATAGTATCTACCATAAGGGTAGGTCAACAATGACCCAAAAGTCAAATCCAGTCTGCTGGATATTTATTCAGGATATTTTATTCAGGATACTTTAAAGTTTTTACTTTTACTTTAAAGTAAAGTATTTACTTTAAAGTTAAATATTTATTCAGGATACTTTAAAGTTATATGGAATATAAATAAGAATTTCAGCATTTGTAAGTAGTTTTATCATAACACGGCCATGTTCATATTGTAGTTTTTGTGCTACAATGGCAGACTTGAGTAGTTGTGACAGAGACATACAGCTTGCAAAGTCAGAAATATTTATTATCTGTATAGGAAATGTTTATTGGTCCCTGATCTAGAAGAAAGCCAGCATGTGGTAGCTATCCACGGATTATTTGTTGAATTAGGCCTGAAGGGAAAAACAGATAGACTATGGAAGATAACACATTCTCGGTGATACAGTTAGTTTGAAGGAAGGGGATGTGAGAGAGGCATCGAGGTGGGGGTTAGTCTCTTAGAATGAAAGTTATGATATCACTAAGAGAAATCACTTTAAGAAAAAAGAGTAGAGAAGTGGAGGACTAGAAGGTTCCTATTTTATGGACTGGAAAGAGAAAGCAAAATAAAGACAAAAGGTAGAAAAGGATCTGTTAGGTAAGGGGAGAAGGCTTGGCAAAATCACAGAGAAACCCGGAGAAGGAAGGACGCGTTTCACAAAGGTTAGTTTTGTTTAGTGTCAATGCTGCAATTACAAAACTAGGGGTGACCTGGAGAATACAGTAGTTTTACAGAGGAGAAGGCAGCCGTAATGCTTGGAGGAGAATGCCAGCCAAACGGTTTTACTAAACATTATATTGGCTAAAGCACTGAGGGTGTAAATAACCTTTTTTCAAATATGTATTATATAGGAAGCTCTGAAAAAGAAATCATGCTGTGTTCAATCTGTAGAGATATTTTGATCACCCAAGCACAAAAACACACAGGGTGGCAATGCATCATTAAAAATAAATCGTTAAATTAATTCCTTCATAACTCGGGCCAAGAAATCCAACCCAAAACACTTGACCACATGCTTCTTTTGAGCTCAGAATATCCGAGTAAACGTATACGTCTTATGCATTCTTGAAAGGAAAAAGAAAAATACTTTAATTTGAACAACAGACATTTTCCCCATTTAATCTTTGCTATTATTTTATCATTTACAATAAATGGTTCAATAAAAATAAAATATGATTTTTTTGTCATCATGCTGTGGTTTTCTTCTGATGTTCAGTAAGCACTGTGTGGCATACGAGTCATTTAACTTTCCCCTAAGGTCTGTTGGCATTAGGTAGAGATCTTGATTGATAACTGTTTATGTGCGACACTAAACCTTCTTGTGTTTTGCTTATTTCTAGTAAATGAAAGCAAGTCCCTCTAGACCTCGAGGCAAAATTTAAATCAGTATTTTACCTCATGCTGCACTATCTTGCCTCTCACTGATCTCATCCTGACACAGCAAATGCTCCTTTTCTATCACAGCCAAAGCGATCGGGCAACTTTAATTGCTTCAAAGTAATACGATTGAATTTATACTTTTATTGGCTAATTTCCAGTTCTAGCAAAACCTGGAAGTCAAAGCACTTGCTACTCAAGTCACTTTCACTCAAGTGCTTACATGCGTTCTTTTAGTTTTGTTCTTTAAAGTACACCAATATCAGCATGTCCTGTTACAGTGCCTCCAAATAAAAGATGCGGAAACGAACATTCTTTAAAGGCTCTTTCATTTACTTTGGTTATATTCTAGCTTACTTTTTTCACTTTAGACCCTCTAGGGGCAGTAGAATACAACTCAAAAGACTGGATTATAAATACGTTGTATCTTTTTTATAAAACAGCTTAATTCAACAATAATTTGTCTGAAAGATGAATACTTTAGAAATGTTTCACTAGAAGTCAATAAGTGCATCAAGTATAATAAATGTAGGAAAGAAAATAGTATTTACCAAAACGAATGTTTATAAAACAGAAGATGAAGAATTTAACATTGGCTTATTACTAATGTAAGACAATCTGTTTTTAATATCAATAGCGTTGCATTTCAGTTTCATTTTATCCATTGTTCCCTCTTTTGAACTACATTGAGCTCCTCCTGTTAGTTTGGTGTGATATTATTTGATTTCTACGTACTTGACTGTGAATGCACTCGGTTTGCTGGGTCCAAACTAAGATTTGACAGGGTCCAGCTCCTAAAAGCTGAGATGGCAGGAATTGTAGAACAGTATGCCAAAAGGGAATTCATTTTTTTTTCTTTTTGCCATTTTCCTGGATCTGAGCATTTCTTTCTAACCATATAGTTGGTGGTGGTTTTCTTCTTTGAATAGCAACTGGGGAAAATGGAAGTGTAAGGTACTTTGAGTTAGAGTTGTGGCTAAAGCTTTGCTTTGAGAGTTTTGAAATCATAGAGGTTGGCTGTAGGGTATAAGAGATACCAAGAACAGGGGCACTTGGGTGGCTTGGTCAGTTGGGCATCCCAGCTCTTGATTTCGGCTCAGGTCATAATCTCCCAGTCCTGGGATTGAGCCCAGTATCAAGCTCCGCACTGAGCATGGAGCTTGCTTACGATTCTCATTCTATTTTTTTTTTTCTCTCTCTCCCTCTCCCTCCCCTTCTGCCCCTCTCCTCCCCTTCAGTCTAAATAAATAATAAATACATAAATAAATAAAGTTAACATAAAAAAAAGTACCAAAAACATTCTTATTTTAAAGTGAAAAGCAGTTTTCTATCTTAGAAGCAAAGTTCTGAATACATTTTAGCAAAAACTCAGTTTTTGTAACGGGCAGACCAATCTATTAAACCAATCTATTCAACAAGTCCATAAACAGTGTGCATCAAAGGGTTAATCCAGCAGGTCTAGTTGTCTAAATTGCATGCTCCAAACGTCTTCAAGACTGGATCTTGGGGCACCTGGCTGGCGCCGTCAGTAGATCATGCACCTCTTGGTCTCAGGGTTGTGAGTTCCAGCCCCACGTTGGGTGCAGAGAGTACTTAAAAATAAAGTCTTAAAAAAAGAAAAAAAGACTGGATGTAAACTAGCTCCTGGGAGATAAAACCTCAGAGTCTTCAAGAACATTCAGTCCAATAAGAGCGTCTTTGCATACTTGGCACCTTGGGCTATATCAGATAGTTTAAGCTAATAACGTGATTTACAGTGAATGCCTGGTTTTCTTTGTTTCTGGTCATAGGCTGTGCAATATCAGTTTGGCCTCTGGGGGCGCTGGAGACTGAATAGCTGAATGCAGGGGCTCCATGTGACAGAGCCCCGTGAAAACCTTGGACATGGAGGCTTAATGAGCTTCCCTGATTGGCGAGACTTTGAATGCTTTGTCATACATGGTACTGGGAGAATTAAGTTTTGTCCATGTGACTCCAAGGAGAGGACAACAGGAAGTTTGGATCTGGCTTCTCCTGGACTTCACCCTATGCACCTTATAATTTTGCTGATTTTAACCTGCATCTTTTTGTGTAATAAATTGTAATCTTGAGTAGAATAGCTTTTCTGAGCTTTCATGACTCCTAGCATGTCATCAAACCTGAGGGTGGTCTTGGGGTCTTGGGGTCTCCACCCCAAGCAGAAATTGAGGTATGTGAGAAGTTGTGACTCCAAGTGGTTAAATTACCTTAGGAAACAATGTATAATATTTTTGTGTTGTAAGCAGAATTTCATCTCTATATTATGTTTCCTCTTGAGAAAAGTATCTTTTTCAAAATAGATTTTAATTATAGTGTGATTGCAAATTGTTGCTTGTTTTTTGGAGATACATATATTTTTGTTTGAGATGCAACTTGGAATTGCCTGTAAGTGAGACTTACAAACTGCAGGAAGGATATGAGTTATGTTCTTTATCTTATTTTGAGGGAGAAACCCCCAACTCTCTGGCTTTGTGAGGCTCTAGCAGGATTATAGTGTTGATGATGACGTGAATAATTATTAAAGTTGGATAACACAAATATTAAGAAATGTAAAAGATGACAGAGCTGTCCTTCCTTTTGATAATTCAGAAGAAATATGGTCAAATTAACCCTCTGTTACTGTACCCCTTGTACTAATATTGGCCTATTTCAATTGCATGTTATTTTTTTGCAAGGGCCATAAAGTCATGGGTAGATGGGGAGGAATCTGCTAAAGGAAGTGTACATTCCAATTTCAATCATGATGGAATGAAACAAGTCCTATGACAGTAAACAAGCCCTGGGGCCATTGCTTTTCCTTTCCTAAGTCTGGACTCTAGAGAGTCTGGATGTGCTTGGAACCATCCTGGATGCTGGGAAAAGACGGTGTACCTCTGTCCCAGGAAAACAAGTTGGGAGCAAGGAAGGAAGATAATCTGCCTGAGGTAGGGAGGCAGGTGTGCAGGCAATCCCCGAGGAGCCAACATTTTCAACCCTGGGAGCCGTGTTGCTAGGAGCAAGTTGCAGGAGATTCTAAGGATATTTTTCCTTGCTGCTATCCTCAAGTGCTTTGTAGAATGTTTTGAATGATATAGGCTGACTTTTCTCTGTGCTGTGGGAAATTAAAGAATTATGCTGGATGTTTTCTGGTTGCCCTCCAGATATACTTTCCATTCTTCCTCTCTGTTGTATGCTCCAGGGAGCACACCTATGGACAGCAGCGGCACTTGCTCACTGGCTTCCACTTGGCTACAACCATGAGAGACAATATTAGGAGATCAGAGGTTGGGAAGAAATTAAGCCCAAGATTTTTATTACCTTGGCTCCTTCTCTGCTTGGTTGGCACCATCTGTCATGACTCCTTTCAGAGTCTTTCAGAACTGGCTTTCTCGAGGTTCAGGTAATTATTCTCTCCCATTGTTCTTGCACACCCAAGGATTGTAGCAGCTCTGAGTGTTGCTAGTCCTAGCACTCATTATTCCTTATTGATTTCCCTCTACCCTGTCCATAACTTTTTAACAGTCAGTTACCTTCTTGGAGCATGCTGTGTCTTGTCAGGACCCTGAATGGGTTAGCAATGAGCTGTGTAATCTTGAGTATGCTATGAAAAGAAGTATAAATACACCGGGAAAGTATTTGAATTATTATTTCTGCCCAGAATACCTCTCTTAATTCTTCCTATCTTCTTTTTTCTATAATGTTTATTTATTATTTATTTTTTAAAGAAATAGAGATTGGGAGACAGACAGAGAATCCCAAACAGGCTCCGCACTGTCAGTGTAGAGCCCGACATGGGGCTCAAATCCACAAACCATGAGATCATGACTTGAGTCAAATGCTTAACCTATTGAGCCACCCAGGCACCCCAAATCTTCCTGTCTTAAGATTAGTTTAGTAATATTTCCAGACTCAGCCTTTCTCCAGAAGGCCATCTCTTGCCCTTTTCTCCATTTTCTATCTTTCTGTCAACCTTTCTTTTCCCACCTTCCAGTTTTGTTTTGATGCTTTTCTACATATACTTTATCATACCTGTATTGTAATTATCTGCTTGTTTGCCTGCTTTTAATAGATAGACTATAAGCCTATGAAGTACCATGCCTTCATCTCTCTTAATTGTTTGAACTTTGGAGAGTTTTTCTTTTGATTTTATTTATTCTTTCTTTTGTTAGACCACTGTTTCACAGAGAGTTATAAATATAATTCAGAAATAAATGACAAGAAATTATATTAGAGTGGTAATTACATAAATGTAGAAAGGAGGATAAAATATAAAATGCTGCAAATGAAAACATTAACATGTGGTAACTTAATGGAAATATTTGGCAAGTTAATGGAATAAAAGGCAGTTAAAGATATAGGTAAAATGGCAATGTGTATGATTTTTTTTCCTTAAACAAATATATCACTGGCAAGGTATCATTGTGGGTGCAAACAGAAAATCTCTTGTCCAAATTATAGTTACTCTATAATTCCTGAGTTTAATAAGAAATATATTAGTTAAAATAATATTAAGTACAGTTACCATATGAATAAATTACATTAATAGTATTTATTATGTATATACACAGTCCTGAGAAGTTGTAAAGCAACGTTAAGACATGATTTCTGATTTTTAGGTGTTACAATCTAGTTCGGAACACAAGAAGCAGGTGAGTAATTATGTTGCCAGACTACAATCAAATGGATTGATAAAGTGCATTATAATGTTAGAAAAGGGAGCCTACTATGTGCTAGAAAGGATGGAAGGAGAAAAGCAAATGAACTGGGACTTCAGCTCAACTTTGAAGTAAGACATGGATATCTGAAATGGAGGAGAAGGACATTTCAGGTAGGAGAAACCATCTCATGTAGACTAGAAGTAGGAGAGGTATGATGTGGTTGAATGGCAGGGACCTTACAAGGGGAGGGGTAGAGGCATGGCTTGTGAAGGGTAGTCAGAGAAATAAATTGTGATAGTGTGTTGTAACTAAATGCATAGAAGCTGGAATGCTTGACTAAGCAGTTTGGACTTCACCTGCTGGAAAAGAGAATGGTGAGGGCTGAAGTTTTTTGAATGGACTACTGGAATGAAGGAACTAGTGTTTTAAGAAGAGTTATCTGACAATGACCTACAAAATCAAATAGAAAATTTGAATAGAAGGAAGCTAGAGGCTAACTAGTCAGATAGGAAACTGATGCAGCAATTAGTTGGGAGGTGGTGAGCACCAAATTTGGTTGGTGTCAGTGGAATGAAGATGGAGTCACAGATGTGAGAGATGTGGAGGAAGAAAAAGGAGAACATTGTTGTAGGTGAGGCTTAATTGGATTTAAATTCTGTCTCTGACTCTTAGAAGTGGTATAAGGTCTTTGGTGAGTAACAACTCTTGAGTTTTAATTTTTTCATCAAAATCATGGTAGCCACTTGAGAGATTCACGTTGAATTATGACAGTGTTCTGCTTTTGTCATTGAGGCACCTCAATATCTTGGAAAAGTACTGGGTATTCAACCACTAATATTTGTTGGATGAATACATGGATGAATGGATGGTAAATATGACTATTTTCACTGCCTTCATTAATAATTATAAATGAGGGCATTTGATGATTGATTGGGTTACATGGATGGCAAGTAAAAGACGATGTTCCCAAAGTCAAGAAATTTGGTGTTTGTAACATCATGTGCATTTATCTGTGATCTCTTTGAATGGTCTTCAGATTTAGGTCAAAACCCTCTACAATAATCTGAAAAGAAAGCACAAGGAATGGAACACGTGGCTAGATGAACATCTTTTCCACTGGGCTCCCATCTCCATAAACTGTTATGCTTTGCTAGAAAGGTATGTGATGTTGAGAGTATTCACACTGAAAACCAGAGATCTTATTCCTGTCCCATGTCTAACACTTATTAGCCATGTGACCTAAGACAAGGTATCTGGACCTTAACTTCAGTATTGGTAAAGCTAGATCAATATAATCTACATCACAAGTGGTAAGTATACTATGAAAATTTGTATTCTATAAGAAAACATAAATAAAAGACACTATCATTACATTTGGTGTGGAAACACTATAATTATTATTTCAAGTGGAAAAGGTAAATTGCATCAAATGGGTTAGGGCATAAAATCTGGTTATGCAAAATCAAATACTAGCTTGAAGAGTTGGAAGTGACTTAAACTGCAATCATAAGCCAAAATTTTGATAATTCTTTTTTGTCAGAAGGTTTTTCAATCTTGAGATTTAATTGGAATTACTGATTCTCCTGGTTTTCCATATGATATAAAGTCTCTATCATATGGGTGGTATTAAACAATATAGAAATTATTGAATACTCTTCCTATTAGAAATGATTGCTAATGTTATACATGAGGTATCTCATTACAAAACAGGTTCTCAGTGCAATAAGTGAGGCTTTCCTGACAAAATAAATATTCAACATCAGTGCTCTCTGTCAGAAAGTCTTGACTCAATGTGCCAAAGCTATAAGTGTGTCAAATAATCCTTTAATTAGATTACAAAATGCAGCTATTATATGTCAAATATCTATTGATCCCAGGAAGAAAATGGCTTGAGGTTTCTTAAGTATGCAACACCAAAATTCATTTGCCATGCAATTAACTCCAAATTACCTCCTTGGGAAATTAATATTAGAAAGCATGTTTAGGCATGTAAAAGCATATCATTGACATTTAACAACAATCTTAGTGATGAATAATACAGGGTTTTAAAAACATTTATTGCCAATGCATACACAATTTAGTATTTTGCTCCCTTATACCTGGTTTTTACATGCAATTAGCTGAGAATTTGTCTGTTGGATCACAAATGTAAAATTATTTGAGCTCTGGGAAGAAGGGAATTTTTCGTAGAGCTACACAGCATTTAAGCATCAATTCTCGTTATACCAAAGGGGGTTAAAAGGACTCATGATTCTGTCACATAGTACTTACCTCAGGCCTAAGTGAGGCCATGTTATGGGAGGAGGACTAAGTGCCAGTGGCTTGGGGAGGCCCGGGGCAATGGGGCAAGCAGCAAAAGAAAGGGGACACATACAGACAGGACCTCTTCTGGATAACTTCCTATTCTCTCCTTGGGTTTTGACAATTTGGTGTTAAGAGGTGGACTTTACTGAAGGAGGCGAATGGGCCAATTGCTTAACACAGATGCTCCTGCATGGGAGAGATGGGGCCAGCATTGGTTTCTAAGGAATAAAGTCCCAAAAGCTGAAAGGGGGGTAAAGACACAAAGGTTGACTAAATGTCTGAAGACCGTGAGTTGGTGACAGTGCTCCAGAAATCATCAATTCAACTACCTTTACCTACTAGGAAGGAGACCTCACAGTGACAGCAGGCACGGAAGCAAGGCCCTGGGTTAACAATGGGAGGCTGAGGCTAAGCATGGAGTTTGATCTCTGCATTTAGTATGAGATTCAGAAGTCAAGGAACAGATACCTGCTTTATTCACATTTTCCCTAGAGTTTATAATTGAAATTGAGGAATATTTATTATATGACGCTCCGGGCTCTTACTTCTAGAGGCTATTTCTTAATTTGATGTTGACACTGTCTTCTGAATAACCTCCTTCACACTGTGCAAATTTAATACCATGGGAGATATCAGATGGCCCAGCAGACTTTTATCTAAGTTTCTGGTGGAGGTGAGAGTGACACTCGAAATGATAATCTTTCCTGCTATGATTTTTGGTTGCTGACGAATTAATTACATATATTTACACGGTTGTCTATAAATGTATGTGACACATTTCCCCCAATCCGTACGTTTGCATGAAGATAAAAAATTTCTTGGGAGACTCTGAGCGCCGATCCTGGAAAATCTGAGCATTCCGTATTTTAAATGCTCTGAAAGCAAAACACCCTAAGGAGATAAAGGACAGGATAATTGACATAAGAGAAGCTGGAGTGATGCATAAAAAATGAACAAGAAACAAAAGAGAGAATGGGAAGATCGAGAATATTCTCGGCAGAGGTCTGGATGTATTCTCATTGCTGGATCATTTCCCAGAGACGATTTGATCTGTTTACTTACAAGGTTTGGGAGAGAGGACTGTGACGGTAGCAGAGGAAGAGAAAGAGTAATTAAAAAACACAGATACATATTAATTTCTCAGGATACATTGGTGATACCCATGTAACCGATAAATAATGTGAACGTTTTTAAAAGAAAATAAAGCAAGAAAAATAAGGATAGACTTAAAAAGAGAGGAAGAGTGAAGAGAGGGAAGGAAGAAGTCATTTAAAATAGTGTTAAGTGCTAACACTGCAGACTCCGCATGGAGTTGGTTCAATTTCTGTTGACTGTTAATCAACTGCACATACCTGGAGACCAGCAATGCTGAAAATTAAAAGCTTCAGAACTGCTGTGAGGGAGGTGATTCATGGCAATATTTTGCTTCCCACTCCAGGCAAATCTCTATTTATCTCCTACAGAGTTAGATAGTTTGGGGTTGACTTCTAAGACAGGCTGTCTTTCCCAACAGATATCTCATCTTTTCGAGAATCCAGTGCAGGGCTTTTTAAAAAGACAGTGTTAATATTTGGGTGTGGGATTTGCATTAGGAATTTGATAATTCTAGGAGGTTCTTTGGAAGCAAAAACTTCTTTTCCAAATTTGTAGTTTATGATCGTATCACCAGAGTTCCTGACAAAAGTCTGACAATTCTAATTAAAAAGCTGTGAGAAGAACAAATGAGATTTGAGTTGGCTTTTGCAGTTTTTATTAAAATTATCACCTAAGCCTTGAGATAGCTATATGATAAACTAGCAGATTTTGAAATAAAGAAAAAATTATATGTTACAGAGCGAAATGTGTCTAATCCTTATTAAACTTATATTTTAAACATGTATTTGGAGTAACTATTGTGGTTTATTACTGACATTTGTTGGGAAGTAGATGTTGGACAATTTACTCCCGGTTCCACTTTTCCTAGCCATGTGATTTGTTCTACCAAAAAAATATTGGTTTACTCATTTGCAAAGTGGAGGAATAGTACCCATCTCATAAAGCTGTTTTCAGGATTAATGTAGAGCTTTCTGCATCGGGCTTGGCACTGAGTAAGCATCTGCTATTAGCTATCTGATTATCTGCATAGTATCTATATTTCTATCTATGTAAATGTGCATGGTACCACTTAGAAAATATTCACATTTACAATATTATTTTTCAGAAGGTGCTATTTGAAAATTAAAGGGACAAAATAAAAGATAACTCAAATTTATTCCAAATGCCTAATAAGTATTATAGATAGCTCTAATGATAAATATTATATTGTCTCATTTAATTCTCAAAACAGTCTTATCCTTTTGTGCCTCTGAAATCAAGATGGGTCACCATCAGCTCTACTGGAGCCACCCATGAAGATGTGACCAGGTTCCCACTTTTTCCATGTAAGCTTATACAGCATGGTCCGATCTGGAAGTATAGCCTCTATGATTCCTGTCACTATTTCCAATCACTATGCAAAGGATATAGGCTTCATCAGGTTGGACTAATCCATTTTTCTTGATGAATTATCCTAGACAATGCTTGCTTGTTAAAAACAAACAAACAAACAAACAAAAACCCCAAAAAACTTCAATTAAAAAGAAAAAAACCAAAACAAAAATATCCAAATACTCCAGTGAAGAAATGGGCAGAAGACATGAATAGACGCTTTTCCAAAGAAGACATCCGGATGGCTAGCAGACATATGAAAAAGATGCTCAGCACCACTCATCACTAGAGAAATACAAATCAAAACCACAGTGAGATACAGCCTCACACCTGTCACAATGGCTAAAATTTACAACTGAGGAAACAATAGATGTTGTCGAAGATGCAGAGAAAGGGGAACCCTTTTGCACTGTTGGTGGGAATGGAGGGTCCTCAAAAAATTAAAAATAAAACTACCCTGTAACCCAACAATTACAGAACCAGGTATTTATTCAAAGTATACAAAAATGCTGATTCAAAGGGGCACATTACACCCAATGTTTATAGCAGTGCATTCAACAATAGCCAAATTATGGAAAGAGTCCAAATGTCCATCAACTGATGAATGGATAAAGCAGATGTGGTATATACATACAATGGAATACTACTCAGCAATCAAAAAGAATGAAATTCACCATTTGCAACAACGCAGATGGAACCAGAGTGTATTATGCTAAGTGCAATAACTCAGTCAGAGAAAGACAAATATGATTTCACTCATATGTGGAATTTAAGATACAAAACAGGTAAACATAGGGGAAGGGAAGAAAAATAAGATAAAAACAGAGAGGGAGGTGAATCGTAAGCGAATCTTAAATACAGAGAACAAACTGAGGGTTGCTTGAGGGGCGTCGCATCAGGGGATGAGCTAAATGAGTGATGGGCATTAAGGAGGGCACTTGTTGGGGTGAGCACATGTTATATGTAAGTGATGAATCACTGGATTCTATCTCTGAAACTAATTCTATACTGTATGTTAACAAACTTGAATTTGTTTTTAAATGTTTATTTATTTTGAGAGAGAGAGGTGGGGGGGAGGGGCAGAGAGAGAGAAAGGGAGAGAGAAAATCCCAAGCAGGCTCCACACTGTCAGCACAGAGCCTGGTGCGGGGCTACATCTCACAAAACATGAGATCATGAGCTGAGCAGAAATCGAGAGTCCATGCTTACCTGACTGAGCCACCCAGGTGCCCCTGTTAACAAACTTGAATTAAACAAAACAAAACAAAACAAACAATCTCTTCATAGACTTTTGAAGTAGATGTATGTTACTCAGTTATACAGCCCAGGCAGTAGGTGAGGACAGAATGAATTTCCAAAAGGAAAGGTTGGTAAAGCCTCACATTGGGATTTGAACCCATCTTTTTCAGCCCATTCAGTCCATGCTCTTTTCATGTCATCACTGTGCACCTCCCATGCAGAACTGAGAGTGACTTTGTGTACACAGAATAAATAAGCTTAGTATGAGAAGTAGATGCAGTCAATATATACACATTATTGCTATCTTGGTTACTCCTATTGAGTGCCTAATGTGATAAAACATCTGTTCCTTTGTTTTTATGGAGAGAATGGGTGATAACTTTAATAAATATAGAATGCTAAATTAATAATATAGTGGAAATTTTCTTGCATTTTTCTGTTTTCCTATTGAAATGCAACAGATACAAATTGGATTTTAAAAGATTGTGCAAAATCATTGTTATATAATTGCACACATTAAAGCTTAAAAGCATTTGGACTCAGTTTAAATACAAAAACATTCATGTGGTTCAGGATTAAGGGGCTCAGAAAGTAATATCCTTGGGCTATCTATGGGAGATGCATTTCAAGCTATTCTGATGACAGTAATTCTTCATTTGGACCAAGCACAGAAACAAGATTTAAATGTGGATCCAACATAGTGGATCTTTATAAGAGGATTTAGATGTTAAATTCAGAAGAACCATAATTTCGTTCTTCTTATGAAATCATGCTACTCATTGTCTTTTTTGGAGCTTGTCTTGCTTCTATCTACAGCTACTAACAGATGCTATTATGTGTGCCCATAGGAAAACCTAAAAACGCACTGAATTTTGTATATACTAAAGCTTAAGCTTTAGACATGTTACACTTTTAAAAAATACTTCCAGCATGTGGTGGAATTAAGGTCTGTAGCTTAGGGGCACTGTAGAAGTTGCTAAGGAAACACTGTGGGATATAGTATAACATCTCTAAGAGCAGCTCTTAAAATAAAGGTCGTATAGAAAATGGATAGTAGAAAGTGGATAAGATCAAGATTTTGTTTAGGTCAACTCATAGGCTTACTTTTGGGTCTAAGAATTAATAATGGAAACTTTGCTGTAAGAAAAGATTATTCTGACTGTGAATGTTAAGAATTGAAAGAGAGGTTACATATAAACTAAGGGATCTCAAATAAAACCCGATAAATAGTTGAGACAATTATTTGGATAACACTGGTAGGTTTTAGGCTTTCTTTCTGAGCACCACTTTAATGCTTGCCCTAGTGTCCAAATACAATGTATTTGGATTGAGTTCTCAGAGTTTCACCTCACTCCCTCTCTCTCTCTCTTTCTCTCTCTCTCTCTCTCTCTGAATAGATAATTTCATTGCTCTGCTATGGATGTGGTATTCAATGTATAGGGTCTAAGATCTAAGCATTTTTATTGTAGTATTTATATTAGATTTTTTTTGATTATGTACTAAAAATCTTAAATAGGTTTTTAAAACCTACAATTTCCTAAAAGGAATGTGTAATATAGTGAGTGCTAAAGTTACATAATAATTTTATATAAAGGATTACAGAATAGGTTTAGTCACTTTATTTTATTATTTTTTAAATTATCTTTGTTTTAAGCTTATTTATTTATTTTGAGAGAAAGAGACAGAGAGGGCGAGCAGGGGGAAGGGCAGAGAGAGAGGGAGAGCTAGAATCCCAACCAGGCTGTGTGCTGTCAGCGTGGAGCCCGACGTGGGGCTCAAACCCTGGAACCGTGAGATCATGACCTGAGCCAAAACCAAGAGCCGGTGGCTGAACCGACTGAGCCCCCCAGGCGGCCCAGAATAGATTTAATCACTTTAGATAAACACTAAAAAGGACTGAGATGTTACTAATTCTGTTTTTGTTGTTGTTGTTGTTTATTTTTGACAGAGAGAGTGAGAGCACGTCTGGGGGAGGAGCAGAGAGAGAAGGAGACAGGATCTGAAAGGGGCTCAGTGCTGAGAGCGAGAGCCCCATGCAGAGCTGGAACTCCCCAAGCGTGAGATCCTGACCTGAGCCTAAATCGGACGCTTAATGGACTGAGCCACCCAGGCGCCCTGACTAGTTCTGTTCTTAAGTGTTTATCATGGCACCATGCCACCCAGGCTATCCCTCACTTTTACAGCACCTAATGCAAAACCATAAGCACACAATAGAACCAAACAATCGCACATAGTGACCAACCATCAATAAAGACTGTTTCTTGACGGTGAAGCTTTGTGGAGCTTAACCACCTGGATGAACTTGTGATTCATAACTGGGTGAGGAAGTGAAACTAAGTACTGCAAACAATCATTGTAAATTTGGGTATTTAATCATGAAATAAACACAGATACTCGTGAGTTTATATAAAATTTAATAGGCAATTTTGATTTTTATCTGATCTTGCTTTCGTTTTGAGAAAAGCTAGAGTGAATAATAGAGAAATTGTGAGAAAGTGATAAAAAGAAACATGTCCTAGATTCAAAAGCTATCATAGCATCCCGACTTGGAGAACACGAATTTCTCTTATTCTTAGACTCAATGTGGAACAGAAGCCATTAAAGTGCCCCTTCCTTAAAATCTTGGTTTTAAAAGAACATTTGATATTTACATATAGGTTACTTTTATTAAAATGGTATTTTCATTTATATTCTTTTCTTGCAAAAAATAACTTATTATATATGCATATCAATTTTGTGTATGCCAGATATACAGCATTTTTTTAGACTTAAGTTTTTGTTGTGCTGGTCTCAGAGCTCATCATTTAAAAAATATATACTGACTATCCTATCCGTGAGAGGTTAATTTTTCCTCATTTTTTTCTTTGATAATAATATATCTTTAAGTATTTAAAAAATAGTATATTTTTACAGCTCTGTTCTTGTTGTTTCACACTTGACAAATGGCTTAATATGAAATATGCAGATCCTAAACTGTCCCCCCTTTGTAAAAAATAAACTTTATATTTTGAGATTGTTGCAGATTTGCAAGCAGTTGTGAAAATAGAAAGATTCCTTAAATCATTTACCCAGTTTCCCTCATGGAAATATCTTATAAAACTATAGTATAACATCACAAGGATATTGACATTGATACAATCAAGGTAGAGAGTATTTACATTGTTGCAAGGGTCCCTCATGTTGCCCTTTTACAGCAATATATACCTCCCTTCTGCACCCACACTCTCCTTAAATCCTGGAACGACTCATGTGTTCTCCATTTCTATCATTTTGCCATTTCAAGAGGGTTACACAAATGGAATAATATAGTCTGTAACCTTTGGAGTTGGCTTTTTCCCACTTCGCACAACTGACAGGAGATTCCTCAAGGATGTCGTGTGTATCAGTAATTTGTTCCTTTTTATTGTTGAATAGTTTTCCATGTCATGGATGCACCACAGTTTAACCATTCACCTGTTGTAGGATATCTGGTTTCTAGTTTTAAGCTATTATGAATAAGCTTCTATGAACATTCCTGTATAGCTTTTTGTATGAACATATGATGGAATGGCCAAAAATGCAGTTGCTGGGTCTTAGGGTAATTGCAGGTTTAGTTTTATAAGAAATTGCCGAGAGAGAGGTACCCTTTTACCTCCCCACCAGCAGTGTATGAGTGATTCAGTTCCTCTGTATCCTAACAAGCTTTTTGTGTTGTCACTATTTTTCATTTTAGTTTTTTGATGATAAGTAGTGATATCATGATTTCAATTTGCACTTCCCTAAAGGCTAATCATGTTGAACATTTTTTTTCCAGTTGTCCCAGGTGTCCAGTTCCAATGTCCAGTAGTTCCAGAACCATTTGTTGAAGAGACTGTCTTTGCTTCATTGTAATGCCTTTGCTCCTTTGTCAAAAGTCATTTAGTTTATACTTATAGGGGGTCTATTTCTGGGCTCTATATTTTGTTCTATTGATCTACCTGTCTATTCTTTTACCAGTACAACATTGTCTGAATTGTTGTGGGTTTATAATGAGTCTTGAGGTCAGTCAGCATCAGTGGTCCAACTTTGTTCTTATGCAATATTGTATCGGTTATTCTAGGTTCTTTGCCTTACTATATAAACTTTAGATTCAATTTGTCAAAATCCATAAAATAACTTGCTGGGATTTTGATTGATATTATACGGAACCTATAGATGAAGTTGGGAAGAACTGATATCTTGACAATATTCTGTCTTCCAATTGATGAAAATTGGAATATCTATTTTGTTCATAAGAGTTTTGTAGTTTTCCTCATTTAGATCTTACACATATTTTGTTAGTTATACCTAAGTATTTCATTTCATGAGATACTAATGTAAAGAGTATTGTGTTTTTAATTTCAAATTCCACTTATTCATTGTTAGTATATAGAAAAGCATTTGACTTTGTATATTCTCCTTGTGTTCTGAAACCTTGCTGGAATCGCTTTTAGTTCTAAGAGTATTTTTGTTAATTTCTTTGGGTTTTCTACATAGATGATAATGTCATCTGTGAAAAAAAGAGTTTTACTTTATCCTTCCCAATCTGTATGCCTTTGTATTTCATTTTCTTGCCTTATTGAATTAGCAGGGGCTTCTAGTAGAATGCTGAAAGGGGATGAGAGTGGACACGTTTGTATGATAATTTTAACATGTGTTTGTTTTGTGTTGGTTTTGGTTAGCCTTTCAATTCATTATGAGTAGCTCTTTGAAGCCTCTTTACATGTTTGATAATTTTTTACTGGATGCCAGATATTGTACGTTTTGCCTTGTTGGGGGCATGGTAGTATTGTTTGTCTATAAATATTTATGAACTTTGTTCTGGGAAACAACTATGTGACTCAGAAACTTTTTATATTCAGGTCTTGTTTTTAAGATTTGTTTTGCATAACCAGAGGAGTAATTGGTATGGTGCTAAGTTTTCTCCTTTACTGAAGCAAGACCCTTCTGAATATTATGCCCAATTCTGTATAATTTAGAAAGATTTCCAATTTGGCTTTTGGTGACACAACAGGGCTTCTAGCCTTGTGTAATTTCTGAATACCATTCTCTCTAATCCCTTCAGGTGGTTCTTTTCCTGGCTGTAGTTAATGTCTTTACATGCATACACTAATTATTACTCTGCTGAATCCTGAGGTGAACCCTCTGCATAGGTCTAGAATCTTGCACTGTGCAGTTTTCACTTCTCTAGTATTCTGCCCTGAAACCTCTAACCATTTTAGTCTCGTTGGCTTTGCCTGCGTTCTGCCTCCTACACCACTACCTGAAAACTCTGTTAGTGCTTTAAAGCTGAAACAATTGTAAGAATAACCTTATTTGCTTTCTATATCTTAGAACTTACATATTATTGTTGCTTGATGTCCAATATCATGAAAAGCATCGATTTTGTATTTTAATTGACTTTTCAGTAGTTTAGATAGGAGGGTAAATCCAATCTTTGTCCATCTTGCCTGAAGTGAAAGTCTCTTCTCATTATCTTTTTAATGATATTTGATACATAAAACGAATATATTTACTTTGTATGCAAATTATAAAAAATAATGTAAGTAGCATCAGTAAATCCACCGTGTGACCCACGACATATAATATGATGAATGACATAGCCACCTATGTATACTTCCCTATGCCATCCAGCTTCTGAACACTATCATTCCTACAGTATTAACAATTATTATTATGTCTGTTATTCCTTTGATACCTAAAAATAGCTTTATCCAATGCGTATATGCGTAATCCATACCATACCCATGGGTATTATTGGGTATTTTTTGAGCTGTACAAAAATGAATATTCTTTCTATTACTTAATATCAAGTTTCTGAGTTTCAGCCACATTTTTTAGTTGTGAATCATTTATTTTTATAGCTTATTAATATTCTATTTTATTGCTATACTAAGATTCATTTAGCCATTCTCCTGACAGCATACATATCTGAGCTTCCAGTTTTATGTTACTTAGAACATTGACTTTTATGAACATTTTTGTCTAACACTACTCTATTTTTTTGTAAATAACTTGGTTGTTGTGTCTTCGTGGCAGCTGTCTGACTGATGGTAGGACCTTACTGTTGTCATTAACACGTTACAACAATGTGTAAAAACAAATCTCTCACATAATATTTTGCCGTACATATGTTAAATTTTTAGAATTATCAGAGGCAGTTCTCTTTTCTCAGGGAAATATCCTTTTAAAAATGTTTTTGAATATTCCTTCTGTATCATTTGTTTTAGTCAATTCTTTTTTTTTTTTTTTTTAAGTTTATTTATTTATTTTGAGAAAGAGAGAGAGAGAGTGTGCGCACAGGGGAGAGACAGAGAGAGAGGAAGAGAGATGATCCCAAGCAAGCTCTAGGCTTATTGCACTGGGGGCTTGGTCTCACAAACCCATGATGTCATGACCTGACCCCAAATCAAGTAACTAACCCATTGAGCCACCCAGGCACTCCTCTAATTTTTTAATAGGCATTCAGCAGTTGGAGTTCTCTACCTGGTGTTATTTTTTCCTACCTACATGACTGTTTTCCGTTTCCCACTCAGGCAATTGGTGTAATAATATATATTGTAACTGATGGCCTTCCTTTCCACATCATCATCAACAAACTTGAACTGAAAATTTTTTAATGTTTATTTTTGAGAGAGAGACAGGGAGAAAGGGAGAGAGAGAGAGAGAGAGAGAGAGAGAGACAGGGATTGTCAGAGAGAGAAGGAGACACAGAATCTGAAGCAGGCTCTAGGCTCTGGGCTGTCATCACAGAGCCCAACGTGGGGCTCAAACTCACAAACTGTGAGATCGTGACCTGAGCCAAAATTGGATGCTCAACCAACTGAGCCACCCAGGCGCCCCTCAACAAACTTTAACTTTAGAGGCTGGAACTGTTACAAATCAATACATGAGTGAGTCAATTTTAAATCCTTCCTTGGTAATTATGTCAATGTTTTCTTTCCAAATTAATCTAGATATAGAACTTGCTTTCAATTCCAATAAGATTTTATCAAATTGTCAAAATATTGTAAATTTAACCTCAAAGAACATACACAAGTGTACACAGTAATATTTTCTGAAGAAGTATATTCAATCTGAAAGAATGCAAAATAGCATGGGTATCCACTTAAAAAAAGACTATTTAGATAAAATATGGTAGTCAGTGTTATAGGTATTGTTTTTGTGGGTTTGAGAGGTTCTGGAATGAAACAACCATCTTTCAAAGAGACCTTATGCAAGCAGTTCAGTTTCTTTGGGGATACAGAGATATCTTAAGAGAGAGAGATTTCTGTTGACTGCTGTTTTTGGATGTAGGAGAGATAACAGGAACTAAGGAGCATTGTTTTCCCTTGGGATTAAGATGTTAACTTCCCTGTATCTCATACTTGCTCACTGTTTTTTGGTGACTACAAGCTTAGAAATTTTCCAAGGCCCAACCAGGAAGAATATTTGCTATATATTTTGTAACCATCTACGGTATATGTTCCAAATTTCAGATTTTCATCTCCACTTTATTTCCTAATACAACTGATCTGTGTTCTCTAAAAATACTTCACAAACTCTAGTCCACTGGTCTCCTTCCCTCTATTGTTTTCAGCATTCTTATGATTTATTCCTTTATGTAACTTCTCAGTTTTATTTAATAAGATTTTGGTAGGGTTAGTAAATAATGCATGTGCTCAGTCCACTACCTTAAACCAAAAGTATAAATTTACTTTTACAAGTAGAGAAATAATTCTGCATTTTGAAGAAAAGAAAAGTACGTAAGCCTGAAGCTAGTAAATATTAAAGTCATTTCCACTTTAGGAAAAAAATATTGTTTCACTAAAAGGTTCTGACTCAATTTTTAAAAAGTGCTATATATTATAGGATTTAATATTTCAAATAAACTCGGAAAGGTACTGTAAACAAATGAAACTGTAAGATATGTGGGCAATGGTAGACTCTGAGACGTTCAAATTCATATGCAGTCCAGACCAAACATGCCTCCTATCTGGATTCTGCCTGTGAGTACTAGGTAATTCTTCATGTTCACAGAGGTATGCCCAGATTCTAACTCAAGGGATGTTAGCATATTAGGGTGAGGCCAGGCCATGGCCATGGTTAGGGCCAGTTCTAGGTGTGGGAAGGAGCACAGAAAGCACCTTCCTTATACATCCCGTAGTCCTGCTTCTACATTGTTTCTTCTGCTATTTTTCATCACAATCATTACGAAATGCCACATCAATGCATTACTTTAAAAAATTCTGTTAGGGAGGGAAGGGAGGGGGGTTAGGGGTATTGAGGAGGGCACCTTTTGGGATGAGCACTGGGTGTTGTATGGAAACCCATTTGACAATAAATTTCATATATTGAAAAAAATAAAAAAATAAAACTAAAAATTACAGGTTTTCCATTGGAATACTATGTAACAGTGAAAATATTATACTAACATGGAATAAACTCCCAGATAAGATTTTGTTTGAAAAAGAAAGGTGAAAAATATTATACACACATTATACAAATTTTATACATATATTTTATAGAAATAGATACACACACAGGCATATAAAACATGTAAATAGTAAATTTCTGATAAGATACACAGAGGTTGATAATTTCATTGCCTTTGAGGCAGAAATGTGGGAAGCACATTGGTCAGTATTGAAAGGGAAATCTTTTGATTGTATGTTATTTTATACTTAACTAATTTTGTCATGTACATTTCTTAAATTTTTAATAAGAATGAAAGAGATTGAAACAAAAAAAAATTCTGTTAAAATATTGCTTTTTCTGGAGAATGTGTTCCTTCCCCCACTGACATGACACTGGGTATAATGTGTCAAAGAGAAGTAGTTAGAAAGATTGACCAGGAAAAGAACACTTTAGAGGAGCGTGGCCACCGGGGAGAGAGATGGAACCCAAGTCCACTGAAACAGAAAGCTTGAAGAAGTTTTAGACACTGGTGTAAGCTATTGTACTGTAGCTGTATTGTACTGTATATGATCATGCTTTCGGTGGTTGCTAATTGTCACTTATGGGATTGCCAGTTGTCACTTACCCCTCAGGGACTGGGAGAGAAGGGTGCTGTCTTTCTTGATGATTACATTTCAAAGGAATGGCTTTCAGATCCTTGAGAAAGATATCCCTGGGTTGTAACACTGGCAAGAAGCTGGGAAAACATTTATTTACATCTCAAAGTGGTAGAGAAAGAACTTGTAATTACAAACTTCCTAAAGTAAATGCTCTAAGCAAAGGGAGGTCAGTGTTCTAGAATTGGGAAGAAACCTGTCTACAGTTTAGTCAAGCTGAGAGTCATGGTAAGGCCATTTTGGTAAATGGGAGGATATGGGTATATTTAAATTAATTATATAATTTTCCAATCATATTCCAGATATTTTAATTGAGCACAAATCATACTTCTTATAAAAGTTATTAAAATTTTTAAATAAACCTACAAAATATGTATCAGTGATAACAAGGCCATCATTATCACCATACAGTATACAAAGAATTAGAGTAAAGTACTCTGGAGAATATTTGGGAAAAAAACCCCACAAAAATCTTATTATTTCTTAATATTTTTAGAAGATATTAGCACCTCTGGAATGTTCAACCAGCTAACAGAGAGATGTACTGGTTGAATTCATATATACGGATGATCGGTTTCCAACTAAAATACTAAAATTAGATCAGAGCATTTTTTCCCCAATATTTAATTAGAATGTGTTAGTTAGAAACACTTATGAAAATACTGTGATGCAGAATGCCTGAAATGTATAAATAGTTAAATGCATTAGGATACAATCCTGATATCTATTTAAACACACACAGAGTAACTTCATAACTGGTTTGTTTTGAGCTTTGCTTTTGTTTGATTATGGTTGATGACCATAGTTAGATTTCAAAAGAATTGGATCAGATATGTTGGACTGTTAACTTTGAGAATGGAGTCTGAGGACTGTGTGTTAAATTTACATCATTTGCCTATCAATCGTACCGATGTTTAAAAGTCTACTTTTAAGTTAAACTTTCTCCCTAGACAACATGATTAAACGTGTCTAATTACAAAATAACAAAGTGCTTTCACACAGTAGGAGAAGAAACTGTTTAAGTCAATTGAGCCTAAACCAACTTCTACATATCTTCAATATTTTTAGTTTTCGCTCTATGCAAACTCCTTGGTGCAGAGAATTAAAAGTAAGTTGGGGGCGGGGGGAGTCTGGCAGATAGCAGCGGTGGATGTGCGCCTTGCCTGAAATGTGCCTCTCCTATCTACACTCTCTGATTCTCATGATCTTGTTCTCATACTGCTTCCTCTAATTACTTTTCATCACAGTTGTACCCCTCATGGCCATATATTATATTTAAAATTGTATCGAAATAGTGTCAATTTAAAAAAAAATGTTTATTTTTGAGAGAGAGAGAGAGAGAGCACAAGCGGGGGAAGGGGAGAGACAGAGAAGGGAACGGAAGGTCTGAAGCAGGCACCTTGCTGACAGCAGAGTCAATCTCAAACTTGCAAGCCAGGAGATCATGACCTGATCTGAAGTCAGATGCTTAACCGACTGAGCCACCCAGGTGCCCCAATATAGCGTCAGTTTTGAAGAGTCTTCTCAGAGGAGCATCTCTTAGCCAGCTAGAGTCATGGAGAAGGGGGACACCTGTTCTGTGGTGGTGTCACCGGAACCGCCCTTTGATGTGAAACACAATACACTTATCCAAGCTTTCCTGCTTGAACCTTGTCTTCTTTTGGGTAATCCTTACTTTCCTATTTCCAGGATACAAACTCTTTGAAAGATATTTAAGAATAATTTCTGCCTCACTATGCATCCTGTTTTATGTTTTCTTTGTTGCAGAACCTTGTAGGATCTAGTTAAGTGTTAAAGTTTGCTTTTACTGTTACCTATTCTTCCAATTGGATTGTCTTTGCTTTTTATTTTTAGTAACTCTTGACTCACCTACTTCTAATCAATTTTATCCTCTTTCTCTAATTGCATTTTAGTCCCTGTCCTGATTGATCTATTATCATAAACTTAATAATTAACTTATTGCTGCTCTAATCAAGTGTTAGTTTGCCATTATAACTTAATAATCCAATTAGCCCTATTAAAATGCAAAAACACTTTGCTTTTTTTCAACATTCAATTCCTGAATATGGCTCATGGTTTCTTATACCAATGGGTCAGGTGACAAATGTTAGAATTTTCTTTTCTTTTCTTTTCTTTTCTTTTTTTCCCCTGTCATCTCAAGAACACAAATTCTAAAGGCTTTGGGAAGAATTTTCTTATAGCTTACAAAATAAAACTTGTATGAAAACATTTTGTTTGTATCAATATTCCTCTGAGTCTCTTTCTTTTTTTGTCTGTGCTTTAAAAAAAAACCCTGCATATATCTTTTGCCATTTCTTATTTTTTCCCTTTGTAACTGTTCACTAATTGGCCTAAAATATAAAACTGAATTGTATTTTTAATACATTACTGCATTTTTAATAAACATTTATGTCTTATATTATTTATTTTAATTATAATGTTTCTCTTCTTTTTCCAGAAACAAACCAAAATTCAAACAGTGCTAAAGCCCAAATCAGGTTGCGGTTTCATTATGTGGTTCACAGTTGATATATATATATATATATATATATATATATATATATATTTTTTTTTTTTTTTTTCCTGTGCATCAAGAGATTTATCCTTTGTCCCTATAGTACTAAAGCTTTTTACTTTGCTCTTGGTTCATTATTGATGATTGGTAAAGCTCTACTCTGTCTATTTCATGCCAAAAGATAGTTAGAGGTGCCAAAAAATGATGAATATCGTTAGGAAGTGAGCACTTCAAAGCATTGGGAGTTGTTAAATGTAACACTAACTTATGCATGGACAGAATTGCTGCAAATGGGTTGTTATGGAGTCTGACACCGTGGCAGCATGAATGTGTATTATGGGGATCAAGAAAGAATGAGACTTTATATTCTCAATTCATTTTAGGAAATATTTGTCATGTGACTTCATAAGCAATTTTCTGTGATAGCAATAAAATTGACTTGGACAGGCATCTCTAAGTGAATTAACATAATTAATATGATTTTATTAACACAGCCAAAATGTTTCCCTCCCAGGAAATTTGACAGAACCTAAGCCCAGCGGTACTTGGCCACTGGCAAAGTATGACTGTGTCTCCCTCTACACCCCCCACCACATCCCCATCAGTATTGGTCCAGTGAGTTTTCGGAGGCAGAACTCTTCAGGCAGGTGTCTGATGCTGGGAATATGAGAGATCTCAGTTAACTGAAAGTGACAATTAATAACTTTTATTGAGTGCCCAATTTGTTCAGAGCCCTAGGCACTGTGGGTTATCAGAAAGAAACAGAAGGAAACAAATAATCTCTTTCTGCCTCTTTGGGGTTTCTACTCATGGCAAAAAAGAGGTCCTCTACTGGGTCCACGCAGCAAGAGAGAGCAGGTGTTAGACAAGACATCAGTCTAAGTGGTATAACGGACACACTGAAGTTCAAGGGACAAGAATGGAATTGTCAATTGAATAAATGCCGTGAGATTTGTCACACTTTTGTGGCATCCTATTATTTTGTGATTTATGAGTTCTGTCCGTATTAAATTTAATTCAGCAAACATTTTTAAGATTATGATGCTATGAAGGCAAGGGAATTAAAAGCAAAAGTGAATTACTGGGACCTTATGAAGATAAAACGCTTCTGCATAGCAAAGGAAACAACCAACAAAACTAAAAGGCAACCAACGGAATGGGAAAAGATATTTGCAAATGACATATCGGACAAATGGCTAGTATCCAAAATCTATAAAGAGCTCACCAAACTCCACACCCGAAAAACAAATAACCCAGTGAAGAAATGGGCTGAAAACATGAATAGACACTTCTCTAAAGAAGACATCCGGATGGCCAACAGGCACATGAAAAGATGTTCAACGTCGCTCCTCATCAGGGAAATACAAATCAAAACCACACTCAGATATCACCTCACGCCAGTCAGAGTGGCCAAAATGAACAAATCAGGAGACTATAGATGCTGGAGAGGATGTGGAGAAACGGGAACCCTCTTGCACTGTTGGTGGGAATGCAAATTGGTGCAGCCGCTCTGGAAAGCAGTGTGGAGGTTCCTCAGAAAATTAAAAATAGACCTACCCTATGACCCAGCAATAGCACTGCTAGGAATTTATCCAAGGGATACAGGAGTACTGATGCATAGGGGCACTTGTACCCCAATGTTTATAGCAGCACTCTCAACAATAGCCAAATTATGGAAAGAGCCTAAATGTCCATCAACTGATGAATGGATAAAGAAATTGTGGTTTATATACACAATGGAGTACTACGTGGCAATGAGAAAGAATGGAATATGGCCCTTTGTAGCAACGTGGATGGAACTGGAGAGTGTGATGCTAAGTGAAATAAGCCATACAGAGAAAGACAGATACCATATGGTTTCACTCTTATGTGGATCCTGAGAAACTTAACAGAAACCCATGGGGGAGGGGAAGGAAAAAAAAAAAAGAGGTTAGAGTGGGAGAGAGCCAAAGCATAAGAGACTGTTAAAAACTGAGAACAAACTGAGGATTGATGGGGGGTGGGAGGGAGAGGAGGGTGGGTGATGGGTATTGAGGAGGGCACCTTTTGGGATGAGCACTGGGTGTTGTATGGAAACCAATTTGACAATAAATTTCATATATTAAAAAAAAAGATTATGATGCTATGTATAATATACCCCATTAGGTCTCATTGTTAACATAATGGTAAATAGAGTTTTATTTCTATCTTCAAAAATTAATATCCCTCTCTCCCTTTTTATCTGTGTGTCTTTCTCTGTCTCTGTTTCTCTTTCTCTTTCTCTCTACACACACATTTGTGTATCTATGCTACAAATGTGTGTATATATATATATATATATGCACAGACATATATATAATGCAGATGTTGACAAGAACAATACTTATAATTACAAAAAGGTTACAATAACATAGAGAAAGGAACAAGTACTTTCTGATAAGAGAAATAAATTTATATGGTGAATCTCTGTATTTATGTTATTGTTTAGAAAAATCTCATATAAATGTTAATTACAGTGAAGCAGATGCAACCATAAATTCATAAGCAATAAATGATCAGCAGAATAATGAATCAAAAACTGATCTATTGAAAGCAGAACAGCGCACA
Organism: Lynx canadensis; assembly: GCF_007474595.2. Lineage (NCBI taxonomy): Eukaryota > Metazoa > Chordata > Mammalia > Carnivora > Felidae > Lynx > Lynx canadensis. The sequence goes on from NC_044314.2 coordinate 41,810,823, forward strand.
AGCATATAGGTGATGGATGGGCAATGGTGGTGGCTTGTGGGCAGCAGGTAAATAAGAGAAGCTTAAGTAACAGAACAAGCCTAGGAAATACTTTTTGCCAGCTTGTCACAATGCAGGGCCGGTGCTTTGCATGTAATATTTAATGTGATTCTTCTAACAGCCTTATAACCTAAGAATTGTGTTCCTATTTTAGAGATGAAGAAATAGATTCAAATGATTTGCTTGGCTAAAAACACCTGTAAGATTATACAGAAAGTTTAATGAATGAGAAACCAGGGAACTATTTATAACATCCAGTGGGAAAACATTTATTTACATAGATTCCTGGAGGAAAAGGAGAACACAAGTGTTTGGTAATGCTCATAGGAACAGATTAAGCCTATATACAGAGTATAACAAGAGTAATTAAACACAGACAGACCTAGACCAGGAAGTCTTTGGGGAATAGAATGAAAATAATATGAAGAAATGCGAATATTATCCTTTCTCCTCCTCTGTAGTCTATGGAGATAAATTCTAGGATCCTCGTGCATAGTACTGCTTCGTCAACTGTGGGGAAATAGTATTTTTGCATGTGAAATGGATGGTCAAATGGTATGGTTGATGACCAAATTATTATGAAAAGAACTGGAAAGAACTAAAGGGTCAGTGCTATTTTGTTAACAGTGTAAATAAATAAAGAGTCTTTCTTCTCCCAAACGAGGGGAATAGTATCAAACAGAATTTGCACAGGAAGACAGGCAGGGTGCTACCTTTGAATATTACCAGATGCCATTTTATCTAAGCTTAGTGCAGAAACTAGTTCATATGGTATTTCTTTGAGCTCTTCTGTGATGCATATGGAGCAAAATTGTGTTTTTAGGAGCTATTTTCAATACATTACTAGCAAAATAAAATAAATTGCAAAAATGTCAAAATTCTCAGCTTGATTTACTTGACAAAAAGCTCCAGATTCCGCTCTTTTGATGTACATCAGTTGCAAAGTTTCAAGGATTTTGTGTGATTTATAAAAGTGGCCAAGCATTCAGAACTTTCAATTATTTAAACAGATCTGTTTGAAAGTCAAACTCTTCAGTTTTTACTATTAGCCCAGCAATTTTAATGACAGCAGACAAGATACTTTCTGAGCTGTACACAAACAAAAAAACAAAGGGTTTAGTATTTTTATTACTTGGCCAAGACCAATTCTTTAAGATATATCACTGTAACATAAAACAAGTGTCAAAGCAAAGGATATCCTCATTTTCAAGAATTGGTAAGAGAAAAGAGTTTATAGTAATCTGAGCGTACTTGGCAGAACTGTATATCTTTACTTAGATCATCTTCAAAGAGTACAATTTTCCTTGACACTCTAAGACTCTTCATGAATTTGGAATTAGAATACAAATTACTTTATTCCCCCCTAGGCTTTAGGAATTCACTATTAGTGAGGATCTCTACGTGCGCTCTGTGAGGTCTTCGGGCATGGAACGTTTCTATTCCTTTGCATATTGGGAAGAAAGAGTCAGGCAAATAGAAGGTGAGTATTTGTCCCACATTTGTCAACATGATCTCTGAGGGATAAGTTGGCAGCCAATTTTCATCTGTTACGTTCACTGCTCTATCCTCGTGCTTATAACATTGCTTAGCACATAGAAGTATTCCATATATATTTGTTGAATAAATGAAGAAGTTAATGAATCTGTGTTAGTTGCATGTAGCTTTTCAAGATGACATCAAGTCAAATAATTAGTGAAGAATTAACTCTGCAGCAGACTTAGAGGATGAACATATAGATAATAAATTTCTTAAAACAACATAAAATAGTGGTGAACGACGTCTGTTGATAAGAATAAAACTGTTTCCTTAATTTTATTAATCATTTTTGTTAATATATTTATCTTAAACTTTTATCTTTCAGAAAAATCTCTGAACATTGAAATATCTAAATTAAAAAAAAATTAAACTATTTAATTTTTTATTTTGGAAAGGGTGAGTAGGAGTGGTAGAGGGGCAGAGAGAGAGAGAGAGTCCCAAGCGGCCTCCACACTCAATGCGTAGCCTGATGCGAGGCTCTGTCCCACGACCCTGGGATTGTGACCTGAGCCAAAATCAAGAGTCAGAGGCTTAAGCAACTGAGCCACTCAAGTGCCCCGAAATATCTAAATTTTGTAGTCTTTGCAGAAGGTGAAACTGGCTCTAGTGTTGGGAAATACCAAAAAAGGAGATTTTGACTTAAAAAAGCTAGAGATCTTTATAACTTGGGAAATAAAAGATGATCTCAGAAGGATTCCATATTGGTTGATGTTTCAAATAACAATTCTAAGATTTCTTCCAGTGAGAACATTTTCTGATGTTATGATTCTTTCTCTAATTTTTTTAAAAAAATATTTATTTATTTTAGACACAGAGAGAGAGACAGAGACAGAGAGCGAGTGGAGGAGGGACAGAGAGAGGGAGACACAGAATCTGAAACAGTCTTCAGGCTCCAAGTTGTCAGCACAGAGCCTGATGCAGGGCTTGAACCCACCACCGTGAGATCATGACCTGAGCCAAAGTTGGACGCTTAACCTATTGAGCCACCCAGGCATTCCATTTTCCTAATTTTTTGATCGTTACATCTTCTCAGATCCTACAGATTTTATTGACCCAAAATTTAATTTAACCAAATGTTTCTTAACTGTCCATCTTTATATAAGCAGAAATTATGTCATACACTTTCATGGTATCCCCTGTAGGGTCTAACAGTATTTTCTACAAAGTATGCCCTAAGTATCTATTCATTATCAACTATTTGAATAAAATACAAGAAAATCTTATTTGCAGCAATAGGCTCTAGGTACTTTACTTACATTAGCCAATTTAAGCCTGACTACCACCATATGAGATTAGTAGAACTGAGGTCAGAATTTAGGCCTGTCTGAATATATCTCTGCATAATCCATGCGGTTTAAATGATTGTCTGTCAGCATTTCTAATCTGAAGTTTTGAATAAGTGCTCTGCTTTTTTATGGTAATACAGTCTTCTTGGATTCTGTGGTTTGACCAAGTCATATATAGGAGTTTTAATATACATTATTCTCCCTAGGCATTTCTTAGGCATTGATGAAGTAATATCTTTTTCTTACATATTAGATGTTTAGCTGGAGGAAAAATCATGATGGAGCATACATAAAAGCTATGAATTTAGACTCAAAATTGTTATGAATGCCAAGAGTTATCATGACTAAACGTTTTCATCTGTTTCAGTTCCTTGATTTAAATATGCCTATGATTTAGCTTGGCATAAGTGAAGGAAAGTATTGTTTAAAATGTATTATTCACTATCTCATTTTTTTCCCTTGTTAATTGGCAAGCGACATAAAGCAATTTAAATCTTACTTGGTAAGTGCTTCACGAGCATTTAATAAAAACATATGTGTTTTCATTTTCCTTTCAGCCTAAGTCCATTTTTCATTACTTGTAAAATTTACTAATTTTTAATTGTAGTAATTATTATAAAAACAAGTTTACACAGAGAAATAGGGCTAGTCATTTTATATAGGAGAATTAAAAACCTACTTATCTCTTACCTGGTGTAGACTTACCTGGTGTAGACTCTTAATTTGTCATTTTACCATTTTTCAATGTGACCCTGAGGTTTTACTAGCAGTGTTTAGAAACTCATGCCAGTCTTCATTTTGCAAATGGTCATTTATGTTATTATGCTAATAAGTTGAATAACTTTAACATTGGCCTAGGAGTGGATTTGAGTAAGCTTCTGGGAAACCTCCACAAATTCACAAAGTTAATGGCTTGACCTCACAATTCTCCAATGTAAAATAAGCTATAATGATTTTTCAGGCTCTTAGCTCCCCTGCATTAAAAAAAAAAAAAAATCTCTCATTTACTTCAGATGACTTGACTTTCCTTATAATTTAATTGTAAATGAATAGTCCTTTGTTTATCTTCTAAAATGATTCTTGCCCATGTTTGGTTGAGACCCTTCTTCATGCCAGAAAAGAAAAAAAGTTTCTAGCAGATGTTCTGAAAAAAGACAGTGATTTCTTTGGAATTTATGACACCAGGAGGATGTTTCAAAGAGGCAGCTCATATATTTGAGCAAATACCCAAAGAAGAAATATGATAAATACGTTTAATGCTCATTTCTGTGATTTAGCAGAAGGCTGGTAGAGTCAGAGGAAATGTGTGTAATATATAAGGAGTTGGCATGTGCCCTTTTAAAAACTTAGAAAGGAACAGTGTAATTTAAATTTCCTTAGCATCACTAAATCCTAAAAATTTCTTTTAAACTGAAACTTTGCCTATCATATTACATATATAGCTCTGTTCTTTTTTTTTTTCAACTTTTTTTTTTTGGGGGGGGGACAGAGAGAGACAGAGCATGAACGGGGGAGGGGCAGAGAGAGAGGGAGACACAGAATCGGAAACAGGCTCCAGGCTCCGAGCCATCAGGCCAGAGCCTGACGCGGGGCTCGAACTCACGGACCGCAAGATCGTGACCTGGCTGAAGTCAGACGCTTAACGACTGCGCCACCCAGGCGCCCCTATATAGCTCTGTTCTTAATGAATGATTACTTTTCCATGGCTCTAATACTGGAGTAAACTGGTGCTGGCTTAAGAGTGTCTCGCTATTTTTCCGTAGTTGAATTTAATGCAAATAGGAAAAAGTAGCAGGGTGTTTTGGAAGGTCTTTCCCTTTAATGGGTTCCTTAAAGTTCCTTGAAGTTCACCTACTCTAGTGTTTTGTAATCCACATCTTGATCAGATTTGAGTTTTAGGAGGGAGGGATGGAAAGGCTGGTTTTATAACACCAGTTTCCCTCATGTAAGGGTTTATTTAGAACTGATTGTAAAAAAAAAAAAAAATTAAAAAAAAATTTAATTAGGGGCGCCTGGGTGGCGCAGTCGGTTAAGCGTCCGACATCAGCCAGGTCACGATCTCGCGGTCCGTGAGTTCGAGCCCCGCGTCAGGCTCTGGGCTGATGGCTCAGAGCCTGGAGCCTGTTTCCGATTCTGTGTCTCCCTCTCTCTCTGCCCCTCCCCCGTTCATGCTCTGTCTCTCTCTGTCCCAAAAATAAATAAAAAACGTTGAAAAAAAGAACTGACTGTAGCTTTCTTAACCTTTAGGGTCCTAGATCTGGGCAGAAAGAGTTCACATACTTAATTTCTTTCTAATACTGTAACGGCCAAATAAGCCAGTGCTATATAGTTAAGCAAGGATCTTAGGAGCTAAACATTTTGCCTTCTGTCCTGTAAGATTTGTCCCTGATGCCATTTCGTATTAAGAATAGGATTGAAATTTAAAGGAGAAGGGGCAGTTTTGAATGGAAAGCTATTCTGTTTTCCCTGGATTGACTAGAAGGGAACAAGGGCAAAGGGAGACACTAGATACAGCCATCTATAGACAGGGTTAACAAAGCAGATGGTACTTTTGTAAACTGAATGGCTGTGGCTCTGCTGGCTCAGGTCACTGTGTGTTGCTGACAGATTCTCTATAAGTCTACAACATAGGCAACTGTGCTGAGAGGTACTTGTTCAGATAATCAGCTATAAAATTAAGTAAATAAATAAAATCCTCTAAGTTTCAATTTACGTTGCTAATTAATACCTTGAAATGGATCTACTCTTTGGGAAACTTAAGGCATATTCCCTTAAAACAACACTTACCTCTCATTAACAGCATCTTTGAAAAACAGGCATATCTTAAAGTGATATTTACAACAAGAATGATTTTCTCAGAGACAGGGTTGTTATAAGAGGGAAACTAAGAAAATATAGTATCATGAATGTTGGTTCTGAGAACTTTATAATGAGGTTTTAATGTAGACTGTGAAAAATTAAAGAGAGATATAAATTATGGAATGTTTACTAATATTTCTACCTGCTGGTTAATTTATATACTTTTTTATAGCAACCTATGATTCTGTTCATATTTTGGCATTGATCAATGGGTTCTTGAAGCCAATAATTTAAAAAAAATTGAATTGCAATGATGGAGATATATGCAAACATTTCTATACTGGAAAAAGAGTCACTTGTTTGCCATTGAAATGACATACAGGACACCTAAGTTTCTATACATGGCACCATTTTGGTTTCTCTCATGTACACAGGCATATCGACACTGTGGCTTAGTCCTTTGGAATCGATGACTTTGGGACTTGGGTAGGGTTTTGTCACTAATTTATCTGGAAACTTCTGGCTCTAATTGGAACTCCTTTCTGTAGAAAGTTTTAATCAATGGAACAAATAGAATCACAAATAAGAAGGGACTGCAAGAGATCATTTATTCCCTTCTATGTCCTCAGGCTGTGAAAAAAACTCTTTCATAACATCAAGGTCTTCTTATCTAGCCAAAAGTAAATGGAAAAGTTGTAGAATTCTCTGGTGAATTTTGGTTGACTTGACAGGCAATATGGGTATTTTTTAGGAGAAAAATTTCATTTCTGCCTGAAGGATCCATCTTAAATTAACTCATAACTTTCTGCAGTACTCTATGTTGAGGTACTTCAGGAAGAATGGTTACACGATTGAGACCCTCTGAGAAATATAAAATTTCATGACATGTATCCTTTTCTCCTCTAGAATTGAGCCCTCCTGTGCTCACACCTGGACTGTATGATTTCACCACTGGGAATGGATGAGTTTACAATACCAGTGGTAACTGACATTGGATTCTTTCTCTCTCTGTCTCTCTCCCTCTCCACCCCCCCCACCCCTGCCTCTTTTTCTCTCCCTCTCTACCCCCTGAAAATCCTTCCTCCTTACAAACACCTTCCTGCCCATTTGGGCTGCCACTTATTTTCAGAAGTCCTGCTAGGATGTTTGTTTTTTTTTTTTTTTTCTTAATGGATTCACCAAAAGCATCTTCCACAAAGTTCTCTCCCCAGGCACCGGAGATGCTTTGCCAGACACCATCATTAACAACAAACACGATTTCTACAATTTCAATGGTGTGGCAAATTTGGAAAGAAAGTCTTGCTCCTCTGGTGTGATGTTCTTATAGGTGTAGGTCGGCGGAGATTTCAATGTGCTACAGAGTTTTAGGGCCCTAGCCTTCTCACTTTTTACGTAGTTCCCTTGCTCTACAACAGAAATGTGTAGGAGGGAGATCTGAGGAACAAAATCATGCTTTCAGAATCTTCCTACTGTTAACAGTTGAAGATGCATGAGTGGTTTAAGATCATGGTGCCTGGATATACTCTGCCTCAGGATGAGTTCTTCTAGGAGTCTTCCTGAAGGCAGACTCCTAGGGCAAGACTTTCCCTGTTTTATGGGCTTACCCGGATATATCCAAGTACCACTTAGATACATGCTGGGACCTTCTCCACATTCTTGTTCGCATTGCTGTTCATTGCATTACTTCATGAGTTTTATGAATTTATTAGCAAATTAACTTTTCCTTTATAATTTCTTTAATCGTTCAAGGCTTCAGTTACTTTACTCATCTAAACTAGACCGTAGAAGAGAGTGACTATGTATTTTAAACATAGTTTTTTATTTGGAAGGTATACACGCTTAAAGAGCTTGTGATTTACTCACACCTCTGGATCTCTGGATTTTGCCACTATGATATGACTCTGAGATTGGAGACATGGTTTCTAAATCATTCCAACTGCAACAAACTAGAGCTCACGCTTTCCTTTCTGTAAAACCTGCAAAATTTGCTCTTTTGGAGAATTTCCATGTGGAAGGACTAGATAAAGGGATATACCTGGAGGAGTTTAGCCGTTCTAGCAGAACTATAGTGCAGCTGTGATGTTTCTTTCTGTGTGCTATTCTCAGTTGAAGTTTTTAGTTTATGTGTCCTAATATGCAGTTGGCACTACTTAAAAATTAGTTTGATTTCATCGACATCAAGGTAAAGGGAAAAATGGGATTTACATAATTTGTCTCAGCCCCCAGTGAGGCTGACACAGGGCAAAGTGAGCTATCTGTTCACCAGCATCTGACATTTCTACAGACAGAAGGTGGTGCTGTTGATTAGGAACAGTACCCAGGCCCACATTTTTTCTATCAAACTCGTGATCAAGTTATCATCGCAGTAAGTCTTTACTGAAGAGAAAAAAAAAATATCACAGTCACCTGGAACTTATTCTGGCATTCGACTTCAGTTACTTCGCTGCTTAAAATCGACCCCCCAAAATCCTCCAACCATGTTATTCTTATTACTTTATGTAAATCTTGTTAAGCTGTGTGAAAAAAAACTTCTAAAATACAGTACATGTTGTTTTCCTTCATGCAGGGAAATTTACCAATATGTGCAAGACCGCAAGATGTCCAGGGGCCTGGATGTCTCACTGGTTACAAGAAAAAGACAGGCCTTTAAAACCAATGCAATATTGTTGCATTTGAACATGGTTGTTTCAGGAACATAGACTATTGAAATAAAACCTTTTTTTGACTCTAGTTTGTTCCTATGCCTACATACTTCTATGGTGTAGTGCTCAAGCGAGTTGCAGGTGCCAGGAAAGAAGCCTGTCTTTCCCTGCCCGTGCCAAATGACATCGTGGTAACGTCTGACGACTTCTGGATGTGGTTCTGGGGACCGATGATGAGTACCAGATATAGGCATGGGCTTGTGTCTTCGTGTAAGAGCCCGAGAAGAGTGGGGAAGACCCAGGGAAGAGCAGAATCATTTAGAATCATCGGCAGTACCATGAGAACAGGTCAATATTGCAGAAGAGTTTTGAAGTTTAAAAAAAGTTTAGGGCTATAAGTAAAAAAAAAAAAACAACAAAACAAAACATGGGCTGACTAAACATCTAGGCAGCAAGAGCGAAGGTACAGAAGGGCTTGTTTTACATAGCTGCTGAGAGAGAGGTCCCGATGCCTCCTATTAACATATTGGTTAACGCCAATTTGGGAGACCTGTGTTTAGCTTGAAAGATCTGTTTATGTCTTGCGGTATACGGTGACATCCTTTGGAGGAAGCTCAGACAAGAAGAGAATTTTAATTAGCAATAATTGCAGGTTTGAATCTTTCCCCTGAGCTGAGACTATGTATGCTCTCCTCTTTGAAAAATCCCCAACATTTCATCTTAAGTTTTCCTTCTCCAGGGGTTGTAGGTGAATCCTTATCTCATTCTGGTGGGAGGAATTGGCATCTTCTTGTGGTGGGAGGCAATACGGTATACTGGCTTGAAAACAGATTCTGAAAACAGATTATCTGTATTTTGTTTTATTTTTTATTTATTTTTTTGAATTGTATTTTAAAGCGGGTTCCAGCATTTGCTGGCTGCTTTTCTGTGTCTCAATTTCTCCTCTGGGGATAATGAGAGTACCTAATTCGTGGGGTTGTACGCAGTCAGTGAGTTTGTATAGGTAAAGCAGGATGAAAATTCTCTGGTTCATAATACGTGTGGCATAAGAGCTTGCTAATTTTATTCCTGCTTACTCAGGGAAGACTGGGAAAGGATGCAAAGAGCAGAAGTTTTAGCAGTGAGCAGGTTTCTTTCAGATGAAACCCATTCTCTCTGCCAGGTCTTGATCCCTTTTTGAAATATGCCCTGGGGCTTCTGACATCACTGGTGCTTTGGGCTTCACTGTGTAAATGTATAGACAGAAGGAACGAGGATGTCAATGGTGGCAATAATTTAACACTGGACAGCCAGACACAATAAGCTTACAAACTGTATACTCAATAAGCCCCTAAATGACTTTCCAAACAGAAGTACTTTTAGAAAGAAAAAAGAGAAATATTTGGTGTAGTTGTACTGAGATCAACGCACACTCCAGTGGACATACATATGGGATCTTAAACATGAAGACGAAACCAGAAAGGACATGCTTAGAGATGTTTGGATACTAATGATCCTTTTCAGCGAGTCGGCGAATCTGATACTCTTCCCTCAGAATTCCCATGGAGCAGGCGTCCTTTTCCCAAAATGCCTTAAAATGTATCTCCAAAGAGTGTCCTCTTAGGTTTGCATACTTCGCTTTTGTATATTTATTTCTGATGACATCTTTTTGGTGCCTTAGTGTTTAATGTAGGCTTTATATTTTCTTTAACAACTTAAAAGTTTCAATTCCTTCAAATACTTACCAAGTTTAGACACTTTATCGACCTCCCCCCCCCTTTTAAATTGAAGTACAGTTGACACACATTAATTTAAGGTACATTAATTTACATTAATCTCAGGTACAACATAATGATTTGACAACTCTATGTGTTATGCTGTGCTCACCGCAACTGTAGCTAACATCTGTCACCATAGAAGGTTACTACAATAACACTGACTGCCTTCCCTAGGCTGTGCCTTTTGTCTCTATGACTTATTCATTCCATAACTGGAAGCCTGTACCTCCCTCTCTCTTTCACCTATTTTCCCCGTTCCTCATCCCCCTCTCTCTGGCAGCTACCATATGAGATATATGATATATGTATATATATACACACACACACATATATACATCACACACACATATATACATTTATACGTTAGAGTACATCTTTTAAGGGAACACTGAGCTCTACAGAGAGTAATATTTGTATATGATAACTGTTGATAATCTCAGACTTTTTTTTTAAATTTTTTTTTCAACGTTTTTTTTTTTTTTTAATTTATTTTGGGACAGAGAGAGACAGAGCATGAACGGGGGAGGGGCCGAGAGAGAGGGAGACACAGAATCGGAAACAGGCTCCAGGCTCTGAGCCATCAGCCCAGAGCCCGACGCGGGGCTTGAACTCCCGGACCGCGAGATCGTGACCTGGCTGAAGTCGGGCGCTTAACCGACTGCGCCACCCAGGCGCCCCGATAATCTCAGACTTTTGAGTTATGTACTTTCCCCTCCAATCCCACAGATTAGTCTTGTTGCCTTGCCTATGTGTTCCCACACAAGAATTCCTATACAAAACTACTCCAGGCTCTTTCCTATCTTTAGGAGAATAGCATTGTAGTTGATTGTTTCTCTAGCTTTTCCACTTGCAAGCTTTTCCACTTGCTAAATTTCCATAAAATTTGGCAAAGTGTTTAGAGTAGGCACTGAATAATATTTAATATTTTGGGGGGTGCCTGGGTGGCTCACTCAGTTAAGCTTCCGACTTTTTTAAAAAAAGTTTTTAGGTTTATTTATTTTGAGACAGAGAGAGAGAGGCAGGGAGGGAGGGACAGAGAGAGAGGGAGAAAAAGAGAATCCCAAGCAGGCTTTGCACTGTCAGCGCAGAGCCCCACATGGGCCTCCACCTCACAAACTATGAGATCATGGCCTAAACCTAAGCTGAAAACGAAAGTCGGCTGCTTAACCCACTGAACCACCCAGATACCCTTAAGCTTCTGACTCTTAATTTCAGCTCACGTCATGATCTCAGAGTTCATTAGATCGAGCCCTGTGTCAGGCTCTTTGCTGACGGCCCAGGGCCTGCTTGGGATTTTCTCTCTCCCTCTCTCTCTGCCCTCCTGCCTCCAAATAAATAAACTTAAAAATTATTTAAAATTTTTTGAATGAATGAATGCATGAGTGATGGAAGGTGATCGTGTGTGTGTGTGTGTGTGTGTGTGTGTAGACAGGCAGGAGAGATTGAAAGGGAGAGGAAATTAGAGGGAAAAGATGGTAATCTGAGCTTTAAAGGAAAGAGTGGATATACAACTCACTTACCTGATTTCCCTCTAGAATTTCCTTGAGGGATGTGGGTTTCAAACTCAGTGCAGGTTCTCTGGGTACATCAGTGAATTTAAAGGTGCTGTAAAATTTTTAATTTTTTTGAGGGAATCATCAATACTTTATACGTGTTGAATGCTGGGAGAGTTACTAGCTGAAAGTAGTTTATAGACTCAACATCAGATCAGACTGCATTCCTTTCAATTACATCTTCTATTTCAAAAGTTGTGGGTTGTTTTTTTTTTCTTTTTGACAGTTTTTGCCATAAAAAGCGGGTGCCAGAGGAAAATTGAGATATCCAATATGGTTCTAAAATTTCAGAATTTGTGCAGTGCCTTATAGGAACATACATCTCATTAAAAAGAAATCACACTTATTTAAAAATCATTATTATTTTTACTTTCAATTTGTGTGTATTATCTTTTTAAATATCTACTGTTAAGACATAAATACATATTAAGTTGCTTACATCTCACAACTTAAAAAATGGAACTCCTAGATATTTCTTTTGGCCTGAGGGTACTGTTAAGAAATTACTGAGACACTAAGGGTGCCGGGAACTAAAAGGTTTGGGGCCCTCTGCTCAGGGGTAAAAAATGGAAAACTGGAAATGGAGCCTAGGATAAGAGTTTTTGAAGGTGGGATTCTGCCGGAATTACACTTTTGCTCCTAAACAGTGCTCTGCAATTGAAGGTCAGGACAGATAATTAAACAAAGACCTTCAATTCAAGTCTAGGTGAACAATTTAATTATATTATTGTTTAATAGAATTATTGCTACATGAGGCTTGGTTTTATTTCCTCACAGACCATAAAGTCTTCCCAATTAAATATTTTTTTCATTACTCATGGATTAAATACAAGAGACCCTAGAAATATGACAACCAAGTATAAAATGATTTCCAAACTTCCCTTTAGAAAGGCAAGATGATATTTTATTTTTATCCTTCTTTTTAATGCTGCTGAAAAATTCTGAAGAAATGATTGGCAGTATTGTTTCACTGAGTTTCACCTGTAGTTGCCATAAGTCTTTTTAAGCTTTCTATTAGTTAAAGAAATTAATCTAGAAGTATCAGATGATACTATGACTGTGGGCACCAGTCAAAAAGGAGCTTTTGGTTTTGTCTTACTTTACATAGCTAATTAACAACCTAACCTGATAGCAGATGTTTTTTTTTTATTGCATTTTTAGAAAAGATTGTAATTCAAGAGACTTTGAGAAACAATGTAATTCTGAATTTTAGATTCATGTTTTAATAAAAATGTATGGTAACTTCATTTTTTTCCATAAAAGGTTTTAGACAGCTCTCTAAAAGCACCAACAGTGTCTTCAATATTTGCTACTTGTAACATACATAGGAAATATTTCCAAGGTCTGCATATTAATCTTGTGATTTTCTCTATTTGAAAAGAAAAAGAATATGCATGACCTGGCAGTCAATCTGAAGGCAGTGTTTTCCCTTGATGAATATCTCATCTTTTTTCTTTAGCACTGCAAAGTACTTTTGTCCTTTATTTGCCACTAATGCTTATGATAAAAAATTAAATTACTGTTCCTCCTTTCAATATGTTTTCCTCAGAGGGTCTCTGCTGAAGAACAAACATTTAAAAGAGGATGCAGAAGGTTTAGTTTAATACACAGCCCTGCTATATTATTCATTGCAATGCATTTTTAATGTTAGAGGAGGAAAAGTAAAATATATGTTAATTTCTAAGGTGAGACAGGCAGTGATCGAGGGAATGATAAATTCACAGAGGCTGGAGATGTGTGTGTGAGAGTAAGAAGTCTTCTCTCCTGAATCCTGGGCACTTTTTTTTTTTTCTTCTGTATGTGGAAGGGAAACTTGGAGGTTTTTTGAGTAAAAATCTCAAGACATCATCTCCTGTAGTTAATGTGCCCCGAACCCTTTATATTTCCAGTTGAGAAAATGGTCACGAGACCAAAAACAAAAATAATACAAGTGAAACAAAACGGAAAAAAGTACTCTCTCAACATAATCAATAAGCTTTTGCTACATACTAAATCAGCTACCTAGCTCTCATCTCTCCAACTCACTACATTTCTCAGCAAAATTTGCACCCTCGTTGTTCACAAATAAGCCACTTATTTTTTTCCTAAGCAGGTGAAAAGATTTATGTAAGCATTCTTTTTACTTTTAAAATCTGATAGTATTTTAGAACAGCAGAAGAGTAATGTGCTTTATTTTGTCTATGAATTGTGAGGCTGATGGTTTTCTTTGTGTTGTGTTCTTTTGGAATTCAACAGTTTCTCTTCAATCTGAAAGGATTGCAGCATCTGGTAAGGAATCGATTTACAAACTTCTTACAATGGAAGAGAGCAGATTAAAGTTTCTAGAATCTCTTCTTCAAGCTCCCGCAAGCTTTTCAGATCCTGGGAAAGGGATGGGCAGCGTTGTCTGATGTAGTGGAGATCGTGAAAGCACTTGAGTTCTAGGGTATTTTCTCAAAGTCTCCAAATCCACGTTCAATCTGTTGTCATCAGAAAACACATATTTTGAATTTAGAGAGGACGAATGTGTGAACAAATAAAACTGCCATGTGGAGAATTGTCTGTTTTTGATTGTCTGCCAAAATACCAAGTCCCAATTGAGTCTGTAGTCTAAAAAAAAAAGAGGGTATTTTCCATTTTCTTTTGTTGAGTATGGATGAGCAGAAAACAGGGGAACCGCACGTCTAGGAAAACACATAGGAGGCATGAATTGCCTTTTCAAATATTTCCTTTTATAACCCCTAAATCAAAAATAATGTGCTTATGGTGTATGGTTAATCTCAATACCGAACATCAGAATTCAGTTTTCCACCCAGTCTATGTTAGCACTTCTTTTCACCTCTTTTAGATGCATTAATGTAAAATTGGAAATAGCTACTTTTAGGGTAAATGCATTTTTATTTCATTTCTCTAACAATATATAAGACAACAAATGCCTACTTTTGGAATTATGAACTCATTGATTTTATTCTAGACATGTAGTGGTCTGAGTTTTATTTTACTCATTTTATAATGACTATCACCATAGCAACCAGGCAGCTTTTACCAAAATGATAAAACATGCATTATATGTAGCTACCTACAATGATTCATGATAAACAGGCTACAAACCAATACTGAATTTATGCTAATAAAATTCAAATTATCAGTCACAATCAGACTAACAAAGCCAATCATCCACCCAAATATGTTGTTTTGTTGTCATTACTACTTTTTTTTTCCTGCTATATTGCCAAGGCACCTAGACACTTCATTAGTTTAGATTATAGAAACATGGAATCCTTTGAACAAAATTTCTTTAAAAAAATTGTTGCCATTATCCAAGTGTATTCAAATTAAATCTGATGGAGAGGTGTGCTTTCTCTAGCAGAGAAGTAACTAATGTGCCTGAGGCCACCCAAAGTTTTTAGTATGGTCCCAATGTGTCTCGGTCCCAGAAGGCAATGATTTAAAAAAAATTTTTTTTAATGTTTATTATTTATTTTTGAGAGACAGAGTGCAAGCAGGAGAGAGGCAGACACAGAATCTGAGCTGTCAGCACAGAGCCTGATGCAGGGCTCGAACTCGCGAACTGCGAGATCATGACCTGAAGTGAAGTCGGACACCTAACTGACTGAGCCACCCAGGGCCCCCCAGAAAGCAATGCTTATATAAGCATGAAATATTTCTTCTGGAAGGCAAAAGGGAGTCTTGTCCCAGGCCCTTGTGAACTTGCCATTTTCTGGTTGTGTAGCCTTACATCATTGACTTGAAAATGCTGAAGCAAAGCAAGAGATATCACACCCAGACTTCAAGCTATACTACAAAGCTGTAATCATCAAGACAGTATGGTACTGGCACAAAAACAGACACTCAGATGAATGGAACAGAATAGAGAACACAGAAATTGACCCACAAATGTATGGCCAACTCATCTTTGACAAAGCAGGAAAGAATATCCAATAGAATAAAGACAATCTCTTCAGCAAGTGGTGCTGGTAAAACCGGAAAGTGACATGCAGAAGAATAAACCTGGACCACTCTCTTACACCATACACAAAAATAAACTCAAAGGGGATGGAAGACCTAAATGTAAGACAGGAAGCCATCAAAATCCTCGAGGAGAAAGCAGGCAAAACCTCTTTGATCTTGGCTGCAGCATCTTCTTTCTCAACACGTCTCCAGAGGCAAGGGAAACAAAAGCAAAAGTGAACTACTGGGACCTCATCAAAATGAAAAGCTTCTGCACGGCAAAGGAAACAATAAGCAAAACTAAAAGGCAACCGGCAGAATGGGAGAAGATATTTGCAAATGACATAAAGATAAAGGATTAGTATCCAAAATCTATAAAGAACTTATCAAACTCAACACCCAAAAACCAAATAATCCAGTGAAGAAATGGGCAGAAGACATGAATAGACACTTCTCCAAGGAAGACATCCAGATGGCCGACATGTGAAAAAATGCTCAACATCACTCATCATAAGGGAAATACAAATCAAAACCACAATGAGGTATCACCTCACACCTGTCAGAATGGCTAACATTAACAACTCAGGTAACAACAGATGTTGGCCAGGATGCAGAGAAAGAGGATCTCTTTAGTATTGTTGGTGGGAATGCAAGCTGGTGCAGCCGCTCTGGAAAACAGTATGGAGGGCCTTCAAAAAACTAAAAATAGAACTACCCTATGACCCAGCAACTGCACTACTAGATATTTATCCAAGAGATGCAGGGATGCTGTTTCGAAGGGGCACATGCACCCCAATGTTTATAGCAGCACTATCAACAATAGCCAAAGTATGGAAAGAGCCTAAATGTCCATCGATGGATGAATGGATAAAGAAGATGTGGTATATATATATATATATATATATATATAGTGGAGTATTTCTCAGGAATCAAAAAGAATGAAATCTTGCCATTTGCAACTATAGGGATGGAACTGGAGGGTATTATGCTAAATGAAATTAGTCAGTCAGAGAAAGACAAAAATCATATGACTTCACTCATATGAGGACTTTAAGAGGCAAAACAGATGAACATAAGGGAAGGGAAGCAAAAATAATATAAAAAGAGGGAGGGGGACAAAACAGAAGAGACTCATAAATATGGAGAACAATCTGAGGGTTATGGGAGGGGTTGTGGGAGGGGGATGGGATAAATAGGTTGAGGGGCACTAAAGAATCTACCCCTGAAATCATTGTTGCACTATATGCTAACTAATTTGGATGTAAATTTTAAAAAAATTAGAAATAAAATTTTAAAAAAAGAAATTGCCGAAGCTTATTTTTTAAATCTTTAAAATGGGGTTTCTGCAAAACAAGCGAATAAACAAACAAACAAAAAGCAGAATCAAATATATAAATACAGAGAAGAAACTGATGGTTTCCAGGGGGAAGGGGTGGGGGAAATGAGCAAAATGGGTGAAGGAGAGTGGGAGGTACAGTCTTCCAGTTATGGAATGAATAAGTCACGGGAGTGTAAGTTACAGCATAGGGAATACAATTAGTGAAATGGTAATTATGATGGATGGTGACAGAGGATAGCTACACTCGTGGTGAGGCCAGCATAACATATAGAGGTGTTGAATCACTACGTTGTACACCTGAAACCAATGTCATATTGTGTGCCAACTAGACTCAAATAAAAATAAAATGAAGTAAGATGGGGGCTTTTGCAACAATGAATTGCAGCAATTGTGTATATCTTCAAACACAGTGGCTGATACATGAAAGTTGCTCAGAAATGTTAACTATGATAACAATAGTGTTAATAGTGGAATAGTGACACATTCTCTTTAAGTGTCAGTGTCAGCATCTAATAAATTCCAGTCTTGTATTTACTCATCTTGAAAAAATACTCATATGTGCAACAATGAAATTTTTTGACGATAACATTCATAAATTGTTTACAATTACAAAATATTACTTTGAAACTTTCAACAGTATTTTCCTTTTTTTAATGTAAAGCTTTATTTATGAAGCAAAGTTAGAGAAGGGTACCCTGTGCTCACAAAAAGCAGAATAGCCTTATTGATCACAGGATATCAACACTGTTATTTAAAATTACTAAAATCGCTTTGCACAAACAAAACAGCAACACGTGTATGTGAGAGAGCAGACAAGCATACACATACATGTGTGTAAATGTAAACGAGAGAATCCCTGCAGTAGGGGTTCCAAAATCAACCTCACACTGTGATTTCTTTAATATTTCCCTTCCCACAGTTTGAGAGCAGGCAAGCACACCAGTCTTTTCTTGAAATAATTTTCTTTCTGTATAGCTCCACTGGACTCTGGCCAAACATTAGCATCCTTTTTCCTTAGCATAATGGAGGCACGTTAGTCTCAGACTTGAGTACTATAGCTCGGATCAGAGAAAAGGAAATTCTGGGTTTTCTTTGTGTTTACTGATTATGAGCCTTTGATGGTTATTGTATCCAGTATAAGACAGAAATCAGAATACAGTCACCTGGAAAGTTACTTCTAGAGACTATAGTCAGAGAGATATAAAGACTAGACCCCGTAGTCAAATCTGGGACTGTGCTAATTCTTCTCAAAGGCTCTTATTCTTTGATGCAGTCAATGAAGCACATTCATAAAACTTTGGAAAGATACAAAAAGAGATAAGTGATAAAAGTCTGCAGGTAGATTCAAATTTCACCCTCCCACCTCTCAAAATAGCATACATTCTTTGTTGTATACAGTGTAGTGATTATGGTTAATAATACCGTATTATATACTTGAAAGTTGTTGAGATCTTATATGTTCTCACCACAAAAAAGAAATGGTAATTATGTGACATGATGTATGTGTTAGCTACTATGGTGGTAATCATTTTGTAGTATACAAGCGTACCAACTCAGCATGTAAACTTGCACAACGGTATATGTTAATTATAACTCAATGGAGCTGAAAAAGCATGCGCTCTTTATTGTATACATATTACATATGGAACATAGTACTAGACACTCTAAAGACAGCCTTTATTTGATTGCCACACATTTGAGAGTAGATATTATTACTTTTGAAATTTAGAGAGGATAACTAACTTGTTCACAGCTATGGATGACACTGAACTCAGGTCTCATGGTCTCCAAGGGTCCTCACTCGATCACTGCAATGCTAACTGCCTCACAGTAAGTGGGACCTCAACCTTTGAGTAATTGCAGGGTGGGAAATGTATTTATTTTTCTTACCAGATAGTACTGGATACCTTTTAGGAAGATAGGTGTCTTTTGGGAAACACTTTTGTATACATTCTTATGATAGATGGGGGCAGGGAGACATAAATGTTGTCAGATATCAAAGCGTAAGTAGGGGAAAGCAGCTATATATATGATAAAGTAAGGGATTAGGAATTTATAGTTTCTTTCTCCAAAAAGAGAAGAGAAGAGAGGAATAAGGAGTGATAAGAAAGAGAAGAGGAAAAGGAAGAGCTCATAAGATGAAGAAATGCTGGAATGATGGAAATTGGTAAACTTTGGGGAGGTGGGTAAGCTAAAGGCCAATTAAAAATGATGCTGGTTCATGCTCCCTTAAAGGTTGTCTTGCTGTGATGTAAAGTACTCCTTCAGCTCCCCTGGCAAAATTTACTATGCTTATGAATACATTATGGGAGTGGGTCTTGGGGTCATCTCACATATTCCTCTGGGAAACCCACATCTGGAGAGACATGGAGAAGCCCAGAGATACCAGGTAGGGAAGCAAACGCCAGCAGGCAAAGTAGATGTTGAAAATGTGTATCTGGGACATTTGCATATCTTTTTGTGTGTTAATAATGACCTGCTATTAACAATCTTCAAATCAAGTATGTGTAGCTTACAGAGGTGACGTGCTGACTATCTATGCGACATTTTAAAGTATTGAGTGACTCTTGACTTCAAGGGCAGGATGAAAGTGAAGTTTCCTTCACATACCTTGGCTTCTTAGATGCTGGAAAATGGCAGAAACTTATTACCACACTTTTCTGGAATGCAATAACTCTTAGAGGTGTATTACAGACGGAAGCCATGGCCTATGCTACTGCAATCATCAGTATTAAATCCTCCAAACTCCTTTGCTACTTGTGAAGCATGTTCCAAACTTTGTATCATCACCGTTGTTTACTTTTTCCACTCCTGCTCTGCTCCTGTTTATAGGAGACTCGTCGTGGCTGAGAAAAACCAGAAAACCATGCTGAACAAGGGACTTCCTTTTAGGCTCTGTGATCGCAGGTCTGAGCCTGCATTTATTGAGACCACCGATTTATCAGTTATAATTCCACATTTCACAAAATATCACATCCACTCTTGGAAAATTTTTTAAATTTTGTCTATTTGCTTTAAATGTTTATGTATTTATTTTGACAGAGAGAGAGAGAGAGAGAGAGAGATAGAGAGAGAGCACGAGTTGGGGAAGGGCAGAGAGAGAGGGAGAAAGAGAATCCCAAGCAGGCTCTACACTGCCAGCACAGAACCCATGAACTGTGAGCTCATGATCTGAGCTGACATCAAGAGTTGGACACTCAACCATTGAGCTATCCAGGCGTTTCCACCACCCCCCCCTTTGTTTTTTAATTTTAGAGAGAGAGAGAGAGCACACAAATGGGGGAGAGGGGAAAAGGGAGAGAGAGAGAGAGAACATCTTGAGCAGTCTCCACACTCAATGTGGCTTCGGGGTTCAATCCCACAGCCCTGTGATCATGACCTGAGTTGAAACTCAGCCACCCAAGCACCCCAGAACCACCCTTGTGTTAGGCATGGTTATCCCCATTTTGGAGATACCTGAGGTTTCCAGAGGTTATATAACTAAGAATAAAAAAATTAATATGGGTAAAGCCAGCGTGAAACATCAAACAACAGCCAACAACAAACGTGTGCTGTCTGAAGTCTGGAGCATGGCCACTTCAAGGTGATCTATTTATGCAAAATTGCTCTTCCACTTTCCCAAATCAGATCCATCATCTTACTTTCTTGAATTCTTAGGGGTATCATTATTCTCTTAGTTGTTCAGACCTAGCATTTCAGAGCTATCTTTGAATTACCTGCCTTATCCAGTACATCCAATCATCCCCAAGCCTTCCAGATTTTTCCTTGGAGCATCCTTCACATCAGTTGTGTCCTGTGCATTTCTACTGCTTCATACATACTCCAGGGCCCTTTCCCATCTGGATTATATCACTTCCTTTGTTCCCTAGTGGATCTTCTTGCTTTAAAAAAAACATTTTTTTTAAATGTTTATTTTTGACAGAGAGAGAGACAGAGCATGAGTAGGGGAGAGGCCGAAAGAGAGGGAGACACAGAATCCGAAGCAGGCTCCAGGCTCTGAGCTGTCAGCACAGAGCCCGAAACGGGGCTCAAACTCACAAATCGTGAGATCATGACCCAAGCCGAAGTCGGACGCTCAACCGACTGAGCCACCCAGGCGCCCGGGATCTTCTTACATTTAACATCTCTTCATTCTGACCTGCTCCATATGTAGTCAAGATCAACCTTCTTTAAAGTAGCCTATAATTTTGGCACTCTTACCTAGTGCTCTTCTATAATTCAATGCTGCCTACTGAATAATGTCTCAAATTCTCCCTCTGGAATCTGCATACTATACACACGATCCCTCTCTACTTCTCTATCTTTTCTCATCTTTATCCTAGCCAAACAGAGAGAAATTTTAATCCTTTAGTTTTCTTTTATTTAGCTAAATTGCAGAGAAGAAATACAAAATTTTCATGGAACCAATAATTCTATCCCTTTTCTCAAAAATAGTTCCCCTAAAATAATTTTAAGTTTCTTAAAATTTTCTTAAATTTAACATTGAGTTTTTGACTCTACTATCTTGGGAATGGATTTTGTGGGTAATATTAATTTTTTTAATGTTTATTTACTTTTGAGAAAGAGAGAGACAGAGTGCGAGCAGAGGAGGGGCATAGAGGGGGAGACACAGAATTCAAAACAGGCTCCAGGCTCTGAGCTGTCAGCACAAAGCCCCGGCGCTGGATTGAACTCACAAACCATGAGATCATGACCTGAGCTGAAGTGGGATGCTCAAGCAACTGAGCCATCCAGGCGCTTTTCTTTTTTAATTTTAATTAATTAATTTTTTTGTGTGTGGGTGTTACTCAAAGTGAGACATTGTTTTTGTGTCTAAGAGAGTAGTGCTGCCATCTTCCAGCTCTGACAGCAAAGAAGATAGTTTTTATCACTTAAATGTACATGAAAATCCATCGCATTTTAAAAATAAAGTTTAGGGGCACCTGGGTGGCTCAGTGGGTTAAGCGTCCGACTTCAGCTCAGGTCACGATCTCGCGGTCCTTGAGTTCAAGCCCCGCGACGGGCTCTGGGCTGATGGCTCAGAGCCTGGAGCCTGCTTCAGATTCTTTTTTTTTTTTTTTTTTTTTAATTTTTTTTTTTAATGTTTATTTATTTTTGAGAGACAGAGAGAGACAGAGTGTGAGCGGGTGAGGGGCAGGAAGAGAGGGAGACACAGAATCCGAAGCAGGCTCCAGGCTCCCAGCTGTCAGCACAGAGTCCCACGCGGGGCTTGAACTCACGAACTGTGAGATCATGACCTGAGCCGAAGTCGGACGCTCAACCGGCTGAGCCACCCAGGCGCCCCCCTGCTTTGGATTCTGTGTCTCCCTCTCTCTCTGCCCCTCCGCCGTTCATGCTCTGTCTCTCTCTGTCTCAAAAATAAATAAATGTTAAAAAAAAATTAAAAAAAAAATAAAAATAAAGGTTAGTATAAAGGTATAATGTCTGCTAGGATGGTGGCACTGTACTGTTTTTGGTACTGTATAGTATTTAAAGACAATTTGTTATATGATTTCTATCTCAAAACTGAAAAATAATTTGTTTTAATTTTTTAATTTTTTAAAAAAGTTTATTTATTTTTTGAGAGAGAGAGCATGAACCGGGAAGGGGCAGAGAGAGGGGGAGACAGAAGATCCAAAGTTGGATCTGCATTGATAGCAGAGAGCCGCACGTGGGGCTCGAACTCATGAGCTGGGAGGTCATGACCTAAGCCGAGGTCATGACCTAAGCCGAGGTCATGACCTGACCCCTCTCTCTGCTCTTTCCCAAGTTACGCTCTCTCAAAAGTAAATAAAGCATTAAAAAAAAAAAAAGCCTCTTTTCCTCCAATCATTTCTTGTTTCTATCTTCCTTAGTGGCTATTCTATCCTCCAAGACCAAAATGTGATACACAGTATAAATTTATTTTTAAACAAAGCAATGCAATGGCAGTGAGTGAAGGTTTTATGCACAGAATTAAATCAATCTGAAACGGTGAGAAGCAGGAAGCCAGTAAAAAAGGGATTAAAATCTAAAGAAAAAAGCATATTGGATGAGAGTGATAACAAAGGAGTTTACAAGAAGTAAATGAATTTAAGATGTATTTTTGTAGATGAATGTTGACAAAATGTGTTGATGAACTGGGGGCTAGGAAAGGAGGAGTGTGTCGTGATAATCCTTAGGTTTCTGGCTTGAGGAACCAGAAGATAGAAAAATGTTCCAGATAATAATAATAATAATAATAATAATAATAATAATAGCAACTTGTTTTGCGTTTTGAGAAATTACTATCAGTAGTTTGATTTAACTGTGTAGTTCTATGAAAGCCATATACTATTACTAAGTAGGTGCTTTTATTATATCTTATACCTCATGAAATAGTTTAATAATAACTGTAAAATTTAAGTAACATTTTCTTTCTCTCTTTTCCTTTTCAAACTGCTCATTTGATCTACATATGACCCCATGACAGGTACAGATCATATGGGGATTTGGTGACAAAGACAGAATTAGAAGCTATAATCATCAATTTCTAGTCCAGAATTGTTTTAGCAGTTGGCATTTCTTTTTTTTTATGCTTCACTATGTTCACATTTTTGAGTTTTATGAGAAAAATTAAATCCTAGTTCTATTTTATATCTCACTTTTCATTTCCAAGAAAATCATTAAAATTACTTTATGTCTCAGTTTCAATAGATGTAGAAAGAGAAAAATTTTACAGAAATCCAGAGAAAGAAAAACAAAAATTAAAACCCTGAGTATTTTCTTTCTGTGAGCAAATGAGGTCATTAGTCACGTCTTTCCACCAGCACTGTTCCCCAGTCTATGGATGTGCTCACTTCTTCAGCTCCTACAGCAGAATAGTGACAACAGCGTGATCAACGTAAGGAGCTTAAAAGGGTTGTTACATGAAGACATCTCCTTCATTTGCCCATCTAAAATCTCCACCACCGCAATTCTTTCTACTATTAGGCACCAATTACATTTAGCAGCTATTAAAATATATATTATCTAGGAAAGATAATACAGGTACTAGTTCCCATATGCATTTGTCAAAAAGCGTGTTGTCAGATTTGCTTACTGGATACCTGGGAACAAAAGATTACTGAACCAAAGAAACTCAGGACAGATTCCTTTTTGTGGAGAAAGAAGAAGGTCAGTAATGCTCTGTACACACATGCACACACACGCACACGCCTACGCACACAGGCATTTCCATTCTGCTCTTCCAGTTCAATCTGGGAACAGTGGCTCCTTAGCATTTTCCTTCTTCCACATTATCCAGCTGCTTCGACAACTCAGAAGTCTACTCCCTGGCATAGGAGAAATAAAATGTAATCTTATTGCTATGCTGCTTTTCAAGCATTAATGTTGTAGCTTTGACATAATGAATTAACTTTCCAACAAAATAGACTTGCATAATTTGGAAATCTAAGTAGCTTTATGCTAAAATATCCAATAATCACTCAAAATTTCACCTTGGACTTGCTCTGTGACATCTATGCAACAAGGATTTGCAGATGGGTTATAATCTGTCTTTGCCCTCCTATGGGATGTTACTTGACTAATGGGTAGTTTACTAATGAATTTTAATTTCATTCTGACTTCCTCAGTTAGGAGAGCCATTCAATGCACACAATGCTTTATCACTAAGCTATCACATTTCATGTGATTTCTTTATCATCTCTAAAAAAACAGTGGACTGATGAATAGCAAAATAGGGACAAAGGCTGAAATTGAATACAAGTGCTTTTTTCCAGACTATCTGATACTGTTCTCATACAGTCTTATTCCCCTCCCACAAAATATTTTAAAGTGTAGAAATGTGGTTATCACTTTAGTTCAGGTCCTTAAGTTTTCTCCTTCATAATCTATGAAGGGATATCCTTTTCTCATTTTAAATGTTTTAAATTATGCTCATACTTGTATGAAAAAAAATATCCCAGAAAAATTTAGTATCACTGCTTCCCACTTTTTTTCACTCCACAGAGAAAACTACTTTTTAATTATATATACCTTTTACTTATATTTTTAATATTTAAAATTGATTATGCTACTATTTCTTTTTTTGATTCTTCTGTTTCTTGATTTTCAACTTTAGTTTTGTGTTTTCACATAGTGCTTTGCTAGGATTTAGTCCTCACTTTTTTATTTTTCTTTTTTCATAGGATTTGGTTCTTGTTTTGTGAATGTCATATTGAATGAATATCCATGAAGATGCTATTTAGACTCCCTCCCTCCCCCTCTCTTTTCCTTCTTTCCTTTCTTCCCTTCTTTTTTTCCTTTTTTTGTTTCCTTCATTGAGTTTCTCTGGTTCCCTGAATTATCTTTGTATCCTCAAGAGTCCCTTTTCTTTTTATCTTTGTTTCCTGACCTGGGTTGTAAGAATTCCTCAAATGTCCAATAATTCTCACTTGGTCATTCAGAATAAGAGTACAGGAATAGGCACCCTTTGATAGCTTGTCTGGAAGAACAGAAGACTGTAGATGGAATGAGTTAAGTCACGGGGATGAAAGGCACAGCACAGGGAATATAATCTGTGGTATTATAATAGTGCTGTATGGTGACAGATGGTAAATGTGCTGTGATGAGCATAGTATAATGTATGCAGTTGTCAATTCCTATGTTGTATGCTTGAAACCAATGTAACATTGTGTGCCAACTATCCTTCAATTAAAAAAAAAGGACTGAAGGAATGGGAAACTGGCTTGGGTTTCTGGGGTTTTTTTTGTTTGTTTGTTTTTTGTTTGTTTTTTGTTTTTTTTTTTTGCATTTATTCAGTTTTGAGAAACAGAGAGTATGAGCGGGAGAGGGGCAGAGAGAGACACACACACAGAATCCGAAGCAGGTTCCAGGCTCTGAGCTGTCAGCACAGAGCCCAAGGTGGGGCTCAAACTCACAAACCCGTGAGATCATGACCTGATCCAAAGTTGGCCCTTTAACTTCTGAGTCACCCAGGTGCCTCTTTGCATGCATAGAACTTTGGGGAGGTTAAGTATTGCTTAGCACATGGGGAATTGGGTATTGCATTGAATCTCGAGTGTTTTTCGGCAACACCACACAGAAATTGCAGGGAGTTTCTGCAAATTTTTTTGTGTTTTAAAACCTAGCTATTGGCTTTTCTACATGCCAGAGTATTCAATTAATACCTGACTTTTCTTTTTTTAACCCCACTTCTTACTTTCTTCCTGGGTTATATCTGACATAAGTGATCTGGGGTCTTTTTTTTTTTTTTTCTTAGCAGATTCCTTTTTATTTTCACTGTTGTCAGCCTCACTGCACAGTCATCAAATATTCACCCTATAAATTATTCCCTCATGGAACTTATATCCTAATAAGGGAGACATTTCTTCTACTTCTCCTGGGGCTGAACATTTTTAATCTGTTTTGAATTGCCTATTTTTCTATTGGGGTGTTTTCTTCTGTCACTACTTTATACGAGGTTTTGTATTTTGGAGATATTAGTCATTGTGTCATGTATTTTGTAAATCAACAACAAGACATCATCATTTTCTCATCAGATTTAGAAAAATTACAAAAAGTAATAATATCTAGTGCTAGTAATGATGCAAGAAAGTGGGCACCATCTTGCTTTGATTATGAAGAGTGAACTGATGTAACATTTTAAAAAGCAACTTGGAGATTTCTATTTAAATTTAAAGGTCAAACAGCATTGATTAGCGATCACATTTTCCAACACTAGCAGATAAAGGTATTGCATACCGAATACGTCCTCTTCTTCAGTAGGAATATAAGACAATGTAAAAACGATGACTAATGTTCTTGCTAAAGTTATTTGTGTTTCTGTTATATAACCTCAATTCTATGTATATTTCTATAATTATCAATAGACTATATTGTGTCCAAGGATACATTAGATTTGGAAGTCATCTAAAAATTTCTTTTAGGTTTCACCTCTGGGACCATTCAATGCAAAGCAAAGAGAACATGTGTAGAAGCAATTCTTAAACATACATCAGTGTGAGGGGTGACTGGGTGGCTCACTCAGTTCAGCATTTGGTTCTTGATTTCAGCTCAGGTCAATCTCACAGTTGTGAGATGAAGCCCATGCTGGCTTCCATGCTTAGCATGGAGCCTGCTTAAAATTCTCTCTCTCTCTCTCTCTCTCTCTCTCTCTCTTGCTCTCTTCCTTTGCTTCTTTCCCTGTTTGTGTAAGCTCTCTCTCTCTAAAAATTAAAAAAAAACATAAAAAATTAAAAACAACATACATCAATAAGGAAATGATTTTAAAAATTGTAGTATATCATGGTATGAAATATTACATAACAGTTTAAATAACAAATTTGGTCTAAATATATTGACATAATATTTTAATGTATTGAGTGAAAAATAAGTTGTAGAAGAATGTGTATTATATAACCCCATTTAAAAACCAATAAAATAAAACATATAAACATTTTATTTGAGCATAAGGAGAATCATAGAATGATTCACACAGATTGTTACCTAACAGGTGTAGAAAAGGAAGAATATGGGTGCATATTTAACTTATTCTTTATTAATATTTAGATTTAAGAGTTTTTCTTTAAACAAATATGTGGTATTTTACAAATAACTAAAGGAAGTTTTTATTAAGACAAACAAACAAACAAACAAAAACAACTGAGACAACCAAGTATACTATGGTCCCTCCCTAAGAATTTCCAGATCAGAACCTTTGGGATGAAAGTCTTAGAAATTGAACTTTTAAAGTGCTCATTGTATGGTTCTAATGCACACTTTAATGTTAGACTCTGTCACTTAGAGAAATCAATAATTAGGAAAATAATAAAAATTAATTAATGTATCAGATTAAAATATATCCATGTATATACAAATAACATGAATTAAGTTTAATGGCTAAATTAAAGAACTTGCCATAGCATAACGCAGTCCTGTGGGAGAAAGTTCATTAGACGTTGATTCAAAAGGCAGGTTTGCAATATGGTTATCAGTGAGTTTTGTTATTTCAAAACAGTCAACAATTCCCTTTACTGAAATGTTCAGAAGAATTCGTGCAGGCTATGAGAACCATTTCAGATGATGCCTTACTAAAAGTCTTTATCAATGTATGTAACGTAATTAGAATGGGTGCATAGTCACCCAGAGCAATTCATTAGAAAGCGAAGACTGGTTTTTATGTAAAAATTCTGATATGAAAATAACCCATCTAGGTTCCAACATAAGCAAGGCTACCACCTACAAGACAAAACATGGTAACAAAAAAGAGGAATCCTGGATGTGGGTCACGCAGGAGGCCAAATCCTGGTGTAGAACTATCAAAGAAAGGGGCCAGGAAGAGTGGGCAGCAAATAGAAACAGGTAAATCACCCTAAAGAGCATGAAACAGTCTAGTATTTTCTTGCCAGGTTTGGAGATCCAAAACAATTCAATCTCACGGCAGAAGTAGCTTCCAGAAAGTAGCAATAGCCAAACACTAGAAGGTGGCAAAATTGTTATCCTGATCTCTGAGGTTTGAAATGGGTAACAGCTATGCTTTCTTATTCCAAATCTGTTCTGCATGTCTTGTATCTGACTGCTGGTTTTTTTTTTCTATGTTTTAAAAATGTATGAATGCATGCACATATTTGTTTATCATGTATGAAGATGTAATTGTGTGATGAACATTTGCTGTTTCTGCTGTTTTGGATCCTTCACTCTTCTGAGAAGAGTAAACTGATTTAGTTCTAGGGATCCGTTCCCTTCTCTATTCCCCCAATGATGTTCCTCAAGAGAAGCTGTCTTAACTCCTGGCTTGAGGAATGGCCATGGGTGACTGAGTTCAAGTGAATTAGAGTTTATCCGTCCCTTAGGCACAGTGATTGGTTTACGAATGCACACTTGTCCCAGACAACTCAATTAGGCATTCCAAGAGATATGTTGTTTGTGTGTTTGAGGGACTGGAAAAAAACCCAAATTTCTTCTTCACAGGATTGGAACCTGGGAATATGATATAAAGTTGTGGGCAGCAAGGCTGTTACCAAATATTGCAGAGACTGTTGCTAACACAGAAACAGCATTTGGAAAATGAGCAGGTCCTAGATCCAGTGGTCAAGCCCCTAGATCAAGCTGCATCTGAAGCCCAAGGGTTTTTCAGTTATGTGAGCAGCAATTTCTCCTCATTATTTAATTCTGTTTCAGCTTAGTTTTGTCACTTGCAACCATAAGAGCCATGGGTAATTGTGGCAGATTAAAGATGGCTGCAAATTCTTTGATACTGTCTTTACCGAGAGATTGAGTGTGTGATTCCCTCCTCTCGCCCTTGAATCTTGGAAAGTTATGTGACTACCTTGCCTCATGGTAAATGGCAGAGAGACAGTGTACCAGTTTCCAGTCCCAGGCCTTAGGAAACTGGTAGTTTCTGTATCTTGTCTCTTGAAATACAATCTCTGGGAGCTCTGAGACACTGTGGAAGAAGGTCAGCAGCCAGGAGTAAGTGCTCTGGGGAGCAGTCCCAGCTGAGAACGGCCTTCCGCCAAGGCATGGGACACGGGACTGAAGCCATCTTGGACTCTAGACTAGTTCATCCATTTGAGACCCATTCAATTAGGGAAAATAAGTAGCCAAATACCAGAGTGACCTCTGCAAGTGATACTAGATGGAGCCAAAAGAATCACCTAGCTGAGCCCTGACTAAATTCTTGACTCACAAATTTGTTAGGTACACTAATATGGCTAGGTTGGGGGATAGTCTGTTATGCAGCAAAATATAACCTGAAAATAATTGTTTTACTTATTAAAATGTGAATGGTTCCTTAATTATTCACCTATTGCTAATTAGTTTCCTTCCCTTCTTTCTTTTAGTGTTATGTATAGCCAGTACGGGCTGAAACATAAAAGAGTGTGTGTCATAAATGATAAATATCTGTACACAGTTTAAGTTACCATTACAATTCCACTCTTAAAGTCATATATGGAACGTGTGTATAAAGAATACATTAGTGAGGGGACACCTGGGTGGTTCAGTTGGTTAAGTGTCCGACTCTTGGTTTCGGCTCAGGGTACAAGCTCATGGTTCCTGAGTTTGAGCTCTGCGTCAGGTTCTGTGCTGACAGTGCGGAGCCTGATTGGATTTCTCTCTCTCCCTCTTCCCTGCTCTCTCTCTCTTTCAAAAATAAACAAATAAACATTTTAAAAAAACAATACATTAGTGAGTAAAAATTGATTCCTATCATCACCACCATGACCTATGTTTTCTTTTGTGGAACTGTATACATAGTCCATGTAAAAAGTTATTTCCATTGGAAGGAAGATTTAGAATTATAGCTAAGAGATGACTAAGTACAAGGGAAAAGTAAAACCTTCACACAAGGTTTGGTGAAAATGTGGGATTCCAAGTTGGTAAGACTCTTGTGGTCAAAATTGAAGAGGAAAGGGGCTATGATAGATCTTTTGGCTCAGAAGGTATGATTCACATTCTGGTTCTGGCACTCAGTAGCCTTTGTATTTGGAGCTCATATTTGTATCCTTTACAAATCATACAGATATTATGGTTTTCTTTGGTGCATAACTTATTAACTGATTTTGAAAGTAACCCTTAAGTGCATGAGTAGAATCTGCAGGAAGTCTATGATCTGAAAAAAAGGCATGTCTGCAATTATCTTTTTGTATCTTTTATCTATCTTTGTGTGTTCATAAGGTATCTATTAAAAAATATGTCATTCCTGGGGCGCCGGGGTGGCTCAGTCAGTTGGGCGTCTGACTTCAGCTCAGGTCACCATCTCGCCATCTGTGAGTTCAAGCCCCGCGTCAGGCTCTGTGCTGACAGCTCAGAGCCTGGAGCCTGTTTCAGATTCTGTGTCACCTTCTCTCTCTGACCCTCCCCCGTTCATGCTCTGTCTCTCTCTGTCTCAAAAGTAAATAAACATTAAAAAAAAAAAAAAAAGACTTGAAGTCTTAAAAAAAAATGTCATTCCTTTACATGCTTGTCGTATTTGTTCCTTGTTCTTCCAGTATTGTGAATGAATGCAGCAAGATAGAACTGTGGGCCATTGTTCACAAAGCTCCAAATTTACCTAAAAAGTAATGTAAAATAATGTGCATTGAAAATCACTTCAACGGGGGCGCCTGGGTGGTTTGAGCCCCGTGTCAGGCTCTGGGCTGATGGCTCAGAGCCTGGAGCCTGCTTCCGATTCTGTGTCTCCCTCTCTCTCTGCCCCTCCCCCGTTCATGCTCTGTCTCTCTCTGTCTCAAAAATAAATAAACATTAAAAAAAATTATAAAAAAAAATAAAAAAAGAAAATCACTTCAACGCAATTAAAATTTAATAAAGTTAGAACTGCTCATTTCATTATTTTCTGACATTTTATAAATATTAAACAATGGTTTATTTCTTTATTCTGAGAAGAAGATAATTGCAAACATCACTGTTGTCTGGAAAGAGTCACTGTCGGGGGTTCCTTATTCCTTTTGTTGTTATAAAGCAACATTGTCATAATATCCTTTTTAACTGGTGATGAGTGAGGCTTGATTTCTTTGCATTTCCTCCTTTGTAACTCAGAAAGCCTAATTTTAAATGATGTAATTTTTCATTTTAAAACTTTCTCAGGTTTCTGTAATGATTTAAGCCTATCGATATTTCCTGCTTAGTTTCTAGCCCACAGCTGAGTTGTGAAAAACATTATGATTTTTCCTCCAGAAGCTCTATTTGATGCTGTAGTTCATATAATTGAAAAAAAAAAACAAAAAAAAAAAACCAAAAAACATTTGCAATCCTATTTCCATTAACTAGCCCCTGACATGAGGAATTAGATCCAGGCATCTTTGCTAGCATGTCTATACTACAAGCTATGCCCTGTTTTACCAGTTCTTTCTACCTGAGCCTACTAGATTAGAGTTCATGGACCACCTCAATCAAAATCACCCTTAGGAGCTTGTTAAAAATGAAGGTTCCGACATCTCATACACAAGATTCTAATTTAGTCAGGGTGAAATGGAACCCAAGGATCTACATTTTTAATAAGTGTCCTCGGAAGGTTCTTATGGATACGTATAATAATCGAGAGAATAAATATCAGACTCACTGGTCATAAAGTTTCCCTATATGTATAATATACATTCATAGACAAAATGAAAAAGAAAATAGAGATAATAATTTGACGGGTTTTTGGAGAAAAATCCCTAGTGTGAAGGCATATCTACTTGGAGGATTATGTGACTCATTTAATCATACAATTGAAAATCTTACAACCACATTTGTTTCTCCACACGGCTGTAACAGTGGATAAGAACTTACGTAGAAATCAGTTAAGTTGTTGTTCACATGTTTGTGGTTTTAAAATATGCACACAAATTCTCTGACGTTCCTCTCTGCAAAAAGAGCACCCTAATTCTTTCCCTCTTCTGAATGTGGGCTGCATTTAGTGACTCTCTTCAAAGGAACAGAAAAGCGTGGAAAGGACAGTGTGTGATTGCTGAGGCTAGGTCACAAAAGACACTGTGGCTTCTATGTTCAGTTTTCTTTATCCTTTTTTCTGGAAGAAGCAGGCTGCCATGCTCTGAGCATGCCCTACT
The DNA here is from genome assembly GCF_007474595.2 of Lynx canadensis. Taxonomy (NCBI): domain Eukaryota; kingdom Metazoa; phylum Chordata; class Mammalia; order Carnivora; family Felidae; genus Lynx; species Lynx canadensis. The sequence goes on from NC_044314.2 coordinate 41,843,174, forward strand.
AAAAGTCCACGCGGGGGGACTCAGATCTCTTGGGGGTCCGTCATGAGACTGAACCGCCTTTAAAACAGACCCTCAAACCCTAAACAAGCCTTTGGATGATTCTCACCCTGGTTACCATCCGGGCTGATGCTGAGTCAGACGTGATCAGCCCAAGCTATCCCCAAATATCTGACTCACAGAAATTGTAAGCACTATTAAAATTCGTCATTGTTTAAGTTGCTGTTTTGAATATGCCACAATAAATAACGAGTAAATGTGTTAGATAGCTATATTACTTGCTAATATCTTTATTACTTCATTTTATAAAGAAATTAATGAAAACATTTACATATCCAGTAATGTAATAATTCATGCTGAAGACTGCAGGTAGTCCATAGGCCTGCATTCATCTACTTTTGCATTCACAGTAACTTTTTTGTTATCCCCCACAGCTAAATGGCTAAGCTTCTTTCTAAACACTACATATTTAAAAAGGGCATTTTAGGGGCACTTGGGTGGCTCAGTCGGTTGAGTGTCTGACTTCAGCTCAGGTCATGATCTCATGGTTCATGAGTTCAATCCCCGTGCTGGGCTCTGTGCTGACAGCTCAGAGCCTGGAGCCTGCTTGGGATTCTGTGTGTGTCTTTCTCTCTGCCCCTCCCCTGCTCACGCCCTGTCTCTCTGTCAAAAATAAACATTTTTTTTTAAAAGGACATATTAGCTATAATATTACTTAATAAGTAGGTGAGAAAGTGGGTATTTTTTCCCATTTGTCATCTATTGTTTCTCTCAACAAATATTTATTGATACCTACTATGTGCCAGTCACTCTTCTAGGAGCTTGGTATACATCAGTCAGCAAAAGAGACAAAAAAATCCCTGCTCCCGTAAAACTTACATTTCAATATGAGCTAGTAATTGTTATTAAAGAAAGATGTATTGAGGACATGCTAGGTACACACAGAAATATGTATATGGCTTAGGCTCCGCCTTTACTTAAGTTGGCAAGTACCTGCCACACGGATGTGTCAATATGAACTCAACAGTCTTCAAAAGTGAGCTTGTAAACAAATTTGCATCAATTAAAATGTACATTACAGTGACAAAATAAATTAAAAGAGCAATTTTGTCTCTCTCCCATCTCTTCAGTATTCACATACATGCAATAAGAATGCTTGAGTTCTTCAGGTTATTCTGTCTGTCAGCCTTCACATTTTAATGTCAACTCTATTCATTAGGGACATTCTACCCAGGGAGCTTTTTATCTTTTGTTTCATTTAGCGAAGAGTGATAATGTCACGAGGCATATGAGATTTTTTTTTTTTTTTTGCATAACAGCTCCTTGACATACCAGTACTCATACAATAAGAAGGAAGAGAAGATAGCTGTTTCTTTTTACGTTGAGGAAGATACTGTCCACTATTTTTGTAACATTTATAGTAAAGCTGCGTATTCTTGGATTTATCATGGATCTATAAAAGTATACTATAAACATAAAATGATGAATGCAAGTTTATAAACGTAAACTATATTTCAAGAGAGGTCAGCTTTACAACTGAAGTATAATTAGTAATAGCTGTTAGTAACAACAGCCTTTCATAGACTTGAACAGAAGTTTCTAGACCAATACTTAACTGAGTTCAGTTTCATTGTTTACAGATAAGAAACTACTCAAGAAATTTTAGTCAAACTGAGCTATTGGCAGAAAGGTGATGAAACCCTTAGTCTGTGATTCAGTCTGTGGTCTTTTTCCACACACGGGTTTTATCTCATTATTATGTTTCAAAAGAAGCAAAGAAATATTCATTTCACAAGTGCTTAATGTTTCATCTTGCAGAAAGTAACTTTAAACCTTAATGTTTTACATTCTTAACTATTTGTTGGGCCAATGTGAATTCTTTATTCTATTTTTATTTTAAAATGGACTTAACTTGAGAAAATGGCATTACAGAAAGTTTTAAAATAGAGCAAAAAAATCTATAAAATCACTGAACCAAAAAAAATTGCATTTATTTTTGTATTCTTACATTCTAGTCTTAAAGGTAATTGTACTAACAGCAAACATGCAATTGTGTTTATGTGTGTGTTTGTATATGTTTACTTAATATTCTGTAGGTTGCTCAATTTTTGGAATTGCAAACCCCATTGCAAGTAATATCTTGTATGTTGGTTTTGTCTATTTATTATTGTCTTTATTTCATTAGAATTAATTTTGGAAGAGTATTAATAAGCTAAAAGATATGGGCACATATGCTCTTGCTATGTATTTCTATGTCATTTCCCCAAAAGGCATGATAGTAATTCTCAATGCTGCTAGCAATGGAATACCATTGAAGTTAAGTGAATCTTTTCCTATTTTTCCCCCCACTATTTCCCCATCACACAGTCCACAAACTGGTGCAAAGCAAAGCCCTAAAAATTATTGCTAAATGGATAAATAAATATAAAAGTTCAGCTTCTATCCCAACCAAATATCCACTCTACTGCCTGAAACAGTACTATTTTAAAATATTTTGGTTTCCTTAGCCATTTATATAAATTTTAGTGTTTTTTTAAATATTAATCAATATGGATTTTTACTCTGCAGCCACTAAGTCAGTATCGGCTCATACTGAGCCGGCTCATACTCATATATTTCCAGAACTTGTTCATTAACTATTTGCACACTGTGCAAATATAAGCCAGTCAGGCTCCAGAATCTCTGAGGTAAGAGAGAAAGAAGTTGAATACCCATAAACTGAGAAAGAATTGGGGCTTGTCAAGTAATAGATAGGGTAGTGAATTCCATGTTTCATGTTGTCATCTTTAAGTTTTTGTATATTGTGATAAATGTAGGGTGCTGATCAGTAGAATGACCATATAATTTGTGAACTAAAACACTTTTGAGCAAAAGACTGTTTTTCATAAATATGCTGGGACAACAGGCATAAACTGTGGGAGTCTTCTGTAAAAGTCAGAATGCAGTCACTCTGATCATGGACATAATAAAAACTTCATTCTAAAGTTAGTTTTGGGGCGCCTGGGTGTCTCAGTCCATTGAGCAAGTGACTTCAGCTCCTGTCATAATCTCGCAGTTCATAGGTTCAAGGCTCACATCAGGCTCACTGCTGTCAGTGCAGAGCCTGCTTCAGATCGTCTGTCCCCCTCTCTCTGCCCCTCCCCCACTAACACTCTCTCAAAAATAAATAAACTTATTAAAAAAGGACTTGTTTAAAAAAATTTTTAAAGTAGGGACACCTGGGCGGTGCAGTCGGTTAAGCGTCTAACTCTTGGTTTGGCTTGGGCCATGATCTCGCAGTTTTGTGAGTTTGAGCCCCTTGTGGGGCTCTGTGATGGCAGCATGGAGACTGCTTGGGATTCTCTCTCCCATTCTCTGCCCGTCCTCCACTTGTGCAATCTCTGTCTCTCTCAAAATAAATAAATAAATAAACTAAAAAAAAATTAAAAACATAAAGTTAGTTTTGTCCCTAAGCCTCTACTTACATCATTAGGGGAGAGCATTCTGTTAAAAGAAAAGTGCTGGGGAAGGAAAGTCCATCCAGGCTGCATTGTCGGAGACAGTACTTGTAGATCAGTAGAGATCTATGTCGCAAAGGCATTAGAGGAGAAGAAATTCAAAACACGGACAACAAGGCAACCTAGAAGTCACCATATTTCCCCAGGCCTGTAACCAAGTATGGGTGTTGTTAGCAAAAGTGGGGAATTAGAGCTGCCCAGTAAGTATTAGAACAACTGTGGAATTGTCCAGGCAGGAGCTGGGAGCGAGCTAAAATGAGCTGTTTGTGGAGGCTGGAACCATACGGAGATAGAACCACTATCCTAGGCACATCTCTGAAGCAGAGGTGGGGTGAGACTTACCCCCCATTTCACCCTTCCTCCTGCTTTCTGGTGTGTCCTTGGTTGAACCAGAGATCAGCTCCCCGTGGAGGCTGGGGATTACACTTTGCAGAGTCAGCCCCCAATGATATCAGACAGAAAACTACATGGGAGAAGGATGGATCTGAGAGCAACTAGGAAAATGGACACCCCATCCAATATAATCAGCATTTAAAGAGAATGAAAAGCAACATACAAGCCAAACTGGCTCGTTAGTTGGCTGCACTGTTCAGATCTGATGTACAGCAAGACACAGTGTGATTTTTCATGTGAGCTACAGTCATCTATCAGTCATTACAGAGTTCCCTGGGAAATTAGGACCAGGACACAGGCACTGATCTGAAGGGGTCTGGAAGACATCATGTTTCTAGTCAAGGGCACAGGACAGCGCAATTCAGATTTTTTGTTGTTCATGAAAATACATAAGACTTGTGGGTATAATAAATAAATAACCTGTGTTTGTACTCCCAGTTTAGGATTTTGCTTTTAATTATTTTACTTTTAATTATTATTTAATTATTTACTGAGAAAAGTCAATAAAGAAACGGAGTTCTTTGAAATAAAAAATCTTGATGCATATTAGTAATTAGTAATTAGCGTGCTTTTCTTTTTTCTTTATACTTTAGAAGTAAATGGAATGCGTATGTATCTTTTGAGAGGAAATGCTGCTTCTGTCTCACCCTCATTGCCTATAGTTAAGATGTTGATTTCTTACTTTTTGACTTCTCTTAATTTGTATAGGCACCCACATGGTCTATATATCATCCACACGATGAGACTTTCTGAAGCAACAAGAATCAAGAATCCTTCAGTATAAATCGGAGGAAAGCTCCTCTTCTGAGAGAGAAAATAACTACTGGCTAAAGTCTAATTAGAATTCTAAATTACGGGCTTCAAAATTCTTAATCACTAGGATTCTCTCTGCTTAGTTGATCTCATTTTCTGTAACATTTAAAGTCAAACACTGTGCTCCACAAAAGCAAATATATTCATTCTCACCCACACAAAGCTCTGTAGACCCAACCTCGAATCCTGTTCTCCTAATTTCACAGCCTAATGCTGACTCATTACTTTCTACCAGTCATAACAGCTTTCTCTCAGTTGCCTTTTTTTTAAATAATTCATCCTTACCGTGATGACTTCTCTGACTATGGATAGAACGATCATGAGATTTTTCTCAGATTTTAGTATCCAAATCGGTACACTTTTAAGAGTAAGAAGAATGCTATTCATAATTACACCAGGAATAGGCAACATTCACACTGTCCATGGCAAACTAAGATAAATGATCCGCCCTACCTGTAGCCCTAATCATTCTGTAAGCCTCTATGCATCATAAACACATTTAAATAAATACAGATTTATACAGATATCCTCTTTCTCATTTCCTTCATCATATTTTTCCACCCATTATTTGCTATGACCTTGATTTTGGCAAGATTCAGGGAAAGTCTTATCTCCATATTTATGTGTATGAGTTTTCAGAACTTTCCCCTGGGAACTACCTGTTAGATTGTTCTTTGGTGACCACTGAATACTATTGTGTATATTAGCTTTTGCTTATGATTCCATCTGCATTATTTATTCATAACTAATAGGTCTGGAGGATTGGAGGATTTGTGGTAACTTCTGGCTCAAGGTGGGGCCCCTTTTTATCATTCTAGTGGCTTGAGGACAGCAGGATAGGACTGACCAAAATGAGTAAGATCAACCTAACTGGCCAAAAAAGCCCATCAGATACTGTGCATCTGGGTAAGTAGGCTGTTAAGACCAGAAAATTCAGCTAAGGGGAAGGAGAGAAAGCGGTAGGCTGTTTTATGTGGCTGTGCACAAAGATCTAGGTTCCAGGACATCCAGTGTGAACACTAGCATTGTTAGCTGGTGTGAGGCTGTTGCACACCTCTCTGTTTTTACTACAGGATGTGTGCAGGTAACTTTTAAGCCACAACTCTTAATCCTAAGAGTCACCCTGTGGCTTGCTTGTGCATGCACCCTCATAACCTAGTTTAGCAGTGATTATTCTGGTTAGCATGAAACGTCCCTAAACCTGCAACCGTCAAGTTTGCTTGAGATTTTCTGAATTTAGAATTGATCTGACAGTATTTCCCTGTGTGTTATTGAAATGTCTTGTAACCATTCAGCTAATATTTGGGGTTTCAGTTGGATAAATAAATTGCTTTTGTTACAACAAGGAAAACCTTTTGCAGTTGTATAATGGATTGATATATTGATCATTCACCAATAAAAATAGACATGAATTTTTTATTGTTTTCAAAGAGTTTACTTTGTCTTATAATTGATATAAAAAGGAGAAATAAAAAGGTTGGGCTTATAGCTTTTGTTATTAGTTAGTGCATCAATAAAGCAGCAAGTTCCTTTTAATTCTCTTGCCCTCTCCTTTTATCAAACAGCCTATCTATGTCTGGTGGGAGAGATGACCTAAAACCTGAATCCACTTGCCACCAACAAAAAGGCCTAAGAACTGGGAGTAACAAGAGAGCTTGAGGAGGTAATTTAGATGTCTTAAATCATTTTATATCTTTTGTGTTTAATTTTTAATTTAATTAAAAATTAATTAAATGAAATTAATTAATTTTAACTTAAAATTTTAATTTAAAGTTTAAATCCATATCAATGGTTCTTTTCCAACTAGAAATTTCTAGTCCAAATATCAGATCACTTATTAATGTCACAGTCTTCAATATATACATGTATATGTATATGCATATGTATATGTGTGTACATATATGTGTGTGTGAATATGTATGTGTATATATGTATACATGTGCATATGTATATGTGTGTATTTATATGTGGGTGTGTGAATATGTATGTGTAAATATGCATGTGTGTATATATATATATACACACATACATATTCACACACCCACATATACATATTATACATATATACATATATCTGTATATATACATATATAAATAATTACGGAAACTTCTTATACTTATCACATACCCTGTATATTCCTAAAGGCCAGCAACTGCCTTATTATTTCATCTTTCTTTAGTGTCCCCAAAATGTCTTCAGTAATCATGGTCATATGACAAGTGTTCAAAAAATAGTTGCTCAGTAAAGAAATATTTTACTTGTAAAAAGTGCATTCAAACAGACTTTGACTACCATAAGAAATTAAACGTGGTACAGAGTTGTTTTTTCTTTTTTAAATCAACGTGAATAATACCAAATAAGAAGGATATCAGAATCATCTTCCTCCATCAGGACTGGTGCTATTGCAGTTAAATATCAACAACCAATGGAAGACTGATGAAGAATTTATTCTAGAATCATAGAGATGATTTAAGGATTAAAAATAGTATCAACATCAAAAAGCAATATCTGGCTAATTCTTGTCCCTCTGTGATGAAAAGCTTTCTGTTATAAACTCTTGCTTTGACACTGTCAAAGCACCATACAGACGGGGTGGAGGCGGACTGTTCTCTGCTTCCCTGAAAGCCACAGCGATGTGTGTCTGTTTTCAGACTGGTTCTCTGCTTGTAAAAAATATGGAATAGTGCTGGCAACCACCATTGGTGGATACAAAGATGTAACTGATCCCTGACCCCTTTTGCAGGATATCTGGCCTGAGAAAGATTATTATTTTGAAATTGTACTCATTATTCTTCATCAGTACCAAGAAAAAAAAAAAGGGAAAATGTCCTTTCACTATGCTGGATTTCATGTATACCCAAAGGCTCTTTTGGAAATAGGACAGTGAGTGAATTTCTTTGGAGGTCTTCTTAAAAACTTTAAAAATTTCCTCTGGTATGACTTAAGTACAGTCTTTCCTAGAGACTGGAACATAGTTTAAAGATGATCTTTAATTCACTTCAACTACGTTTCCTCCATGAATCTCACAAATATCTGTGTATATTATGCATAAATGTGGTATGACTTTTTAATTTTGCACATATGTGTACAGATTCATTCATTAAAAACACTTTAAGGACAAATAAAATCTGGGTTATACTTTCCTTCCTAAACACCCTCATTTTTTTTTGTTTTGTTTTGCTCTTTTTTTAAGAAACAGTATAATGGTAAGAGGAAAATGAACTTGACCAAATACAAAATTAAGGTAAAATCTGTCCTGGAAAATATACAAAAGACATACAAAAATGACTGAAAGAGCTTTTGTTTTTTTTCTATCATAAATGAATATATCTGTACCTTTAATATGTCTGGAGGCTGATAAACACAGCTGTCCATAATGAGAAAGCAGATTACATCATGTTACTCTAAATAAGCCTTCTAATGAGAAATCAGGATTAAGTTGAATCTGGAGAAGAAATTTGTATTTGCCTTGAGAATTTCAAGCTGATCTCCCCCGGGGGAATGATGGAGCATTAAGAGATTTTAATTTGAAATGAGGTTATGGGATTGTAAATTGCTGACAGATATTTAGTAAATGATTTAGTGTTTGTGTTTACATTCTAGCTTAGGAAAGATTTTGACTTTTTCAGAAAACTGAAGAAATGTCTTCAAAACACATTTAGCTAATCAAAATGAAGTGTCCAAAGAATGGGGAAGAATGAGCAATTAAATCAATATATTTGAATTATGCATTAAAATTCAACAATAAACTTTCATTCTCTGAGCGAGGCTCAGTGTATTTTAGGGTCATAGAATTAATTTATTAGTATCAATTAAAGATCGAGTGGTGACATCCTTGAGTAAGTGTTATAACTTACAATATCAGGCTTATTAAAATACCTCTATACCTCTCTGCATTTCTAGAAGAGATCATAATTACACAAAATCCGAGGAAGTTTCTTTTTTGGTGATTTATCACACACTATTCCTGAAATCATTCAGCAAGCAAAGCATATGGAGGTAAGATATTGTGTTTATTCTGCACCCACCAGGAATGAGCAGCATAGCTCATGTCCAACTAGTTCTGTAAAAAGGTAGCCCCGTGGGGAAGATGGATAAGACCAAGATTGATACCACAACTTACTCCCTTTTTCCTTTTGAAAGTTTTATTTTCAACGTGACACCTACTATCATATACAGTCCCTTTCTGTTCTTTTGACAAACTCACACAGCTTGCAAAAAGTGATTCAGCCTTCATTACAGAAATGCCACCCAAAGGGTGTCTTTCAAAAGCTTTGTGTTTTTCAGCTGGAGTCAAGACTGAATGCATCGTGGTTTCTATGGCCCTACAATTTCTAGTCCAAGATAGACCCCACTGTCATTACAGGTATTGCAGGAAAATGTGCTATTTCTTACTGAGCTGCCTTGTGGACTAGTGTCACTGGGGAAATATCACAGCCTGGTTTATGGGAGGCTGTCCTATTTTATATGCAGGTACATCATAAAGAGCTTTATGCTTGGGAGGCTAGCTAGGAATACACCGCTTCCTACCTAGCCAAGATTCTCCTTTTTATTTCATCTCTTGGAAAAAGTGGCTTACCATTTACCTTTTTGTGTCCATTTCTAATGTGGCATAATCTTTTCTCTCTCACATTTCGAAATCTGACACTTGGGGTTTGCGTCCTTCTCCTCTGCTTCTTCCCATACATTTTCTTCTGTCCTAAAACCTATGCAATTAACTCCTGTCACCTTAAAAGCCTTTCTTACAGCACATTGCCCCAGCTGTTGAAGCATATGTAATTACATCCTACACTACCTGTCCTGGGGCATGCTAGTTTCATACAATTTTCATATCACCCTTTTTCATTATTCAAGCAGAGTGAAATTTTAAGGACAGTGTGATTAGGCTGAAATTGGAACTATTCAAGGTTTGGCATTGTGTAAAAGCAGGCTCTTTCCTTGCCTACACCAAACTCAAAAGCTATTGTTAAAAAGAACGGTTCAATCTGCTTGGTGCGCACACTGGTCACACATTCAGGACCGTCACAGTTAAGACTTTTCATGGAACCATTTAGCATTCATTAGTATTTTCGTGACTGAATTGGAGTTTAATCTGAGGGAAATGGTGTTAGTGATGAAGGATTTTATAGATTTATATAGATTCTGTCCTAATTTTGGCGATGAGAACCACGAAAAACACACGGAGGCGATGCGGACAATATAGGCAAAGTACTTATGCAAAGTAGGCCAGTGAGATACTTAAAGAATTTCGAACATAACTTAAAACATTCATTGTACAACAAAGGAAAAAGGAATAAAAAGCTTAAATAGTTGTTCTCTCTCTACATTACATCTAAACAAAAGCCTCTAAAGCAGACATACAACTGGGAAATGAACTCAATCCATTTAAAATTAATAGCAATTTCCCTAACTTCCCAGCATCCTAGCTCCACAGTTTTCCAAGATACATTATGGTTCGAAGTAATCAATCAACTTTTAAATATTTTATCTCCTCAGGATTAAATTGGGTTACTAGAAACATTAAACTTATAAAGTCTCTGTGATCTTAGTAATACTGTTTACTGCTCACCAATTGGAAATAGAGTTGAAAAGTCGATCAGTGCAAAGCCTATGGTACGGTAATACGTGGTGTCCCTCATATGCAAGGGTACAAATGCCCGGTTATTTTGAAATAATTATGTAACACAATCTTATTGTTTTTATCAAGTGATTAAATTTATTCTGTTATCACATCACATTATCAGTAGCATTCAGTATATTTTGAGCTTCAGGGACAGAGGCTAAGCATTGAAGAGGTGTATAAATATTCATTTGTCACAATATGGGAAGATTGTGTATGTGTCTGAGCACATATGGTGGGCTGGGGCACTAACCTCTGTGCGGTTGAAAATCCATGTGTGACTTCTGACTCCCCCAAAACACAGCTACTAATAATAGCCCATGTTGGCAGGAAGCCTCACCAATAACATAAGCAGTTGGTTGTATGTTGTGTGTATAATATACTGTATTCTTACCATAAAGCAAGCTAGAGAAAAGAAAATGTTATTAAGAAATTCATAAGGAAGAGAAAATATGTTTAAAGTGCTGTATTGTATTTATTTTGAAAAATGGCATATAAGTGTACCAGGTCAGTTCAAACCTGTGTTGTTCAAGACTCAACTGTAGAAGGAATTTTTGAATTTTTCTGTGCTATATTACTATCATTGGTTATTCTTTCCTTCTTAATTAGCAAAAACACTAAAGAGCTGACTACTTATAATCCTAGCTACTGATGAAAAATCAGAGTACATTTGAATGCATGTCATTACAAGGATCCCTTCCAAATATGATTTACAGTCATAAATAATAAAAAAAGATCTATTCACCAGGACTAAAATGTTATGGTCATTTTGCTTTATTTTGTTCAATAAATATGAATCTGTTTGAAAGTATAGATTCATGTGAAAAATGAAGAGGTCCAAAAATAGCATATATTAGAAGAGCTATGTAATAACCAGAACTTTTGTTGAATGTTTGTAGGCATGTAAATTGGTGCAAGTAATTTGAGGAAGAATTTGGCATTATGTGGTAACATTGAAGATACACATATCCTTTGACTGAGAAATTAAAATCCTAGATATGCTACCTAGAGAAACTCTTGCACGAGTGCACCGAAGGATATGCTGGGAGTGTTTATAGTAACATTTCTGTAATAGAAAACCACTGGGAAGTGACCCCAAAATCTGTTGGATGAAGAATGTATAAATAAATAAGTCGAGGTATATTTATAGAATGGTATGTAACATAGTTGGAAAAATTAATAACAATATGAATAAACATGATTAAACCTCAAAACTTTAATATTGAGCAGAAGAAGCAAGTCTTTGGAAAATACCTATTATTATTATTATTATTATATAAAGGTAAAAAATACTAGACAAAAAATGATTGTATATATCTTGGGTGCACCTACATCTTTGGTAAAAGTATACAGAAATGCAAGAGAACAATCAGCCTACAATTCAAGGGTAGTGGTTATGTCTGAGAGAGACATGAAGAAGGAAAGAAGGAAGACAACACAAACACATTCAAAGGTAATGATACTGTTTAATTCCTTTAGGTGGGTGGTAAGCTCATGAATGTTATTTCTTATTCTTTAAACTACAGATTTTATGTATACGTACTCTTGAGAGAGAATCCCAGGAGTGCTGTCAGCGCAGAGTCCAACGTGGGGCTCCATCCCACAAACCATGAGATCACGATCTGTGCCAAAATCAAGAGTTGGAAGCTTACTGGACTGAGCCACCCAGGTGCCCCTGGCACCTGTTCTCTTAATTGATATTTGCCATAACCTGTTTCTTGTTCTTACTTGAAAGACCATGGTAGACGGTACAAAGTGACAATGCTGGGATTAGCGACAAGGCAGTCAGAATTTCTTGACCTCTACACAAATGCCTTCAAAATGTTTTCCTGGTTTTTTGAAGTAGCCTGAAATATTTGTTTTTTTAATTTTTTCAATGTTTTTTTTATTTATTTTTGAAAGACAGAGATGGAGTGTGAATAGAGGAGGGGCAGAAAGAGGGAGACAGAGAATCTGAAGCAGGTTCCAGGCTCTGAGCTGTCAGCACAGAGCCCAATGCAGGGCTTGAACTCATGAACCATGAGATCATGACCTGAGCGGAAATCAGACTCTTAACCGACTGAGGCACCCGGGTGCCCCTCAGTACTCATTTTATATAGAAAAAAATACATTGTGCCATAAATGCAGTAAAGATAATAAGAAACAATATTGCATAGCTTGCAAAGTTGATTGATGCGTAATGGTGTTACAACTTTGACTTTTGAAGTTTAATAATATTCTGTGTAGAAACTTATTCAAACAAATCAATTCATTGTTATTTTCACCTCTACTTATTACAGGAATTATTTTTTCAGTTCGGAGATGTGAGACACATATATCTCTGATTCTTTGCTGTCACAAACCACTCAACTTATTTTAACTGACAATTTTAAAAGCATTCCCATTTTTAAATGTCTGTGGAACATAACATTCTAAGTATTGACTGAATGAGATGAACTCTGTGAAACTGTTACATCCCGGATCTGAAGCAATAATTCTGTTGATGAGACCCACTGTGGTATCCAGACTACTAGAGAATGCAGGTGGATAGGGGCAGAGGAGATAAAGATAGAGAAAGAGAGACAAAGAGAGAGAGCCAGAGGGAGGGAGATTGATTCGGATCCTGTGATTGTGGCCAACAAACCTGACTGAAGACCTGCGTCAGTATTGGTCCTTGGAATCCCTGCAATGTATTTTACAGTTCAACCCATTGACCTTTAGGACTCCTGCAGACACTAAATATATACTAAATAATTTTTTGAAAAATTATTTAAAGTAACTAATGTCACTCAAAATACTCTTAGGGGCATGTCGCTGTCATAGCTGTCCCCTCTGAGGAGATATTGAATGATTGGTGGAAATTAAACTCTGAAAGAACCTTCTATTAAAAACAAAAACAAAAACAAACAAACAAACAAAACAACCCAATCCTTTTTTGGCAGATTCCTTTAGCAGTTAATTTTATTTTTCTAATCAGTTTTTCACTTGCTTATTCAGTTTGTTAACCATGATCTTTTTTATAGCAGTCCTTTACTAGCTCTTGCTATATGTATGTCAGAACCATTCTGAGCGTTTAATGTGTATTGTTTAGTGTATCTGCAAGCGTCACTTTAAAGTAGACATCAGTAACCTTGTTACATAGGGAAAGCGGGGTCATTGAAGAATTTGCAGGAGTTTCTACAACCAGACTTTGGATTCGAACACAGATCTGCTGGCTCCAATATTTGTGTTCTTAACGTCTTCCACTGTGCTATTCTCATTAGCCTCCCAGAATTTCTCAAGCTCTGATTTTCTGTGCTCAGGTTAATCTCTTTGCTAAATCAAGTTTGTGGGAAATATAACCAATTAATCAAAAACAGAATTCCCTTAACCATGATATTTTCTTTCTGCATGCTATCTAATCTGTAACTGCTGATGTTTACTCACATGCCATACCATCAACATTTCCTATGCTGATCTACTTGGTTACCATTTAGTCTTTGATTCCTTTGTAATCTGATTTTCAGCTTCACCATTTTATACTGAGGAAAGGCTGTGCGATGTAACAATGAACTTCCTTTGAGATACAAGAAGAGTCCTTTATCTCAGGATAAAAATAATTATCCTGCCTTATTTCCTAATAATATTAAGAAAATTCCGTGTCAGTGAAAAACCATATTCACGTAAAGTCAGCAGTTAACTTCCAGAGTGGAGTCCATTTCTGATTTTATTCAGTTTACTGAACTTCTTTTCTGGAATTGGCCTCACCGACTATTTTTATACTTTATAACTTGATAACTTTGTTAACTCTTTCTGGAATGTCCCTGCCCCTTCTTCATTTCATCTAATCCAATTTATTTTTCATTAGATTCCAAGTTTTTCCTGATTCTTCCTAGGACAAGTTATTCTTTGTGCTTCTACTGTAACCACTATTTTTCTGAGATCATTCCTTGTGTTTGCATCCGTGGTGGTTTCTCTCATTGGAAAGGAAGCTTCAAATTGTCAGATATTATTTCAGAGCCATATTGATTCTTCCACCAAACCTAGCACAATGAATAGTCCATGTGAGTTTTCGATAAATATTTGCCAAATTGAATCAAGGTTTTATAATAGTGTATTGTCAATCATTAGAAACTTGACCAATGTAAAATATTTGCTGGGAAAATAATGAGATGGTGGGGGGGAAGCCTTATTTATTTGTGAAGCTATTATCCATTTAAGTGTGCTTTTGTCTGTCTACCTCATGGCCATGAAAATGATACAGGAGATAATAAAATAGTAATCTGGTTTTATTTCCCATCAATAAATTCCATCTGTGTCTTCAATGGAGTCAAAGTGTTCAAAATAATATTCTTCTTAGGGCGAAATCCACTGCACACAATGTTTTACACCATTTTGTAAAAAATGGTCTTTGGAACACTTTAGAATCAGGACAAAATTATGTAAAATATAAATGACAACATTTCAAGGAATTTTTCCCACCACACGTGGAGCATTTTCTGGGAAGATGTTATTGATTTTTTGCAAAATAAAAACAATAGCATTAAATGCAGGGCACTCTAAGTTCGTGGTTAGGAGGATTTGGAGATCTGGGGACGTGGTTTCTCTATAGGAGCCTTGAAGTGAGTGTTGATGTTTCCATTAGTGCCAATTCACAGCCTACGAGAGCTGTGGAGAGCTACCATCTGGTGGCCCTATTACATACAGAGAAGAGATGAATATCTCATGGATATAACTAACTTCCTGACAGATAATTTCTCTGTGGATAAATCCTCGAGAATTCAAGTATATATTTGTTTCAGCTTTTTATTGGAATAGATGAGACAGGTGAACAAATATCCATTAAGGAGTTACTGCCTTTCATAGAACTTATGGTGACAAGAAGGCGATCTAAAGTTCTCAATCATTCACAGAAGAATTGTGCAGCATGGTTTTCAGACATCCAATGGCACATTTGGACAGAATAAATGTCTGTTGTTCTCTTAGATTAATATTCCAAACGTTGAATTTGAAGCTCAGAATCATGTGGATTTATTTTAAAGTTCAGCTGTAAAGCTTCCCAGAGTTATAACCCAGCCAACCAGGAAGGCTTTGAGCTAGGAATTTTGTGGTTCATGCTACTTGAGGATGAATATGGAAATATGATATTAGACAGCTTGTTGTCAGTTTCTAAAAATCATTACACCCACAGAAATTCTATTTGGCCCACCAAATTTGCACTCTTCCAGCTCATATTTCCTAGCATTATATCTGCTTTGCTGTTTCACATCATGAGGCTCAAGCAAGAACTTGCAAAAAGAGTAGAGTCCATCTCCTCAAAAATAATCAGATTTCTTCCAAAATTGAATTATGTGGGAAAGGCAATGAGAGAATGAATATATTTAATTAAGTTTTCTCAGCCTAAATGCTGAATTTTATTAAATTCACTGAATATTTAGATTCTCAGCACATGGATTGGCATTTATTTTCCATCTCTCATCCTATGCTACCCTTCAATCTAGGTTAGTGACATAATGACAATTTACTGAATGCTTATTAAATGACAGATCTTCTGTGAAATCTTGATATGCATTTATCATTTAATGCTAAAAATCGACCTCTATGGTTGTTACCATCTTTATTTGCTGATACCTTGCACAAAGTCCCCAGCTAGGAACAGTTGCACCAAGTTTCAGTCTCAGTTGCACGTCTTATGCTCATGTTCATAGACAGAATGACATTTGTCTTAAGTGTTTATATTTACAAACCCATATTCTATACTGCATCTCTCCAAAGATGTTGCATCATATTTGAGATCTTCTCCAAACATTTAATTTATTACAGTAAATAAAGGGATCATAATTCAGTTGGTGATACTAGAGATCTTTGGATATGTATATGGAACCATAGAGAAAAAAAGTAGGGTTTATTTTGGGGAAAATATACCATCGCTTTAAAAAAGCACTTCATGGAGATAGGATTGATATACAAGAACTATACATAACTAATGTATAAACTTGATGAGTTTGGACAAAGATATATACCCGTGAAATCGTCCCTGCAATGTATGCCATGAACGTATCTATCATCTTCAAAAGTTTCCTCCCAACCGCTTTATTATTATTATGATATAATAAAGCTTAACATAAGACCTACCTTAGTAATTTTTTAAAGTATATAATGCAATGTTATTAACCAATGGTACTACACTGTGCAGTAGATCTCTAAGACTTACTTATCTTGAATAACTGGAACTTTGTACCCTTTGATTAATATCACTCTATTTCCTCCTCCTCCCATCCTCAGCAACCACTACTCTATTCTCTGCTTCTATGAATTTGGCTATTTTAGATTTCTCATAAAATAAAGACTTATCAATTCCTCACAAATAAAAAATAAATTCCTCACAAATAAAAAGCCTGGATTGTGATGATAGTTCCACAGATGTGTACTTAATCTCCAAACTCACCAAATTGTTTAAATTAAATATGCATAGCTTTTTTTATGTTAATCATACCTCAATAAAATAAAAGGAAGTAAAGAACAATTCAAAAAAAGCTTCTTAACAACAAAAGAAACCATCAAGAAAATTACAAGATAACCTACAGGATGGTAGAAAATATTTGCAAACTTGATGTATTATAAAGAATTAGTATCCAAAATATATAAGCAACTCTTAAAACTCAATAGTGAGAAAACAAATAATCCAAGTAATACATGAGCAAAGGAACTGACTCAACATTTCTTCAAAGAAGATGATACAAATGACCAACAAGTATATGAAAAGGTATTCAACATCACTAATGATCGAGGAAATTTAAATCAAAGTGGTAATGAGATACCATCTCATAGCTGTTAGAAGAGCTATCAACAAGTAGACAAAGCAGCAAGTGTTGGTAAGAATGTGGAGAAAAGGGAACCCTTGCACACTTTTCATGAGAATCTAGATTGTTGAAACTGCTAAAAAACACTATGAAGGCTCTTCAAAAAATTAAAACCAGAAAGACCATATAATCCATTAATCCCACTTCTGTGTATACCTATAAAATAATTGCTGTCAGGATCTTCAAAGGATATCTGAACTCCCATACCCATTAAAGCATTATTCACAGAAGCCAAGACGTGAAAGCAACCTAAATGTCCACTGACAAAAGAATGGATAAAGAAAAAGTGGTGTATACACACAATGAAATACTATTCGGTCTTAGAAAAGGAGGATACCCTCCCATGCATGACAACATGGATGAATCTGGAAGCTAAATATATTCTTGCAATGACTAATGTGCCTCACTTGTTATATTTATTTATGCCTGTATGCCTATATTTATTAGCCTAAATATTATACTTCTATAGAGCTATTTAAGTGCTTGTTACAGTATAATGCAAGCATTGATTGTTTTATTTATTTATTGGTTGTTGCTTTGAAATCTTTAATGATCTTAGAAATCCTGGAAGCTACATGATAAAATGTGTTTTCTTTCAGCTCAGCTGAACTTATTTATAGCCTATTCTTCTTATGTCAGCTGCTATCATTAAAGATTATTATATATGCACCAGATTTATTTCAAGTCTGTTTTTATATGAAGTAGGACTGTTTGCTGAAAGAATATATAACTTAAACTTTCTAGGAACGTATTTATTTCTATTAAATCTCCTCAAAGATTTTCTAGTTCAACAACATGCTAATATCTATATTAGCAACATATCTATAGATTTGAGATCTATATTTTCATGTATGAAAAACTAGTTGATTTAATAAATGCAATTTAGAATACGTAAGAGCTTAATATAGGTCTTTGACAATGCATATTAAAAGCGAATAGTGTTTGTTTTGACAACACACACACTGAAATTGGAACAATATAAAGAGTAGCATGACTTCTAGGCAAGAATGGCATGCAAATTCACCAAGTGTTCCATAGTAAAACAAACAAACAAATAAAAACTAACAGTAAACACAATGCCTATAAACTTGTCTTAAAAAGGACATGGTGATTATAATGAAAAACAAATTGGAAATGTGTGTTTAGTTAATATATATGTTGGCCAAAAAATGTATCCTTTAAGCTTCGCTGAATTTATCTACAGCCTTATTCCAATGATGTCAGTAGCCATCATGAAATCAGCAAATCCTGGCAGGACTCCCATCCAAATCAATGTCTTACTTCTCTATTCTGCTGCTGCATGGGGCTAAGGTGATGATAGAACAAATATTAAATGATAGGGATCTAATGGAGACAGTAGTTCAAAACACATCATGACCTAAAATAATACCGCTCAATAATTTGCAAAATAAAATCAGAGAACTTTCATGAACATAGTAATACCGAATCATTTACCTCCAGGCAATTTATATTTGATATTACCCTTAAGCTATTTTCCATGTATTATGACTCCTATACTTAATGCAGCATTTCAACTTCGCCCTATTTCTTTCTGACCCTGTGTGGAACCATTAGAAGCAGATTAGTAACTATTTATTTTGATGATAGGTGTTTTTCTGTGTGTAATAGAAAAAAAGATTCAGAGTCCACGATGCTAGGAAATCATTCTGTAGCTGTGCTTTCTGTCTCAACCCTGAGGGAAGAAAAGCTATCGGTGTTGATGAGAAAGACTATTCACACAGTACATCCATAAACTCAACAGCTATTTTTCTTTGGTAGCCTTTTAAAGATTATTATGAGCAGGTAAATAATAGTGCTGATTATTTTTATGGCATTATGTATTTCTTATGTTCAATTACTTAATTGATGGAGATTATTTTTGTTTGGTATTTTAACAGAGTCCTTGGTTAACAATGTACTATTATCTCGGTCTATGCATGCTTGCTTTTTTTCTTATGATACAATGTAAAGCCATGAACGAACACACATATCAAAAATTCAACACGCTTGTAACATGTATCTTTGGATGTTCTCCTCCCTATCCCATTTTCTCCCACCGCCCTCATTTTAGGATAGCCACTATTTCAAAAATAGGATGCTGTAGTTGCTTTATAATTGCATTTTTCCCTTAATTTTTTTTACAAAGCTATTCTGTCCTATCTGACAATTCCCAAATCTGTAGTACTTACTGTCAAGCCTTTGTATCTTTTTCTGCTGTTTATCATCATAGAGATTTGGCTCCTAATTTATTTGGCAATTTTCACATAGGATCTTAATCCTGCAGCTATTTGAGCAAAACTTCCTCCAGATATAGTTTGTTTCTAATTCTGAGAGTGGCTAATACTAATCTACAACTATTTCGGCACCCTACTAACTTGGAAGAGATGTCTCAAGTTCAGCTTCCGTACTCACTACTCTTCCTATAGTCATATCACAAAGGGCATGGAGACTCAGGTCAGCCACCAACTTGTCTACTCCAACTCTTTGTTTCTCTGTATTAGTCTCTCTGCCTCTCAGACTCTCAGCCTCATATCTAAGTCCAGTTTTCCGATGCTCCAACTCCAGGCTACTGAAGCTCTGATTCGCAATCCTCTAAACCTGCTTAGGTTTGTTTTTGTTTGTTTGTTTTGGGAAAATGGAGCATGGATATTTTTCCTACCATTGGTGAAGACAGCAGTGGTATAAAAGAATAAATGTGACTGGGAGACATCACCATTCTGGTGAAGTGTTGGTGAGTTTTTCAATCTTCCTTTTAAACACACGCAGTACAGATATAGAGACAGAGATGATATACGATAGATGTTGGATACATATGTAGACAGGTAGAGAGATAGAGAGATGAAAGATAGACACAGAGACAGCTATAGATTTTTTTCTGGCATTTTGCTTTCATGTTCTTTTAAAGAAGTGCCAATAAAACCCTTCTACACAAGGGAATTATTTTACCTAGCTCAGAAGAGTTTCATAGAGTTTAAGGGCTTTCGTACTGTTTTCCTAATATTCAAAATCAATTTTCATTTTGTAATGTTATACTTCTGTTTCCTGAAATTCTTCCTATAATTGTAGATAATGATCACGGCCTCCTGAGTTTATATATTATATCCATTTCTTCCATTTTGATAATGATCTCTTATATTAGCTTATGCTTTATTAAGGATTTTGCAGAATTTTCAAAACACGGTTAACTACTAATATAGCTCTTGAAAGAAGACATGCAGTGGGAAAATCAAGTCTGTGTGAAAAAGTAATTGAAAACACCACACAATATACAGTAAAAATGCAATTACTTTAAAAATAGAATTTGTAAACTAGGTCACTGAAAGGCTGTCAGAATATTTTGGTTTTCATTTGGTCTCCAACTTTTTAACAACACTATTTTCAAAGAAAAGGAAGTGAAACTATTGTCTGTGAGTTAAAGAATTTAAAGAAAACATGACATTATAAGAGAAGCTAATGATCTTCATCTGCCTAGATTAAAAAATATATGAGATGATAAATTAAATATATGTTTACTCAATTGCAGCACCTAGATAAAAATGCAAATGTGGTATGTAAAACTATTAACAGCACTTAATGAAATAATGACTCAGTGTCTGGAGAAAAAGAGACCTATGCAATACTATGGGTTTTTTTTTTCTTGGTAAAAATGCAAATGAAATCATTAATAGTTTATAAATGAACCTAGCTAAGAGACAGCTAATGCAGATCTTGTTCTAAATTAAATAAAAGCAATAAGTGGTCTGTTACGTTCATTGAGGTAAACTCCAAAAATCACTTTATATTTATGAAATATAAGATTTAAATGTTTATCTTATTTTTTTCCTCCCATGAAATCATTCGTTATGCTGCTATGAATCTTGGCGTTAAAGCAAAGTTAGTTAGAACATCATTTTTTCTCATTATTCTATTCAATTTCCCCTCTCCTCTCTCTCTGCCTTTCTTTCTTCACACATACACATGCATACACACACACACACATACACACACTCACACACACACACACACACACACACAGGCAAATATTGGTATATAAAGAAAGAGGATAAAAGACACAATAAAATCACATCGACCTATATGCTTTTAGGTCAGCCCCAGCATTAGGTAACTATATTCTTGCCACTAAGAGCCATTTAATATTCAGAGGAAGGGTTTGGTATGGTACTTTTCACTTTAATATTTATAGAATTTGATTGCAGCTGGATCCTCCACTTTATAGTGTGGTAGAGAAATGAACAAAAGCAAATGTGTTATGTGATCAACTCTCAGTGATTAGTATATTTTAAAACCCTGTGTCTTCTTCACGACGGAGTTTTGTTTACATCCAGATCATCTCTCTCTGTACTCACAATTCTGCTCAGAATCTCCTGCTTCCCTGCCTAAGGAATGCAAATAATTTTAATTCTAGCAAGAAAAAAATGTAGTTATGAAAGCAAATCCCCTGAAAAAACTGCATTCCCAAAACAAATATAAACTGCCCTTACCATTTTTAGATTATCAATGTGCTACTTCCCTTCATTACCAGATAGGTGAATTTCCTGTAAATAAATTATTTGAATAAGGCTGAGTACAACAAAGAGTATAAATTATAGAAATGAATAATTATTCTAATATTCAAATACACTTTGAAATTCACACTGGTTAGTGCAGTGAGATGCAGAGGTAGTAAGGAGGATGTCAAATCAGAGGAGAATTTCAGGAGGAAATAATTTTGTTTCTTTATTTAACCCTTTGTACTTTGACTTTAAGTATAAAAGGATTGCCATGACCTAAGAAGATGATATGTTGTTATGAAATGATGACCGAGCAAAGAATTTTGTGTGGGAGAAGGAATGATATTCACAGAGCAGGGTAAAATGAGCCAAAGCAAAGTATGACAATAACAAGAATTCATGTTTGTATAGTATTTTCAGCTGGTGAAGAACTCTAACACCCATTAGATCATCTGATATGTAAGCTTTCTTGGTTAAGAAGATATATATTATTACAACTTTAAGCATGAGGAAACATTAGCAGTCATAGCCAAGATACCCAATTTTAAACTCACAGAACTGGGCTAAATGGAACAAAGTAGAATAGTAGAGAATTTTATGCTTTTTTATGGGATAGTTTAAAATTAGTAAAGTCTTAGACACTATTTCCTAGTGAGTGCGTACTTTAGAGAATTTTGACTGTGGTAAAGAAAGCTAGCTTAGCAGGCAGTTAGCCACTGAGCCTACTAAAATAACATTGATGACCTTATGAAATTGTTTCCAAAGATGGTTGTAGCAATTCCTACCATGCTTTTCCAACTCAGAGGTAGAGTTAGCTTCCCCATCTCTTAAATACAGGCTAACTTTGGGACTTCTGCACTAAGTTTTCATCAGGCCTTTAAAATAGACTTGTTGATGGAAAAAAAGTTTCATAAATATTATTTTCTCATCTCCTTTTTCAAGACATTCAGAACAGTACTGTCTTGGGCTCCTATAACAAAATACTGTAAACTGGGTGCCTTAAACACCAGACATTTGTTTCCCACAGTCTAGAGGCTGAGTAGTCCAGGATCAAGGCTCCAACAGATCCAGTGTCTGGTGATAGCCCTCTTTCTCATTCACAGACAGTTCTGTGTCCTCACATGGTGGAAAGAGTGAGGGAACTCCTAGGGTTTTCTTTTACGTGGGTACTAATCCTATTCACGAGGGCTCTACTCTCATGACCTAGTCACGTCCCAAAGACCTCACTTCCTCCTACCATTACAATGGGGATTTCGTTTCAACATATGACACAAACATACAGGCTAGAGCATGCATTTAATTCAGTGATGGACACTCCTTTCTCTCCATTTCAACCATTGTAAAATCTTAATCTTAAATGTGTATGCAAAAAAAAGTTTATTGTATAAATAAATAGATTTCACTTGGGACGAAAACAGTTAGTTTATTATTCAATATTTATCCATCCTTATCTCTTTCCTAACAGTTTTGATTTTGTTGGATATACAAGTGATGAGTTACAAAACTACATTTTCTAGCATTTTCTGGTAAATATCTGATATAGTTCTGGCATGTGCCTAACTCCTTAAAAGGAAGCCAGTTCAGCCAGAATGACCCTTTGGCCTCTTGTTCTCCCTGGAATATGGTTGGAATATGGTTGTGATATTAGGGCTCTAATAGCCACCTGTCACCATAAAATGAGATGCACATGCTCAATAGCTGAGCAGGGAGACAAAAAGAAACTGCGTCTTTGATGGTATCATGGAGATATTAAGCCTGATTGCAGTTGCTCATTATGGAATTTTCATTGCTTGAAGAAAACACACACTTATCTGGTTTGTTTGTTGTATGTTTATTTATTTATTTATTTATTTATTTATTTATTTATTTATTATGTTTTTAATGTTTATTTATTTTTGAGAGAGAGAATTTATTTTTGAGAGAGAGAGAGAGAGTGATGGAGAGCAAGTAGGGGAGGGGCAGAGAGAAGACACAGAACCTGAAGCAGGCTCCAGGCTCTGAGCTGTCAGCACAGAGCCTGATGCCGGGCTCAAAGTCACGAACTATGAGATCATGACCCAAGCTGAAGTCAGATGCTTAACTGACTGAGCCACCCAGGTGCCCCATACTCCTCTTGTTTATTAAGCCTCTATTACTTGGGTTTTCTGTTATATATGGGTGAGCTCCATATATTATCCTTATCCTGTGTGTATTGTTCCAGTTTCAGGTGACCAAACTGAGGCCCTAGAGCTTAAATGATGTCAATGAGCATCTAGCAAGTCGATTTCAAAGTGGAAGGAGGAATTCTGGTTTTCTGAGTCCCTACCGCTGAACTTGTTTTCACTATAACACAGCTGAAGTGCCTATGGAGTGGTAAGATCTTTGGGAGCAGGAAGTTACCATTATTTTATTTCTTTTGATATATCTTTTGGTGTATGTGCCAGACTCTGTTTTTGGTACTGGATCCCCAGAGTAGAAAAGTCTCTTGTCGGCATGGAGTTTGTATTTCAATGGGTAAATGAATACATGAATGAATGTATGAATAACCAATACTTTTTTTTTTTCTGAAACACTGACCTACCAGAGATGATCATGATTTATTCATTTTTCACATTTAGAAAAGCACATGAATATGTCTACACCTTCCCTCCTTCATTGTACCAATGAGTAATTGGAGTCCTTCTGACATGCAACGTTATGCTCAAGGACACAGAGTTCTGGAACAAACTTTGACATTATGTGACAAGTTGATATTACCACGATCATGAAACAAACACAGTCCATCAGGATTCATGTAACAAATTGCAGATGGGTCTACTAGGGGAAGCTGAAGGGAAGCAGGGTTTCTACTTCTATACCAGGCACATGGTGGCAGAAGAAATTTTGTATACTCTCTGCAGGCTAATAGGAAACGAAAGCCAACAAAGGAATGATGTTTTCAGAATGTCTGCAAATTGAAGGATCTACACCAAACTGCGAAGAAACAAAATGCTTTCTTTCACATCTGAGCAATAGATAACCACCTGCGACCAAAGGACCAAGCAGAGTCTAAAACAGCAGGTGGATCCACAAAAAAGCAGTAGCTTTTGCAAGAGAGAACACCAAACATCTCTTTGAGATAGCGACTCAGTACACATAGGATCAGCCCTGGGCAAAGTTTCTCCTTTAGAAGTGTCTCTGCAAAGTAACTACTTTTTGCAGGATAGCTTTGGTTGATGCTGAGTACAAAGAAACTAACCAGAACTGGGATTTAAAAAAAGTAGTTAGTCCTTAATGCAATATGTTAACAATTTGGATCAAATCTGGCACTTCTTTGTCATGGGCCAAATAAGATTTACATCAAATATTTCTCAGCTGTTTGAAGAAAATCAATACTATTTACAGTTATAGCAAAACTTAGTGTGGATTGAGACCACGTAGGTACCAAGCATTTTGAATGGAATAATAGGTTTTGCTTTCATTTTTATTTATTTATTTTTTAACTAGTGGAACCAAGTCAGGCTTAATGCATTTTATTGATTTTATGTCACACCATTTTGAATACATGTGTGCCTGGTTGGTACAATGGCATAAAGATATCTTGACCACTTTCAATTGTTTTCTTATCAAATGTATTGTATCAGTCTAGATTTCTAGGCTTTTGTTTTACATATTCCCCAAATTATGACGGAAATGTAAAGGACAGCACGGAATAACTGTGAAAGCCTCCCTGGGAAAACTTGTCCACATGAGGAGAAACTTCCAGAAGATTTACTGCTGGTGTGATATGTTGACTGAATGTTTTGTTTATGTAAAGCAACACTTTACACAGATAGATTAAACTACATTTTAAGCAAGTTCTTCATTTTGTCTCATGGCATAAGGGTGTGCGTGTCGTTTACATGATCACCAAAGGAGGGAAACAGCAGAATTTGAAGTGTAGGAAGCTGATCTGAAGACATCATTGTTCTTTATGAAAAAACGTAAGATTTTCAGAATTACGAGAACTTGCACATTTTTTTGTACATAGGGCATCTTCTGTCATTTTTATATGAATTTCCATAATTAAAAATTTTGTTATTTCATATAAACATGGGAAATGATTATCTTCATATGGAGTCTGATATTAGGTCTACAGTGTAAGCTTTTATATTTGAATCCTGCTTACAAAGTCAGATTGCATTTTGAAAGCCAACCTATTCTGTATAAATGTGAAATTTACCCTTTTAAGAAAGATGTTTATATTTCAGGCTTGTACTTCTGCATCTCCTAGAAATTATTCACCTTTGATAGATGTTAGTCTTTCATATTTAATACATTCTAACTGTGTCACAGATGTCAGCGCCTTGAGAAATATATACGTATGAGGAATACGTGACATAACATATACACATAGTAACACGTCTATGATGTGTATATGAATATATACACATGCTAATTTTAGTAACTATCTTAATCTACATATTCTTTCCCTACTGTGGCATACCCAGGGAAGGCAGATGGATGTGGTCTATCCTTGATATAGGCATTGTCTTTAGATAATTAAAAAAAATAATAAAACCAACTCAAAATCGATATTTTTATCGACATATGTCAATAATTCTAAATACTGTCAAAAATAAAACATCTCCTCCCTGAAAATATCTTTGGTCTGAATAATAAACAAGTGCTAGAGTCACTGCCAAATTTAATTAATAAAACACACACGTATGTGTGTGTTTGTGTTTGCATATGTATGTGTGTGTGTTTCAAATTAGTACAATTTATTACTTAGCCTCTAACTACCAACTGTCTCATTTTCTGCGAGGCATTTTCTGTATATCCACTGCCTCATTTTCTCTGCTTTCTATCCAACCAGCTATGGAATATCAACCCACTTTTAACCTCCAAAAAAATAAATAAATAAAATTTACATGCAAATATTTGTGGGTGGGCTTTTCTACTGTTATGCCCAGAATTCGTGATCCCCAAAGACCACCAGGGAGCCGAGTCCGATGCAAAAGCAAAAGAGCCTTTATTCGAGCTAGCTCCAGCTCAATCCCCTACCTGCACCGACGCAGCGGTGTGATACGGGAGAGAGTGCGAGTTTCAAAAGCACCAAGGTTTTATTGGGGTCTAGGGGCAGTTGGTGAGGTAATGGCTGTGGCCTCAGCCCATTGGCTGGGGAAGGGTCGGAGTCCGGTTACGCAGGTCGCCAGGCGTGTTTCCATCGGGAAGTTTGAACGGGTGAGCGGGAGGTTACTCAAGGGGAGGAGGTGTGGTCTGAGGTTTCTGCGATTTTCCCGGAAAGGGGTCATGTCGGGACACAGTCACTCAAGGTTGAGGACACAGGACAAGATGGACTCGCCGGCGTAGGTCCGCCCTTTCACTACCAAAGAGTAAGTTTCTTGCAAACTCCATTCCATTTGCTCTAACATACAAAGAAGTTTAGTTCTTTACTCCTTCTGATTCTACCTTCCCCTAAAGAAGGATCATTAATGTGCTCTGCTCAAAAACAGATAAATTATCTGCTTTAGATCCCATCATTTAGCGGCACAGAAGAAATAGAAGCAGTTTGGGCATTTGCAGAATAAAGATGAATTCCCAGCTCACATGAGCTGTACTACTGCCCTGCCATTTTGTTATAAATAATATTTCCACTCCACTATATAGCAATTTAAAGATATTTCATGTTCATAAGAGCAGATTTCAGGACTCTGTGCCTTTGAGAGTAAAGTCAGCCTTGAGAAAAATCATTTAGCTCACTAATATTTAATTTCATTACCTGTAAAAAGGCGAGCTTATTTCAGAATTTCTTGTAAGTTTAAATACTGATGTTGAGGAATCTTGAATGGGACTTCTTATGGCTGCCGTAGTCAAGTGCATAAATCATGTTTTATTTTAAGAGTTTTATAGCTACCCAAACAGCCAATGTGATAGTGCTAACAACAACAAAAAGGACATTAATTAAACATTTCCACGCTTTATGTTAAATGCTCTGTATGCATTTCTTCAATTGATCTTGGCCTTTCCAAGTTTTCGGAGGGAATGGAACCGCCCTCCTTTGACTTGTTCAAGCCCTTGAACACTTGATTCTTCTATGTCCTTTACCCTTACGTGCAATCTCTCAGCGCCTCCTATCAAGCTCTCGTTGGGATGCCAGCAGTAACCTTGTAATGGTTTTCTGCTATTTCCCCTCCTACAATCCATTTTCTGTAGAGCAGTCAGAGTGAACTTTTAAAAATGCCAATTAGATCATGTTATTGACCTGTTTTAACCTTCCAATGGCTACAGAGTTGCACTAAAATCCATTTTCCTTAGCTTCATTGACCGGAGCCACCCAACGAGAGCCTGCTTGTCCGACCATCTCTGTCACTTCTCTGTACCTCCACTGTAGCCAGCAACCGGTCCTTGTTCTATTTTTCATGAATTCCATGTTCGTTCTCACCTCAGGGGCTTGGCATTTACTGTTCCTTCTTGCCGAGAAAGCTCTGGCCTGAGTGCTTCACACTGTTAGCTCTTTCTTGTTAAATGACACCTCCTCAAAGCCACCTGCTCATGAACGCTTCCTGGAGTATTTTCATAAGGATTCATTGGTTGCTTTTACAACATTATATCTTTTTGGTTTCAAAACCACCTCTCAGATGACATCAGTCCTCCTCAGGTGGATGCCCCGGAGCCATCTGTCATTAGTGCAAAGGACCATGTTGTGTGATTGTGTAAAAAGTGCTGGTTGGAAACAAACGGGTGAATAGATAGCACCGTATAGTGGGGGGATTTCTCCCAGGGCCTGCTGTACTGTGTAGGGAGAAAATCTGTCACATACATATTTTAGATAAGATATTTTGTTATGCAAAAATCTGGAAATTCAGGATAACTTTCCTTCAGGAGCTCACAAAATATATATTTGAATATGCATCCTTTTACACACATAAAAATACAAAATCATGAATGTGTATCTTGGTCGGTTTTTATTGCGTCTACATACCCGTGAACCGGTATCCATATTAAGAAACAGAGCATTGCTGGCTCCTGAGAAACCACACTGTTGCACTTCCAGCTACTATTACCTCCCTCCCACTCCCAGGGATAACCATTATCCTCATTTCTAGGAGATTAGGTTAGTTTTTCTGGCTTTGAACTTTTTGTAAACAGAATTGTGCTGTGTGTACTCATTTGCTTATGGCCTTTCCTTCCCCCCCAATTGTATGTTTTTCAAGATTTGTCCATGTTGTGTATAGCTACCTATTTGGGGGGATTGCTCCATAGTATTCCACTAATTGAATAGAGCAAGTGTATTCCATTTGGACCATTTCCAGGTTTTGGGCGTATTAAGAATAGGTTGCTATGGACATTCTTGGACATGTCATTTGGCAACCATGTTAGGAGTAGAATTGCTTGGCTGCAGAGTGTGCATTTGTTCACCTCAAGTCAATGTTGACAGATTTTCAAAGTGATCGTACCAACTTTACTTCCAAAAGAAGTGTAGCCTCCTTGGAATATTATTATTTTTTTCACTTTTTATGGAAATAGGCACAGAATACAACATGTGTTTAACTGCAGTCATCTTCTTCAAATTATGGCCATTCTACTATATCAACTAAGTAAGAACTTCAAAAAAAGGGGAATGTTTCCTCTCTGCAGTCATTTCCCAAGGGTTATTGGTTTCCAAACAAGATAGAACTCCAAATCTGATAAGTCAGCAGAATCTTGAGAGACAGGTAACGTGACATATGGGAAGACCATAGGGCTCAGGGCTAAAAGGCTCACACTCCAATTTTGGCTTTTCCTTCTACTGACTCTGGATTGTTCACATCATTCTGTCTCTCTATTTTTTTAGTTACTCATCCACAAAATGGGAATTAAAGAAATATTTTATATAGCTAAGTTTTTGTGAAGCTTCAAGAAAGCAATGTGTGGGATTATCTCTCCTTACAAAGAAGTAGAATAATCCCTACTTTAGTCAAGAAAAGATTAACAATGTGGATGGAACTAGAGTGTATTATGCTAAGTGAAATAAGTCAGTCAGAAAAAGACAAATATCATATGATTTCACTCATATGTGGAATTTAAGAAACAAAACACATAAACATAGGGGAAGGGAAGGAAAAATAAGATAAAAACACAGGGGAGGTGAACTGTAAGAGACTCTTAAATACAGAGAACAAACTGAGGGTTGCTGGAAGGGAGGTGTGAGTGAGGGGGTGGGCTAAATGGGTGATGGGCATTAAGGAGGGCACTTGTTGGGATGAGCATTGGGTGTTCTATGTAAGTGATGAATCACTAAATTCTACTCCTGAAACGAATACTACATGATATGTTAACTGACTTGAATTTAAATAAAAAAAGAAAAAATTAATAAAAAGAAAAAAACGACTACTATATTTGATAACACTTACAAATGCCTCAATAGCATCATTTACCCCCCATTCTCTCCTTTCACAAACTCCTGAATTGCCTTTGGAGATCTGTGTGGTTCTTTAGAAACTGATTCTATCCCTGGTCTTATGCATAGATTTGCAATACGTAGGCTTTGCCAACCCATGCTGTTATTTTCCCAACCACAGGAATTATTTTAGCAGGGAGCACTCCAATTACCTCTCAGATCTCTTCCAAGATTGTGGGAAGCCTTTTCTTCATTTTCATTTTTTATAACAGCTTTATTGAAATATAATTCAGCTATCATATAATTTACCCATTTAGAATGTACAATTCTATGTTTTTTAATGTATTCAAGGAATTATGGAACCATCTTCACTACCTAATTTCACAGGACTATTTCATCACCCCCAGAGGAACCCATTGGTGATCACTCCTCATGTTTTTCTAATCCCAGTCCTTTACAGACCAAGGCAGTCGCTAGATTTGCCCATTTTTGATCCTTCATATAAATGAAAAAATATAATACGTGGTCTTTTGTGACTGGCTTCTTTCACTCAGCATAATGTTTTCAAAGTTAATTCATGGTGTAGTTTGATTTTTGGTCTGAGCAGTCCATGGATACTTTGTAATTACTGCTGAGTGATCTGAGAATGCCTCCTAACCTAGTAGTCTCCTCTCTTATTGGATTATGCTACACTGTTATAAGTCATGCCCTTGTACCCAGCTCTGTAGACGAAGATTTTCCCTCTGTCCTAAACATTTATTTCCTGAGCTGCTGGCGACCTAAAACTATACTGGCCTTTCTTCTTTGCCCTTCTTCTCAAGCTCATTGGATATTGATGTAAATCTGAATTTTTTTAGCTTTTTCTTCATGCTGACCTTTTAACTTTGATCACTGAGTTGGTCGCAAGTGTTACCGTGAATTCACAAATTTATCACAGTGTTAATGATTATTGTAGACTCCCTAAGTTACAAAATGTTAACTTTATGTTTTCCCAAACTCTTTCATTTCAATAGTTAAAGACTACAATGGCATGTATTTGTTTCATGTTTTGAAATTTCCAAAAGACAGGAATAAACCTGGCAGTGTCAGTGTGTTCATTGTTTAAGCTTGTGCAATAATTCGAATGCCTTTCTAGACAGCAGCATCCAAGTACTCCCACTTATGGATCATATATATATATATATATGTACGTATATATATGTGTGTGTATATATATATATATATATACGTATATATGTACGTATATATATGTGTATATATATACGTATATATGTACGTACATATATGTATATATATATACACGTATATATGTATATATATATTTGTGGCTGTTCTTGTTATTCAAAACTGATGGTCATTTAATTCACAATGATTTTATTAGCTTTCTATTACTTATACTTACTACTTGTTCAATGGTCTAAAAAGTTTCAATTTGTAATATGAGCTCCCCCAAACTCCACCCTTCAAAAAACCCCATAACAACAAAGGAGGAGAGGGTGAAAACAATCTACTAGACAGAATGAAGAGGACAAAAAAACCAATTATCTCTTTAATTAGATAAGTGTAGAAAATCACTTCAGATATTGCAATATAAATAAATGTCCCTTCTTCTCCATGATTTATATGGTGTTGGTATGAATTTGGTCAAGACTCATTCAACAAAACACATATAAAGTGTTTACTATAGTCATGGCGTGAATGGGCAATAACAAACCAAGCAAAACAGAGGGCTTGTTTCCAAGAATGTTACATTTAGAAGTTTGGACAGTTTCCTGTTGTTCTAATTCACTTTGCCAAGACTAAGAAAAGCTGAATTTAACAACATACAATTCACTAAAAACTTTCATCCCCTCAAAATTAGAGTTAATGTTAAAAATCTCACTTCAACTAAAATTTTCCTTGGATATTGTTTTTTTGTTCTAATTTGATGACAGTAATAATCCCATTTAAGGGCATTTGGATTTGATACAAAAGACAATATTTGAAAGGACAGGCAACATCTTTCTTAGAAGCAAACACCACCAAACATACAACAAAAGGCTAAGTATTTCTCACAGTTTGGGGGTAGCTACTTAAAGGTAACATATCATTCACTTGAAGATCTCCAGCCAATAACACAGAATGCTTGAAACCCATTCCAGTCGTTGAACGCATGCTGGGCACTGTGCTAAGCAACGTTAACATAGTATTTAATCTAACCCTCAAAGATTTTTATTTTTAACCCCATTGCTTAGATTAGAAAACTGAAGTTTAAAGGGATGGGTAATTTATCTGATTGAGGTCATACAATTCGGAAGCTATAGTATTACAGTATCATAATTCAAATTTAGGTCGATTTCCATCATCTGGTAACCATGCTGTTGTAGCATGTATTACATCTGGGCAGGAAATGTTTCCAGGTCATATTTCGTTTCTTTCCACTTCTTCCAATGCTTTCTTTGATGTGGGTTTCTTTTCGTACACTAGGTTTCCACAGAAATAACTGTGGTGTCTATTCAGGTGAAGGTAAATTTGTTGTCAAAGTGTTTTACTTCGTCATATAGAATAGTGTTGTTACTTTAAAGAAAAAAAGAATTGTCAGACAATTTGTAGAAGTATATAAAATTAGGAAATAAATAGTGTAATAATTCATTGTTTAAACTTATTTTATCATAGAGCCATAGAACAGTGGAAAAGAGTGAGTGTGTACAAATAGTTTTACTTTTTCCCACTCATTTGTTTTTGGGAAAGGTTGAGATCCAAAGATTTAAAAGTTGTTTGGAGTCAAGATGCAAATAACCCACAACACAACCAGGTCTCAATTCTTTTGACTTGAATTTCAATGATTTTTAGAAAATTAATTTAATTTAATTCGACATTTAAAAATATTTTCCGGGGCACCTGGGTGGTTCAGTCGGTTGAACATCTAACTTCAGCTCAGGTCATGATCTCACAGTCCGTGAGTTCAAGCCCTGCGTCAGGCTCTATGCTGTTGGCTCAGAGCCTAGAGCCTGCCTCAGATTCTGTGTCTCCCTCTCTCTCTGACCCTTCCCTGCTCACACGCTGCCTCTGTCTCTCAAAAATAAAGAAACATTGCCAATTTTGATGCCTTTGATTTACTTTTGTTGTCTGATTGCTGATGCTAGAACTTCCAACACTATGTTAAACAACAGTGGTGAGAGTGGACATCCCTGTCGTGTTCCTAATCTCAGGGGGAAAGCTCTCAGTTTTTCCCCATTGAGGATGATATTAGCTGTGGGCTTTTTCATAAATGGCTTTTATGATGTTTAAGTATGTTCCTTCTATCCCGACTTTCTTGGGTTTTTATGAAGAAAGGATGCTGAGTTTTGTCAAATGCTTTTTCTGCATCGATCGACAGGATCATACGTTTCTTATCTTTTATTAATGTGATGTATCACATGGATTGATTTGCGAATGTTGAACCGGCCCTGCAGCCCAGGAATGAATCCTATTTGTTCATGGTGAATAATTCTTTCTATATGCTGTTGAATTCGGTTTGCTAGTATCTTACTGAGAATTTCTGCATCCATATTCACTTTTTGCAGATGACATGATATTATACATGGAAAACCCAACAGACTCCACCAAAAGTCTGCTAGAACTGATACATGAATTCAGCAAAGTCGCAGGATACAAAATCAATGTACAGAAATCAGCTGCATTCTTATACACTAATAATGAGGCAACAGAAAGACAAATAAAGAAACTGATCTCATTCATAATTGTACCCAGAATCATAAAATACCTAGGAATAAACCTAACCAGAGATGTAAAAGATCTGTATGCTGAAAACTATAGAAAGCTTATGAAGGAAATTAAAGAAGATACAAAGAAATGGAAAAACATTCTGTGCTCATGGATTGGAAGAAGGAATGTTGTTAAAATGTCAATACTACCCAAAGCTACGTACACATTCAATGCAATCCCAATCAAAATTGCACCAGCATTCTTCTCAAAGATAGGACAAGCAATCCTAAAATTTGTATAGAACCACAAAAGACCCCGAATAGCCAAAGTAATTTTGAAGAAGAAGACCAAAGCAGGAGGCATCACAATCCCAGACTTTAGCCTCTACTACAAAGCTGTAATCACCAAGATAGCATGGTATTGACACAAAAACAGACACATAGACCAATGGAATAGAAAAGAGACTCCAGAATTGGACCCACAAAAGTATGTCCAACTAATCCTTGACAAAACAGGAAAGAACATCCAATGGAAAAAAGACAGTCTCTTTAACAAATGGTGCTGGGAGAACTGGACAGCAACATGCAGAAGACTGAAACTAGATCACTTTCTCACACCATTCACAAAAATAAACTCAAAATAGATGAAGGACCTGAATGTGAGACAGGAAACCATCAAAACCCTAGAGGAGAAAGCAGGAAAAAACCTCTCTGACCTCAGCCACAGCAATTTCTTACTTGACACATCCCCAAAGGCAAGGGAATTAAAAGCAAAAATGAACTATTGGGACGTCATGAAGATAAAAAGCTTCTGCACTGCAAAGGAAACAATCAACAAAACTAAAAGGCAACCAACAGAATGGGAAAAGATATTTGCAAATGACATACATATCGGACAAAGGGCTAGTATCCAAATCTATAAAGAACTCACCAAACTCCACACCCGAAAAACAAATAATCCAGTGAAGAAATGGGCAGAAAACATGAATAGACGCTTCTTTAAAGAAGACATCCAGATGGCCAACAGGCACATGAAAAGATGCTCAACGTCACTTCTCATCAGGGAAATACAAACCAAAACCACACTGAGATACCACCTCACACCAGTCAGAGTGGCCAAAATGAACAAATCAGGAGACTATAGATGCTGGCGAGGATGTAGAGAAACAGGAACTGTTGCACTGTTGGTGGGAATGCAAATTGGTGCAGCCACTCTGGAAAACAATGTGGAGGTTCCTCAAAAAATTAAAAATAGATCTACCCTGTGACCCAGCAATAGCACTGCTAGGAATTTAGCCAAGGGATACAGGGGTGCTGATGCATAGGGGCACTTGTACCCCAATGTTTATAGCAGCACTCTCAACAATAGCCAAATTATGGAAAGAGTCTAAATGTTCATCAACTGATGAACGGGTAAAGAAATTGTGGTTTATATACACAATGGAGTACTACGTGGCAATGAGAAGAATGAAATATGGCCCTTTGTAGCAATGTGGATGGAACTGGAGAGTGTGACGCTAAGTGAAATAAGCCATACAGAGGAAGACAGATACCATATGTTTTCACTCTTATGTGGATCCTGAGAAACTTAACAGAAGACCATGGGGGAGGGGAAGGAAAAAAAAAGTTAGAGGGGAAAGGAGCCAAACCATAAGAGACTCTTAAAAACTGAGAATAAACTGAGGGTTGATGGGGGAGTGGGAGGGTGAGGAGGGTGGGTGATGGATATTGAGGAGGGCACCTGTTGGGATGAGCACTGGGTGTTGTATGGATACCAATTTGACAATAAATTTCATATTAACAAAAAATAAAATAAAAAATAAAACTCTTAAGCAAAGTTTAAATAAATAAATAAATACATAAATATTAAAAACATTTAAAAAATAAATAAAAATAAAAATATTTTCCTCTTCTGAGCATGTCCTACATACAGAGAAAATGTGAAAATATTTTCATAATAAGGTAGATAAATTGAGACCTAAAAGTTCTATTTAACATCACCATTTAGATCATTTTTATCACTCACCCAGAAAACTTGTTTCATAAAGTCAAGGGATGAAATTATAAGCTAAATGTAAACATCTTAATGGAGACTTTTTGAATGATGCTTTAAAAATACACTATTTGCATGTCTCAGCATAATTGACATGTTAGAATTTAATAATAAATCTTTACTCCTTTTCTTCTAAATTCTTAACATGGATTAGAATGACTGTCTTTGTTCCTGCTGTTTTAGAAAAATGCTTCAGTTGTTGTTTGGGGTAAGTGCTTTAATTCTAAAAGAACAATTTACATTTCTAACTCTAACGTTTAAAAAATGATGTGTAAAATGGCAGATATTAAGAATAGAAATTCAGTTTTGACAGCCTTTCTTTAATTAAGGTCCATTAAATGAATCTACTTATAAGAATGTTTAATCAGCTGAGTTTCTCCTGACTTAAAAGCCACGTGCTTAGGAAATATCAAGTTAGAACAAAAGAGAAAATTCTGCATGCCCTTTTGGTTGGACCTATATCAATACTTTAAAAGCTTTTTCCTGCTTTGAAACACAGCATTGGTTTCCTGACAATGATTTATGTACTAATATCCCCAGCATATTGCCTCTTTTTCATAACCATAAAACTGTTCAAGTTTGGATACTAGAGGTAAACATGACAATATAAAACACGCTGACCCTATAAGAGGTGTTTCTCTCACAGTCAAACATAGAATAGATAATAATAAATGGTAGAGGTTTAAAAAAATGGAAAGACAAAATCTTTGAGCCCTTTAAAGGCTTTTTTTGTGGGGGTAGGAAATAAGAATATTTTAAATTAATATTTTTGGACTAAGGGGATTAAATGTATGGGCGCTTTAGGAA
This sequence comes from Lynx canadensis, assembly GCF_007474595.2. NCBI lineage: Eukaryota > Metazoa > Chordata > Mammalia > Carnivora > Felidae > Lynx > Lynx canadensis. The sequence continues at coordinate 41,879,675 of NC_044314.2, forward strand.
TATTAATAATTGGGTGCCTCACACAAGCCAAGTAAGATGCCATCCTTCTAAACACAAGTTAGACTGTTTTTGTCCTAGAGGCTGAGGCCAAGGCAGAATGGCAGGACCCATGGAGATAGAATCAGTGGTTTCCTATATTGTAACTAAGAAATTAGTTCTGTCTGAGAAGTTGCATGCTTTTTTTCAAGAAAGAACTTGAATATAATGGGACTCATCTTTCTCGAAAGACCGTTTAGTGTCCATCTGTTATTGTTCAAGAATGGTCCATGGGATTCTCATTAACCTCCACTCTGACCCTACATGATTTACCAATATCTTCCTTTCAGCTACATCCAATATTCTGCTTAAGATGAGTTTTGGTAAGCACACTATTGTCCATCCTGCTACACTTCAGGGTCTGTGTCCATTTCCTTCCAGCTTGGTATAATTTGGTGGAAGGGGTGACACTCTTATTATCACTGAATTTTCTCACTTTTACCACCCTTTGACTCCAGTGGAAAGTGTGAAAAGGTACATTACGGGAGCCTTGTTCAAAAATATTTGAGAAGCAAAGCCTTGGAGAATGATACTACAAAGGTCACCTTGGCATTAATAGTCTTTTTCAAGGCATAGGGAATCACTACTTTATATTTTCTTTAAACTATGTAGTTCTAAGACAGCTTGTGGTTCAGTTACCTTAATATCTGTGATTTAAATATTAACATTTGATACCAACCTTATTTAATCATCTGTAGTAATTTCATGAAAATCTCCAATAATGTAAAACAGAGAGAAAAATAGACTTAAAAATATTTTTTATTCCACAATGGGAAAATCCATAAAGCTTTTCATAGGAACTTCCAATTCAGTATAACTTTCTTTCCCTCAAACTCTCACTAAAACTGAAAGTAAACTTATATCCATTTTATATTTCTAATCTTGTTAACATTGTCCTTTCATTAGTTCTTCTTCATCAGAAGAACTTGATCCTAGATTTCTCCTCTTCGTTACCTTCCAGAGTCAGTAACTTGGCCCTTTCTCAGTCTTAAAAATCTCTCTTCTTGGTCCCCTCCTCTTCATCCTCACTGTACCTACCTACCCTAATTCTCTTCCTTTATTCTTCTCAGTTGATTAATTGTATTGCTCTCCTTAATTATCTTCTTTTTCTCAGGGCGCCTGGGTGGCTCAGTTGGTTAAGTATCCAACTTTGGCTCAGGTCATGATTTCATGGTTCATGAGTTTAAGCCCTTTGTCGGGCTCTGTGCTGACAGCTCAGAGCCTGGAGCCCGCTTTGGATTCTGTGTCTCCCCCTCTCTCTGCTCATGCTCTCTCTTCCTAAAAAATAAATTTAAAAAACATTAAAAAATTTTAAATTATCTTTCTTTCTTTATGCTTATATTTCTCTAGTCCATGCTCGATATCATCTCCAAGATGATCTCTCCAACACAGATATCTGACTGGTCAACTAAGAATGGAAATATAATTTTGGAAAACTTAATTAGAGAATAATCTGATGTTTTGCAAAATATATCAAATTTTGCTTAGCGTGAGGCTTCCTTAAATGTTTTATCTCAACTGATTCAACATTCCATTTTCCCCTTCTGAATTACTTAGTGTTCCCAGACCTTGTCAAACTCATGCTTTCATACCTGATATTCCTTTCATCTGTCATGTCTGCTGCTGATTGTCACCCAAGTGCCTCTTCATCCTGTCAGTCTTAGCTCAAGGCTCCTCTCCTCCTTAAATACATCTTGTATTCTCTCAGATAACAATCATCAATCTGACTTAAGTTCTTCCTGCATCTGGCATATAACTTTAATATAGCAAGAATACATTGCATAATAACTTTGGTCAGTGTGCCTATACTTTCTATCTCCATTCTATAAAGTCTTAGAAGGTAGAGGCCAATCCTGCCCCCCATATTTGTGTCCTGAGTACCTAATATACAGCTTGAACGGAGTAGAACAGGTACAAATTTGTACAAATAAAACAAACTTGTACAGTACAAATAAACAAATTTGCCAAATAATCTCTTGTATGGCTGCAAAAATATAAAAAGACATTATAGGTTTTCCAAATTGTGATTAATATTAAATAATTCCTCATTCATAACTGAATTATGATCCCTAGCTCTTAAAATGATTTTTTTTCAAGAAACAAAGTACAACAGAATGCTGAGATTTCCACAATTTTTGCCAATGGTGATAAACAGTAATTAGGGAATTGCTTCCCACTGGTTGTGAGACCATCAGGTAGAAAATCTTATCTATTAAAATGTAGAAATCCTAAATTCAAATATTTATACTTGTTCTGTGACACCCAAATTGTAGTAGAAACGTACATTTTATCTCCCTAAGGCATTAAATGAATGATAAGATACTCATCTCTGTTTTCCCCTGCAAGGAATAGGACAAGATACATATCAATTTCAAAAACATAGATTTTGATTATAGCAGGTGGATAGTGAATTTCCTGATGAGATAACATAGAGTTAGGTGGTTGTTAGGGATGTAAAAGTGAGCATCGTTTTATGCATCCTTATATTAGTTTTGTTAATAAATATGAAACTTGAATTTCTTTTATTTGAAGTGGCAAATTTCACCAACATTTTAATACAAAGTGATAGTGTCAACTAACTATGACTTGAAGATTCCTCACCTGACAAATTGCCTCTTTTGCTAATTGTTATCATCCTCCTGATAAACTAAATCTATGCATACATAGGAGAAATATCATTAAAATAATTTACTCTTGGATCTTTCCTGATCCAGAGAATATTTTTAAAAATTTCTTATGTACCACCCAATGCAAAAAACAAAGTTAAGTTAGTTTTAAAGAGCCTAAAGACATCACATATCTTTAACATACACATGTGCATAAATCATGCCTTTAAGTATAGACACATAAATGTAATTATAGTCAAGATTAAAATAAGAGGATGGGTGTTTGAGAAGTAGTATAAGATTAAATTGGATACTAAATTTTTACAAAAACTTTCAGAGTTCAAGCACACATGCTGGCTTAGGTGTAGTCATATGTGAAAATGATTCTCCCAAACAGTTGCATTTGGTTTATGTGTTTAGAGATTCCCCTTCCTTGTCTAGGCACTGACATCACCAGCCATGTTCACTCTTATGCTTCTCCCCAGTGTTTCACGTTGACGAATTAGAAGGAAACATATACTATATTTCCCATTCAATAGTCATCTGGAGTGACATGAAGTATGTTGGAGGGACCAGAACGCCTAGATTGGAGACATATTTCCCAGGAAGTGGGAGGGAATCCGTGGACAACTTACCATATTCTCACAGTAGACAGAAGTAAGACTCTCTTGACCCCTTGCTTCTTCTAGCTGGAAGGAGGAAGAGGGAGAAGGAGGAGAAGAAGAAAGAGAAGTGTCAAAGAGCCCCCCCCCGCCCCATCCCCTTCTGCCTTCAGCAGACCCAAGGAGAGGGAAGGAGTAATTGTGCATTTTAGAAAAATGTGGAGTTTGGTTATTACTCTGCCTGAATACAACAGTTACTGAAATGGATCATTTGCATCCATTGGAGCCATTAATGTGACAGGAGGCTTTTATAAAGCAGATAATGGCTGGAAAAGTGATGGGCTCTGCTTGAGGATTCATCCAGAAAAGGAGAAAATTAAACCTCACTGAAAGGGTGTGTACGAACAGCGGAAGAAAAGTAAATAAATTTCATGATGGCATCTGAGAGTCAGACTTGTGTGGTGTTCCAGGTGGAAACTATGGCTGGCAGCAGCCTCAGACATGGCTGCAGTGAGGAAGAAGGGAAGTTCGTTTTTACCCGAGTTTATACAATTCTCTGCATGTGGAGCAAACTAGTAGTTACGAAAACAATTCCAAGCATTGGTTTTATTTATTTATTTTCCCCCAAACATTGGTTTTCAATGCGGATAAACAATTTACTGTTGTACATAGGAGATGCTAATGTGGTCCTTTTATTCGTCCAGATCTTTAGTGAGGTAAATTGTAAGATTGGTACATTTTTGAAATCTGTGTTTCAGCTAATATTTACAATGCATTTTAAAATGCAACATTTCGTCCCTAAGATGTTTATATTTGTGGAATATAGGGGATTTGGGGGTAATTTCTATTAAAATTTTATTATATTCATCTATAATTTATAGGGCTGTTATGAAGCTCAAATAAGATAATAATGTACAGTACAAGCCCTTGACAACTTAAAAAATGTTGGATATTATAAATACTATTATTACATTAGTACTAACAATTACTTTACATTTATGACACAAAATACTTTAATTTTATGCCTTTTTAGCATTAAGAATATTAAGACATAAAGTTATAAAAGCATCAATTTATTAGACTGTATTATTCTGTTTGAATTTTAAAAGCCATTTGGTAATGGCTTTTATATTTGAATAAGTATAGAAATCGAAATCTAACCATAACACAAAAGGTTACTAGTTTTACCACACTGCTTGACATCTTTTATTTAAATATTTCACAATTTAAAATGGTCTATTGAAAAAGTGGTAATACATGTTTCAGTATATGATAAAATAATGGCACACAGAGAAAGATACAGAAGGTACATTATATGAATAATGGTTAAAAAAGTCAGTCTTTATGATTATCGCTTCCCTTTCCCACAGTCAGTTTTGTATGATAGAAACATGGCTTATAAATAACTTAATTTATACAATAGAATCATTCTTAACCTACCATTCTGTGATTGGCCCTTCATTTTATGTTTACTGGTCACTTATTGCAATCAGCTTTTTGTGCCTTTTCATGTCAATTTACCATATTTTTCTTAATCCCTTGCATAATACTCCATTGTACAGCTTTATAGTAGTTTACTAGATCTGTCTCCTACTTCTTGATATTAACATTGTCAGTTGAATTTTCAAACATTTTTATCTTTGAGAAAGCTGTTGGGTATTTCCTTATAGTGGGCTTGTGGATGTGTTGATTTGCAATATGAATTTTTGTATCTATACTTCTAAATTGCTTTCCAAAAATAGACATTTCCATCTATAAAAATGACAATACCTATTCTGTCATAGCTTCACTAACATAAGATCTTATAAAATATTTTGTCTGGTATCATTTTGGCAGTTTGGAAATGGGGCATTGTTGCTGTTTGATAGAATATATTTTTTTGCGTGTGTATGTGTGTGAATGATCCGACCGTTTCTAAATTTATTCCCATCTTGTTTTCATTTTTTGTGAAATTGTTATTCATATAATCTCCATTTTCTTTAAATGAGATTTAAGAAATATTATTGGTTAGTAAGAGTAGTTTAATAATAGATTAGTCCTATGACTCTAGCTCTCCTTTTGTATAGGCAAGAGTTGTTAACATTGCAAAACTATACATAATTTTCTACATTAGAATAATTTTTTACTGAAATATGCTCATATTCAAAATATCTCCTTACATGAAATGACCATAAAAAATAAGAAATAAACATGTGAATTCAGGAGAACAGAGAGAATGGTACTAGGTAATTAAAACAGAATGCTAAAAAATAAAATGACAGAGAGGCACTTGGGTGGCTCAGTCAGTTAAGCGTCCGACTTCAGCTTAGGTCATGATCTTGTGGTTTGTGAGTTTGAGCACCATGTTGCGCTCTCTGCTGACGGCTCAGAGCCTAGAGCCTGCTTCGGATTCTGTGTCTCCCTCTCTTTCTCTGCCCCTTCCCCACTCACACTTGTGCGCGTGCTCTCTCTCTCTCTCTCAAAAATAAACATTGAAAGAAGTTAAAAAAAATAAAATGACAGATCAAGAGATTAGGATACAAAGCCCAGGAGTAGCCTATGTTTATCATAACATTGGATAAGTGTGTCATTTGGAGTCAATAGGGATATTATGGGCTGTTTTTATTTTATTTTATTTTATTTTATTTTATTTTATTTTATTTTGTTTTGCTTTGTTTTGCTTCATTTCATTTCATTTCATTTTACTTTATTTTATATTTTATTACATCTAAACTAGTTAACATATAGTGTAGTCATTTCAGAAGTAGAATTTAGTGATTCATCATTTACATACAACACCCAATGCTCATCCCAAGTGCCCTCTGTAGTGCCCATCATTCATTTAGACCATTCCCTACACAACACCCCTCCAGTAACCCTCTGTTCTCTGTATTTAAGAGTTGCTTTTGATTTGCTTCCCTCTCTGTTTTTGTCTTATTTTCCTTCCCTTCCCCTATGTTCATCTGTTGTGTTTCTTAGATTCCACGTATGAGTAAAATCATATGACATTTATCTTTCTCTGACTGGCTTAATTCACTTAGCAAATACACTCTAGTTCCATCCACATTGTTGCAAATGGCAAGATTTCATTCTTTATGATTGCTGAGTAATATTCCATTGTACATATATACCACATCTTTATCTTCATCAGTCGTTGGACATTTGGGCTCTTTCCATAATTTGGCTATTGTTGATAGCACCATTATAAACATTGGGGTGCATGTGGTCCTTTGAATCAGAATTTTTGTATCCTTTGCATAAATACCTAGTAGTGTAATTGCTGGATCATAGCATAGCTCTATTTTTAATTTTTTGAAGAACGTCCATACTGTTCTCCAGAGTGACTGCACCATTTTGCATTCCCACCAGCAGTGAAAAAGTTCCCCTTTTCCCGCATCCTCGCCAACATCTGTTGTTTCCTGAGTTGTTAATTTTAGCCATTCTGACAGGTGTAAAGTGACATCTCATTGAGGTTTTGGTTTGTATTTCCCTGATGATGAATGATGTTGAGCATCTTTTAATGTGTCTGTTAGCCATCTGGATGTCTTCCTTAGAAAAGTGTCTGTTTATGTCTTTGGCCCATTTCTTTACTGGATTATGTGTTTTTTGGGTATTGAGTTTCATAAGTTTGTTTTATAGATTTTGGATACTAACCCTTTATCTGCTATGTCATTTGCAAATATCTTCTCCAATTTATGGACAATTAAATAACAGATTAAAAGCTATAACCCAAATATGTTGTTACTTGCATCAGAATTAACTCTGTATCAATTTACATGTATAAGTAAACAATAGAAAGGCTAGAAGAAAACATAATTTAGTTTCCCATTTTTTGAGTGCTGGTTATCATTTTAAAGATACTATAAAACAAAAAATTCCTACAGAAAGAATATATGACAATAAAATAGACATGCCATTACCGAAACACATCAGAAAATGAGAGACAACAAACTCCAAAAACATTTGCAACACATAAACAATATTTAAAGAACATATAGAAATGAATTTGCTAAAATAGCAAATGGAGTCATCATTTTAATAAAATCATTTTTATTTTTTTGAACATTGCATTTTGATTAGTCTGGGAAAAAAAACCACGTTCTGTAAGCAGATCGTCACCAGAAAATAGAGAACACTGCATTTTATGTAATTTACCTTTTGGAAACTGGCCTGAAGGGTTCTGTGAGCATGAGCTGTAGAGAAACAGCCCTTTCTGCATCATCTCCTGGAGTTTCTGCCTAAACTCCAAGCAGATGAAGGAGGTTCTTCTCTCTGACCTTTTCAATGGCTTACCATCAACCAGCCCCATGTCCCATGTCAGAAGAGGAGCTATACAGCTAAAATGGCAGGCCACTGGGGCAGGCTACAATCTTGCAATGAAAAAGGACAATGGGGCTCCACTGATAAACAGAGATGTGTCTGTGAGAGAATGCTTTATGAAAAAACAATGCAGGCAGGCACACCAGCTGTACATGAGAGGGAACTTGGAAGCATGGAAGGAGGTGAACAACCAGCAGTCTTTTCCTTCTGGAGATTGGTGGTGGTGGTGGTGTGGCTATAATTACTGAAACTTTTTCAAAGTTTTTGCTCTAAATTCTGCATCTATTTGAAATGTACATTTGAAGTGTTTGTAACTTCTGATTTTTTTTTCTAAGATATTTGTAATATGGGTTTCTTTGAACTAGGCTTCTCCTTTAGTGTGGGTTTCCTTGGAAGTAAATTTAGTTTCCCATCATTAATCAGCAAATGAGTTGTTTTTTTCCTATAGCTTCCTTGATTAAATGCAAGGACATTGGAATGATGAGTATCCCAGGAGAGAGGAGGAGTGGGAGAGAAGGAAGGAGGGAGAGAAAAAGTGAGGAAGGAAGGAGAAAACACAAAATAGTAGAATATGAAGTTGCTTGCTTTAAGAAATTCAAATCCAAGCCTACAAAAGGAGAAATGTCTGCTGTTTTCTCCCACTTTGTGGTCACGGAAGAGCTGAGTCGGCTCTCATCTAACTGGCAGGAGGAGACCTAAGCTCAGAAGAAACTCATGTGAAGAGGGTTAGTTTGTTGGTCCACAGGGGAAAGTTAGCAGCCAGGGAATGCGCTGAGAGGGTCCAGACTCTGGGGTGCTTCACTCAACCTTATGCAAGTTGTGAAAGTTCTGCATGGTCCTTTCTATGGCTTCATCCATGGTGACCAGTGGCTGGTGGTCCATGACCTTTTTGGCTCTCACAGCTGTAATAGTGGAACGTACTGGCCAATGCGACTGGCATTGGTATGAAAGTGGGCTGGAGCTGGATGACAGGACTGATCGCCATTACCAGGAGGGAAAGCAGGGGGGCCAGGTAGCAGGCCACCCAGTAGGGGATGTGGTACTTGGGGGCCTTATAGTTGAGGCCTGTCAGGATGTGGGACAGGAATGTCCAGAAAGGGGTGACTTCATGGTTGATGATGTGAAGTGCCTTCTCACTCAGCCACATCTCAGGAGAGGTACTCTGCAGCCAAGATATGTCTGTGCACCGGGTTCTCCACAAAAGTGAGGTCCACCAAGTTCTCTCCATTTCCAATCACAAACTTCACCTTGCCTTTCCCAGCCATCTTGATGAGGATGGGGACCAACTGGGGGTCTCTTGGGCTGAAAATGCCATGACAGCAGGTGGCCATGGCTAAGAAATGCCTCTCAGGATTGTTGATGCCCAGGACTGCTCTCTCCTGTAAGATTTGGTCTTTGTGTAGTGGTCTGCGGGTTCCATGGGACAAGGGAGATCTTCAGTTCCATTTTTGATGTTGACACCCTCAAAGATGACACTGGTACTTCTGGTTAAAATGAGTTTTGAACCCCAGCCTCTGTGCAAGTTTCAATAGCATTCTTCGTGCCAACGCAATTCACTCTATAAAAGAGTTTTTGTTGTTACTGGTTGGTGGGGGTGACACACAGTGGACAACTGTCCTATACCTTTAAGAGTTGGGTACAGATCCTATTAGCTACAGGGGTCGCCCAGAAAGAACTGCACCCAGGGATTGTGAAACCCTTGCTGCATATCAAATACATTGATAGAGTAGCTGGCTAGAAACTGCTCCACCGCGTGCTCCCCCAGGAATCCAGAGCCTCCTATCACTGTGCACTTACTGGCCCTTCAAATAATGGTTATTCACTTCCCAGTCTCCCACCCATGGGAGCTCCTCTGGCCAGCCTCAGAGTGCTTTCAGCTTGCACCCAAAGACCTCCAGCTGCCAGTGCCACCCTTTACCCTGATGCAGTCATTTTGATGTCAAGGACCTTATTTTTCCATAAACAATTAACTTGTTAATTACTTCTATTTTTCCAGAATAGAAATGTCTTTATTAGCTTGTTCTTCTGACATTGAACCTAATGCACCTTCATTGTAAGCTATTAAATAAAATTTTTAAATAAAAATTTTAATGAAGAAGATTATAATTACCCACAATCCAAGAGTAATCGTTTTCAATATATTTGCAGAATGTCTTTCTAGTTTCTGTTGTTTTTCTCTTTCTCCCCTTCTTTTCCTGCCCCATCCCTTTCTCTTTCCCTCCTCTTCAGCTTCTAAAACAAAAATAACCTTCATAGGTTGCATTTTTTAGGACTTTCATTTTTCACTTACTATAGTTTGTATACATCCAAAAGCCAACTACATAATCATTTTTAATTTCCACAGAGTATTTTTTTATTGTATGTATCTAGACTATGTATCTAAATCCTGTTGATGACCATTTAAGCTAATGTTATTTTTCACTACTCTAAACAACTCAGGTGTACAAATCCTTGCACCCTTTCCTTATAATATGTCTGATTATTTAGGTTAAATTTTCAGAAGTGACATTTATAGGTCAAAGTATCCACACATTAAGTACCATGATGCCTATTGTTAAACTGTCCTCCAAAATGTTGCACCTGGCATTGGGGTGCTATCATTTTTACTATCATTTTTATTATGTCTTTTTGTTTTTTATTATCAATTTTTTATTTGCCAATCTTATTTTCAGAAAAAAAACTAATTTAATTTGCACTTATTGAATGGCTAGTGAAGTTGTATATTACTCATATTTTAATGACTATTTTTTAAAATGATCTCATAATTATGTCCTACACATTCTCATTATCTATTTTCTCCCTTTTTTATCTCTCTCTTTTTAATTTTATATTTCTCTATTTGACTTAAAAGATTTATTACAATAATCTTTTGTCCTATGCACACAATAATTTTCTCTATTTGAAGTCTACCTTTCAATTGCTTATTTTATTATATACCCTAAAATATTTCTCTTAATGATATCTGTATTGGTTTCATGTTTTAGAAAATTCACCCTTCACCATGATTTAAAAAATAGTAACCTAAAACATTCTTCTAGAGCCCTGAAAAACCATAATACATGTAGTTTAAGCCAGATGCCTGGACAGAATTCCCTCTCTTGGGAGCACTTGTCTTTACTAGTATCTTTTTCCTTCCCAAATGTAATTTACCTTTTCTTCTTTAAATGGAACAAGTAGATCATATAACAAATATGATGGCAAAATAATTAGTAAATTTCAAATGCATTTAGAAATATTGAGTAAGATATAGGGAGGCATTAGTTTTATAGCTTTCTTCCTTCTACCCTTCCTTCCTTCCTTCCTTCCTTCCTTCCTTCCTTCCTTCCTGTATGTTTATTGAGTGCCAATTTAATGCTATAGGCCCAATTCAAGATTTCAGAGTTATAACAAGGACAGGTAAATTGAATAAAAGACTATACTAGATTTTTTCAAAGACAGCCTAAGAGAATTATGGAAAGCTCACAAAAAGAAAGACGTATGTAGTATGAACACAGTTCCGGGCTATGAGTCAAATGTGCTCAATGGTGACATTTTTGTTTTTCAATAGAAATGCTCCCATTCAATTTGATGAGAGAAAACATAATATTTCTTAGTGAATTCATATAAACTTAATCAATTTGAGATTTAAAAAAAATGAATTTAGGTTCTTCCTCAATTTTGCATTTTTGGGGGAGACATTTTTCCTGGATGTACCAAAAATATCATCATATCTGAAGGAGTGGGAGGCACCCAGTCACTGCTATTGACATCTTTCCCATTAGCTTGTGCTGAGAGACCTCTCATCTGATTCATTCTCCATGGCCACCAACGCATGTCTTTGTAACCACTGCAAATCTTTTCAGCCAACCAGCTTCGGGTGTTGCACCTGGACACTCCCAGCCAAGGAACATAGAAGGGTCTGAGGGATTGCGTGCTCCTTATGTCCTATCAGAGCATGTGAGGACTCTCCTGACATTGCCTCAGATTGCTTCCTGACATGCAAGAAACATGTGTCCTCCTGAAGCATCAGTGAGATCAATCTACCCCTCATGTGTGCATACATGGTGAACTTAACGATAGGTAGGGCAAGATTCAGTGCTCCTTCAATGACTCACTCTCTGACTCTTCTGACTTCTTCCCAACTTGCAGTTTCAAGTGTCTGGAGATATCACTTACTGATCAATTATCTATTCACTCTATGCCTATATTGATAGCAACAACTTGGCTTTTGATGCTGTAAAGATCTAGCTTCTTGTGACTTAAAAAGCTAAAGAATCTGCCAAAAGTTTGATTTTTAAACTTTTTATACCAAAGCTAAACATTCATTCTTTCTATCTTCATTTCTGCAGTTATGATGGTTACCTAAAAGAGACCAGCCTGCCCAAGCCTGATCTTTTTCTGGTTCTTTTTATTCTGTTTCACTCTTTTTCTCTGTTTACTCTCTCTTTACTTCACACGCACACACACACACACACACACACACACACACATTATAAATGGACAAACTAAATCATATGTAATATCCTCCCTCAAAGATCTTAGGCTTGACAACAGGAAGAGCTTAGGTAACACTTAAGTGTTGTGTAAAATCTTTCACTATAAAGAGATACCAAGAGTAAAGAATTTATAAAATTTAATACGCTTTATACTCATTTTCAAGATTAACATATCTTGGGGAGATATTTACAGCGAATTCCTTATACGTTTTGCTTGTTATTTATACTCACAGTTATTTATACTCACAAAATTTTAATTCTGTAAAACATGCCTTGTAGATTTTGCTTCATTAGTTATTAAGTGGGAAATAAAGGTCAACCAAAGAATGAAACATAGTGTTCCAGCCTCTAGACATGAAAAAATGGGAAGGAAGGACTAAAATCTTTTTAGGAAGGGCGTTTTCTTTATCTTTTTATATTTTTCCTATTCTCTTTCATCATCCTGCTTTCACATCTCCTGCAATTAAGCATCAGCAAATTAAATATACTCAACCAGTTTGCAGTTCTGCCCTTTGAAGATGCTCTTAGTAAGATTTTTTTCTGTGTATACAAATGTACTAAAATTAATAAATGCAGAATATATAAAAAAGCATATGATGAATTGTTGTCAACTTGTACAGTTTATATAGAAATGTACCTTTCTTTGTTGCATTTAATGATTGATTTTCTAGGTTAATGTAACTGTAGGTGATAAAATGCCAGAGAGATTAGTATTGGATCACATTTGAGATTTTTTTTTGGTATTTACCCACAAAATATTTATTGAGCACCCACTATGTGCCAGGTACAGCTATAAGTGCTTGGGATATTTCAATGAACAAAAGGCACACACATTTCTACAAATCCTGGTCTTCCTCAAGCTTACATTCTAAGGGAGACAGACAATCAGTATCAACAACCAGTCAATTCTATGTAATTGGAGGGGATAAGTCCTATCAAAAGAGCACAACAGGGTAAAGGGGGACAGAAGTTCAGAAGTGGAAAGAAGGTTGAAATTTAATATGAATATGCAAAACATTTGCAATTATATATACAGCATATGTAATTGCATACATAGTATATGCAATTGTACACACACACACACGCACACACACACACACACACACATATATATATATATATATATATATATATATATATATATACATGAAACAAACAAATGTTTTTGCCATCTTTGCTTAGGAAGGATCACATTTGAGTTTAAATGTTAGAATTAGATTTAAGTCCACCACCTCCTGTTACTGCTTTATCCCAAATCCAGTTGTGTTGTTCCAACCCTAAATTCTCCATTTGATCCAATATCCTACAGTGCTCACACTAAATATTTTAATATCAGTGCTTCCTTAAAAGTCTTGGACAATCAGTAAGAATCTCATTGTAGGAGAAACACGCAGGAGGTTAAGCCTTGGGTTCCTCCTTCCTGTAATTTATGGTAGTGTAATCGTGGTGAAGTAATCAGCTTGCTGCAATTTGTTATTTCAAAGCTATTAATGTTACCCACACCTATAATGAAAAAGTCAAGAATTTTTATTTGAAGTATACTTAAGTGTCTTGGAAAGAATAATTGATTAGTATGTTCATCCCAAATAGAATATCTACAACTTTTTAAAATATTCTCTTTTTAAATCATTGAAATGTTGCTAAGAAAACATAGGAACAGCTATTGAGTACAGTATTAAATTTAGAGCAAGTTCATACAAAAGTGGTGATTTAGACATGACTTTTGGCATAATTATCACTGAAAAATTCTATAAAGCAAATAGTACAGAATAACTTTAAATATATAAGTCCTGAAAATGCAATTACCCCCCGAAAAAGGTGCAAATTAGAACTTCTGTGTATGTTACTCTTTCTTTTGGGATATGGTAGTGATTCTACAATCCTATGTGACATGGCTTCTTACTTGCCTATTTGGTTTTATCTTAGCACTCTATTTTTTATTCCTTTAACTCTAGAAATTTAGAGGCAAAGCCTTATAATATATTTACAGTATATGCATGCAAAAATGCTTTTCAAAGAGTATGCTTTTCAGATTTTTAATGGAAAAGAAGCTGCAGGTAACTTATTAATTTATTCATCAAGTATTCATTTTACATGTTTATTGAGCTCCTAACTTGTTCTATGGGTTCTGGGTAAGGTGATAGGGTGTCATTTTGACATAGGTAGAACATCTTAGTATTGGAGTAATAAGTGAAGAATTACTAGGTAAAGTGAAAGTTAACTTTTGTTGTGTTCCCAGCTTTTTAAAAAACTTCCCTGCCTTTATTTGGAGATATGGAAAGAGAGAGAACATTTTAGCAGAGCTGTAAAGATCAATATTATTTTATTTTTGAAAATAGTGAACCCTGTCTCAATGGAACCTGTATGTTTTATCTTGAAATCTCTTATTGCCACTTCCATACATTCCAGAGAGTTGTTCAGACTGACAGCTGGGGTATCTGGGAAAATGCCTAACTTACACATATCATCTCCCCAATCAATTCTGCGAAACTCTGTTCTTTATACATTTGCCTATTGTAGGCGCATGTTTTAAATTAAAAGTAAAAGTAATGATATTTTCACCAGAAAGATGTACATAAGTGGCAGCAAAAAATCTAAATAAATGGCGTGAGAAGACTTGCCAGGAGGAACTCCCTCAAAGAGGTGAATATTGAGTTTGTCATTAACAGAGAGAAGAAAAAAGATGCCGCAGAATTGCCTATGAACCAGCACAGCAATAACAATTTCTAGCTCCTTATGTGTGCTCATATGGATGTCACACCTACCTCTAGAAGAGCTACTATCCTGTTTTCATCACATTTATTTTAAATGCTTATGTTTCCCTCCTAGTCTACAGGAAAGAAGCCTACAGGGAAGGAAGCATGCTCTACTCATTTTCAAAAAATGAAGGCATAGATGAACAAATGATTGTATGTGTGTGATTAGTTTGCTAAAGAGAGAAGAAAAGCCGACCTTGACAACCATTTATAGTGATGGCCTCTTTGAAACAAAGCTGGCTTAGGTGGATGTGTCAGATTCATATCCTGGAAAGTCAACTGTGAGATGGAATTTGTTAAGAAGGGTGATTTTTAGGGGCAGCCCTTGGGATCCACAGTTGTGAAAGAAAGGCACTCAGGCAGGAGCGGGAAGAAGGAGATGTTGAGAATGCAATTCCAATCATAGCCTCTGCCAAACCCATGGAGAGAGCTCTGGAGCTAGAATGACCTTTCAGCTTTATAGGCCAACTTGATCCGGACTCTGTATGCCTTCGTTGATGAGCCATTGGGTGTTGGCAAGCCTGGGAAGGGGGCATAACATCTGCAGTGACTCTGTGCAATAAGGCAATCTCTGATGTTCCTGGAAGTTGAGAGCTGTCTACTGTCAGCACTCTGTAACTGGGGCAACTTCAATGATGTACTCCTTCATCGGTAGGGATCTGGGTGGTGTATTACAGTGTTGATTGCAGTGGGGTGAAACTAGACTATAACGACTATGGCAAGTCAGAAAGAAGGATTATCAATGGTGAACAGGTGTCTTTTTTTTTTTAAGGCATAATAGCACCATAAAGTTCATTCCATTACTAGTATGCTGGATGCATAGGACTGGGTGGAGAGATCAAAGCTGAGGGAGTTAGTTTAGAAAAGTGTTTGAGTGATTCTGTCATGAGGCAATGAGGGCTGAGGCCCTGGTAAAGCTAAAAACCATGGAGATAACCTGAATTGAAACTGGTGCCTGAATGAATTGAGGGGTTGGAGAGGTCCGCCCCAGAAACTTTTGAGCTTCTATGTTTCAGACACTCTGTGTATATTTTGCACTTAATATGAGGTACACATTATTATAATGTTATTATATAGCACAACAAATAGATACTTTGAGAGTTTAGATGCATTGTCTGAGTCTTCCCGGACTGGGAGGAAGACTAGATTTGTCTGACGGTAGAGACTGTACATTTTTACACCTAATCACTGATAGGATAGAGCATACATTTCATCTTTGAAGTGCAGGTTGGCTAGAGGATGTGGAAATATGATGATAAAAGAAAATGACACGTGAAATCAAGCCCCGTGTCGAGCTCTGCAATGAGCGTGGAACTTGCATAAGATTCTCTATCTCCCTCTCTCTCTGCCCCTCCCTGATTTGTGCACACACACACTCTCTCAAAATAAATAAAAAACATTTAAAAAAAGAAAATGAAAGGCAAATATTTTAATTTGCATTAGTGAGGAATGAGGATTTCTAAAAAGATACAAAAGTTTATCAGGTAAGAGAATAAGAATAACACTCTCATTATGCACTGGAACTATGCTTTAAAGAAAATATACTTAAGTCTTTATGAAAACTCTGTGGGACAGATATTATTATAATCTTCATTCTACACATAAGGAAACTGGCTCTTGGGAAAATCAAATAAACTGCTTGACCTCAAGCAGTTAGTTAATGGTGGAATTGGATGTTTTTACATCAAGATTGCCTGACTTTAAAGCCACCAAACATCATATTAAAATTTGCCTCCTTATCAACAGGGCATATTTTTCTGTTAAGTCATTTAAACAATTGCTAATCTACATCCTCCCCTTTTGAATATTCACCAGTAACGTTGCTAATCTTGCTTTTTAAAAATTTGTGTCTGGCTAATTATTTTATGAAATGGGCACCTTTAAAGTCCCACCAAATCTTCATATAGGATATAAATGTATGTGTAAGTTGCTTATATTCAGTCAGATTGAGACGTGCTGTGTTAGCTGTCTAGGGCAGCCATGACAGAGTACCTACCACGGACTGGGTGGCTCAAAACAATAGAAATTTATTTTCTACCAGTTCTAGGAGCTGGAAGTCTCAAGTCAAGATGTTGGTAGAACGATGCTGGCTCTGAAATATATAGAGGAATCATCCCTTGCCTCTTTCTAGCTTCTGGTGGTTTGCTGGCAATCCTGGACGTTTCTTGGCTTATCCATGTGTCACTCCAGTCCTCTGTTTCACATGGTCTTCTCTCTGTGTCTCCATCTTCAAGGGGCCATCTTATATGTACAACAGTGATGTTATACTGAAGGCCCACTCTACTCCAGCATGACTTCATCTTAATTAGTTACATCTGCAATAACTTTCTTTTTCTTTCTTTCTTTCTTTCTTTCTTTCTTTCTTTCTTTCTTTCTTTCTTCCTTTTGAGAGACAGAGAGAGAGAATGTGTGTACACAAGCAAGGGACGGGCAGAGAGAGAGAATCCAAAGCAGGCTTCAGGCTTTGAGCTGTCAGCACAGAGCCTGATGTGGGGCTTGAACTCACAAGCTGTGAAATCATGAGCTGAGTCAAAGTCAGATGATCAACCAACTGAGCCACCCAGGTGCCCCCCCTCCGCCCCATAAATTTACATTCTTAGGTACTGGGGAATATGAGTTTAATATATCCTTTTGGGGAACACACAGTTCAGCTTATAATACTTGCATACACAAAAGCAACCTGTGTGATCAAAATAATTTTGTTTTGTACCATGTTTGTAAAAAAAATAGATGAAGCTTTGCTAGGCATATTCCATTATAGCATTCTTTAACTATTTAATCTATCTGTACAAATTAGAATCGGATAGATATCAAATTATTCCTAATGGACCAGAATCTAACACTTTATCTCTTCTTGTATGGAATTCCAACTGATATTATTGAGTGTGCTCTTGTGGGGAGCAAACAACTTTACTGATATTACTTATGATTTTGTTATTCCCTGTGGGTTGCATTTTCTTTTTGCTCATTTAGATAAGTTCCCCTGGAACACAGAGTTGAAACTTGTAGGGTAGGCTTGGGGAATTTGTTCTTCCTAAAGTGCTTTATTCTAATTATATTTTTTATTACTCATATTGTAAATGAGACAGGCTGAAGAGGCATTGCCATACTAATTTTTTTTCAGCTTTTGTCATTTGAATTACTCTCCTTCCATATGCATCTAATTATAAGGGTTTCTTAGATGTAGATATCAAAGAATTTTAATATTTAATTTGCCCCTAGGAATATGATGAGCAAGGTCTTATGTTTATTAAATTGATCTTAGGGCAGGCAGCCCTAAAGTCAGATGCTATGATGCATGATTTGTATTTAGATATCATTAAACCCATGTATAAATTATGTGATTATTTCATACGTCTGTAACATGGAAATTAGACCTCTTACTTGTCAAACGTAATTATCTATTTCTGGGTTTCAGCCTTATTTACCTTTCTGCACATCTTACAACTTCTTCTCTCAAACTCTTTTATTTCTGGTGCCCACCATATACTCACTTGTACTTTATACACTTTAGCATCCTCTTCTGCCTTGTCATCTACTGTCTACCCCAATGAATTTGTATTTATTATAACATACAATCTTTTTATCCTAATGATTTTGTATGTACTGCAAAATTGTTGCATATCCATATACCAGTGTTGCCCAAATCTACTTCTCTAGCTTTGATATCACCAAGTCTTTGACCTCAGTTGCCTCCTGGATATACCCTGGATGTTTATATGTATTTTTGAGTATAAAATGCATCATATTCATTATCTTTTCTACAAAACTACTTTAGTAGTAAAGTAGATATCATTTCTTCCTCAGTTGACATTGTTTCCATGTAATTTTGCAAATCCTCCCCCAAAACACAGAGTATATTTGTCCCCTTGGATTCTGGGCTAGCTAATAAAGTAACTTGGTGTGGCCAATGGGAGGCTAAAAGCTAGAGCTTTTTCAGCATGTAGGGACTGAAATGTGCTTGAACATATGCTTTGGCACTTTTATTATTTCCGTGAGAATACCATGCCCTGGCTAGCTTGCTGGTCCAACGAGGTTGTGAGAATCATGTAGAAAAGCCACTCCAGGGACCTATGTTTGAAGTAGCACTACCCAAACTCAGTAGTTCCACTGACGTGTGAGTGAATTCAACTGGCAAAGGTAGAGGGAACCTGGTAAGATGTGTGAGAAGTAAATTATTGTTTTGGTATCTCGCTGATTTTTGTGGTTGTTATAAAGCAAAAGTCATCTGATGCAAAAAGTGGTACTTGAAGTGGAATGCTGATAAAAAAAAACTAAAATATGGGGCACTGATTTTAAGCCTGATGGCAAGAGAAAGAAGCTGATATAGGAGGCTTAGAAAATGGTAGCCCATATGATGCTGTCATGAAATGTTTGTAAAAAGTGCTCTTTTTGATTCTTGGGAAGACTGATATCACATGTAATAATTTGTAGATTTGGATAAGATGGACTCCAGGCAGAGTGCAGAATGAGAGATCTAACTTCATTTAGGTGGATGTAATCAGGTAATGAAAGTGAGACATGAGCTCAGTAAAGCACTATCCAGTTAGTAAACAGAATGAAGGGGCAATAGAGAGTTTCCACAAAGCACTGGTTTATAAAACTCTTTAAAATTCTTCAGGCTCTCTAACCCTGCAAACCAGTAAAATATTATCAAATTAAGATAGATGCAGTTTGGGGGCAAAGAAAAAATCAAGGGCCTTTAAGATGTAGCTTAGGGATGTAGACCCTAAGGAGTAGTCCTCCTGTGCTTTCCTAAACTATTTAAAAGATTTAGGGTGATACCTAGTATGTCTTGCAGAGAATAAAAGGGCCTCTAGAAAGCATAGCCCCGCAGACTCCTAATGGGCCATACTACTCAAAGCACCCAAAGGTCTGTGGCCTTAGAAATACGGTTCATGGAAACAGAATACATGATAAAACCCACACATTTGTTCTTTTGTAAATGTAGTTGACTGGGATCAAGTAAATAAAACACCTGGATTTGGGGATGCTTGGCTAAAGTACCACTAGCCAGGGCTAACAAGGGCTGAAGCTGTTTAATATCTAAAATAACTTTTGGGTTCCCAATTTTGCAGGCAGAAATTAGTCAAAGGAAAGAGGGCACATCCTTTAACAACCTCTTTAGAACTGGAGAAAGATGATGACAAAAGACTAATCCCCTTAAGTGGCTGAGAACCACTCCCAGGAAGCAGAACTGGGACCTAATTAAAGAACATTTTTGACTTCCAGAGGACAGAGGCATGGAAACACTTGCATAGCAGGAATTCTGAGTTGCCAAGGAGTAGTGACTTCTGTGCACTTTTTTTTTTCTTCAAATGGGAGTGTGTTTTAGAGAGTTCTCTGGTTTCTATTCCCAAAACTATGTGATGTATGCATGAGGTCAAAAAATTTACTTGTATGTTTTCTTCTCTCTCTCTCTCTCTTTAAATTTATAGGTCTCTAAATCAAGAGAATACATGTTTAGACTTGATATACTTTACCAGATCCAAGAATTTAAGCCTGATATTATGATTCGTTAAGACTTTCAAGGATTTTTTGATAGAGTGGGGATGAGTTTTTGTTTTTGTTTTTGCTTTTGTTTTTGCATGTGGGATAAGTGTGTGTTATTATGGCTGAAAGGACATCTCTCAGGTATACTTTGAGGAAGAGGCAGAGAACATTTGTTAGGCATCTTCAAGTTCTGAAGGTAGCATATTGTGTACTTGAGAGTATTACTCTAACTTATTTACCCAGTGACACGGAAGGCTGAGAACTAGCTTCCAGTATGGCTCTGAGGCATATCCAAGTTGTGTTGCAAGGAGCTTTGTCTCTTGAGTCACAGATATAGGAAGCCTTTTTGTATGTGTGGTGGGAAAAGATGTCATGCAAGCTGTAATAGAAAAGTTATAACAAATACTTTTGTGTTTCTAGAGAAAGTCCCCATGCCATCTGTAGCACCACTCATAAAGCATAAGGCATTCTGTTGTTTTGTTAAGAACTAATATTGATGAACTGTGTAACCATGAGACACCAAGCATCTATGCCATCAGAGATAGCCATCATGGGTAAAATGAATCAAATCATAAATTTAGGTAGGCTCAGTAGCAATCCCCTGTTAGATAAAAGTGATATGTCTAGGATAAGCATGATCAATGTCAAAGGCACAAGAAGATGGGGTGCCTGGGTGGCTCAGCTTGTTGAGTGTCCAACTCTTGATTTCGGACCAGGTTCTGATCTCACAGTTCGTGAGTTCAAGCCCCACATCAGGGTCCGTGCTGACATTGCAGTGCCTGCTTGGGATTCTCTCTCTCAACCTCTCTCTCTGTCCCTCCTCCACTAGTCTGTGTGCATGCATGCTCTCTTTTTCACAAAATAAATAAATAAGCTTAAACAAAAAAAGGTACAAGAAGTTGCATTAGCAGATGGGCCAGGCCTTAACTATAGTCATCCACCACAGTTACATGCTGCTTATCTGCCTATCTTCATCTTACACCTATGCCAAAATGGAGTGAGTTCTCTTATAACAAGTTGACAGAAATGGGAAAAAAATCAAGGCTGGTTCATAGATATGTCAGTTTGGTGTGTTGGGGCTAACTGAAAATGGAATGCTGATGCACAATACTCATACTTAGAAGTGGCTCTGAACGATGATGCAGAAGGAGAATTTGTACAAAAGTTTCCACACTATGCATGTAGTCATCAACATGGTGGAGCAAGAGATGTGCCTAAAGCAAGAATGTAGACAGATTAGTCAGGGGACTGGAGGATAAAGTTTGGAAGATAAGGGTAAGGAGGGCTGTGAAGAGGTGTGAGGATGGACAGATAGGAGTGGGTACAAAGTGTGTAAGGTTTTTGTATCACTCATATAAATGAATGCCTTGTAGAATTGATCCACCTTTACCAATAGAAGAAGCACTAAATAACCAAATAGATAAAATTACACCGCACAGCATAGTTAGCTATTGGCAAACCATTGCTGGCAAATTAAACAAATGGATGCAGTAACCATGATGACAGGGACGAGGGCTATACATAAACCCAAAAGCCTGGATCACCTCATGAAGACTGCTACTCATCGCTGCTGACTATCCCAACTGCCAGCAACAGAGACCAGTGGTAAGCCCCTGATATGGCACCATCTTAAGAAGGCCAATTTGGTGGCAATATATTCTCTTGAACCCCTTCTACCCTGAAAGCAATTCCTCTTTAAAAAAAAAAAAAACACGTTTATTTATTTATTTTGAGACAAATAGAGCACCAGCAGGAGAGGGGCAGAGAGAGAGAGGGTGAGACAGAATCCCAAGCAGACCCCACACCCACAACGCAGAGCCCCACAGGGGGCTCCATCCCACAAACTGTGAGATCATGACCTGAGCCAAGACCAACAGCCGGATGCTTAAGTGACAGAGCCACCTAGGCACCCCTGAAATCAATTGCTCTTGATTGAGATTCACACATCGTCTTAGTCTGTTTGGGATGCTATAGTAAGACTGGGTAATTTTTAAACAATAGGACTTTATTTCTCACAGTTCTGGAAATTGGAAGTCCAAGATTGGGACGACAGTATGGTCAGGTACTGGTGACGGTCCTCTTCTGTGCTGTAGACTGTGACTTCTTGCTGTGTCCTCATATGGGAAAGGATTGAGCTAGGTCTCTGGGACCTCTTCTATAAGGTCACTAATTCCATTCATGATGGCTTTAAGGACCTAAGCACTTCTCAAAGGCCCCACCTCCTAATACCATCACGTTGATATTTCAACATATGAATTGGGGGGAACACGAACATTTATAAAACACATTCCAAGTGTGCATTTTCCTTTGCTTCCTGAACTTTGAGAACTTACAAAGACTTTCAGCCATTGACACTGAATGCTTCACAACATCATCTCAAACTAAGGCATCCACTTCTTAGCAAAGAGGCACAGCAATGGGCAGAAGAGCGTGGGTGGGTTCCACACTGGTCTATCACATACCACACTCTGAAGTTGCCAACCTGATAAAATAGTTGAATGGTCTTTTCAATATTCTGCTGATGTGCCAGTTTGAGACATTACCCTAAAAGAAAGGATATTGTCTTTCAGGATGAAGTATACACTCTAAATAAATAAGCAATGGTAAACTATTGAGTTCAGGAACCAAAGTGTGGAAAGTAGTTGAGCAGTAATTTTTAAAGAAAACCTACAAATAAGTAAGAAAACAGTAAAAAAAAAACAAAAAAAAAAACAAAAAAAAAAAACAAAAAAAAAACTCTGAAAAAGTATGCGTAGTTTTATTCCTAAGATTCAGTGAAGCAGTTTTATTTTCTAATACATGGTAGGCTGAACTGAATCTAAAATAGCTCCCAGTGATCTCTGTCTACTGGTATTTATGCCCTTGTTTAAGGTATAGGCTTAGTGACCTACTTTTTATGAATAGCACATGGCAAAAATTATAGGATGTTGGTTCCTAGATCAAATTAAAGAATATAGTGACTTCTGTCTTGTTACTTATTTTCCCTCTCCCCTTTGCTACATAGTAGTATGTTCTCCATGGCAGGGAAACAAGGATCTGAAGCCAAAAGCTTGTGAGGCACTGAATCTTATCAAAACCATTATTGTGAATTCACTCCAATTCAAGTCTTAAAACAAGACTATATCTTCACAGGATTAATTGCCATCTTAACAGTGTAGTGTCTTATTGTGGTTTTCATTTGCATTTCCCTGATAACTAATGATGTTGAACATCTTTTCGTATACCTGTTGGCCATTTGGATGCCATTTTTGGAGGAATGTCTGTTCAAGTCTTTTCCCCATTTTTAAGTTATTTTTTGTTTGTTTGTTGCTATTGAGTTGTAGGATTTCCTTATATATTTTGGATATTAATCTCTTATCAGGTACATGGCTTACAAATATTTTCTTCCATCCCATAGTTTGCCATTCATTTTGTTTATTGTTTTCTTTGCTGTGCAGAAACTTTTTTGTTTGATGTGTATTTTTGCTTTTATTGCCTGTGATTTATTTTGATGTCCTCCAATAACATCATTGCTAAGACTAATGTCAAGAAGCTTTTACTTTTTGTTTTCTTCCAAGAATTTTACAGCTTCAGGCCTTACATTTCAGTTCTTAGTCCATTTGAGTTTTAAAACAACTTTTTAATGTTTTATTTATTTTTGGGAGACAGACAGAGACAGAGCATGAGTGGGGGGGGGGGGTAGAAAGAGAGAGGGAGACACAGAATCTGAAGCAGTCTCCAGGCTCTGAGCTATCAGCATAGAACCCAATATGGAGCTTGAACCCACAAACTGTGAGATCATGACCTGAGCAAAAGTAGGATGCTTAACCAACTGAGCCACCCAGGCACTCCCAATTTGAGTAGATTTTTGTGCAATCTTGTGGTCCAATTTTGTTTATATATTTATTTTTGCATGTGGATATCCAGAGTTTTTTCTATCCCACTTATTGGAAACCGTCCTTTCCCAGTTGTGTATTCTTGGCTCTCTTGTCAAAGATCAACTTTTGTCAAAGAACAGCTGACCTTATATGGATAAGCTGATTCCTAGACTCTCTAACCTGTTCCATTGGGCTCTATGTGTATCTTTATGCCAGTGCCATACTGTTTTAATTACTATAGCCCTATAACTTTGAAATCAGGGAGTGTGCTGCCTCAAGCTTTTCTCAAGATTACTTTGGCTACACTGGGACTTTTATCATTCCATATGAATTCTGTTTTTTTTTTTCATTTATGTACAATATACCATTGGGGTTTTAATAGGGGTAGCATTGAATCTCTAGATCGCTTTAGGTGGTATGGACAGTAACAATATTAAATCTTCCAGTTCATAAACAGGGAATATCTTTCCATTCAGTGTGTTTCCTTTAATTTCTTTTATAAATATTTATAGTTTTTAGTTTAGAAATCTTTCACTTCTTTGGTTAAGTTTTTCCTAAGTATCACATTTTTTTTGATGCTATTGTAAATCAGTTGTATACTGTTTGTGGGAACATAAAATGCTGTGGCAGCCTTGGAAGGCAGTAGGGAGGATTCTTAAAAAATTAAAAATAGAACTACCATACGATCCAATAATCCCTCTTTTGAGTGTATATTCAAAAGAACTGAAATCAAATCTTAAAGAGACACCATGTCTCTTTTCCGTGTTCAGTGCAGTATTATTCACAATAGCCAATATATGGAAATGACTTGTATGTGTCAACCAATAAGTAAAGATAATATGGTATATACATACAATGAAATATCTTTCAGGCATAAAAAAGGAAGGAAATCCTGCCATTTTCAGCAACACGGGTAAAGCTGGAGGACATTACGGTAAGTGAAATAAGCCAGGTATAGAAGGACAAACACTGTATGATTCCACTTGTGTGAGGTATCTTAAATGGTCAAACTCATAGAGGCAGAGAACACAATAGTAACAGGGACTGAGATGAGGCGGATATGGACAGCTGTTTTTCAAAGGACATAGTTTCTGCTATACTAGATGACTAAGTTCCAGAATTCTACTATACAACACAGTACCTACAGTTCGCAATAGAGGTATTGTGAGCTTCAAAATGTGGTTAAGAGGGTAGATCACGTGTTAACTGTTCTTGCTACAAAAATAAAAACAGAAACAGGGACATGAGATAATTTTTGGAGGTGATGTGTATATTTACCTTAATTGCAATCATGGTATCACAGGTGTTTGCTTACATCTAAACTCATCAACCTGTACGCATTTAATATGTACAGTTGTGTGTAAATTGTGCCTCAATAAAACTACTAAAAATAATTTTAAAAGTAAGACTACAGTTTTGTCCAACACCTTCATTGCAGCCTTGTGAGAGGCCCAGAGCCAGAGGAACAAGACAAACTATGCCTAGATTCCTGATTCACAGAAATGGTGCAGTCAAAATGTTATGTTAAGCCACTAAGTGTTAGGTTAATTTAATGCAAAAACCTTAGGGGAGAAGCTTTATTTTTTCCCAGTGAGAATGATGTTAGCTATAGGTTTTTCATATAAAACTTTTTTATGTTGAGCTATGTTTCGTCTTAACCTACTTCGTTGAGTGTTTTTTATCATGAATGGATGTTGTACTTTGTCAAATGCTTTTTCTGCTTCTACTGAAATGATCATATGGATTTTATTCTTTCTCTTGTTGATGCGATGCATCACACTGATTGATTTGTGAATATTGAACTACACTGGCATCCTGGAAATAAATTCCTTTTGATCATGGTGAATTAATTTTTTAAATGTATTGTTGGATTCAGTTTGCTATTATTTTGTTGAGGATTTTTGCATCAATATTCATCAGAGATATTGGCTTGTATTACTCTCTTTTCTGCTATAATGTCTTTGTCCGGTTTTGGTATCAGAGTAATGCTGATCTCGTAGAATCAACTTGGAAGTTTTCCTTCCATTTTTGGAATAGTTTGAGAAAAATAGGTATTAACTCCTCTTTAAATGTTTGGTAGAAATCAGTAGGTTGTCTTAATGCTTTGTTGATTATGTCCTTTGCTGTGCAGTAGCTTTTTATTTTGATGTTGTCCCTACAATTTATTTTTGCTTTTGTTTCCCTGATCTCAGGAGACATGCTTAGAAGTATTTTGCTATGGCCAATGTCACAGAAACTACTGTCTGTGCTCTCTTCTAGGATTTATGGTTTCAGGTCTCATATTTAGGTCTTTAATCCATTTTGAGTTTATTTCTGTGTATGGTGATAGATAGTGGTCTCGTTTCATTCTTTTGCAGGTAGCTATCCAGTTTTCCCAACACCATTTGTTGAAGAGACTTTTTCCCATTGGATAGTCTTTCCTGTTTTGTCAAATATAAACATATTTGACCAACAAACATAAACATTTAATTGTGGGTTTATTTCTGAGCTCTCTATTCTGTTCTATTGATCGATGTGCTATTTTTGTGTCAGTACCATACTACAGCTTTATCGTACACCTCGAAATTTGGGATTGTGATACCTCTATGTTTGTTCTCCTTTTTCCTTTTAAATTTTTTTCATTTATTTTGAAAAAGAGAGAGGGAAAGAGAGAGAGAACAGGGTAGGGGCAGAGAGAGAGGGAGAGAGAGAATCCCAAACAGGCTTTGTGCTGTCAGTCCAGAGCCCAATATGGGCTCAGTCAAAATCAAGAGAAAGACGCTTAACCAGGTGAGCCACCCAGGCACCCCTTGTTCTTCTTTTTCAAGACTTTTGGGATCTTTTGTGCCTCCATACAAATTTTAGAATTATTTTTTCTAGCTCTGTGATAAATGATGTTTGTATTTTGATAGGGATTGCATTGGATAGTATGGACTTTTTAGCAATATTTTGTTTCCCAATCTATAAGCATGGAATATTTTTCCATTTGTTGGTGTTATCTTTAATTTCTTATATCAATGTTTTATAGTTTTCAGAGTGCAGGTTTTTCACCTCCTTGACTAAGTTTAGTCTTAGGTATTTTATTCTTTTTGGTGCAATTGTAAATTGAATTGCTTTCTTAATTTCTCTTTCTGCTTCTTCATTATTTGTGTATAGAAATGCAAGCGATTTCTTTACATTGATTTTATATCCTGCGACCTTACTGAATTCAATTAGTGGTTCCAGTAGTTTTTTGGTGATTCCTTAGGGTTTTTTTATACATGGTATTACATCATCTGCAAATAGTGAGTTTTACTTCTTCTTTACCAATTTGGAGGCCTTTTATTTCTGTTCATTGTCTGATTCCTGTGGCTAGGACTTCCAGTACTATGTTGAATAAAATGTCAGCTTGGTTCCCGACTGCGTCTCAGCCCTTCCTACCATTTTTGATGTGGCCTCTCTCTATGTAGCTGTGGAGAGTCTGTTCTGCCAGCCTTTGGGTCATTTTCTAAGTTATTTATGCTAATGTGGGTGTTATCTAGTTGTATCCATGGGAAAAGGTCAGTGTAGGGTCCTCCCTTACACTGCCACCTTTCCCAGAAGTCCTACATTTTCTTAATTCAGGATGTTTCTACCATTTTGAAAAATTTCTAATAATTCCATTCCATCTGCATCATCAGTAACTGTATAGTCAGTTACATTCATCACATTTTAACTATATTTCAACTCAGAAGTTAAAAGTTTAAAAGTTTAAAGTTTAAACTTTAAAGCTTAAAAGTTTAAAAGTTATTAAAGCAAACACGATCTAAACTTAGTTCTGCATACAGGCAAGACTGAGGTAAACAATAAATTGTTTTTCCTTAACTAGACATTCTCAACTAGTCATACTTGAGGATTTTATTTTTGAGTATTCAATCAGGTTTAATAGGACCAAAGTGATACACGTGCAGGAATGCTAAACACGAAGCAATGATCTAAATTTGAAGTATTTCTTTTCTGGTCTCTACATCTGAAATGAGAAATGTGCTCCTTCATTTCTCTTGTGTGCTGGGTGACAGATGGGAGAAGAGCTTCTTCTACGTCTCTCCTGCAGTCTCAATGCCCGAGGGTAGCGTTGCAGTCCCCAAATCTCTAGCTTCATAACTTTCAGATGTGCTATTTCTTTGAACACTTCAGAGACATGCAGTGAAGTAACTGAAAGGATGCTCAATTCCATATCTCAGTCTACAAGATGGCTTGGGATGTCCTGGCCTCACCTCTGAGGTAGGCAATGCCTCTTGAAAGGTGAACCTTTGTGCTACCTCTTAGTGACTTCCTTCCCTCTATAGCCCCATGAAAAATTTTCCCCTATGGATGTATTACTCCCTGCTTTCCAAATTGGTCATGGACACGAGTCATATTTATAAAATTCTGCTTCAACCTAAATGGAAATTTCTGGCATGTAATCAGGCAAATATTTCTGGCATGTAATAGCAAATATCAAAAACTGACCAGAGGAGAAACCTTGTAAGATGAGATACATATGAGGTTTATATGGGAGGACTATTTCTATGCTAATCAAGCTCAACAACTATTTGTTAAATGAATGATTTTTTTCCCTTTTCTTATTTCCTTTCTGAATCTTGGAAAGTTTAGCATGTACAATTTGTTATCCAAAACTTTGAATTTTTTACAGATATTAACTTGAAGGTTTTGAAATTGAGACCAGGTGGTTCAATCCAGGGCCTTACATTTGGAATATTGGATTCCCCTAGGGTAACAGTCTGTCAGGAAAACATTTATGCAACACAAAGATAAGTCCAGATTCTTGTGCCAAGACTTGAGGGGAATGAGGCTCTCTGCATGAACTAATATAAAGTTCTGACTGCGTTGATGAACAGAAAATGGTGAAATTGTAAATGCATAGCTATTATGGAGACGGAGACATTGCCTTTTAGAGATTTCTTCTGGTTTCATTCCACTCTGGGGATACAAGAGCAGGAATATTTTTCACCAGTTTAACATATCAGAGCAGTGTAGAAATACTGTTCTGGCAAGAAAGGTTTTCCTATCTGTGAAAGTTTCTAAGTTAACAAGATTTATTTATCCTTTAGTTCACCAGCATTATATTGAACAGAGTTTGTCTCCACTATCCGTTTCTGCACACGTGCTGTCAAACCTCTCCATATTTTTCATATTCCTGTTCATGTTTTGGGGACTTTTTTTTTTCTTCTCTAAAATCTCTGGATTTTTCACTCATATTGATTGCTTCTTTTTCCAAAAATTTTAAATTTATTTATTTATTTAAAAAAAATTTTTAATGTTTATTTATTTTTGAGACAGAGAGAGACAGAGCATGAATGGGGGAGGGTCAGAGAGAGAGGGAGACACACAATCTGAAACAGGCTCCAGGCTCTGAGCTGTCAGCACAGAGCCCGATGCGGGGCTCAAACTCACGGACCGTGAGATCATGACCTGAGCCGAAGTCGGATGCCCAACCGACTGAGCCACCCAGGCGCCCCTTAAGTTGACTTATTTTTGAGGGAGGGAGGGAGAGAGAGAAAGAGAGAGAGGGAGAGAGCTTGTGTATGCGAGCAGGGGAAGGGCAGAGACAGAGGCAGAGAGAGAATCCCAAGCAGGCCCTGTGCTGTCAGCGTGGAGCCCAAGGCAGGGCTCAAACTCACAAACCATGAGATCATGACCTGAGCCAAAACTAAGAGTCAGTCGCTTAAGGGACTGAGCGACGCATGGGCCTTCGCCAAATTTATTTTTGACTGAAGCATTTATTCTAAAATACTTGCTTTCTGAATGCCAGAGCGGACAATGACTGTGCTGTGGATTTAGGACTTTGCACTGCAGCTCCAAGCTCTGAGTTCCCAGACAGAGTCCGTGTGCCCATCCTCAGGATACCCAAATTCTTAGCCTGTGGCTCAAGCCTGAAATAGAACTTGTTCATCCCAATGAATTTGCTTTCCAAAAGGCAGAATGTGACCCTGCCCACTTAGCTGGCTCCATCACGATATGGCGGTCCTCCCAATAGGCAAAGAGGACAGTTACTACATACTCTTAGAGAAATAGAAAAAATAAACTTTTGGTCATGAGTCATTATTTAGAAGTATCACTTTGATATTCTTTTTTTTTTTTTTAAATTTTTTTTTTCAACGTTTATTTTATTTTTGGGACAGAGAGAGACAGAGCATGAACGGGGGAGGGGCAGAGAGAGAGGGAGACACAGAATCGGAAACAGGCTCCAGGCTCTGAGCCATCAGCCCAGAGCCTGATGCGGGGCTCGAACTCACGGACCGCGAGATCGTGACCTGGCTGAAGTCGGACGCTTAACCGACTGTGCCACCCAGGCGCCCCCACTTTGATATTCTTTAACACACGTTTATCTTCTAAATTAATTCCCCAGCCAGAAAATAAAAAAAAAAAAAAATCAAGTTTTCTATTCCTATGTATTACATTAAGTTTCTTAGCATTTTATGCAGAATTCTAACCACCACTTTTCTACACAAACCCAATGCTCTGGGTTTCTTATGCTTTCACATTTTGTTACCATTGCTATGTCCTCTGATATTTATAATACTTTGGTCTACTGATTCTTTTTTTTTTTTTTAAGATCATTTAATTTTTATTTAAAAATGTATTGGAGTACAATTAACATGCAAGGTTATATTAGTTTTAAGGTGTACAAATATTGATTCATCCTCTCTATATATTACTCAGGGCTCGCCACTATAAGTGCAGTGGTTGTTGTTATACGTTATTACCACATTATCGGCTATATTCCATATGCTGTAGTTTTCATCTCTGTGACTTATTTTATAACTAGAAGTTTGTGCCTCTTAAGCTCCTTTATCTATTTCACCTACCTGCCCCCCATCTCCTGCTTCTTCTTTAGCCATATGTGGTCTTACCTTCTCCATGAAGATCTCCTAAATGACTAAAGCTCTCCGGATCACACCGATTTAGATTTTAATATACAGTGTGTCATGTTGTAAAACTCAGAAGACTCAGCACAATCTTCCTACCTTTGCTAAACAAAAAATGCCTTAACTTCCACATACGCATAATCAATTGTCTTACTGATTTTTCTGGAAGAGTTCTATAAATCAATCTCTCAAGTCATTACATTGGCAATTTCTGACAGAAATAGTACTCCTTTGCCCAACATTATCATAATTCTCTTGAGTGAAATCAATACTGTAAGCTCCTTGTCTAGTCTCTTAGTTTGTATTGGAATTATCACAAAAATCCCAATTACTGTAGTGAGCAAATTGAAGAAATACATCCAGGACGTCAAGGTAACCTGAAGTTGGTGAGCTGAAGAAAATAACTTCATCTGATCAAAGTTTAGGCTTTCCTAAAATTGGTTTCTTGGCAACGAAATCTTAATTGTGGAAATAGTGGCAATTAAGAAAATAATTCATTAGCTATGTTCACTTCTATGACAGCTTTTTAAAGAAAATTACTTTTCCTTACTTGAAGTTAAGGCAGTAGTGTGGCACTACATATGTCCATCAGTTCTCTGAAATGCTCTGAAATGTTTGTTTTTCACTAATCAATTCTACCAAATCAGGATTTATATGTGCAAAGTTGTGTCCCACCTATTTTTCTAAGTTTAAATTTGGTGCAGGGGTTGAGCCTCTTTTTTTTTTAAGGACAATAAAAAATAAAGATGAGTTTATAAAAAATTGTTTTTTTTCTAACTTTTGTATTCATTCTGAAAAGAGGCAGTCTAAAATCAAAATTAAACAGTTATATCAGAGTGACACAGGACTAAAAGATCATTGTTCTGAGCTCTTTAGAAGAAAGAAATTGTGCTTTTTTGAGAAGACTACAAATGAAGTGTTCTCTGCTCTTTAAATAAGAACTGATTAAAAGATGACTTAAATAGAAGCTCTAAAACAAAAGTGGTTGCAACATTGATAAGAAGAAACAGATGTAGCTAGTATTCCTTGAGTTAACACAATTGAAATTCTAATACTGAAAACCCACATTAACTGTTATATTTTACAAATATATATATTAAAAAACAGTCTATGCCCACATGTTTGAATCTTTCAGATTGACCTTATTGACCAAAAATGCATTATCTATATCAAAACATTTATGAAAAAAATTTACTAACATGATAACCATTCCAATGAGAAGAATAGAATGAATGTAAGTATAAAATCTATAGATAATTCAAAACCCAGTAGTATTTTATAATAAAGTAGACATTCAGTTATTTATTTCATGCCTTCCATACTAGAATGTGGGCGGATTCTATGTCTTTCTCATTCATCATTATATTCCTAACACTAGATCTGTGTCTAGCTTGTAATAACTACATAAGAATATTTGTTCACTGAAACAAAACAGACTCATAAATACAGAGAATAATTTGGTGGTTGTCAGAGAGGAGGAGGTGGGGGAGATGGGTAAAATAGGGGAAGGGGGTTAAAATTTTAAGGTAGAAGATTTCTTTTTCCTTTCCTTTCCTTTCCTTTCCTTTCCTTTCTTTTCTTATTTTATTTTTAAAGTCCATTTACTTATTTTAAGAGAGAGAGCAAGTGGGGTAGGGGAAGAGAGAGAGGGGAGAGTGAGAATCTCAAGCAGGCTCTGCACTGTCAACACAAAGCCCCATGTGGGGGCTCCAACTCAGGAATGGTGTGATTATGACCTGAGCTGAAATCAAAAGTCAAACACTTACCCTTAAGATTGAACCATGCAGGTTCCCCAAAGAAGGTTTCTTAAACAGAATAGAAAAAGCATCAGCCATAAAAAAGATTGATAAGGTGGACAACGTTAAAATTAAAAGCTCTGTTCGTCAAAATACACATTTAGGCAATGAAAAGACCGGACCCAGATTGGGAGAGGCACATGTAACTGGCAATGTAACTGCATCCAGACACATGTAACTGGCAACACATGTAACTGGATGTAACTCGCATCCAGACATATAAAGCATATAAAAAATGACTACAAATCAGTAAAAAAATAATAAATAAAATAAAATAAAATAAAATAAAAAAAAATTAGCAACCCAATTAAAAAAATGGGCAAAAGGCTAGAAAACACTTTACAAACGAGGGTACCAGAAAGGCCACTGACAGATGGACAGGTGTTCCACCTCCTCATCAGGGAAAACCATACCGGAAGCATCAGGAGGTGGCACCGAGCACTGCCAGAGTAGTAAAATCTGCAGAGCTGGCCGAGATCTGGAGCAGCTTTTGGAAGCTCCTGTGGGAGTGTGAACGTGTGACCGTTTCGGAACGCTGCCTGCATTTTCTCTACAGCTGACGCTGGCAAACTAGGGGTGCCCACAACTAGGGGTGCCCCGCAAAGTGCATTCATGTGTGCGCTGGAAGACATATACAAGAATGTCTGAATAACATTCTTCATAATCGTCTCAAACTGGACACATCCCAAATTCCAAAAACAGTAGATTGGATGGAGTAATTGTGGTGTATTCAAACAATCGACTACCATAAAGCGAGCGTGACACAAAATAATTACATATTGTGATTCCCTTTATGTAAAACTCAGAAATCAAGAAACAGTAACTTCTGGGGTCAGAAATTAGGACAGTGATGACTTTGGGAAGGAGAGGTAGTGAACTTCAAAGGTACTTGGTCTGGACGTTGGCCACCATGGTGTGTTTATTTTGTGATAATTCAGTGAGCTGTAAAACTTGTGACTTGCATACATTTACATGTGTGTAAGAGAAGCTTTAAAAAAAGGAATATTTATTGATTAATTAATGGATGAATTAATGAATGAATATTAAACAATTGTAAAAATAACAAGACCTACTGTTTGTGCTCAATAAAAGACCTGTACACAGTCTTGTATACACCAGCTTTCTATGAATTATGGTGACTTTTTAGGTAGAATCAAAACAGCTCTCTCATATGATAATATTTAATTAGGTTTTGTGTTTAGTAATTTAAATATTTGAAAACAAGTCTAACCTAAATTTAAAAATAATAGATTCTATACAATGATTACAAGAATATTTTATTTCTCCTCTTTCTTCTTTTTTTCCTTTCTCTCTATATATATTTAATTTTTTTTAATATTTATTCATTTTTTAGAGAGAGCAAGAGACAGAGGCGAACGGGGAGGGGCAGAGTGAGAAGGAGACACAGAAACCCAAGCAGGCTTCAGGCTCTGAAATATCAGCACAGAGCCCAATGTGGGGTTCAAACTCACCAACCCTGATATCATGACCTGAGCCTAAGTCATACACTTAACTGAGCCACCCAGGCTCCCCTTTTTTCTCTAAATGTATTAATTAGGGTTTTGAGGAACATACAAGTGTGATTTCAAATTTATTGACCATAGTTTACCAAATTGCAAATCTTTTGGTCCCATTGAAAGATAGCTGTATTTTTCTTTAAATTTACCTTAGGGGCGCCTGGGTGGCGCAGTCGGTTAAGCGTCCGACTTCAGCCAGGTCACCATCTGGCGGTCCGGGAGTTCGAGCCCCGCGTCAGGCTCTGGGCTGATGGCTCAGAGCCTGGAGCCTGTTTCCGATTCTGTGTCTCCCTCTCTCTCTGCCCCTCCCCCGTTCATGCTCTGTCTCTCTCTGTCCCAAAAATAAATAAACGTTGAAAAAAAATTAAAAATAAAATAAAATAAAATAAATTTACCTTAAACCAACTCACTATATTGTTTTAGCCTCAAGTTAGGGGAACTCTCAAATCAAGGACAAATGCCCATAAAATCATAGTTTTGAGGTAGTAATTATCATTGCTCTAATGGAAAAATAAAATAAGTATGTAACTATTAAAATAAATGCCCTTCCACAGAAACTGGGAGACTACAGTGCTATTTTTCTTGGTGTTTACTTTTTAATGGGATATTTCCCAGGTCCTTGAAAAAGACATTTTTGGGTCCTTAAGGTGGCAAGAGCCTAATTTAACTTTTAAAAGGATTTACAAATTTTTCAAAGAGACAGAGTAAGAACTTATTATAAGTTTTCTAAAATAAGTGGTATGATATGGGAGGTGAGGAATCTCTTTCCTTATTTTTATCAGGGAGAATAAAGCCTTTTATTTTTAATTTGCATTTGCCTTTACATAAGTATAGCCCAAATTAATAGTAGCAGAGTAGGGACGAAAGGCTACTAGCAGAAATTTCTGATTTTGATTCCAAGTTTCCAGTCCCAAACTTCATTAGACTCTTTTCCCCTTTAATCATATTTTATTTATTCTTCAGTGAGTTCAGGTCCTATTTCAACAGTCAAGCTTGCACAAAACCCCTTAGGCTGGGTTATCTTTCCTCCATGACTAAATCTGTACATATTTATTATAACAGATGGTGCATAATAATTCTTGATAATTAAAGTGTGGTCACTGGAGCCGAATAAAGACAGGATAAATCGTTGCTTATGTTATATAATGGAAAGAATGCAGAAGATGATACTGAAGGTTGCAGTTATGTTCCAGCCTTGCTGTACCAACTTGCTAAGTAATTATAATATCTTCTTCCGTGGGTTACTGCAAAGATAAAATGAAATTATGTGATTAGCACAGTGTAAACCAGAGAGCAAAAGTAGGTCTGAATGGAGCTCAAGGAATGTTGCTGGGTTAAATACATTTTCAAAATCCTTCCAAGACCTAGGATTTCATGCTTTGCTGATTTTGGATTTAGGATAATATTGCAGGATTTACTTCTTTAATTTCAACACTTCTTTTCCTTCATGTCATTTTAAGTATTTACACTTCGGTTTTATTTGTTGAGTTCCTTCAATTTTTATGACATGGAGGCTCACCTTTGTGTGTGGAATCAGATTAATTAGGATCCATTCATGTCTCAGATTTATGTAAAATTGGAAATGGGCCTAATGGACATCTGGTATGAAAAACAAGTTGAAAGCATGTTATCTCCTTGGTGACAAAATAGATTTGATTTAGAACTACTAAACGGTATTATTCTTTAGAGGTTTCCTTTTATTTATTTTGTATTTATTTTTAATCCAAACACTTGATTTTACCTGATAGAGAAGCAAAGTGATAAGTTGTATTTGAGGATGCAGCATTAATTGATTCTTAAAACCCTTCTTCTCCATAAAACTTGAAAATATCATATAAAATACCAATTTCATTTCTAACCACATATTGGAAGATGCTAACATTTTCTGATATAATAAAGGAGGACTTTTCCACCTTCTAGAGAGTGTATTTTCTTGAGCATTGGACACATGCTTAGATACACCAAGCAAATTAGAACCCCTGCCCTGGAGATGCCGAATAAACACTGTCCGAGAGAGAAGCCAATAAGCATATTTTCAAGATATGTTTATGTAATAAACTATTTTTAAAAACTATAAATTATTTCTGCCTCAATTTTTTTCTGATTGTCTGGCACAAATATAATATCTGAGAGTGCAGTCACTTATGCATATTTACACGAAGAGTAATCTGGTCAAATATCAGTATGATTAAATATAAAGAAGTATTTGCTAACAGCAAATATATTTAAGTTCTTATACAGTACCCCATAGGAAAAAAAAGATCAAAACATATCTTAAAAGAGGGCTTTAGCAATATGTATTTTTTTGTTTTTAGAGAGTTCATCTTTATTACTAGCACAATATTATTAGCACATACATGAGTTTTAATATTATCATTTTTGTGTCTGGGTTGAAATCAAAAGTATATATGTATTTTTATCATTTTATTTTATTAAAAAATGTTTATTTAGAGAGTGGGGGAGGGGCAGGGAGTCAGGGAGAGAGAGAGAATCCCAAGCAGACTCCCCGCTGATAGCACAGAGCCCAACTCAGGGCTCCATCTCATGAACTGTGGGATTATGACCTGAGCTGAAATCAAAAGTGGGATGCTTAACAACTGAGTCACCCAGACACCCCTATAAACGCATTTTTAAAGTTGAAATTAAAACAATCAAGTTGAGCTGTAATTGAGTAGAGAATGTAAGAAAGTGATTGATAAGAAAAATTGGTTAAGTGATGAAATCTATTAGGTTTAGATAATTTAAATTAAAACGTGAAATGATATAACGAAAGATAGTTTGAAAATAAGGTGACCAATACTTTACATTTAAATGTAGCAGGTAAAAATTCCATAATTTTAGTTTTGAAGTATCAGACACCCCTCTGGAGACCAAGTGAAAATCCGATGGGCCTGGGTATGTCTAGCAAAATGGACGAGACCAGAATCCTGATTTGTTGCCAGTGTTCTAGCTACATGAGGAATGAGGAGCCTCTGAGGAAAATTCATTCAACCAGAGGGAAGAATAAGCCATAAATACTAAACATGAATTTCTGAAAAGAATAGATATTTCAAGTACATCCTTTTTGGTATTATTGAATTATTGGCCTATGACCAGTACTGTGGGAGCAGAAGAAATACAACCATGAGGGCCCATTAATAAACCATTATGGGAAAGTAGAAACCAAGCATTCCTTTCCCCCACTTTACCACATGCTGCTGTCAGAGCACCGTAAGTGGCTAAAACCACAGAAGTCACCAAAGGGACACTGTCATCATGGTAGCATTCTGGGAGACTCTGTAGTGCTCAGAAGGAGCTGCCTACCCATCCTGTCACCCCCTACACTGCTTAAGCAACACTGTGCTAGATGAAATAGACATATTTCTAGGTGTATATGAAGAATCCCTGAATCAAAGAAATACTCAGGGGAAAAATTTCATGCGACCAATAATCCTTCATCAGAAATATTAAGGCAGGGGCACCTGGGTGGCTCAGTCAGTTAAACGCCCAATTCTTGATTTCAGCTCAGGTCATAATCTCACTTTGTGAAATTGAGGCTCCCCCTCCCCCCCTCCCCTTTGGGCTCTGCACTGATAGCATGGAGCCTGCTTGAGATTCTCTCTCTCTCCCTCTCTCTGCCCTGCCTCTGCTTGTGTTCTCTCTGTCTCTCAAAATAAATAAACAAATATTTAAGAAAGAAAGAAATATTAAGGCGATGGTAAAGAAAAATGAAGTTATTTTTCTTAGTAAGACTCTATCCCTAAGTACAGGTGAGGCCTAAGGAAAGTGGAAGAACTTTAGAGTAAGTGATTGAATATCCCTATCCTCTAAGAGGAAACAGTTGGAGAAGTTCTCATAAAAGGCTCTTTGGTTTTTGCATGATTTTCCAAGAGCCTCAGTATTTGAGGAAGTGTGATGAGGGAGGGCTTGAAGAAGGTTGTTGGGTGGATAGACTTTGGTCTACCTGGGTAGGCTCCTGAAAGGAGCTGTTGGCAAACACATATTGCATACTATGGACTTTCCAAGGCTCAGAATATGTTTTCTTTACCCCAGTAAACCTCGCTCTGTGATTTCCTTTGAGAAAGTTATGAATGAAGAACATTGTAGCTTGGTCTCTCCTAGAACCTCAGGGTCATAAAAGGATTTTTGAAAGTATCAATGGACTCTGGTGGATAAGGTTAGAAAACAAATCCAGTAACAGAGCTGCTTCATACAAGAAGTAGCTTGGAGTAGCAATCTCTAAGTCTACGTGGGTGTTATGGACTTGGTTTCCTTTTGATCCAAGGGTCCTATTAATAATAGCAACTCAGTGAAAAATTTGGTAACCCTTAGTATGTGCCTAACAATCTGCTAAGTACTTTATTCACACTATCTCCTTTATTCCTCATGATCACCTTACGAAATAGCCATTATTACTATCCCCTTTTAACAGATGAAGAAACTGAGGTTCATAGATGATGGATGACTGCCTAAATTCTCGCCATCTTTTAGATGCCAAGCACAGTGCTAAAAATTTCACCTGCATCATTAAATTTAATACTCAGATCCACTATTTAAAATGATGATTTCTAAGACTTGAGCTATATTAAATGTCCTTAGATATGGTTTTATTTCTTTATTTATTTTTTTAAATGTGTTTCTTGGAAGCTCAGGCTTACAATTCAGGTGTGTTACCCAGGGGGCTATGTTAGGATAGGAACTAAACTTTTCTGAAGTTGGTGGGTCAGAAATACATCTATTTTCTTTCTATAGAATTAGATCTCTGAATGTATTTGAACAATTTTTAAATGATAATCTCTAAAGAGTTATGTAATAAAACATTGCCTTATAGCAAGTATTTAAAAACAAGGAGGCTTGCTTATAAATAGCTGGTTATTTTCTCACTTCTTTTTTTCTCAGCACATTTCTCTTCAGTGTTTGGTATCTTTCCAGAGCTAATTACCCATTGTTAAAGAAAACATTGCACCAGAAAAGAGGAGTATGCAGAAGTTGATGTTATTCCAGTATTATTGCCAGCAAGAGGGGAGAGAACACAGACCAAGTCTGAATAGTCAATTCTGCTGAAACAAAGGGTGGAGTGTTTCTTTAAGTGCTGAAATGAGTTAGTGGAAAAGATGTGGAATACATTGTGGGGAAGTTGATCAATGGTATAAGTGGAACGCACTGAGTTTTCCCTGAGTTTGTAAATGTGTTTATGACTAGGTCATCTGTGTTTGCTAACTGACTCTCATCCAAGGTAGGCTTCTGACCTCCCACAGAGACTGGGAGGGTGTTAAGTCCTTTCATAATGTTTATGATTTAAGGAGATGGTTTTCAGGTCTTTGAGAAAGATGTTTCCTGAGTTGTAAAACTTGCAAGAGATGGGGAGAAGATTTACATATATTTCAAAGAGGCAAGGAGAAAAGTTACAACTATAAGTTTTCTAAAGTAAATGCTCTAAGAAAAGGGAGGTCAGGGGTTATAGTCAGAAAGAAATCTGTCTAAAGTTTCATCAAGCTGAGAGGACCTTGAAGACCATCTCGATCACCATCATCATCCTGACGTTTTTTGATGTATCTGCAACCTTCTCAGGAGTGTTTTTTTGCAGTTTTGGTCTGTCTTTCTTTTTCTTTCTTTCTTTCTTCTTTCTTTCTTTCTTTCTTTCTTTCTTTCTTTCTTTCTTTCTTTCTTTCTTTCTTTCTGTTTATTCATTTTGGAGAGAGACAGAGGCAGGACACGAGTGGGTTAGGGGCATAGAGAGGGAGACACAGTATCCAAAGCAGGCTCCAGGCTCCGAGTTGTCAGCACAGAGCCCGACGCGGGACTGGAACTCATGAGCAGTGAGATTACAACCTGAGCCGAAGTCGGAAGTTCAACTGACTGAGCCACCCAGGCACCCTGAAGAGCTCTTTCTTTTTAATGTTTATTTATTTATTTATTTTTTTTTTTTTTTAATTTTTTTTTTCAACGTTTATTTATTTTTGGGACAGAGAGAGACAGAGCATGAACGGGGGAGGGGCAGAGAGAGAGGGAGACACAGAATCAGAAACAGGCTCCAGGCTCTGAGCCATCAGCCCAGAGCCCGACGCGGGGCTTGAACTCACGGACCGCAAGATCGTGACCTGGCTGAAGTCGGACGCTTAACCGACTGCACCACCCAGGCGCCCCTTTAATGTTTATTTTTGAGGGGGGGTGGGCAGAGAGAGAGAGAGAGGGGTGGGGGACAGAGAATCTGAAATGGGTTCCGCACTGACAGCAGTCAGCTGATGCAGGCTCGAACTCAGGAACCATGAGATCATGACCGAGTTGAAGTTGGATGCTGAACTGACTGAGCCACCCAGGCACCCATAAGAGGAGCTCTTAATATTCTTATTGTCCAAGCTGAGAGAGCATTCCAGCTATCAGCTTTCCCACAAATCCAGGCAAACAAGTTTGAGACTTAAGATTTATCTTGGCTGCTTTTTAACAACCTCTTTATTTCATGCTACATTTAATCCAGTTGTGGTTGGCTGTCCTGGAGGCAGCCTCTATTTCCCCTCTGTGCCAACACTGAAACAACATTTTTGTAACATTAAAAAAAAAAAAAAAACTGATTTTGCAACATGCTAGTGAATGATGTAGATTTTACTAAAGAATTATCGGGAGACAAAGGATAAGAATTTAGGTCACACAAAACATACAATCCTAAGTTCCCTCAAAGGCCCCCTTCCCTCCATCCCTTTGGTACTTCCTGTGAACATCTGCCCTTCTGGAACAAAGAAAAGGCTTTCTTGCAGGTTTATCAAAGATTACCCCAGGGCCAGGAAATGGAGACACAGTCTTTGTGTATGCCTACCAAAATAACCGCCCCACTCTCCTCAGCCCCCAACACAGTGGATTCTTCCATGAGGAGATTTCACTGCTAAGGTGAAGAAGATAGTTCCATATCAGTAGTTATATTAAGATCCTTCTTCTCTAAATGTGAATAGTACTTTAGCAGCTGAATAACTTTTTTCAAATCTATAAAAACTTGAAAGAAAAGTCCTGAGGAAAGAAATGCCTACATAAAGTTATCATTTCCAAGACCCTGAAACTTTCAGCCAGAGCTAAATCACTGACGCGTGATTTTACTGTGAATTCTGGCTCTTCCTTACTCATGCATAATTAAGTTACATTTCTTAGCTCCTCATGATTCTGCCAAAGCTCTCGGGCAAATCAACTCAACTTTCCCTGAGTCCTTCCTGGTATGTGGCTAAAGCTCAGTTTTGTTTCCCTTTGATGAAGAATTAAATCATAGAATCCATAAACTAAGCCAGATCATAGAAAATTTAAAGCAGGTCATTATAGTCTAGTGACTTCACCAATCCTTTGTGCCTTTGTTCCTTTTCGTAAAGCAGGTGATAAAGTAAGCTTTTGCCGTTCAAGGATAAGTAATTCTCAGGTATTAATTTTGGATCATAATACTAGTTCAGCAGCTACAGTGCTATAGGGTTAGAGTCTAAGAAACTTCTTAGCAATAAGTTGTGCACAGACAGAAAACCATGACTTTCAAAGAAAGAATAAAACCCATCATCACCATGTTATGAGCTTCTTAGTGTCAATAGGCTCCTACTTAGGGAATGAATGTAAGATACTCTTTTAATACTAAAAAAACCCAGATCTTTTGTTGTCTTTAAAATAGAAAGTCGATAAGACTATTAATTAACGGTTGGTTTAAAATCTCCTACTAAAAATTTCAACTCCCAGTTTGTCAATTTGTATTCAAATCAAGCATTGTATCATTAATGGGTTTAAGTTCCTAGAGAAATCCAGAAAGGCTGTTTTAATCTGTCATATAGCTGATAAAGTGTATAGGTACAATAAAGTGCAATGGAACAAAACCATTCTTTTTGTTCCAAGTATCACTATCCAGTCAAGGTATTAAAGGCATGAACAAGATAAATAATGTACACATTGTCTGGATGGACTAGTTCCACATAAAAATTGTTAGAAAGTTTCAGAAGGATAACTGAGGTTAAAAGGTAGCCTAATCCCTTAAATCTCCTGCTGAACATCAGAAAATAGGAGGAAAGATACAGAAACAGGAAAATAATGATTACAAAGGAGAAATGGTATTGTAGAAAATTAAACAGTACTGTGGATTTTTTTACCCATTGCTTATTTATTTATTTATTGAAGTAATCATTTCTTTTTTTAAATTTTATTTATTTTTTTAAATTTAAATCCAAGTGAGTTAACATTTAATGTAATAATAATTTTAGGAATAGAATTTAGTGATTCATCACTTAAATATAACACCCAGTGCTCATCCCAACCACTGTCCTCCTTAATGCCTCTCATGCCCTCAGCCCTTCCCCCCGACCCAATACCCCACAAGCAACCCTCAGTTTGTTCTCTGTATTTAAGAGTCTCTTACGGTTTGTCTACCTCTCTGTTTTGATATTATTTTTGTTTTCCTTCCTTATGTTCATCTGTTTTGTATCTTAAATCTACATATGAGTGAAATCATATGATACCTGTCTTTCTCTGACTGACTTATTTCACTTAGCATAATTCACTCCAGTTCCATTCATGTTGCAAATGGCAAGATTTCATTCTTTTTGATCGCCGAGTAATATTCCATTGTATATACCCATTTCTTATAAGAAAATTTAAAGTAACATTCATCCCAGTTAAAGTAACTGTAAAAGTAGAAATAGAAATAGAAGTAGAAATTTGCAGGAGAACAGGGTGGAGGGCACCAGCTTACTATCCATCTTCCACTTCCTACCCATTCAGTTAGCCGTGTTTTTAGAGGGGCAATCATAAAAGTTGGAACCACGAAAAAGAATTTCTGCCAAGGAAAGGAGATGGATAAGACATGATCAGTGAGAGTAGTTCTAACAGCAGTCCCTTATTGAAAAGAAGGTAGACAGAGAGAGAGTTGAATAAAATAAAAAACACAATTCTTCAAGGGCAGCACATCTTGGCTCAAATATCTTCCTAGCAGTTTTGTAATGCGGAAAATGAAAAGGAAAGACACACAGAAGAAATACCTCTGTGGGAGCAGTCAAGGGGAAGTGACAGCGGCACAGGGAAGAGGTGATGGCCCGAAGACTGGAAGGTGGGGACATAGCGTCTAAGATGGTGTGGAGTGTTTTTTTGAGAATGGATCCCATTTGCCATGTTAAGAGCTGCCTCATGTAAGGTTCATTCTAGTAATTTGGACATCATTAGCTGTTTTTTGATAAATAGTTCTCATATATTGACAGGGCCTGGAGAAAATATTACAAAAGTTCCTAAGTACATTTGTTAGAATTTGCACCATTTCTGAACTGTATTATATAGCAAAGTGGAAAATGTAATGTAGAGCAAGAAGTTGGGAATCTAAAGATAGCACAAAATTAATAAAATGTTGCACAGACAAAGGACATTCTCATATATTTCACCATGTTTTGAAATAAGTTTTGGGTTATTTTTTCTCATATTCTTTTTACGGAAGGTTAACTGTAGCATGTTCAAGTTTTTGGAATATACCAATTGCTTAGATGGAAGGGTATTTAAATTTTCATGCCTTGACTATGATTATATAAGTCAAAACATAGTTTTGATGGGTTTACACTTATATTTTTATTATCTCTTTTTCAACATTGTATGTGGACATATCATTATTTTGACAATTTTAAACAGTTCTTCAATTTAGGCTCAAGTAGGAGAAATATTAGAAGCTGCAACAGATTTCAGAATTTAAGTACGATTCATACTCTCTAAGGCAAAAGAAAATGACATGATAAAAAATCAGTAAAGAACTCTGAAAATATTAATGTGTTCCCTACATAATCTTTTATATGAATGTAATGAAAATTTAAAAAATCATGGGAGAGAATAATTGCTTTTAAAATTGCTAATGAAAATTCGCTTTGTAGGTATAGTCAATTATGCAGATTTTGACTACAAAAAGACACATGTCCACTTTTGAAATATTGGAAGGGTTTGGTTTTTGCCTTTAGCTTTCGGCCCTTTCAGTGATAACACAGCTGAGGTGGATATACATATCTTAATGACTCATTCCCTGATGAATGCAACTCTGTCCAA
Source organism: Lynx canadensis (assembly GCF_007474595.2). Classification (NCBI taxonomy): domain Eukaryota; kingdom Metazoa; phylum Chordata; class Mammalia; order Carnivora; family Felidae; genus Lynx; species Lynx canadensis. The sequence goes on from NC_044314.2 coordinate 41,923,992, forward strand.
TAAAACAAGGGGTGTTTAGAATTTTTCATAGCAACCAGATTCCACAAGAGCTGCCTGATTTAGCAAAGCATTCAGTCAGAGAATGTGGCTGTCTTTGCAATAAGAAACAACGTTTAGAAGAATACATTGTAATTAAACTCTAGGACTTGAATATAGCAATTATATGTGGAAACTCAACTTTTCTCTCATAAAGATGAGATGTAAGTGACCTATGACTGCCAATCTCTTTTATGCTTTTAATAAATAGCATGCTCAACTTTACATTTTTACAAAAAGTTTATTTATTTAGTCAAGTTCCCTATATGGATGCTTAAATTAAATTTATCTCTAAATTCCACATAGATCATGGTCAGGTTTTACACCTACTCTAGTGGAAGAAACTTGTTCGAGCACAGAGACAGACATTCGTCCAATGAATTTGGTGATGGCAAACAGAGGTGGGTGGTACTTTCATGATGGCATGCCCCTGCCCAAATTGTCTTTGTATAAAATAGGTCATTACGTCTTTTATTTTTACTTAAAATTTTTTTAATGTTTATTTATTTTTGAGAGAGAGAGAGAGAGGGACAGAATGTGAGTGGGAGAGGGGCAGAGAGAGAGGGAGACACAGAATCTGAAGCAGGGTCCGGGCTCTGAGCTGTCAGCACAGAGCTCGACATGGGGCTCGAGCCAATGAACCGCGAGATCATGACCTGAGCTGAAGTGGGTCGCTTAACTGACTGAGCCACCTAGGCGCCCCTTATTTTTACTTTAACAGCAAGTAGAATCTATGTGTCTTATTATACTTCTTTGCTAAGATTTTTGATGATAAAAATATTCAATGAAATCTTTAACTGCCACTAGGGGCATAGATAATGAGTAATTGTATTCTCCTATGAAAACCAAAGATTTATATTTTAAAATTTTTATAATTTTATTGACTTTTAAAGCTTTAAAACATTGTTCCCACATTGACAATAAATTTCACGAGTAATCATGAGTTGGCAGTAGATGCTCTTAAGTCTTTTGTCTTTTTAATGTCTTTATTAGTTTTTGCACAATAATAATAGAAAATCCACTCGCAGTAATTCAAGCAGTATATATTAATGCCTAAGAAAGCAAAGGAGAGATCTCATGACAAAATAAATTAGATTAGTATAATCATCATATTTATAGTAATAGAGAAATTTCTTTTCATTATTGGCTGGTTAATCACATATGAATAAAAACAGGGACTATAATCAGTATAATATTTTGGAAGTACATCATGCCTGTATTCTCATATAATTGAAATTAGAGATTCTAAATAATGTATCACCTCAACTGTGCTATTAAGAAATTTATTTAATGTTTATTTTTGAAAGAGACAGAGACACAGAGTCTGAGCAGGGGAGAGGCAAAGAGAGAGGGAGACACAGAATCTGAAGCGGGCTCTAGGCTCTGAGCTGCCAGCACAGAGCTGGACACAGGGTTCAAACTCACACAGTGAGATCACGAACTGAGCCAAAGTCAGGTGCTTAACTGACTGAGCCACTCAGGCGCCCCTTGGCTGTGCTATTTTAAAAGTCACAATTATGTTTAAATGTCATGATTTAGAGTTACATTAGGATACACGTACATGAGATACGCAATATTTCCTATTTACACTGAAACGTCCACTGACTTAAAAACTGATTATCCTTAATTTTTTTTTCATTTGCTCCATAAAATGTAATAATCTGAATTACTTGGCCTAACCTATCATGCTGTGGATGGAATAACAATGACTTGCAACAACTTACACTAGTAGATCTCTATTCTTAAAAAATTAGAATATGTTAAAAAGAAAAAGGCTTGGGGCATCTGGGTGGCTCAGTTGGTTAAGCATCTGACTTCAGCTCAGGTCATGATCTCATGGTTCATGGGTTCGAGCCCCGCATAGGGCTCTGTGCTGACAGCTCAGAGCCTGGAGCCTGCTTTGGATTCTGTGTCTCCCTCTCTCTCTCTGCCCCTTCCCTGCCTGTGCTTTGTCTCTTTCTGTCTCTAAACAATAAATGTGAAAAAAATTTAAAACAAAAAGAGAAAAAGGGTTGACAAATTTCATCCACAGTTAGAAACCAGAAAATGATGGAATGTCAAAGCATTTAAATAATCTTTCAAAATAGTGGGTGGCATGGTTAATAGAATGTATGGTATTTGGGCTCATATAATATTACATTATATAGATATACTATAGTATACAAATAAGACTATTTTTTCTACAGTATCCTCATAGTAGATTTAGGTTGTGTGCATTTTAAACTTTTTTATATATATAATGTTGCAATTTACGCTTATGTAACATCCTTTCCATGCACATGTGGGATTATGGCATTGCTTGGTCAAGTTTTGTACATTTTCAGTTAGGCTAGCTGAAAAACATACTCTCCAAAGTTTTACTTATTTGTACTTCATAACAAGTGCTTGAGAATTCGAATTACCCCATATCTTCACCAGTACTTGGTTTTATGTGACTTTTTTGTTGTCATCGTTAACAGATGATTGTGAAATACTATCTCACTTTTAAACTTTTTGTATGTATTTTGAGAGAGACAGAGAGAATGTGAGCAGGGTAGGGGCACAGAGAGAGAGGGAGAGAGAGAGAATTCCAAGCAGGCTCCATGCGAGTGCAGAGCTCGATGTGGGGCTCGAACTCACAAAACCGCAAGATCATGGCCTGAGCCAAAATCAAGAGTCATATGCTCAGCCGACTGAGCCACCCAGGCGCCCCAATACTATCTTACTTTTGTTTTACCTTTGCTGATTACTAGAGAGAATGTCATTTACCTTTGCTGGTTACTAGAGAGAATGAGAGAATTTACTTATTGGCTATTTGGATATCTTCTTTCTGCTAATTTCTTGCTAATAGGCTTCTCCCATTTTGTGATAGGTTTAGATTTTTCTCAGTATTCATATGACTCCATTATATAGTTTGATAATTAATTTTCTTGTAGGCTAGAAGTTTTAAAAATATTTTTTCTACAAAGTTGTTATGAACATTTTGTATCTAAGTTTTTAGGTTCATAAACTTTGAGGATTGTTACATTCTTTTAATAAATTGACTTCTTTATCATTATGAAATGATCCTCTTTATCCCTGGCCATGTTCTATGCTTTGTACTCTGATTTATTAGATATTTATATAGCCAAGTTTCTTTGGATTAATATTAGCATGATATATATTTTCCATTCTTTAAATGTTAATCCATGTTTTTACATTTAAAGCATGTTTCTCATAAACAGCATACAGTAATGCCTTGCTTTTATTATCAAATTTGAAAATATCTGCAGTTGAAAGGGATTCTTAGGCAGTGTATTAATACAATTATTGATAAGATCGGTTATCTTTCTTTTTGATTTTTTTTATTTGTTCTAACAATTCTTTATTTCCTTCCCCTTTTTTCTTCTTTTAGGTTAAATATTTTTTTATGATTCTATTTTATCTCATTTGTTGTCTGGTTAGTTATAATTCTTTGCTTTGTTACTTTTGCATTTGTATTAGGGTTTATAGTGTACATCTGACGTCTGAAGTTATCACAGTATATCTTCAAGTGGCATTATAGCATTGAATGTACAATATGAAAACTCAGTAGTATACTTGCATTTCTCCCATCCCTGTCGTGATGTTATCATATGTTTTGAATTAAATATATAATAAACACCACAAAAATTAACATTAATTTTGTTTAAACAGATCATTACTTTTATTTATTTATTTTTATTGTTTTCAAACTTTTCTTTAAATTCAGTTGGTTAACATATAGTATAATATTGGTTTCAGGAGTAGAATTTAGTGATTCATCATTTACATATAACACCCAGTGCTCATCCCAACAAGTGCCTTCCTCAATGCCTTTCACCCATTTAGCCCATCCCCCCGCCCACCTACCCTCCACCAACCCTCAGTTTGTTTTCTATTGTTAAGAGTCTCTTATAGTTTGTTTCCCTCTTTTTTCCCTTGTCCCCATGTTCATCTGTATTGTTTCTTAAATTCCATATATGAGTGAAATCATATGGTATTTGTCTTTCTCTGACTGACTTATTTTGCTTAGCATAATACACTCTAGTTCCATCTGCATGGCAAGATTTCATTCTTTTTGAGGGCTGAGTAATAATCCATGCTATGTACAATGGTAAGTACTTTAAAAAAGTAAAATAATAGGCACAAATTATATATCTTTCATGCTGTTACCATTTCCAATATATTTCATTCCTTTTTTCCTTTTTGCTGTATATTAGGATTTCCATATGGAATCATTTTTATTCTGCCTGAAGAAATTTTTTTTCACATTTCCTGTAGTGTGAGTTTGTGGTTATCAACTCACACTGTTTTTCAGACTTCTATGTCTGAAAAACATATGAAGCGGCTTTGTTTTACTATAATTTTTTAAGATCGTTTTTGTTGAGCATAGAATTCTAAGTTGACTTTTTTTTCTTTTTATGCTTAACGATGTTTGCTGCTGTCTTGCTTGTTGTTTTGTTTCAAACAACAAATATGATATTTTTTACGTTTGCTCTTCTGTGTTTGATGTGTCTTCTTTTCTGTGTGATTTTAGGATTTTTTTTCTTTATCACTGGTTTTGAGAAATTTTATTATAATGTGTGGTGGTATAAATTTTCTCATATTTTTTGTGATTGATGTTCATTGAAGTCTTGTTTTTATAGTTTTCATCATATTTGGAAGATTTTCAACCATCATTTCTTCAAATACTTTTTCTATATTCCCATCTCTCTCCTCTCTTTCAGGAATTCTAATTATATGTATCTTAGGTCACATAAATTTGCCCCACACTTCACTGATGTTCTGTTCATTTTAAAAATTTTATATTACCTCTGTGTTGCATTTCAGATAGTTTACATTATTATTTCCAAATTCACCGATTTTTTTCTCGATATTCTAATTTCTACTATCTCACTAATCCTATATAGTATATTTTTCTCTCAGACATTATGGTTTTCATTTCCAAATTGGATCTTTTATAGTCTTCCATGCCTCCACTTAACTTTTTGAACATAGAGGATATAGTTATAGTGACTAATTTTATGTGTTAGTGTTCTAATTTTAATAGCTGTGACAGTTATGAGTTGGTTTTGATTGATCAATCTACTCCTTATTATGGGACATACTTGCTGTCTTTATGCAAGCCTGAATTTTTTTTATTGAATTTCAGACATTGTTAATTTTAACTCATTCATCCTGGGTATTTTTGTATTCCTATAAATAGTTTTCAGCTTTGTTGTAGTATGCATCTAGATACTTAGAACAGTTTTATCCCTTAAGTTCTTGATTTTAAGATTTCTTACATGGGACCAGGCCAGGACTCAGAGTGTGACTATTTTCTACTTCAGAGGCAAGATTCTTCTGAGTATTCTAGCCGATGTCCAGCAAGTCATGAGTTTTTCTAGTGTAGCTAATGGGATCAGGCACTCTTCTCTATCACATGTAAGCACCAGTACCGTTCTCTTCAATCCTTTTGGACTGCCTTCTGCCTTAAAGTAGTTTCTTTATGTGTGTTTGTTTATCGGTACTCAGGTGAATAATTATTGGGGACATATCTTGAATACGCTCTATGAGCAGCCCTCTGCTCACTGGTACTCAGTCCTGCCAGCTCTAGCCATTTTGGTCACCCTGAACTCTCAGCTCAACACAGGTATCCTGCTGACTTTCCTGTATCTGCACTGTGGCCTGGAAATATTCTCAGGTTAGTAAGTTGGGACAATCATGGGACTCATAATGTTTGTTTTCTGTCTCTCAGGAATCACCTTCCATTACTAGCTGATATACAGTATCTTTTAAAATAATTATTTCACATATTTTGTGTTTTATTTATTTATTTTTGGTTGTTCAAGACAAGAGGGCAAATATGTTCTACTTTAGTCTATCTTGTTTAAAAGTGTGACTCATGGGCACCTGTGGCTTAGTTGGTCGAGCGTCTGACTTCGACTTAGGTCATGACCTTGAGGTTTGTGAGTTTGAGCCCCATGTCAGGCTCTGTGCAGACAGCTCAGAGCCTGGAGTTAGTTCCAGATTCTGCGTCTCCCTCTTTCTCTGTTCCTCCCCCACTTGTACTCTGTCTCTGTCTCTCTCTCAAAAATAAATATTACAAAAAAACTTTTTAAGTGTGACTCAGCATTCTTTCCTTATCTAGTCTCTAAATAAGTTGCAGAATATTGCATTGTGATCTGATTCTTGAGTGTTTTGCAAAGCTCACCTCTAAAACTATCTGGACTTGTCAGCACCTCTGTGTGTGTGTGTGCGTGTGCACGTGTGTGTGTGTGATTTTCTTTAAATTCCATTTCTTTTATTTATATGACATATAGATAGATGAATAATAGTGTATATTCAGGCATTCCACTGTTTCTTAATCAGTTTTAGCAGGTTGTATTATAAAGAAGCTTGGGAATATAATTTGTTATTTTTCAAATTTATCAAAATATATTTTCTTATTTTTAAAATTTTACCTTTAGCTATGGTAATGTCTCTTCCACTTCTGGTAGTGAGTATTGGTTCCTTCTCTTTGCCTGGATTCCCAAAAACATAGAGTCTGAAACAATGGTTAATTAAGTTCAAGTACCTTATTGGGGGGTGCCATCCGGAAGACAAAAGTTAAGGATAGAATGAGTGCAGCAAGAAGGAAAAAGAGCTAGTGCAAAGATAACATTATTTAGTTGCCTTCGATCTTAGAAGATTGGTTACTCCGTCTCTTATTACCATAACAAATGCGCCTCTGGAACACCCATCTGGGAGAAGATCTAGGGAAGGACTTACCTATCTGTTCCTTTTACTCATCATAACTCGTACAAATAGTAGCAAGCACTACACACAAACACGAATTTATTACCGTTGTCAGCCAACAAATTGCCAGCTCTGATTTACATTTTTCTCTTCATTTTCAGCCCCAAGGACTTTGATTGCATTAAAGGGGCTTAACTTTGCATTCAAAAATAAGCTTTCTTATGTATTATCTGGCATAACTAATTGTCTTCTGAGAAAGGGTTTTCCTGCCATGTTGTTAGGAAATGAAGAAAAACGTACATATTTAAAATGGTGTGGGTATTCTTTTCCACTTTCTGGCTATGAAAACAAACGAGAACAAAATGATCTAGATATAGTTTACTTTCCATATCACTTTGAACTGAAAAGCTTTCAGTGAGCAAGCGGACATGTTATGCGAATCAGTGTTTTGTGACAGGAAGGTGAAATAATCTTCCATGCTTAAAAAAGGTTTTCTTTTAAATAACATTTAAAAAAAATTTCATTTTAGAAAGAGAGCATGAGCAGGGGAGAGGGGCAGAGGGAAAGAAAGGAAATCTTAAGCAGGCTCCATGCCCCAACACGGGGCTCAATTCCACGATCCTGGGATCACGACCTAAACTGAAATCAAGAGTCAGACGCTCAACTGACTGAGCTACCCAGGAGCCCCTCTTTTAAATAACATTATTTTTATTTGTTTTGATATATTTAATCAAATCCTGCTCATTCTATTCCTTAAATACTCTGAGTCACACATTGGAACATAGTTTTCAAATTTCCCTTAATTTTATTTATACCGTGTATTTGATCGACATTCCATAATTCTGTCATAGATGTTGTTAAATAATCTAAAATCTCTGCAGAGGTTGGTTTTTAAATACGATTTACTAACAAGATTCCAGAACTCCGTGGTGAAATGGTTGATTCTAGGGAATATAGAAGATATGCCTAGAAATCAGAAAGTAAAGAAGTGCTCAAAAAAGGATGCAGGATGGCCCATGTTAAAGGGGCTCAGGAGTGAATTCGAACATGCTTCCAATGGTCAAGTCTGGATCAGTTTGTAAAATAAAATAATGGTAGCAATAGAAAACTACCCACAGAATAACCTGGATATCTAAGACTCTCTTGGTATAAATAAATAATTCAAGAAATAATAAGAGGATAATGTTTAGTCCTTTCTTACCGTAGAATTCCAATCGATAAATGTAGAAGAAGTAGGAGGTGTCTGCCTGGCTGAGTCAGTAGAGCATGTGACTCGATCTTGGAATCATGAGTTTGAGTCCTACATTGGGGATAGAATTTACTTAAAAATATGTAGAAGAAATGGAAACAGGGAGTTATAATTAAATAAACATCATGGCAATAAGTTTTGCAGGCAAAATCATCACTGGATGCTGAAAGTAGTGAGCTAAAAATGATGAGGGACAGGAAATTTATACAGGCCCAAAATATCATCCCACACTTATAATTACAAAGGGTAAAATACTAACTTTACAATGAGGAAATCTGGTATACACCACCTTTAGTGTGAGTTAAATTAATATCACCAGTAATGAGACATCTTCCCATCCTATATCTCCTAATATATCCACTAAGAAGGGCCCAATATCAATTTAATTATGAAAAGTTCTCAAATATTCCAAGTTGAAAGAAATTCTACAAAATAACTAACTAGTACTCTTCAAAACTGTCAAGGTCACAAATGGCAAAGAAGGACTGAGGAACTGAAGGAGACTAAGAAGACATGCCATCTTAATTCATCTTGGGATCCTGGATTCGATCTAGACCATAAAAATGGCAGTGTAAAACTGATGAAATTTGAATTCAGTTCTGTGGATTTTTAATAGTGATGTATCAATGTTAATTTCCTGGTTTCAATAATTGTATTCAGACAAAGACGTTAATATTATGAAAAGCTGTGTGAAGGCATATAGGAAGTCTTTCAAAATAAAAGGGAAGGTCCTGGGGCGCCTGGGTGGCGCAGTCGGTTAAGCGTCCGACTTCAGCCAGGTCGCGATCTCGCGGTCCGTGAGTTCGAGCCCCGCGTCAGGCTCTGGGCTGATGGCTCAGAGCCTGGAGCCTGTTTCCAATTCTGTGTCTCCCTCTCTCTCTGCCCCTCCCCCGTTCATGCTCTGTCTCTCTCTGTCCCAAAAATAAATAAACGTTGAAAAAAAAAATTAAAAAAAAAAATAAATAAAAGGGAAGGTCCTTAAAATATATATATAATACATATATATTATATACATATAATATATACATGTATAACATATATGTATATATTTAATTTAAGATTTTTCATTTAAAAAAATTATGTCGAGACTCTCGAGAAAAAGAAAATCTTAGAATACCTTATCATCTTCGGCAGAATAAAAGCCAAACCATGTAGTCATCTAACCCGCATCTTGGGTTATCTGATTCCTCCACATTTTGACAGACTCATCTGCTATCAATCAGTCTAGGCACAGCTTCACCTCTGGCTAAAACAAATTGCTTGCAACTTTCCCAATGCTCGATGCTTTCTCTTACCTCTAGGCTTCTGTCCAACTTCTGTTCGGAGGCTTATTTGTTCCATTTTTTCCCCCATAGTTAACTTGACATATTCTTTAAGACTCAGTGCAAAGATTCCCTCTTTTCATCAGGGTTACGTAAACCATCTCTGTTCTCGTAATAGCTGTGATTACATGTGCCCTATAACTTACAGTGGTTTGTAATTTATGATTTACTTCTCTGTTCCTTCCACCAACCTATGAATGATTTTAAGACAGAGATAGTGTCTTTTGTTATGGGATTTTGATACCCAGTAGTACCTGTTATATAGTAATGACACAACGATTCGTATAATGAATGTTTGGGCCTTACGTAAAGTGAACCAATAATAGAGAGTAAAATTGTTTTTATCCCATTATTTTTATAAAGGAGGATGGTATGTATTATTAGGATGTCACTGAAGATGCAGCTGAACATCGATTTAATATATTTCTAGGTTTTTCTTCTCACTAATAATACAGCTTTGAAACCACGTGATCCTACCTACAGACAAAAAAAAAAAAAGAAAGAAAAAAGAAAAACTATTCTGGAAAAATCATGAATTGGAGATTAAAAGTTTAATATTCAGTTGAAATTGCAAGTTAAACATACTGCTATGTTAGCTCAACTGTATTCTTTGTATGTTAAATAAACATCATGGCAATAAGTTTTGCAGGCAAAATCATCACTGGATGCTGAAAGTAGTGAGCTACAGTATGTGCTAACTTTATTTTCTTGTTTGTTCCTTCTCCTTGTCCTCAAATATTTGGGTTATTGATTGACAATTTGCTTAATTCTTTGGGGGCCCTGCTTTGCTCCATTAATCTTCAGGAAGTTATCCAGTATGGCAGAGAGGAGAAGCATATGTGCCACGGAGTTAGACAGCCCTGGTTAAAATTCTAGCTTGGCCAGTTACTGTGTGGACACCAGGGAGTCAATTAGCCTCTCTGTGCTTCAGTTTCCTCATTTATAAAATGAAAATAATAATAGTAATTAGCTCATAGGATTACTGTGAGGATTAAATATTATTACACAGGACATACTTAGAATAATGCAAAAAAAGCTCCTGGCTCATAGTAAAGAATCATGTAAGTGTAAATTATTATCATAACTGCTATTTGTCTTTCATCCAACCTTGCTACTTATCATTTCCTTTCAATACATTTCCTAATTACCTTTGTGGCTACAGAAAACTATGATTAACAAAATCAAGTAAAAATATCTATTTAGAGTATCATAGGAATGGAAAATTTGTGAGAAATGGAGGGCTCAGTAGCAAACTTCAACCATCTGAAGGGCTCTTATGTGAAAGAGATTGGAATTATTCGCTATTTTTCAGGGACAGTATGCTAAAGTGTATGCAAACTGCAAGGAGACTTACTTTGAATTTCTCATAAATAGAAATGACAAAAATGTAACTCCAGGAGAAAGGTTTCCTTTTCTAGAAGTACAGGAGATAACCTTTAAACTAGATGACTTCTGAGATGTCTTTTGTTTCTAAAGATCTATATGATTGTGAGTAATATTTTTAGGCAGAGAAGAATCTATTTATCCCTTCAATAATGCTATAGGTCCCCAGTTCTGTTCTGTTTATCAAGAAAGAGAAAATCTGTCTTATAGTGAACATTGAGAGTGGAAAACAGGGAAGTTTTGGCATATATTAATAAGATTTATGCCCATATCCACAAACCATCTTTCATAACCAGTGGTATGTAATCTATTGGTGAATCGAAGATACATTATAAAGTGGTGTATTACTTATTAATAACTCCCTAAAAAGTTCTTTAATTTATTTTGGTTCATAAACTTCTATGTTTCCAAAAGGAATTATAAGTTTGTGGAGGGTAAGTAGAAGAAATAGGATAGCTGGATCTGTAATGTGTTCCTTTTCCTCTGATATGATTATTCTGAAAACATCAGCGCATTCCCGCTACTAGCTGAATATTTATTGGCAGGTGTACCATGTACATTAAAAAGTTGACTTTCACTCTGGGTAAAATCCACTTAAATTTTTGAGGGACCATCCCTTCAGTAAGTTATAGATTGAGAAATATATCTATATTTGCTTTCTTCTCAGAGGACTTGTGAATGGGTTGACCACAGGTCTATTTATGAAAGAATGAAAAATATATTTTGCCTTCAACTCATTTTTGGCAAGTAGTATATTTGAAAAGGAGTTACTGTGATCTAAAATCTCCACTAAATATTTATTGCACGACTAAAAATCCCCTTCTTTATCTACCAAATATGTTTTTGAGGAAGGTCATCAAGAAACTGGACCTGAAATGAGAATTACCTGGCCGTGTGACCTTGGGTGCACTTTTTTATAACCACTAGGAACTGGTTACTTCATCATTAAATTGACCATATTACCAATGGCCCACAACATGTTAGTTGAAACCTGTGGATCCAGTCATGTTTAAATTCAAATTAAGAGGGGTGCCTGGGTGGCTCAGTTAGTTGAGCATCTGACTCTTGATTTTGGCTCAGGTCAGGATCCCAGGGTTGTGGGCTGGGACCCTCCTTTGGGCTCCAAACTGGGCATGGAAACTATTGAGATTCTCTTCCTTCTTGTCCCTCTGCCCCTCCCCCTTGCACGTGCTCCCACTCTCTCTCTCTTCCTCTCAAAAAAAATCAGATTAAGAAAAATCATGTAGTGCATCTATGATATATTATTTAATACTAAATGGGGTCTGAGGTATAATCCCCAAAAGGATAGTACTCATGTATTTGCAGTGATTCATGAATATTTATTCTAAGTGGGGAAAGTAAGATATGTAACATCCTCACAAAAGCTCAGATTAGTTTCACTTTTAAATGAGTTTTGGCAGCAAATTTAAAAATAAAAATAAAAATAAACATCTTTTGCTCCTTAGAGGTTTTTGTATTTTGAAATAGCAGATGAAAGACCATATACCTATATTTATACAGCACAGTTCTGCTAAAGGCAGTTTTGCAGATCAAATTGGATAACTTTAAGAAAAAGAACTCTATAATTTAGAAAGCATTATATAAATGTGAGGCATTATTACTACCTACATACTTAACTTTATGTTTATTTTCCAAGCTTTTACTGGATAACAAAATCTGGGCAATATTTTTTTATTATGCTGGGTTTGAACCCAGTTTAAAGAAGCAAAGAGATTAAAAGTTTTATTCCTAGAAGTGTATGGTGATCATACTATTTAGATTTCATTGAAACCAGCATAAATTTATGTCTTCTGGGCATTAAAATTATCTTTCTTACCAAAATAATGCTGCACACTTTTGCAATTGTAATCCCTATATCTCAGGGAATCGAAACCTCGAATTCATTCATTCACTTATTCATTCAGTAATTGCTAATTTTGAGTTATTATGTGTGGAGTCACACTCAGTGGGAAGTAATATTAGCTCAAGGACCTGACAGGAGAGTTGTTTCACCTGAAGAAATATTGGAGATATATAGGAAATTCCAGCTTAAGTGATAATTTGGCACAAAATTAAACTAAATTAAAAGTTTACCTGTAGATCTTGGATATTCATGAGCAGATAAAAGTAAAAAAAAAATTAGAAAGTCTTGTTGGAATGCACAGGAAGCTTCTGCAGTTGGCCAAGAAGCCATAATTGGAGTTACAGTGAGATGTTTGGTAACTTTGGCCAAGAAAAGTTGTGAGTGCTCATCTGGGTCGGATTCTGCTCCCCAGAGAGCTCCAAAATGGTGGTCACACTTTAGGTCCTTTGGTAAACCACTCTGTGAATGAGTGTATAGGAACCACTATAATGATCATTACTTTCTTCTACTCTCTTTGATGAATAAATTATTTAGCTCTGCATCACCCTAATTAATGCAATCAACATCATGCATGGGAATTTATCAATGAATACATTTGATTTGTTTAACTCAGCAGCCTCCAAAAAGATGCTAACACTCTGCCCTCTTGGACTAAAGCAGATGAACCTCTCTTTCACAAAGTGAGAAGGGTCAACTTAAAGTATGAACATGGGATGGCATAATGATAAAGTAATACACACGTTAATATACACATTCTAATCTTTCCTCTTAAATCAATCTGATTTAAACGTAAAAACAATACGTCTGGGTCTTACTTTTCTCATATATAAATTGTGAGACTAAGCCTGATGCTGCTACCTGCTCAAAAATTGTATTTAAAGCTTAGTATATTCTGGTACTTTTAAATTTCCCTGTAGCCATGTACTATGCTTCAATAATCCAATTGAATACAGAAGTATCAGTGATTATCTTACCAGGTTGATGTAGGGTTTTCTTTTCATGTTTGTTTTTGAAAGAAAAACCATGCAATTTAAAAATTATCTCCTACACACACACACACACACACACACACACACACTTATCATTCCCCAAGTTCTTTGGTCTTTGACAGGTTAATGAAAAACTGACATCACTATCTATGAGGTTAAGTGATGAATGTACTCTAACACAGCTGGATACTTTATGCTAAATATGTCTTCTCAAACACTATCATATCATCACTTCTAACTTTTCAAACACTTTTCTAGTCTTATAAAAAACAAAATAATTATGAATCTTCTAGAAGTGACAGAGTGTAAGTTTTAGAGCAAAGAGAAATCATTAAATGGAGCATGAGTAATGTAAGTAAATGAAAAGAAAGACATGATATGTAGGACATTAATAAAATAAAATTTATATTGCAGTTGGGCTTTGAAAATTGATAATAGGACTCTGTGCTTCTGAAGGATATGATTTTGCAAAGTCTCATACTGTTTATTTCCATCTCCTTCCAAAATAACCATTCCTTTTAATTTGTAAAGAAAAGGCCTCACCTTTTCATGTCTCAGTGGGCTGAATTCATGCATCAAAAAGTTGTTCGGTCTCAATTGGAAGAGATAGTAGAAAGAAAGAATGTATGTTATTGTTACTTACATACACTGTCTCTTGTCTTTTGGAATCAAGACGTCGTTGGTTTCTTACTGATACTGTAAATGTAACACACTCTGTTCAATAGATCATGTTACCAGTCTGGATGTATTAAGGATAAATTCAAGGAGTATAAAATTTTATTTTTTCGATCTTTTTATTCCATGTTCTTTTTTAAATTAGTAAATATTTATAAATTGCCTTCTAGATACCAAGCACTGTGTGATCAGGGACTGGAGATACCATGATGAAAATGTAACTATTTTTCCTTTCATACAGCTGATTATACAGTGGAGGAGATCAGTGCATCAACTATTGCTAACTATGATAAAAAAAAGGTTAATAATTTTTATCTTTGGAGTGGTTACTATGCACCAGAGACTGTACTTATTTTCATGAGTGATCTCATTTTTAACTATGACTACAATACCATGAAGTAGATACCAGAATGCCATTTGTCAGATTAGGAAACTGAGGCTTAGGGACGCTAACTTGCTCCAAGTCTCCAAGTCCATGGCAGAACAAACATTCAACTCTGGCCTCTCTGACTCCAAAGCCAAGGCTCACAACGTATATTATTACAGTGGGACAAATGTTGTCATAGAAGTATGTACACAAGGTTGTGTTAGAATGGATAAATGAAGTGGTTAATTTTATACCGGTTACCAAGGGAGAAAGCCGTGGAAAATCTTCACAGATAAAAAGGGTATTGAGTGAATGCTGGCATCTGAGAGATGCGGACAGTCTGAAGTGACTAGGATTTTAACTATGAAGCGTGGAGTGGAGGGGAGAGGGATGGGTCTCAACAGATGTATAGGAGTTTGGTCAAGGACAATCTGTTTAAACTACATAAAAGACCTAGACTTTTCTTTATGTGTGTATAGAACCTCCAAATGATTTCTCAACAGGGAGGTGATCAAATCAACTGCGCTTTAGGAGAATCTGGCACACATGAAGAGTAGATTGGGGTAGGCAGACGCTGGATAGGAAGACAAGTTAAAGTTACTGGAAATGTTGGCAGGAAATAGAAAGACCTAAGTTAAAACAGTAGCCACGTGGAAGAAGATGAGAGAAGAAATGAAAGAGGAAATTCAGAGAGGGGATCAATTCAATTTGATAATATTCTATAGAAGATGGAAAGCAGTTTAGAATAATCCCACAATTACTGTATTTGGTGATAGGGAAGATAAGAAAACAAAAGAATGAGCAGGCTTGAGGGGGAAAATGAGAAGTGGTATAACAATGTTGAGGTTCAGGAACCCATGGTATAGCCAGGTCGAGATGTCCAGTAGATGTAGGTAAGATAATGCAACTATCGTTAACATAGAGATGAAGTAAAAATTTATTTTGCCAACTCAAAAATGACAGCAGGGAATTCCTGCCGGAGAAAATACTGATGGTTGCTATAAACAACAGACTCACAAATCATATGTAGCTATTTTCTTTGTTCTTCAATTGCCTCAAAGTGGGGCTTGACAGCTTGAAAATAGAGATTCTTTCTTAAAAACAAGTCTCCCCTCAAAGCATGCATGGAGCAGGCATGACTTCTTTCTTCAAAGTTGAAGAATTGGATCCATCCTTTAAAAATAGCTTAGTGAAAATCATCTATAAATATGTTCATTTTCCAAATAGTTCCTTTTGATGTTTACTTTAGCATTTAGGCTACTGCATTTCTTTATGAGAATCATTTAAATAGATAAGTGCTATTCGACATTCAAATATTACTTTATATGTTTCTTCTGACATGTTGTGATGTTAAGATGTATATGTACAATTCTTCCAAGTCAGATTTCCTAAAGATTATTTCTGCTAGGAGGTGTGATTTTCAGGCACCGAAAATTATGTTAGTCCATTAGTCACTTATGTATATAAGTTGTTATTTTGTTTTGGGGCTTTTTAACAAACAAAAATGAAAGCAAATCTTATTACATTCATTCTAGATAAACACATATTTGGCTCAATTTCAATACATAGCCAATAGTCTTATACCAGGTTTTCATTATAAGTACATATTTTTTGGGGCGCCTGGGTGGCGCAGTCGGTTAAGCGTCCGACTTCAGCCAGGTCATGATCTCGCGGTCCGTGAGTTCGAGCCCCGCGTCAGGCTCTGGGCTGATGGCTCAGAGCCTGGAGCCTGTTTCCGATTCTGTGTCTCCCTCTCTCTCTGCCCCTCCCCCGTTCATGCTCTGTCTCTCTCTGTCCCAAAAATAAATAAATGTTGAAAAAAAAATTAAAAAAAATTTTTTTTTTAAAAATAAGTACATATTTTTTTTTGCTTTTAAAGGATGGATGCATCAGTAACCTGCCCTTAAGACCTTTAAATCTGAAAATAATTTCTTATCTGCTACCTCATTTTATACCTTAAAATAATCTGAGAAGATATTAAGAGCTCATTTTACAGATGAAAAACATGCTAAAAGATTAAATAGGAAATATGTGACAAGTCTATGTTTCAGTTTTATAAAGTACACAGTAAAGCAATTGACCCTTAACCTGTAATAAAATTATGTTATTAACAAAGTTAAGTGCCTTGCAAATAGCTGTGAGAGTCACAGCATATAGAACTTTCCTTTTTTTCTTAGAAGTGACATGAAGGTCAGTTGAATGGCGTTTATTATAAGGTGATCTAGACAGCAGCAAACAGCCTTTCCCATTTTGACTTTTCCTCCAGCGTCATTAAGTTACACTTGAGAAAATTGTAAAAAAAAAAAAAAAATTCAATGTGCAAGGGCGCCTGGGTGGCTCAGTTGGTTGAGCGTCCGACTTCGGCTCAGATCATGATCTCGCGGTTCGTGAGCTCAAGCCCCGCGTCGGGCTCTGTGCTGACGCTCAGAGCCTGAAGCCTGTTTCGGATTCTGTGTCTCCCTCTCTCTCTGACCCTCCCCCGTTCAAGCTCTGTTTCTCTCTGTCTCAAAAATAAATAAACGTTAAAAAATTAAAAAAAAAAATTCAATGTGCAGTATGTGATGATGTGATATGTATATACTTTGTGAAGGAATTCCTCATACTGAGTCAAATAACACATTCACCACCTCACATATTCACCTTAATTTTTTTTTTTTTTTTGGTAAGAACATTTTTCCGTTCTCCTAGCACATTTCAATTATACAACACAATGTTATCAACTGCAGTCACCAGTTATATGTTAGAGTCTTGGACCTTATTAATCTTATAACTGAAATTGTATGCATTTTTACTAACCTCTCTTTATTTTCTCCACTCTTTGCCACTGGCAATAACTCTTTTCCTCTCTATTTCTCAGTTTGACTTTTTTTTTTTTTTACATTTTTACACTTAAGTGATACCAGGCACTAATTGTCTTTCCCGTCTGGCGTATGTCACTTAGCATCTAACAGATGTGAGGTGGTGTCTCATTGTGGTTTTGATTTGCATTTCTCTGATGCTTAATGATGCTGAGCGCCTTTTCATGTATCTGTTGGCTATCTCTAAGTCTTTTTCCAAAAAAGGTCCATTTCCATCCTTTGCCCATTTTTTAAATTGAGTTATTTGGTCTTTTTCTAATGAGTTGCGTGAGTTTCTTGTTTTAAAAATTAGACCCTTATTGAAGCTGTGGTTTGCAAATATTTTCTCCCATTCCATAGGCTGCCTTTTCATTTTGTGATGGTTTCTTTTGCTGGACAGAAGCTGTTTATTTTGATGTAGCCTGCTTTATTTATTTTTTCCTTTTGTTGCTTTTGCTTTTGGTGTTATTTAAAAAAAAAATCATTGCCAAGACCAATGTCAAGGAGCTTCTTTGCTAGTTTTTTTTTTTTTTTTTCTTCTAAAACTTTTGCAGTTTTAGGTCTTACACTGAAGTCTTTAACCCACTTGAGTTGATTTACATGTATGGTGTAAGATTAGGGTCTAGTTTCTTTTTTTTTTTTTTCTTTTTTCACGTGACTACTCAGCATTCCCATTCCCATTTATCAAAGACACTACCTATTTTATATTTTTGACAACTTTTCAAAAATTAATTGACCATATATGCATGGGCTTATTTCTGGACGTCACTCTTTCCATTGATCTATGTGTCTGTTTTTATGCCATTATCATTCTGTTTTGATTACCATGGCTTTGTAATATAGTTTGAAATCAGGCGGCAGTGTGTTGACTCTAGCTTTGTTCTTCCTTCTTATGATTGTCTCAGCCATTCAGGGTCTTTTGTGATTCCATACAAATTTTAGATTATTTTTTTTTACTTCTGTGAAAATTGCAATTGGAATTTTGAGAGGAATAATATTAAATCTGTAGATTGCTTTGGGTAGTATGGACATTTTAACAATATTAATTTTTCTAGTCCATTAATAAAGAATATCTTTACATTTATTTGTGTCTTCTTCAATTTCTTTCATCAAAATCATATACTTTTTTTGTGTGTACAGTTTTTCATCTCCTTGGCTAATTTTTTTCTTTTTTTTTTAAGTATTTTATTATTTTTGGGAGAGTTCAAGTGGGGAAGGGCCAGAGACAGGTGGACAGAGGACCTGAAGCGGGCTCTGTGCTGACAGGCTGACACCAGGGAGCCTGATGCAGGGCTTGAACTCATGAACTGTGAGATCATGACCTGAGCTGAAGTCAGCACTCAACCGACTGAGCCACCAGTTGCCCCTGATTTTTTTCTAAGTATTTGTGTTTTCAATGCTATGGTATGTATTTTTTTCTTAATTTCTCTTTATGAAAGTTTATTGTTGGTATATAGAAATGCAACACATTTTCTTATTGATTTTGCATCCT
The DNA here is from genome assembly GCF_007474595.2 of Lynx canadensis. Lineage (NCBI taxonomy): Eukaryota > Metazoa > Chordata > Mammalia > Carnivora > Felidae > Lynx > Lynx canadensis. The sequence goes on from NC_044314.2 coordinate 41,942,902, forward strand.
ACAACTTTACTGAAATTATTTATTAATTTTAACAGTATTTTGATGGATTCTTTAAGGTTTTCTCTATATACAATTATATCATCTGCCAAAAGAGACAATTTTACTTCCTTTTATTTCTTTTTCTTGCCTAATTGCTCTAGCTAGGACTTCCAGTATCATGATGAATAAATGTGGAAAGTGACCCTCCCTCTCTTGCTTTTTATCTTTGACATTTGTTCACCTAATTTCCTTTTTCTCTGTCTCTCTGTTTTGTGCCTCTGTCTCTGCCTCTGTGTTGTTCTCAGTTCCCTCTGTTTCTCTTCCTCCCTCTCATGTTAATAAAACACACACACACGCACGCACACACACACACACACACACTTTTGGATCTGGTTTTTCTACTAAGGAATTAGCACTCAGCTACAAATGTGACACTTAGGAAGAAAATGAGGAGAATGAGAGAAAAGGTAAGAAAAGAAGACAATATTTTGATACGGTGTCCTTTCTTCACCTGTCCTGACCTCCTTTCCCCTTTATATTTTTCTCCCTCTCTTGGCTGTCTCACCCCTCAGGCTTAGAGAAATGAAATAATGGGAAGTTTCACCTATGGAACTCGAGAGATATTATTCAAAGGGGAGAGAAATAAAATATTTATTGCTCTGACACAGTCTGTGACCTGCTTCTTTTTATTACTATACTTCAGAGGATGTTAAAAGGGTTTTATTAATGTGGTTGGGGCTAAACACAGACTTGCTAAGTAGTGTTTTCTTTCTGTACCATCTTATTTTGTAAAGTTCATCTATTATTTAAATACTGATCATTTTTCAACTAAAATTTCTTTTATTTATTTTGTATCACATGCTGCTGATCATTGTCTTGATGATAAATCAATATCTAGGCCTCAAAAATGAGTCATTGGGAAGTTCACCAATGTCTTTGTCTTTTATTTTCCTTCCAGATCAATTTTCTAGAGATAGGCTTGTCAAATTCCCAGGGAAATTGTGTGAGTGATCAGGCAACCATCTCTTTGAAATCACAGGTAATTTATAAATTTCTTTGCTTTGTTCGATAGTAATTTTATACACACACACGCGCACACACACACACACACATGTACACATATGACAATTTAATAGTAATTTAATAAATGTCTTAGGTTTTTATTAAGAAAATTACATCACCAAATTGAACACATTGGTGAATATCCTATTCCATATAAGTTATGGCAATGAAATATTTTATGATTATGAATTATAGTTTTATTTCCATTTTGAAAAATGGTACTACTCTGATAAGGGTAACAATAAACTGTTTCTTAAATTATTACAAATAATTCTCAAATGTAAGATGTATTTATTATATACATTATTGTGAATATTATAATTATTGTAAAATAATAATGATTACAATGGTAATACTGTTCATGTTATTGATTCACAATCTCATTATTGATAATATTTCATATTTTGATATAAAATTTGATGTGAAATCCCTAGAGAAAAATATATTTAGTTCAATGTGATTCAATCTACAGTGATCTGAAAGTTAAGGTAAATCAGTATTAAGAGGAGAAAAAAAAATTCTCATAATGATACAAAATGTCAATTTTACCTTTTCTCTGAGAGCAGAATAAATCAAATGTGTGCCTGAGTTTCAATGTATGAATCTTTCAATTTTTCTAGCATCTTACAGTGCTAGACTTAAAACTGACTATTAACAACTACTACCCGCTACTAGCAAGAAATAGACTACTAAGCAGCTCCATGGCATTGAAATAATAATATAAATTCAAATTTTAATATTTTGATTTATTTTTATTATCTGAAAATATAGACAAACAGATTTCAAACTCAGATGTTTGAACTATATTATTAAAGGAAGTGACAAGGACATGGTTAAAGAGGATGGATTAATACTACATAGAACCAAGATGAGGTATGTGGGGTAATTACAGAACTAATGAGCTAGTTAATCATTCTGAGAACAAACCATCGCTTCCATTTGCTTCACCTGGTGGGAGGTTTGAATAGATGACTTCTAAAGTTCTCACAGGATGTAGGATTCTATGACTGTGCAATTTAATATAATTCATGATTTGGGTCCCTGATTAATTAGAAAGTTTGAGAAGAATATTAAGTCTTTTAGGCCATTACAGTAATGTTCTCAGCCATCTTAGTAAGAGGAAAGAGTTAATATCCAAATTTTCCAATTTATTATTGTGGATCAATAAAGGGGTGAGCATGGTAAAATGTTGAAAATCAAGCAATATATTCTAAAGGTTCCTCTATGAAGTATTTTTCTGTCCGACATCGAAAATGGTGACCTAGGATTATCAAAAATAGTTATTGGACCACTCAATGTAGGCAAACTACATTTTTGAATAAAAATAAACAACAAAGTAAAAAATAAATACATGAGGCTAAATTATTGTATTTTTTTATTACATCATGAAGACCTAGCCTTTTAGGGTATTAGAGAGATAATGTATTAACTTCAATCAGATAGGGTTTAATTAAGTTCATTCTAAATCCCTGGAGTTGTATGCTCTAAGCGGCAGCCCAGTGATCTGAAGAGGTCATGGATCTTGACCTTGCTAACTACCACATTCCCAACATTAGAGAGGAACTATTCTGAGGGTGCCTAATCCACTAGAGTATATGTTAAATGTACAAGATTCTATATCTAGGCTAGTGGAACATAATTTAGGTAAAGGAAAAAAACAGTACAAAAATTTCTATATGCATTTGAAAACCCTTATAAAACACAGACAACATATACATATATTTAAATCAAAGATTAAAATAAATTGCTATTTCTTTTTCTAGAGTGACCATTTTTCATGAGTCGAGACAAATTTTGGTTACATTGATTGTCTTGGTATGTCCCAATTTAGACAGGGAATTCTCCCTTGACTGGAACAAATACACATGTTAGTTATCTTTATAAATCATAAATTAAGTGTGGTATATCCCTACTCAGGCCTTTACCCATGAAAAGTTAGAGGCCTAATGCAGGTCTTAAGACTTCATAAGAATGTGAAAGGATGTGCAACACTTGCATTGAATTAAAGTACATTTCATAATGGTATCATGTAAATAATTGTTCTAGATGTTTTTCAACCAAATTATGAAATTTCTGGTTTTCTGTTTTCAAAGGTAATAAGTAATCAAAACTTGATTATCCAACAACAACATGGTCAAAATGGATGTCCAATACTGAAAAGTAGCAGAAAAAAAAACAAACTTTAAGGTTCTTTGACAGCAAAATTTTCAAATATATTTACAGATTTAAAAACTTTATATTAACTTTATTCCCTTTAACATTACCTTTTAGACTGCATTAAGTCAGATTAGAGGTGATTGATGTTAAAAACTAGTTTATATTTCAAAGGAAATTTTAGCATTTTTACACACCTTTGGACTTTACTTTCAGGAGGAAGACAAGCAGTTTACAGCAAGGATAGTTCAAAAATAGCCAATACGGATAATCAATTAAGGGTGGTCCCCTTTACAGAGACTTCAGATTAATGCTATAATGTTGTGTTCACTGATTTGATCTGGTAGTTGATTTTTTTTTTTAACTCAAATAGCCTCTAAAGCAAGGACCTCTTGAGACATGACTGTTATCTTCCAGATTTTCTGTACATGAGTTTACTCTGATTTTTAAGGCACCTCAGGTTATGATCCCATTTGGTAGACAATCAGGAAGTGTTACTAGGTCACTACCTGGTATACCACTGATGCTGTATCGTCAAAATCTCGTTACTCTGAGACCATGATGGAATTTATTTGAACTTGCTCAAAGACAAAGGATTTGAACTTTCACCATTATATTTATGTTAACCTGGAAACAATATGAAACAAAACCAAACCCATAAGCTTCGATCTCCATATTTAAGACACTGGAGTGGGAATTTTGTTCATTTTGTGTAACTGTATGTGTATGTTCATGTGTGTAATTTATTCCATATTAGTCTTATGTATTAAGGCTGAGCTCGCTCGCTATGATGTTAACTGAAATCAGAAAGAAAAATTTCACTGGAAATTACCAGAGACAACTTGGCGGGTTTTTGGATAAAGCAGGAAGTAAATGAGATGGACCAATGTAACACGTACTGTAAATAAACACGAAAAAATACATTTCTAAAATTCATGCTAATACTAAGTTATCAGGCTAGGGCACAATGTATGAGGCCTGATTAAATTTTAACTTTTCTTTGTGTTTGTCATTTCATTGTGTGCTTCACTTCACTTAATAAAAATTCGTAATCAACATCAAATAGTTCAATGCAGTAGGCAGAAGATAGCAGAAAAAAATTTCATTTTTGTAAGTAGCATATGCAGCTATTACATTTTTATTGGCTAGGGAACCAAATAAGGCAAAATGTAAAAATCTAGGCAAACAATTACTAAAAAGAGACCATTCAATTCCTTGAGATAATAATACTCACAAATATTTAGTGCGTGCTGACTATGTATTTGCTGGGCCCCTATGAGGTTGGGCCCATTCTTATCTTCATTTTTCAGATAAGAAAAGTGAGGCTTGGGCCTACTGTTTTTTTTTAACATAGACAGCAACAGTATTCACTGTTGAACCCAAAGAAAATTTGCATAGCTTGAATATCTAGGAAATGTTATTTTTTCCCATCTACATTGTGACAAGATTTGCAGGAAGAGCTGGTACACTTGCATTGAGAAATATCATTTATTTATTATTTGATTAAAAATGCATTTGTGGTTAATTTTGGAGTAACTAAGATCTATATGAATTTAAAAAATTATGATGAATGAATTTTGCACTGAAGTATCATTTTAGGAAAATATTACCACTAGACAAAAGCAATTTTCTGCTCTAATTTGCACATGAAATCAGTATACCTTTTATGTAAATCTGAGGACAAAATTTTATCCATAAATCTCTTAGAAAAAAACATGCAAATAAAACTCCATAATACTGTCTTCTTTCCTTCTCTTGTAAACCACAAATGGAATTTTATTTAATCCATTTGGACAATAGCTACTGTACTTATTTGATCTGAACACTTCTCAAACACAGTAAGCATCCATCCCTGAATAACAGCTAATGTTTCACTGTTTACCATCCCATGCACCACAGGACATCTGGTGTGTGAACAGTGCACTCTAATACTGAGACGTGTCACACTGACCTTGGGAAGCAATTTTGCTAATGAGTGACAGAAGACCAATGAACCATGGAAAGCCTTTCCTGATAAAGTCATAAAACGAGTTTTACAAGAGTCAATTCCTCATGTTCCTTGTTACACAAACATTGAAAGCTACAGCACTCTTGTCCCTCACAGATGCAGAACAACAGTTTCTAAATGGTACTGGATTGGGCTGTGAACCTGGCCTGAGCTCAAAATAAGGTCAGCTGCCAGCCTGAGGGTGTCCTATTGTCAAGACCAATGTTTGAATAAATTGGATGAGAAGGTCCAATCTACTCCATGCTGGTATCCTCATTCTGTAGATCTCACTCAAAATCATTTACTTCACATATTGACAGGTAGCAGTAGATTTACAACCATTGTGTAGTTTTACCAGTTGTCAACTTGATAAAAATTAATCTCCCCTGCATTATAAGATTCTGACCTCTATCTCTGCATAACTCAATACAAATTTCACACCACTCTTCAAGTATCATAAAAATATTATTCAACTGAATAAATATTTGTTGCCTACCATCACGTCCATATTCTTCCATATTCTTACAAACCAAACATTACACCATCACTTGTGCAAGGGTTAGTACTTGAAATTCTAAAAAACTTACTGAATTATTCCATGATTAAATTTAGAGTTTTCAAAGGAACTAGGCTTTAACTTGCAAATATATAGGACTATTTCATGATTTTATGGCCAAAAAACCATTTCAGACAACAAAAGGAAATCAAAGGCATCAAAATTGGCAAAGATGAAGTCAAGCTTTCGCTTTTTGCAGATGACATGATATTATACATGGAAAATCTGATAGACTCCAGCAAAAGTCTGCTAGAACTGATACATGAATTCAGCAAAGTTGCAGGATACAAAAACAATGTACAGAAATCAGTTGCATTCTTATACACTAATAGTGAAGCAACAGAAAGACCAATAAAGAAACTGATCCCATTCACAATTGCACAAAGAAGCATAAAATACCTAGGAATAAATCTAACCAAAGATGTGAAAGATCTGTATGCTGAAAACTATAGAAAGCTTATGAAGGAAATTGAAGAAGATATAAAGAAATGGAAAAACATTCCGTGCTCATGGGTTGGAAGAATAAATATTGTCAAAATGTCAATACTACCCAAAGCTATCTACACATTCAATGCAATCCCAATCAAAATTGCACCAGCATTCTTCTCAAAGCTAGAACAAGCAATCCTAAAATTCATATGGAACCACAAAAGGCCCCGAATAGCCAAAGGAATTTTGAAGAAGAAGACCAAAGCAGGAGGCATCACAATCCCAGGCTTTAGCCTCTACTACAAAGCTGTAATCATCAACACAGCATGGTATTGGCACAAAAACAGACACATAGACCAATGGAATAGAATAGAAACCTCAGAACTAGACCCACAAAAGTATGGCCAACTAATCTTTGATAAAGCAGGAAAGAATATCCAATGGAAAAAGACAGTCCCTTTAACAAATGCTGCTGGGAGAACTGGACAGCAACATGCAGAAGGTTGAAACTAGACCACTTTCTCACACTATTCACAAAAATAAACTCAAAATGGATAAAGGACCTGAATGTGAGACAGGAAACCATCAAAACCCTAGAGGAGAAAGCAGGAAAAGACCTCTCTGACCTCAGCTGCAGCAATTTCTTACTTGACACATCCCCAAACGCAAGGGAATTAAAAGCAAAAATGAACTATTGGGATCTCATGAAGATAAAAAGCTTCTGCACAACAAAGGAAACAATCAGCAAAACTAAAAGGCAACCAATGGAATGGGAAAAGATATTTGCAAATGACATATCGGACAAAGGGCTAGTATCCAAAATCTATAAAGAGCTCACCAAACTTCACACCTGCAAAACAAATAATCCAGTGAAGAAATGGGCAGAAAACATGAATAGACACTTCTCTAAAGAAGACATCTAGATGGCCAACAGGCACATGAAAAGATGCTCAACGTCGCTCCTCATCAGGGAAATACAAATCAAAACCACACTCAGATATCACCTCACGTGAGTCAGAGGGGCCAAAATGAACAAATCAGGAGACTATAGATGCTGGAGAGGATGTGGAGAAACGGGAACCCTCTTGCACTGTTGGTGGGAATGCAAACTGGTGCAGCTGCTCTGGAAAACAGTGTGGAGGTTCCTGAAAAAATTAAAAATAGACCTACCCTATGACCCAGCAATAGCACTGCTAGGAATTTACCCAAGGGATACAGGAGTACTGATGCACAGGGGCACTTGTACCCCAATGTTTATAGCAGCACTCTCAACAATAGCCAAATTACGGAAAGAGCCTAAATGTCCATCAACTGATGAATGGATAAAGAAATTGTGGTTTATGTACACAATGGAGTACTACGTGGCAATGAGAAAGAATGAAATATGGCCCTTTGTAGCAACGTGGATGGAACTGGAGAGTGTGATGCTAAGTGAAATAAGCCATACAGAGAAAGACAGATACCATATGGTTTCACTCTTAAGTGGATCCTGAGAAACTTAACAGAAACCCATGGGGGAGGGGAAGGAAAAAAAGAAAGAGGTTAGAGTGGGAGAGAGCCAAAGCATAAGAGACTGTTAAAAACTGAGAACAAACTGAGGGTTGATGGGGGGTGGGAGGGAGGGGAGGGTGGGTGATGGGTATTGAGGAGGGCACCTTTTGGGATGAGCACTGGGTGTTGTATGGAAACCAATTTGACAATAAATTTCATATATTGAAAAAAAAGAAAATTAAATTTTAATAATTTAGGATTTATTATCATGTGCATTGTAAAGTAAAATTATTTAAAGTGAATGAATAATCATTTGAGCTGATCCTGCTTTTTGAACATTTAGGAACTGCTAAGGTTTAAAAGATATTCAAAGGAAAGATAATTATATATGTTAATATTAGGGAATTTATTTTATCTCATTGCAGAGATGTTTTCCATTCCTTTACAAGGTCATTTAGAAGACCAATAAAATATTCCCACACCAAATATGTAATACTAACAACTTGGAATCACAAAAAACTAAGAGATTTATATCATTTTTCTCACTTAATCTTTTGTGAGGTAGATGTTATTTTTTATCGTACTCATTTTTCAGAGGAGACAGGAAACATATTCAGATAGCTCTAAACTCTCCAGAAACCCTCAAATCCTTATTGAATAAAGCCCAAAATCATTATTAAGGACTATGCCATACACAGTTAAGTTTCTGTATTCTTCTCTGGCTTTATTTCTTCCACCCTTGTCCCTGCACCTTCACTCTCTTTACGAAAATAAATGATGAGTACATTAGTTTATGTGAAATAACTTGTCATTCTATAGTCCCAAAACCAAGGCTACATCATGGTCTCTGTGCCTTAGTTCACAGAGCTTCCATAGCCTAAAATACATTTTACGGAACCTCTGTTTCCTTAGACATTACAGTTGCAAGATGCAGTCCAAAGGTCACTTCTCCAATCAGAGGTGTACCTGTCTCCTCCATAGGTTGCCGCCTTGTGCTCCTCCATTATTCTGGTTTCATGTGTACTTTGTAACATTTATTGGGTTTATTTGTTGAAATAATGTTTCTCTTCTTGGAGACTGTACCTCTCTTGAGGGCAGGAACAAGGTTTTTATTGTTTTAGCATCCTCAGCACCAGGCAAAGTGTTTGCCTACAGTTCATAGTGCACTAAATGCAATTACATTAAAACAGTAAACGCTAAGTACAAAGTACAAGGTATGATAATGGTTCAAAAGGGTGTTTGACAAGGAAAAAGCGGCTCTCAACTTAAGTTTTAGAAGGCTCTAAGTAACTTGTTTATTTTTTTCTGACAGTATGTATTAGAATGTGTAGAGGGGCACCTGGATGGCTCAGCTGGTTAAGTGTCCAACTTTGGCTCAGGTCATGATCTCATGGTTCATGAGTTCAAGCCCCATGTGGGGCTCTGTGCTGAAAGCTCAGTCTAGAGCTTCCTTTGGATTCTGTGTTTCCCTCTCTCTCTGCCCCTCTCCTGCTCATGTTCTATCTCTCTCTCTCAAAAGTAAATAAACATTAAAAAAAAAAAGAACATGTGTAGAAAAAAGAAATTAGCTTTCAAGTCAAAACAAAAAATAAAAATAAAAACAAGTGAAAATCAACTACAAAAATATTCTTTTGACCAAGTTTGTTTTAATTATGTGACCTAGATGAGGTACGGGCTTTCTGGATTTTATTTTTAAGTTCAGTTTTAATTTTTTTCTAGGTTCCTTTAAAGGTCTTTGTCCGGTAACACGTTCATTCAGTGGATCTACAGTGTGCTCCATCCAATGTTAGGAACTTTTTTAGCCAAATGGGTCTGGACCCACGGCCCAAGCTCATATTTTTACTTATTCCTACTTCAGCCTCTGACCCTTTCACTGATGGAAATTGTCCTTTTAATCCCCTGGAATTTTCTTCACTTTAAATGAGTTGACTTTGTGAGTTATTGCTTTTTTATTGCCAAAATGTCTTTTGCAATTACCTTTTCTTTTAGGGAGAAGGTTTTGCGTGTGTGTGTCTATATTTACAAGATTAACTCCTGATACTTACTGTCTGCATCTTTATTCTGTATAACAAAAATATTCATTAATCAGGATGTCAAAGAGCGTTATTTTCATAGCATAGTAAATGCTTTTCCACTGTCTGACTTTTGAAGTGTGGAGGCTACACTGTAGAATGACCTAAGCCATATACGGTGGTATGATATTAATCACTATGAGAGGTAAAGCCTGAAAAATCATAAGTTGGAGATAAGCCTGTTTGGGGGACAATTTGCTATTCAGACTTCGTGTGCACCCTGAGAGTAATTTTTATTGCACACTGTGACAATAACACATTCATAATATGACACAGAAATGAACTTGGCCTCAGAGTTTAGGACGGCAATTCACAAGTAGCCACAGTATTAGCACTGCATGCTAGGAACAATTTTAATACAAGCTACGAGTTGGAAGTGGGGCTTCCTAATTCCATCAGGTTCCTGCTGTCTCCTATTAGAAGCAATTTTTTTTTTAATTTTTATTTTTTGCTTAAGACTTTTCAGAATTGCTGTAAGTCTTTCTGTGATTAACAGAGGATGAATTGGTAATAACCAAAATCTTCAAAGAAGAAAGAAAGATGTTTTAAAGAAAACAAGGTTTCCTGGGGCGCCTGGGTGGCTTAGTTGGTTAAGCGTCTGACTCTTTTTTTTTTTTTAGTTGTTTTTAATGTTTATTTATTATTGAGCAACAGAGAGAAACAGAGCACGAGCAGGGGAGGGGCAGAGAGAAGGAGAGCCACAGAATCTGAAGCAGGCTCCAGGCTCTGAGCTGTCAGCACAATGCCTGATCTGAGGCTTGAACCCACAGACCGCAAGATCATGACCTGAGCCAAAGTCGGACGCTTAACCAACTGAGCCACCCAGGCGCCCCTGAGCACCTGACTCTTGATGTTGGTTCAGGTCATGATCTCATGATCTCATCGTTCGTGGGATTAAGTCTCGCGTTGCTTTGCACTGTTAATGCTGCTGCTTGACATTTTCTCCCTCCTCTCTCTCTGCCCCCTCCCTGCTCTCTTTCTGTGTCTCAAAGCAAATAAACAGAGATTGTTTTTTCTTTAAAAAGGAAACAAGGGTTCCTGACCTAACAAAACTTGAGCGGTATCTTTTAAAAATAATAATTCAAACTTAGGATTTACACAAAACCTTCTGGTGTGTCAGCACAGTTCTAGAAGGGAACTGTATCCAACTCTGATGGCTCAAGAGACTTTACCTTAAGGGGCTCCTTACAGAAGCATGGCAGGGTCAGGAACAGAACAGCAACATGAAGCACCAGAGACTAAGCAGTGGGAAGCTATTCACAACTTCAGTTCTGAAAACACCAGGATGGGGAGAGTGTTCTTGGGCCCAAGAGCCAAGAACGACGATGACCTGAAAGAAGCTGTAGACGTGGGTGGACAGGAGAGATGTTAGAAACGCTGCACATGCAGAAACAGCAGGGAAGAGTTAGCACGACCCCTTTGCCTTTCTGCCCTTCAGCCTCTTTTGTCCTCCTGATGATTTCCACTGAGCATCCTGGGAAGAGGGGAGGAGAATGAAAAATAGATATGGAGAGTAGGCAAAGCATAGTGGTAGACCTGGGGAATATCAGCACAGCTCAGTGTCATTGTGGCATTTCACACTGCAAAATTTTCTCTTCATTATGATATTCTAACCTTTTCTGGAGATGATCTTTGACATAATTTTTGAATGAAAACACTTTAGCGCTGTGTAATCTGGAGCGATATTTCTATGGGGGTTTTATGTGCACTCCTCTTAAAAGGAGGCAAACTTCTTCTCATCAGTGTCTACATACTTTAAAAATGTTAGCCCATATTCCTATCACAATAGGAAATTTCTCCCTTGAAAATGTCTCAGGTTTAAAATGACACCTTTAAGAGACCTGTCTGAGGCTTTATGTCCTGACCTTTCACAGTATTCGATATTGATTGATCTTCCCATTCCCTGATGCTACTGATTACCTATTGATCAAAATATCTTTGATAGCCTCTTACTCAATCGGACACTCTACTCTGGCTTTTCCTCTTATTTTCTTTCTCTTCTATTCCCTATAATGTAAGCTGTCCTGAGGGCTATGGACAATATCTTTTATTCTATTTCTTTGAGTAACAAGTATGATTTTCTATCTGTAATGCTAGAATCTGAAGAACATTACCTTTTCATTTCAAAAGCAAAATCTCTATCATTTTCCTCCTCTACTTGCCCTGGATCATACTATAATCAAGAGTTTATGTGTTATTAAAAATTATATATAAAAAAGAGGGGAAAGCCAGATCTTGATTTGTAGAAGGTGACCAACGTTGCTCTTGCATGCTTGGCTGCATGAGTTGAACCCTCTGATCCCAGAGGACTCAGAAATGGTCCTCACAGCAGTTCACTCCCTGACTCATCTGCGACACTTACGACTGCTTTCGAGACTTAGGGGCTAAAAGCGGCCCCTTCACAAATGTCATATGTCACTCTTACTGCTGGGTGTGTATAAGTGGCTTTGGGTCTTTTCCTTGACCAGGAAGTTCTCAACTTCTCATCTCCAGAGAATCATCTGTCCTTCCTTTGATGAGAATTCCACACTTCTTGAATTCCTTGCAGTAGCCAAGTTCCATAACTGAATTTACATCTTTTCCCATTATGTCTTTTTGTTTAGAACACAGCCCAGGCTCAAACATGAACTCCTATGAGAGAATGTTTCTTTTCTAATTTGTTTTCTGCTAGACTGCAGCACCTATCTCAATATGTGATATGTGTGAAGCTCATTATAAAGAACTATTCAATAAATCAATGAATTTATGAATTCCATAATAATTTTACTGCTTTTATTTCTTGCCTTTCAACTCTAATTGTTTTAGATTTTGTGAATGATCTTTCAAATGTATTATTTGTATTCCCACTACCTCAGTGAAAATTTACACCCTTATTAAATGTCAATTTTGATATGGCAAAACTTCCCACTGCTGATTACAATTTTTTTCTAGCCTTGTAACTTCTACTCAAAGCATCAGGATTACATTTTCAAGGATTTTGATTTTCAAGTCAAAATTTCAATCCTGTATTTGCCCAAAACAAAGAAACAAAAATATGGAAAACTGTACACAAAATTTCAACTATTGTTAAATGATAAAATCACAGATTATTGTCATCACTTTTTATCAGCATTTTCTTCATTGGTTTTTAAATAGGTTTAATCTATATTATTAGTCATTCAAGGGAGTAAACAAACTCAATGAGTTAAAGGAATACCAAAAATAAGTCATAGTTGAGCACTGGAAATTACATACTTTATGTAGGAATTGATTAAAAGCTAATTTATAATTATTCAGTTAATATATTCCTATTATCTCTCTTGATAATAAATCTTTGATGAAAGCTATGAGGCAAAGACCTATTTTTTTTCTTTTTTGCTTCAGTATCTATCTATTAGAACACAGATCATAATGTCTGCTATGTTCTGAGAATTGTTTAAATATTAAGAATACAGCCAAGTCCCCTGACTTTGCAGGCCTTTATTTAGTGAGGGAAAGCAAACATTAAACATTAAATAAACAAATTATTAAATAAGGCAATTTCAGATAGTAATAATGAAGAAAACAGACTTCTGTGGTACTGTATGCTGGGGAGGTAGGATGCTACTATACTTTTATTCATTTTTTTAAGTTTATTTATTTTGAGAGAGATCGAGAGCAGGGGAGGGGCAGCGAGAGAGAGAGAGAGAGGGAGAGAAAATCTCTAGCAGACTCTGCTGACAGCATGGAACCTGATGTAGAGCTCTGTCTCATGAACTGTGAGATCATGACCTGAGCCAAAATCAAGAATTAGACACCTGACCGACTGAGCCATCCAGGTGCCCTGGATACTACTTTAGACTCAGTGGTCAGGGAGGGTTTTTCTGAGATGTGAAATCAAAGCTGAGATATAGATTTATGAAAAAGAGTCAGTCATGTAAAATCTGAGACATGCAAATTCAAGGAAACTTAATATGAAGGGTGTATAATTCATCTCCTTAGTGTAGTAAAAATAAAAGTGATGTTTATGCTCATAGAATAGCTAAGGCAAAGGCCCTGGGGTGGCAACAAGCTTGTTCTGTTAAAGGAACAGAAAGTTCATGGTACTGTAGATACAAAGAGAAGGGGAGAGAGAGAGAGAGAAAAAAGAGAGAGAGAGAGAGAGAGAGAGACTAGAAGATGCATTTGAGAGAGAGAGAGAGAGAGAGAGAGAGAGAGAGGTGACTGGCCATGTAAAGGCTTCTAGACTATGGTAAAAAAAATACTGCAAGAGTGATGAAAATCCTTTAGAGGATTTTAAGCAGAACAATGGTATATTTATGTTGTAGAACATTCCTGGCTGCTGTTTGAATAATAGATTATAGAGAGAGAAGTGAATAAGGAGAGCAATCAATGTGGATACTATGGCAGTTGTCTAGGAAAAATAACCTATTCGTCTGTTCATACAGCTCAGAACAAAACTGAGGATAACTGGTTAGTTTCAACACTGGCATCAATGAATACACTGAAGTTTATCAGAAATGTCCTTTTTTAAAGAACTGTTATTGGTCTGGGGGCAATAAGTATAATCTTTTGCCTTGTATATTGAGATGTCTGGGACCTTAATAAAAGAAAGAAGATGGGACACCTGGGTGACTCGGTTAAGCATCCGACTTCAGCTCACGTCATGATCTCGCAGTTCATGGGTTCCAGTCCCCCGTCAGGTTCTGTGCTGACAGCTCCAGAGCCTGGAGACTGATTCGGATTCTGTGTCTCCCTCTCTCTTGCCCCTCCCTGCTCGTGCTCTGTCTCTCACAAATAAATAAACATTGAAAAAAAATTTAAAAAAAGAAGGAAGAAGGATTAAACAGTCTAGTGAAATACTTTACAAAATTTATCTGGGGGAATTTTATGCTTTCATTACTCTGGCCTTGTTCCCAGCACTGATTTATTTATGTGATGCTAAAATATTTGGATTAAAAAATTAATTATATTATCAACTCTATGTTTTTTTAAATTACATAATATAACCCTAAATACTAAATATAAACATAAAACATATTAACATCAATTTAATGAAATCTGAAAGTTTAACATAAAATAAACTACTAATTGAATAGCTATTTAATGTTTTTTAGGAAGTGTTGATGTCATGGAGAGAGAACACAGTGATTTCATTTGAAATGATATTAAATATAGTCAAAATATATCAAGTTGTCAATCTTTTTACTTCTCTAAAGTATTGATTTTGTGCTTTGTTTTATAAAACCCTATATCTTCTTTATAGCCTATAAATATTTTCAAAAGAACCAAGGTGAACACCTTCCTACGGCTTATTTTTCCCCCATTTAAAAGAAAATCACTTTGTGATATTTTTCATTCTTCTTCCTTTGACCTTGACTTGTCATTCCTGAGAATTAATGGAACTCAGTCAGCTGAACTTTTCTCAATTCACATTTCACATTTCTCTACTTTGGGTTTCTTGACAAACACAGAAGTTACATGATTTATTTGAAAGGGAAAAAATGATCTCACACGTGGCATACATAACTACATGTTGAAAAACAACAACAACAAAGAAGCCTAGAAAAGAATAAAATACATAATAGGTCACACTGATCAATGACAGTGAAGAATTGCTATAGGGATTTCTGACCCTCACAGGCCCTCACACAGTTTTAGGGCCAAAGCTCTGATTCAGGAGGAAGAAGCTACTTGTAATTTAAGGCTGCCAATGTGCCACCCCTACTCCTCCTTTCTGGTTCCAACCATGGAGCTGGGTATAGGCTTTAGGGAGCTAAACCAGCTTCCTTAATTTCAGATTAGAAACATGAGGCCCAATGTGGTGAGCAGTCATGCAGAAGTCAGGTGTTAAGTTACTCGGGGAAGCAGGCACTGAGACGGGAACTGGCGTGCAGGAAATTTACTGGGGAGTGCTCTTCAAATCAGCATACCTGGAGGAATTTAAGAAAACCAAATGAGGCAGAGAGGAAAGTTGGGCTGCAATAAGGTCACAATGAAGTCTTCAACAATAGGACTCTGGGTCTGACATGGCCTTGCAGATTAGAGCAAGGAACCCCCTATCCATGTGTTTCCACTGATCGTTGGAGACAGGACGTCTTCCTTCAGGGATGGCTGGAAAAGTGGAACAAGTTACTTTAAATTTATCACAGTGTGCATTTTGCCATCAGGACACAAATCAGGATTCTCTTAACAAATAAGAGAGTGGGGTGGGAAGGAATGATTCTAGATTGGGCAATTTACCATACTTAAGGGAACCTCAAAATACAATAGGGTAATGGGTTCATGGACATTCAATTCTCCCTACTTCTGTATATGTTAAAAAATTTCCGTATGGAAAGCTTGAATATTTTTTTTCCATTCAATGGTAGTAAACCTTAAAAAGTTTGATTTAGCATATATTCAAAAATCAAAATATATAGTTTTACTATACTCTTAATAAAATAAAATGACATGCAAAGCAAAGAAAGAAGGTAATAAATCCAAATGAGTTTCTTTCCCTTTGCTCTACATTTCTTGGTTATTTTTCTCCTCAGTTTACATCTTTCATCCATTCAGCTTCAGCTGGAAGGGGGCAGTTAGGCAATTCCCCATCTTACTCCATTTTGACAGGAAAGTGTTCAAAAAGGAACCAAGGGTTAAGTAATATTTCAAGAGTATGGCAGTGGTATTACAGATATGGAGAGAGAAGTAAAATAATCAGAAATTAAGTAGAGTTAAGGGCCTAGAACAAAGGACCTGTGTGCCACTGTGGATTCAGACCTGTCTGGTCATATAGAAAGCACAGGTAGGTCAGGCAGTATATTCATGAGAAAGCTAAAGGTGTCCCCTAACAGCATAAACACAGGAAATATTAAGAGTATTCCACCTGTCCAGAGTTTCTGAAACAACTTGGTATCCTTAATTAGGGACTCGAATTAAGGGGGAGAGGGCAAGGGAGGGTGAGAAGCTTCAACAAAGCTTGGTTCAGGGACAATGATTGGACTCAGGAAAAGGTTATCTCTAAATAGTATTCACTTTTTTTTCTGTACTAGACCTCAGGAACATGGGCTAGTATGTTGGATGAGAAAAGCTTCATAAAGTAGCCGTCTAATGAAGCCGTTGTATTATTATAGAGATGCACTAAATGTGAGAGCAAAAATGGGGGTTTTAGAAGCATTAAATATCTGTGGTGCCCATTTGTGGGTGTGTATGGGTGTGTTTGTGTAAAGACTGCATTTTTAAAATTTTTGTGTATTGCATTAATTGTGTAACTGTATATCACATATATGTGACTATATATGTATTATTTATATATATACATGGTGTGGTATGGTTACATACTATGTATATAATTCATATAATACTTAATTTTCCTTATGGTTCTATTAGCAAGCATATTTTTTCTGTCAGTTGGCAGATAAGGAGACAATCAGAGAAAGAGTTACTTTGTCCAAGGTTTATCCGCATACGTCATATGGAGAATGATGACATGAACTGCACTTGTCAGTAGGAATGAATAAAAAGCTAACCCTCAGGATAAATAAATGATTGAAACTACCAAGTGGAAGATGTGGCCAGTCACGACTATTCCTAATCACTTGAGGAAAACCTCTGACATTCTCTTGAACCTTAAGGGAGAAATTTAAAATAGCATGCCAGTGATTCTGTTGCAGGACCATGGTGTATCTGAGACCTACTATTTTATTAACAGTTATTATGACTCTATGAACTGCCAGCTGTTGCAGTCTGAGGAAAAAATACTGCATTCGACAACTGATGACACATAGAAGAAGATGAAAAGGTGATTCACTGGAAGGCCAGAAAATGTGAAAGTGTTAAAAAACAACCACCGTGCTGATAGGGGTGCCACAAAGGGGCACCTGAGCCAACTAGAAGAGCTTCCAATCGTCAAACCTACACCTAGTTAAACAACAAGATAAGTAAAGTAGTACTGTATCACAACCAAAGTCTAAAATAAATATCCAAGGTTCCATAATGATATAAATAAGTTAATGGCTATGCAAAAAAAAAAAAAAAAAAAAAAAAAAAAAAACGAGGAAGAAGATGCCGGCCTCTCATGAGAAGTATTTCAAATGATCTACGAAGACACTCTGTTCTCAAGAAAGTGGAGCAGAATGTTCCAGTCTTCAAAGATGGGTTGCACATAATGACATCCTGCCAAAGACTACAGTATTCTTTTCTGTTTTTTTAAGTTAGTTTTCTTTATTTTTGAGAGGCAGACAGAGACAGAGCGTGTGTGGGGGAAGGGCAGAGAGAGAGGGAGACACAGAATCAGAAGCAGGGTACAGGCTCTGAGCTGTCAGCACAGACCCCGATGCGGGGCCCGAACTCACGAACCGTGAGATCATGACCTGAGCTGAGGTCGGACGCTCAACCGACTGAGCCACCCAGGCGCCCCCCAAAGAGTACAGTATTGACAGGGGGATAAAGGAAAACATTATAGTGGGAAAACCTGACAAACATGACCCTTTCCAGGTGAACAAGGTCAACGTCAGCAGAGGCGAGTCATGGTCGTGGTATGTATCCTTGATGTAATGATAACAAACGGCACTTTATCTCTGAGGTCGTTCTCACATAATCCTAGTCTAATCATGAGGAAAACGGACACGTTCCAATAGATGAGGATCCTACATAATATGTAAGTGTCGTCTTCAAAACCATCAAGGTCATCAAAAACAAGGTAAGTCTGAGGAACTGACCTTTTCAAAGGAAGCTCATGGAGACATGACCACTAAACACAGTGTGGTGTCCTGTACGGGATCCTAGAACAGAAAAAGAACATTAGGGAAAACTAAGAAAATCTGAATAAAGTAATAGCTTTAGTTAATCATGATGTCTCAATATAATTTCATTTATTGTGACAAATACACTATTGTAAGATGTTCACAACTGGCGAAACTGTGTGTTGGGTGTATGGGAACTCTCTATACTATCTTTATAACTTTCTGAACATCTAAAAACCATTTTAAAATGTAAAGTGTATTACCGGGGCAGTTGGTCAGGCATCTGACTCTTGATTTCAGCTCATGATCTCACTGTGAGGGGATCTCACTGTGAGTTCGAGCCCCACTCTTCATTGTGGCATGGAGGCTGCTTGGCATTCTCCCTCTCTATGCCCCTCCCCTGCTTGAACTCTCTCTGTCTCTCTCAAAATAAATAAGTAAATAACCTTTAAAGTATATTATCCAAAAAAAACATGAAAATGTCTGTGGTATGATAATAAAAAAACAGGACATGTAATTATATTGAGTATGACAACTGCCTAAAAATAAAAACAGGTATTAGAAAATAAAACATAGGAATACAACAAAATTTTTGTGATGGCTGTGCTTATGTGGTATGACTATGGTAATTTTCCCCCTGTATCTGTTTGTCAATTTTTAATGATATATATTGATGTCATAATAAAAAGAAAAGAAAGGCAAGATGTTTCATGGATCAAAGAACCAAGAAGTGCACGTTTTTTAGATGTAACGATGTATAGAGCAGTGTTCCTGGCAGCGTTCCTTTGATAAAACGTACTTAAAGGAACACACAACACTGGAAAGATCATTACAATGAAAATCAAAGTAAGAATAAATCAAAGTGCAATTATATTTCCAGCTAATGCCTCTACTTAATAATTACCTCATAGAATAATTTTCCGTTTTTGTGATAGTTTCAGACTTACATAAGAATTTACAGCATGAATTGTATCTATACAGAAAAGGTCTGTGAACGCATCCTGTATACAATATTGAGTGGTAGCTGCCGCAAGTTTCTGAAGCAAAAGCATCATCTTTCTTTATATGTTAACATTATACAATCATAAATAGGTTCATTTTAAAGTAGATGTTGACATGCCTCATCTTCACTGTTTACACGCCTTCGCACACATGCAGGGCAGTTGTAAATGAGACTCAATAATAGTAACCTATATATTTATAAAGTCTTTTGATTGCTACATTAGTTCTGATAGTAGACTACATAAAATTTCTTAGAAATGATATATAAACAGTGGGAAAGAAATCTTGGAAGCCTGATATTCTTTACAATAGAGGTTCATTATAAGGTAGGGAGAAACACTTCGTAACTACATAAAAGTACGTCACCTAATTTTACCTTATTTGAGAATGTGTACCTCAAATATTTATTTATGAATAAATATCAGAAAGTTAACATAAGACAGCTAAGTGATTATCAGCAAGCACAATTAAAAAAATTTTTTTAAATAATTGATGACTAAGATACATGAACAGCTAACACATGAATTGACTCATATTTACATCTAGGACCGAGAACTACCAAATTCATCTTTATTAATTTCACACCTTTTACATATTGAATATCAAAGATATTTCAGCTCCAATTTTACTTCGAGCTTTAGAAACTCATGTGTGTTTTTAAATTTTTTTTTAACGTTTATTTATTTTTGAGACAGAGAGAGAGCATGAATGGGGGGAGGGTCAGAGAGAGAGGGAGACACAGCATTCGAAACAGGCTCCAGGCTCTGAGCTGTCAGCACAGAGCCCGATGCGGGGCTCGAACTCGTGAACCACCAGATCATGACCTGAGCAGAAGTCGGACACTTAACCGACTGAGCCACCCAGGTGCCCCTCATGTGTGTTTTTAAATGAATGTGTGATTATCTCCATTAGAATCACTTCAACGTAATTATTTTAAAAGTGATTTTTTTTTCCTGGCCAAATTCATTTCATCACCTAGTATATTGCCTTAATAATGTAATAATGAGCATCATCCTTGCTGCAATCAACAAGACAGTGTGGTGTGTTCTTTTTAATCAAAGATGTCACAAATGAGAAAATTAGATACCGAGTTCGAAAATGGATTGTTTTCATTATAAAGCTATTGTCGACACTAATTAGATTGTGTATGCACAGCTCTGTATCAAAGCATAGAAATCCACGTCACAACATTTGACGATAACTGGCTGACCTTCGGGTCTCTTTTTCAGCTGTCCAACTCTGGCCTTTGTAGAATATGCTCCTGAACTCGCAGCATGCACCTGATTGCCGAAAAACTACATGTAATGAAAGCAGCTGCTGGGATGCCATAAACTGTTTCACCAGCCAGAGATGACAACCTCTTAGAGGCACTGAAAGCTTTAATGGAAACAATTCTGTTTACTTGCAGGAAGCAAGACTTCTTGCTTGAAGAGACTAATCAATCCTTTTATTTGATAGAAAATTTAATTGAAGACAACATCCAGAGGTAAAAATATGGTTCAGCTAGCCACTTCTTTTGCCATTCCGTCATATTAATTGGGATTGTCCTCGTATTTTCATTGTTGAATTCGCTTGACAGCATCACTAAATTACATTAAAGTTGTTTAACCATGAATTTTGTGAGCGGCAATCTTTTTAAATTTGAGCAGTATGTAGGAAGCATGAAGCTGATATATTAGAAGGATAATTTCACAATTCTTTAACAATGCAATATAGCATCCACTCCCATCTACCAGTGAGGTATGACACTCACCTCATGCTCATATCGGTAATGTGGGTAATTTGTTTTCAAGCAAATATTTACTCTGAAGTTGACGTGGAATGTTTATTAATAATTTTCTACTATGTTTTCTTGTCTCCCATGAGAAGGGGTGGAGTGTGTTTACCTCTTTTGTATATGCCCAATTGTATAGTTAGCAGCGTGGATCAGTCAATAGATTGCTAGGAAATGTTGTTTCAACAATGCAAAGAAAAAAACAGTGTCGAGGAAAAAAAGCCCCTCCTTGTGTATTACACCATTCCATCACTTCATTAGGCACTGTTTCTAGAACCGTACACTGTCTCCGTGAATTCTCCTAGTGTGGTTGCCATACCGTTAAACTCTACTTATGGACAATTGGACAATACTCCTTCTATTGAGTGTCTGACATGCAGGTGTGACGTGCTTTGTTAGTTGCCTTCTACGTACACAAGAAAGAAACTAGGGAGTCATGGAAGGGTCCTCTGTGCTCTTAATATCAAGTCCTGAATCACTTATCTCTGAAATATTTTTCAAACATGGCTTGCATTTGGTTTGTTTTACTTCAAAGCTGTGTTGTTTCGTGTACAGGCTATACCACCAGCCGTTACACTGTTATTCCGAAGTTCTCATTGTGATGAAGTGACCTACCTAAAACTAACATCTATATTTTAGCATCGTTTTGAAGTGTTATACCTATTTCCAGTATACTGGCTATAGGTATAATCTGAGCTTCCTAGCACAGTTTGCAATGACCTCCATCATCTGACTCCTTTTTACCTCTACCTCTGACCTCCATCCCAGAGCCCTCCCTATGAAGCATTTCACGTAGCATACATTCGCTTCCTGTTTGAATTCCTGGTTCCCTCCATGTTCTCTGATATGTTGAAAGGATCCCATATCCCTACTCTCAGCTTTAGGTATATACCTCCTCCCCTAAGGGCAGTATTCTTGAGAGCCTTGACCTTCACAAACTGCTTACTTTTCCTAGGTTATAATGCATTTGTTTTCTTCTATCATTGCCCTTATTATGGGTTGTGCACCTCACCCGTGAGTTTCTTAAAATGAGGACTACATCTTATTCAAGTTTGTAGTCCCAGTACTTAGCATGGCACCAGACACATACCAGTGCTCATTAAACGTTCATGGGTGGATAAATGCATTTCAGCTGTAGAATAATTTTTTGACCTATGCTTTTTGTCTAAATCTTTTTTTCAGGATGACCAGATAAACTGCTCTCAATTAATCATGAACTTTCTCCAAATTCATAAGCAAATTGTAGTCAGAAAAGTCCACTGTGGATGGTACTTATTTGAGAATAATGAAGTCAGAAAAAACTTGGCCAGAAAGAATGCCCAGACCCACCGCAGGGCTGCTGTGGCTGAAGGGCAGGCCTGAACTGCCTAGAGGCCTGAACCCCACTGCAGAAGAAACAGGTGTCTCTGCCACTCTGGTTCCCAAAAGGTCTGCTCTCCCCATCTCACTGTGTTCACAGTTATGTGACTGGTGAAATGCTAAATGACATGGAAAATCTTGGGCTCAAAGGGAGTTTAAGGGATGTCATTTTACTTTTCCAACCCTCACATTATATGAACACAAGTTAGAAGACCGAAGGTGCTGAATGAGCTACTTTATATATTATCTGATACACCCACAAAATGTACACCTGAAAATTTTTTTCTGAGCCAATAAAAAATCAATATGTCAACAGCCTACAACTGTTTTCTCTGGAACCTTGGGTGCTAGAAAGAACAAAGGCAGTAGTCTGAAAATCATGGAAAGTTTCTGCTGGCCCCTATTGTTGACTTTCAAGGGGACCCCAAAATCTCATTTCCTCCTCTTTTCAATCCCTTATTTACTATTATTCCATCCACAGTATTAGGAAGTGTTGATGTGGACAGGCATAGTCTTAAGAATGCAACTGGACCCCAAATGGGCATCATCTCTTTTAGAGTCCCAAAGCTTTAGGAATTTTTGCTAGATGAGTGTGATTCACTCTCAGCAACTTCCCAAGCTGAGGAGAGTGATTTCAGCTCTTCTGTGAAATTCCGGCACAAGCTGATTCCCAGGATGCAGGCATCTAGGGGACTCATTCATTCCTTCCTCAGATACTGAGGTACAATGGCACTGAGGCCGCTTTTGCTTGAGAATGGATCACTGGCTTCTCAGGCTCGGATGGTTGGTCTATACAATGACTATAGTGGCATTTAGAAAGAAATACTGTCTCTTTTCTGGGATTATGATTTTCAGGATGCTTTCAGAGAACACATTGTTTTCCTCCATATTTTATTGGTAAGTGCCAGTGGTCTTATAGGAAAGGGAGGTCACTTACACTCCCTGCTAGTTTAGCAAAAAAACAGACTTCCACATGACTAAGGTTGTGTGTGTTTATGAGGGAAACTACACAACAGTAATGACTGATTTTGTCAGGATTGATCCTCTGCTCATAGATTTTTCTTATAGAAGGGGACTAAAACCATTGTAGGTGGTTGGACAAAGATATGAATCTGTGTGGTCAGAATTCTGTTCCTTTGACCAAACAGTATTGTCTATTGTTACTAACATTGTATGTATTTACTGGGTTCCTCAGTCCAGAGTCCTTATGCTTGCTTTAAAATGCATCAAAGTGGGGAAATATAGCAAACTAGCCAAAATAATATAGCTTCCGTGTATGAAAGTATACCTGCACATGTCACTTTACACATGGAGCTCTCCTGGGAAGTTTAGGGTTTATAATAGAGCTGCTATCTAAATGCACCTTGCCACCACTCACACTCAAGTGCTTGTGAACTTAAATGGCAATTATTATCTGTGGACTGTAGTTGGTAATTAATCATATACAATCCTCTGATACCTGTTTGGTTGTTGCCCTGAATTGTCACTTAAATACTTTGTTGATGTTTAATTTTTCACCTGTTTTTCTATATTATCTTTCTAACCAGAACAGGACCAGAATTTTTTTTTTTTTTTTTGATATCCCACACTGCCTGGCCCAATTCTGTGGAATTGGGGAAGAACACAATAAATATTGACCAATGGATCTCTTATATGGTGTGGACTGCTTCCAGACAGATTGAATCATGATGTGGCAGAAAATGTTATATCTCTCAGGGTGCCTTTAAGACTGCAACTCTGATTTCATCTTTCTCTTCAGTTTCTTTAATTTCCCAACAAGACAAGAGCCCTGAGATTTTTATGTGCATTGAAACATTGAAATATTATATACTAAACTAGTACCACTGACTATCTCTGGGTGGAGTCTTCATAGATAGTTTTAAGTGTTTGTTTTATACTTTTCTAACACTTCCCCAAGTTATTATGCATCAATTTTGAAATGACAAAAGACATTTTAATTTTTAAATGAATAAATGATCATCATGACTATTCTGGTTGTTTTACAAAGAAGTCAACTTAGTCTCTGCCTTTAAGGGGTATTAGATTTATTGTTTTATTTAACTTTACACTTGTCTTTTCTGCAAGGGTGTTTTAAGGGTGGATACAGATTATGCTGTTTTAAGTGTGGATACAAAATTTCGTAGTGTTATATAATAGACCACTTGACCTTTCCTTTCTTTTTAAGTTTATTTTACTTATTTTGAGAGAAAGAGTACGAGTGGGGGAGGGACAAAGAATGAGGGAGAGAGAGAATCCCAAGTAGGCTCTGAGCTGTCAGCGCAGAGCCAGATGTGGGGCTCGATCTCACGAACCGTGAGACTATGACCTGAGCCGAAATCAAAAAGTGGCCACTTGACTGACAGAGCCACCCAGGTGCCCAGGCCTTTCTTGACATTAGCAAACTAATCAGACTTGGTTCATTTGCTACCTCACTGAAAATATTTATAAAATTCTTTGAACTATTTTTATGAAGATTATATATAAATGCAAAATCATTATATAAAGTCCCATTATCTATATAGTCATGATCTTGTTTTAGGTATATAAAAATATACATGTGACTGACTTAATAATTTTTATTCATTCCTGTCCCACAAAAGTAAAATGGTTTCTGGGATAGTAAAGGGAACATAATCTTTCTTTATTTCTTCACAATCCTCTTTCTGTAAATCTTTGTGTAAGTTTTACAAATAATTAATTTAGAATGTTTCCTGAACTAGAAACCACCAAACACATGCAAAATGATGGCATCTCTAGCCTTGAGGAGCTTACAGTCTTTTGCAGACAAGACATTTCCATGAAATATTTGGCCATATCTTCCTATATAGTTGTTGAATCAATACTTAAATGACATCAGTTTGAAGGAGCTTTAAATTACCACCCTGCCTGAGGTACTTACATCACTCTAGCTGTTTGAAAATCTTTTTTAGTCCTAGAAATAAATGCAGTAATTTTGGTTCAGGCAGTTGGGGAAAAAAGCACAGAAGTTCTACTATTAAACAAGTAATGATGACCTCAATAGCAGAATTTTGGGTTAAATACATATGAGCAAAACATAGAACAAATGCATAAAAGAATAAGGACATCAAATTAAGAGACATTGCATTATTATTTAAAAATAAAATTAAAGATACACAATTTCAAAGAATATGTCTTTAGCAAGATTCATTGGAATTGTGGATCTTGGAACTTTTAAATAAAAAGGAATGATGAGATTGATTGGCCCATTTGTTTTTTCTTATGAGGAAAGTAAGGGTAAGGAAGTTCAAGGTCATTCAGATCTCAATATCTTTGTACAATGTTCTTTATGAACAAATATATTACTCTTCTTTTGATTTACTTTTATTTTGTATATAAGACTATTTAACAAATAAATATATGCACCTAGTTTAAAACTCAAATGTCATTGTAAGGCTTATAACAGACTCAGCAGTTTCTTTCTCACATCTGCCTGTCCACCGGATTTCTTGTGATTTTAATTACAGACTTATGTTAGTTCTTGATTTCTTCCAGTATCAACATAATTATGGACTTCCTATCCTCAAATTTGATTTTCCCCCCCTTAGGCCACTTCCTCTACACACACATTGCCTTTCCCCCAACCTCCCTATATGGTTATATAGATTCAGTATAGATCAATATTCAGTTGTTACATTATTCTGACTTTGTAAATACTGTTCACAATTAAGCCACATAAAAGGCAATAATTACGTTTTCTTTCCAACAATGATCTATTTTTCCTAGAATTAATAGTGCTTGCCTGTGTTTGCTTGGTTTTCTTTGTGCCTGTTACTACTTTATCCCTCAACATCCACATAGAACTGTAAAACTTCCGGGACGCCTGGGTGGCGCAGTCGGTTAAACGTCCGACTTCAGCCAGGTCACGGTCCGTGAGTTCGAGCCCCGCGTCGGGCTCTGGGCTGATGGCTCGGAGGCTGGAGCCTGTTTCCGATTCTGTGTCTCCCTCTCTCTCTGCCCCTCCCCCATTCATGCTCTGTCTCTCTCTGTCCCAAAAATAAATAAACGTTGAAAGAAAAAAAAAAAAAATTAAAAAAAAAAAAAAAAGAACTGTAAAACTTCCCCCAAAATATCAGGAAATACAAAAAGGTATCTTTTAATGTTTTTCTTAGAGATTATGACAGAGTGATTGCATTCATTGCCCCAATTTTTCACACTGCCCTATCTCCATGCCCTTTGATAGAACTCTTATATTGACTCTGGGCTTGGCCATATGATTTGTATTGGCCTCTAGGAAAGCAGCAAACTTGAGACAAGGAGTGGCTTGACAACGTGATGGTGCATTTCTGCTTGCTCGCATAAGATTATTCCTTGGTTAGTTTGCTGCTAAAATATGAGATAAATATAACGAAGAGCCAAGGTGTCCGCCAAGACCATTATAGCACAATCAGCCCCAGCCAACCTACTAGCTGACCACATGGATGAGTAAGTCTAGCCAAGATCCGTCTGGCCTATCCCAGTTATGCAGAACTGCTCAGCTGCTCTGTAAACGTGTCAGAAATGGCAAAAGATTTTTTTTAAGCAACCAAGTTTTGGAATGGCTTTTACTCAATAATGATTAATCAATACACAGATATTCTTTCGAGGGCCTTTAGCCTGGATTAGTGACACTTTAAGCCTGCTGCACAGCTGCCATCCTGGGATCCCCATTACCATCTTGGAAATTTGTGTTGCCAGTGTCTCTTACTTTGGAGACGCTTTTCCCTGGGTCCCATACGTTTTGCGTTATTCCCTCCCTCATTTCATGCAGCACATGTTCTAGCAGCATTTTAAGAAAGGGTAATAGTTGGTTACAAATTTTTTAGGGCCTAACAAATCTGAAAATACTGTTTTCTGTCCTTTAGAATTAATTCGTAGTTTGATCCAACAAAAATATACCTTCAAATCATTATTCCTCAGAATGTTGAATATATTTTTCTCCTAACTTCTAATGTTGTTATTTAAAAAAAAAAAATGTTTTTTACCCTTTTGAAAGCTTTTCAGCTCTTATTTTCATTTCAAAATTCAGAAATTTCATGGATGCTTTGCTATAATTTTAATTGCATTTGGTTTGCTTTGGTATGAGGTTTATTTTATTTATTGTTTAAAGCACTTAATGGATTACCACTATCTGGAAATTGATAATTTTCAGATCTACTTGTTGTTTTTTTAAATATATATTATTCCTTTAATCATTTTTCTTTCTGTGTCTCCTCCTGTTGAAACCTACAGTTTCAGTATATCAACTCTTCCGAATTAAGCATTTATTTTCCCCCAATTTTCCATCTTTTTACTTATTTTACTTTATTTCCTGGGGATTTTTCAAATTCTACTTCAACATCTCCAATAGATTTGAAAATATTTCTGCCCTATGGTACTTAATTTCTAAGAGCTCTTTCTCATTCTCTGAATGTTTCTTTTAAAAAGCACTCTGGGGGCACCTGGGTGGCTCAGTCGGTTAGGCGTCCGACTTCAGCTCAGGTCATGATCTCGCGGTTCATGAGTTCAAGCCCCGCGTCGGGCTCTGTGCTGACTGCTCAGAGCCTGGCGCCTGTTTCCGATTCTGTGTCTCCCTCTCTCTCTGACCCTCCCCCGTTCATGCTCTGTCTCTCTCTGTCTCAAAAATAAATAAACGTTAACAAAATTTTTTTTAAAAAGCACTCTGTTCTAAATGAATGTATATCTTCTTTTATGTCTCTAAAGACATTAAAGTTTAATGTATATATTTTTTTATCCTCTTCCTTCCGTTGCCTTTTTTCTCTTGAGTCCCTTGTTTTCTGTTTCTTTTCTTAGGCTTCTGTGCTCCCAGTTGGAGGCACTGTTTGATGATCTTTGAAGGTTAATTTATATTTATATTGACACACTAAAAGCAGATAGAAAACTAAATACTTGAGTAGATCTTGCTGATGTGAGGCTTCCCGAAAAGTGACGGGGCTGTGACCCGGCACAAAGCTGTCAGTACCTGTGTGCATTTGCTCTCGGGTTGGTTATTTCTCCCAGAGAAAACTCTTTCAATTGTATGACTGGAAATTACACATCTGCTGTGTTGCTAAGCAAAACGAGGGGTTGGGGTTTCAGGATTTAGTACTAAGAAACTTGTAGTTGATTCATTTGCAGGGTAGACCCCCCCTCTTTCCCTAGCTCCCCTCACCACCACTTCCATCTCTGGCTCATGTTGCAGAATCCATATTTTTCCTTCATACAACATTTTCGCAGAGGAAAACTTTTGCCTTTTGCCACACAGGAAAGGGGTAATTTTGTAATTGAAGGGACTCAAGAAGAGGATGTGGGGTTTTAACTGCACCTGATAGTGACGTGCAATCAGGTATCTTGGTTTTCTTTTGTCCTGCTCTTCAAAGCTTCCCTCGTGCCTTCATCCCCTAGACCTTCCCTGGTTCCAGGCAAGAAATTCCACTGCCTTGCGCGGGTCTCCCTCTTCTTCGCTTCTTCTGACTTGCTAGTTCGCTGCCATTTCTGTATCTCTGCTTTTCAACTTGCAAAATATGAAAGACATCTCCCATCTCCCATTATGTTTTCCCCTTTCTTTGTCCCTCTGGGTCTATACGAGTATTTTAAAATTTTTACTATCATTTTTATAGAATTTGGGAAAGGGGCTTATGTTTTCTAGATGCTGTATTTAATTTATTAAAACCCTGAGTACGTGACTTTAAACTTCAAAATATACATAAAGATTCACATAATGATAAAATAACCCTCTATTACTGTAGCTAAACAAAGACTAAAATTGTTTTTAAATACTTCCTGAAAATAGTACAGACCTTAGGAATAGCAATAATTATTAATTTTAAACTACAGAAAAATACTAAATATTATATAAAATGATGTGTTTTGTGAGTCATAGGAACTTTAAAATGAGGTAAATATTTCATGTGTCCCTGAAAATACACATATTTTTAAGATGGATTAATTCCAGGAAAACAAATGTAGTAAAAGCTTACCTGTTAAACAAGGTCAAACTTTCCCACTATGAAATAAATGTTAGTTTGGCTTACATGTATATTTTCTAACAAATTTGGGAGCAGTGACCATTCTAACCAACTATTATCTCTGTAAATAATGTTTTCTCAGAAGCTAAGTTAATGAGGTAAGTCTTGGTCATCTGCTCATTAAAGTTCTAAAAATAGAGCAAGTGATAAATGTGGTGTCAGAATTTCCAGGCCAGGGGGAAACCTGTAAGACTAACAGTGATCAATGCCAAACTCCAGCATCATGACACTGCATATTCATTTAACAAACCTCTTATCTGTTAATTACTATACTTCCCTGGATTGAGATGATTACACTTTCTGTGAAAAACCTATGACTTTTGGACTTTTTTTTGTGTGTGTGTGTGAGCATTTGTCATTTGCTGAATTTTCTAGGTGATCTGATGTGGATTCCATTTTCCAAAACTATGAAGAGACGCCATTATAATTTCACAGATAAAGGGAATCAACTTCTCAGTAAAAATTTACAACGAAGCAAGATCTAAGAGACACAATTTTGGGGGAAGAATTCAGTATAGTAACCTTCGTGCCAGTGGACTTTGTTCTGTTGTGCTATTAATGAGATCTATTCACTTATTAAAAATGTATGCTCTACAACCCATCTCCTCTGAATTCCATGTTCACTGAACAGCTAAGGGTTGTGAAGTTAGCATAGCAATCAGGCAGTCCAGGCTTGAACACCTACTCTGTATCAGGTATAATGACCTTGAGAGAGTTAATTACTCTGACACTATATACTCACCTGTTAAATGGGAACAATGCCATTTGCCTCTAAAGAATGGAATCTGTGCATAGGACTGGTTAGGTTGTGCACGTAAGCACAATGTCCGTGCCAGGCACGCGTCAGCCGATCAGTCAATGCTGGCTTCTTCCCACAGTCAAAAATATATGCATAAAAAAATACACAAAGCTTGTAACAATAAAAACTAGATAAATGAAACTGAACTGAATTATAAATTCGCATAATTTAGGGTGTAATAAACTCAGTTCTTGAGTCCATTTTTCTCCTGTGGAGTGGGCAGATTTCTTTTCTTTTTTCTTTTTTCTTTTTAAATGTATTAGTATTTGAATCAGTTGTTCTCACCAGTTAGCAGAGGGATTGGGTATGTGTCAGAATCAGCTGGGAAATGTTTTCAAACTTCATGCTGCATTCTTAGCGATTCTGATGTATCAACATCTCCTGTCAAAAATTCACTGTTTTAGGAGAAACGGGAACCCTCTTGCACTGTTGGTGGGAATGCAAATTGGTGCAGCCACTCTGGAAAACAGTGTGGAGGTTCCTCAGAAAATTAAAAATAGACCTACTCTATGACCCAGCAATAGCACTGCTAGGAATTTACCCAAGGGATACAGGAGTACTGATGCATAGGGGCACTTGTACCCCAATGTTTATAGCAGCACTCTCAACAATAGCCAAATTATGGAAAGAGCCTAAATGTCCATCAACTGATGAATGGATAAAGAAATTGTGGTTTATGTACACAATGGAGTACTACGTGGCAATGAGAAAGAATGGAATATGGCCCTTTGTAGCAACGTGGATGGAACTGGAGAGTGTGATGCTAAGTGAAATAAGCCATACAGAGAAAGACAGATACCATATGTTTTCACTCTTATGTGGATCCTGAGAAACTTAATAGAAACCCATGGGGGAGGGGAAGGAAAAAAAAAAAAGAGGTTAGAGTGGGAGAGAGCCAAAGCATAAGAGACTGTTAAAAACTGAGAACAAACTGAGGGTTGATGGGGGGTGGGAGGGAGGGGAGGGTGGGTGATGGGTATTGAGGAGGGCACCTTTTGGGATGAGCACTGGGTGTTGTATGGAAACCAATTTGACAATAAATTTCATATATTGAAAAAAAATTCACTGTTTTAGGCCTATGTAACCCAATCCTTATTAAGATCTTCTGAAATCACATGTCAGAAATGTGAATTACTATGGAGCCATACTTGCTTTCAATTATGTTTGGATAAATGACAAAGTCCCTTCCACTAATTTCATGGTTTATGACGGTATGTAGTTTCTTAATCTAAGTACTCAGGTATCCATTGTGTGTACCCCAGGGCCATGGAAACTGCAAATCCTAAACAGATGTAAAAGGGCAGAAAAAAAATCTAAAATGTTCCTTTAAAACTTGACATGGCATGGGGCGCCTGGGTGGCTCAGTCGGTTAAGCATCCGACTTCGGCTCAGGCCATGATCTCGCAGTCTGTGAGTTGGAGCCCTGTGTCGGGCTCTGTGCTGACAGCTCGGAGCCTGGAGTCTGTCTCAGATTCTGTATCTCCCTCTCTCTCTGACCCTCCCCACTTCATGCTCTGTCTCTCTCTGTCTCAAAAATAAATAAATGTTAAAAAAAAAAACTAAAAAAAAATTGACATTGCAGCAAATGAAAAATTCTATCTGTTTACAATATTCAGATAGTGTCATAATGTTAAAATTAATTCACTCCACTTTATCAATTTGTAAATCACAGAATTTCTAAGTTAAAGACCATTTATTTTTACTGCTGCTGCTGCTACTACGAGTAGCAGTTGTACTAGTGGAAAATATTTATTGAGTTATTACTATGTGCAAACTCCTGTGTTAAACAACTTTTCCTGCATAATTTCATCGAATCCTTCCAACAGGGGAATAGTTCCTCTTGAGAGGAATCCAAGGTAGCATTTACGGCTCCTGACCTCACTGAACTATAAAGAATATAGGTAGAATTCCTACTCCATGTAAAAATCTTTTAAATTAGGACAATTTTATGTCTCAGTTTCCAGACTAATATTTTTACTTTTTCTGAAATTATGAGATTGTGATTTCCCTTTCTACTCTGGTAATTGCCTTCTTACAGTCTTCCAGTTTCTCTATTTTTCTCTTCTAGATGCTAAGTGCAACTGCACCTGACTCCCCTGTATTCGGTGTACAATAGCCAAGGATTATCCGGTCCCTTGTGTTGGATTTAGCTCTAGTCTTCAATCAAATGCCAATTTAGCTCTTTTGGCCTTGGTTCCACATTCCTATCACATCACCCATATTATACTTCTTCATCTTATGCTATGCTGAAAATTACTAGTGAAAATACATATAGATATGTATTTGTAATATCCATATCTCAAATTTACATACAGTTAATTACCATTTATATAAACTTGTAGAATGATGAGTATGATATAAAATTAATAAATCTTAAAAAGTTTTATATTTTCTTTGCAGAATGTGACACAGAAGCTCAGATTCTCACTCATTCCATCCTTGAATTCTTCTTGACTTCATTCAACTGTGAGTAATTTACAAGTTGGTTGAAGTGCAACTAGAAACATACCAAAATAAATAAGCACAGCCAAGGAAAATTGAAAACCGGCACTCTATTTAACTCTACTAATATGGGTAAAATTAAATGCCATTCTAATAAAATTCTTTTAACTATTTAAAAAATTTCAGCATGCCCAAGTACCATGACAGGAAGTCATAGTGTACATTCTTGTAGCGAGTTTATGCATATAAGTAATAGATGTGGTGAAGAGTCATTTGCATGGCTATGTGGAAGCTAAAGGACACAGAAACTGTTGGAAAACCACCAAAACTGATGATCACCAGAAGAGAGATGGGTGGGGGATGGGTGAAATAGGTGATGGGGATTAAGAAATGCACTGAGTCGGTTAAGCATCCAGCTTTTGAGTTTGGCTTAGGTCACGATCTCACAGTTGGTGAGTTCAAGCCCCACATTGGACTGTCTGCTGTCAGTGCAGAGCCCAATTTGGATCCTCTGTCCCCCTCTATGTCTGCCTTTCCCCCACTTTCACTCTCTCTCTCAAAAATAAATATTAAAAAAAAAGGTGCACTTGTGATCAGCACTGGGTGATGTATGGAAGTGTTAAATCACTATATTGTACACCGGAAAATAATATTACACTGTATGTTAACTAATGAATTTAAATAATTTAAATAAAAACTTTAAAAAATAAAATAAAAGAGGTTAGAGTGGGAGAAAGCCAAAGCATAAGAGACTGTTAAAAACTGAGAACAAACTGAGGGTTGATGGGGGGTGGGAGGGAGGGGAGGGTGGGTGATGGGTATTGAGGAGGGCACCTTTTGGGATGAGCACTGGGTGTTGTATGGAAACCAATTTGACAATAAATTTCATATATTGAAAAAATAAATAAATAAAAATAAATAAATAAAATAAAATAAAATAAAAACAGTGCTTCCAAAGCCTCAGTAACTTGCATCATTTTGATCTTTTTATCATTTTCCCAGGTTATTATAAAGGAAGATAAAGACTCAAATATGAGTTTCCCTTTTTTAGAAATGGCCAAATAACTACAAAGAAAGTGTTCTATAAAGACTTATTTTTGGCTCATAAAATTATATACTTTGGACAGAACTGGACATTTAGACTTGGTCTCTGACCCCTCTATTGCTCAGGAAAAAAAAAAGATAATTTTTAAAAGAAAAGACAAGTTTAGGTTTTTTTCTATTTACCCAATATGTATTAGTCGGATGAAAGTGTTGTTATCTTAGATGATGCTTTTTTCCCCTATTAGATTAATTTTTCTGAAAGGATCTCTGCTTTTATAGTCTTCCTTTCAAAATTATGTATGAACTTCAAAAAAAGGTCTTTTCAGCATACCTCTTTCTGCTCTGTATAACACTGCATTTCATCCATGATTCCCTGGTTTATCCTGACTATATCAAAGGAATGTTATCTTATGAATTCTTTTATATATAATATTTACTAAGTGTTCTTATAACTTTGACACTGTCAAAATATTCTTATATGGAAACTAAAGTGCAAACTGGCGGAAAAATATCTGAGAGTTGACCAAAACCCATCATTTTTCTTTATTATATATTTGTTTTTCTGGATTGTCTGACTTTATCACTTTGTATTTACCTATTAAAATATTTGTCTATTGTATATAGGTAAGATGAGAATCAATTCTTTAGACATTAGGAACTTCTGAAATATTTTCTGTCATTTGTATCCATGGCATTTATTTATATAATGGAGATAAGGAGATCACAAGTAGTAATTTTAGAAGTTAATGCACAAGGAGGTGGGAGACAGAAGGTGCCCAACACAGAATGTTGAAGTCCAACCCTTGGCACCATTATTTCCTCTTTGCCATATTACCTTTGCCCTAGTCTCTCTGTGTTTGGTAAGTTAGTTTCTTCTACTTGTCCCTATTGGCTAGCGACTCAAAGAGGGATTTGTTGGAAGAAGTGATTTCTTTCAGAACGTTCTTTTAGTATGCCTAAAAGAAGAGAAAAATAAAAGTGATGTTTTTCCCTTAGTACTCTCTGTCTCATCTCACTTGGAGCTGTCAGGGACACATTATGGTAGCTTCTGAAAGTGTTTAAACACTTACCACCAGCACTCTTTCTTCATTCCCTAATTTATTTACTTGTGCAATAAATATTAACTGAACATGCTTACTTTGTGCCAGTAAACTCTGAAGACAGATAAATACAGTCAGTTTTTACCCTTAAGAAATTTGTACATTTATGGTGACAATAAGTATCAGTACTTAGCCCTTCATTGGAAAACTAGGGATGATTTCTTGGAGAGATAATGCCTGAATTTACTCTTCTGTGTCAAACAACTGATGGTTAGACAAAAGAATAGGCCAAAAATTTCAAGACTGGAAAGCAACATAAACTAAGGGCCTAAAATCTAAAACAATTTGGTATATTTCAAAAACGTCAAGTCTTATAATGCTGTTGTATCACAAAGTGTCAGCCAGAGAATGACAGATGATGAGGTTAGCTAGCCCCGTAGCCAATAGTCATGAAATGGAGAACTTTGTGTGCCATCTTAAGAATTTTAGAATGTATCCACAGAGATAAAAATCACTCGTTTTTTTTTTTTAATCTAGGGAAGATAATTTGTCAATTTGGCATTCAAGACTGTCAATGTAATCTGTTATGTGGAGGATGGATTTTAGAGAAAGTGGAATATAGGAAAAGAGAACATTTGGTGTGCCTCACTAATAATCTAGCATGAGTTTGTTGAGACTGGGACTGTGCCAATTTTTATCCTTCTTTAAGCTAAATTTACTGAGCATTTTCTTTATACCAGGCCATATCTGAAATCCTGGGAACACAGAATTAAGCAAAACTGGACATAATTCCTATTCTCATGAGATTTACAGCACAGTAAGTAAAACAGATTTTAACAAAGCAATCACATAGATCAGGAATTGGCAAACAATAGCTCCCATGTCAAATCTGGCCTTCAGCTTTGTTATGGGTTGAATTATGTCCCCCCAAAAAGGTATGTTAAATTCCAACCCCTGCCCCACCATACATCAGAATGTGACTTTGTTTGGAAATAGGGGGTGATCATGAGGTGTTAAAATGTTAAATGAGGTCATTTAATATGACTGGTGCCCTTATAAAAAAGGGAAATTTGAACCTAGACCTTCAGAGAAGGAAAGAAAGGTGAAGATACCCAGGTAAGAGTGGCTTTGTGTCTGGAGTGATGGATCTACAAGCTGAAGAAGGCTGAGGATTCTTGGCCAACTCCAGAAGCCAGAGCAAATAAAGGAGTTATTCTCCCCTAGAGGTGCTAAAGAGAGCATGGTTCTACTGCCACCTTAATTTAAAACTTCTAGTCTTCAGAAATGCGAGACAGTAAACTTCTATTGTTTTTAAGACAATTTTTGGCACTTTGTTTTGGTAGCCCTAGGAAACTAATACGCATCTGGTTTTGTAAATATAGTTTTACTAAAAAACAGCCACATCCTTTTTTTTAAGTCAGTGACAGAATTAAATTTTTGTGACAATGGCTATTTTGCCAAGAAAGCCCAAAATATTTACTAAATGACTTTTTTACAGAAAATGTTGGCTATTCCCTGGCACAGATGAACGTAAAATTACAACTGAAACACTACAGAGATAAATGTGTCTATAAGAATGTGCAACAAGGGAAGGGAGAATGGGAACATTAAGCGACAGAAATTCTCAGAAAGATTCAAGCCCTTATTGAGTGTTAACCAGATGAAGGTGGTGGGGGAAACATTCCAAGCACAGGGAGCAACCTATGTATCTTTGAGATAATCACTCTAAAGGAAAGCTTTTGAAACAAAGGCTTGCATGGGATTATTTTATAGAAAAGTTATCCAAGGGAACAGAAGTTAGAGACTGGAAGAATGAAACCAAAAAGGAAGGAAATTCAAATCCTGTTGGTCTCACTGGAGGCAACTCATATGAGATATTTCAGAATTTTTAGAATTTTCTCTTTGCGTATCCAAACACTGGCATCAGAGGGGCTTTGGGTAAGAAGTGAGAGATACCTACACGTTTGTATCAGGTCGAGACCAACAGTAGGTACTATCAGATACACCTGTAGGAAGCTGTTCAAAGTATGTATTGACCTGGTCACTACTGCGGATGCTATGAGGAGGGAAGTGGAGCTGAAATGGTGCCTGCTGCAAAGTATCCAAGGCAAAGTATGTACAGTCTGAGGCAACATGGTACCACTGAAGTCTAGTGAAAAGGTTTGGTAAGGCTATCGTATAGAAAGTGAGGTGGAGAGCAGCATCAAATGCGGCTAGAGGCAAAATGAACCTGGAGAGTTAGGTAGATGCCAGACAAAATAGTTTTTTGTTCATCATATCGATAACTTTGTTCTTTACCTAAATCCAATATCAAGCCATTGAAGGATCATAAATAAGAGAAAGAAAACTGACCAGGGTTGGATTTTGTGGAGTCAGCATCAGCTTCAAAGACCTCTGGCTCTAGGTAACCCTGGCTGTAAGTAGTCTGCTGTGGAGAATGGACTGGAAAAGTGAAAGAGTAAAATATGAAGGAAACCTTTTAAGAACTTATCAACGTGGTCTGGTTGACAAAGGATGGTAGTGGCAGAGATGGAGGTGGAGAGAAATAGACATATTTAAGATATTTAGTGTTTAGTGGAAAAATTATAGCATTTGATGGTAGATTAGGTTTTGGGGAAGTTGTGGTGATTAAAGAAGGAGGTGTCAAGAATGGTAAACAAGCATCCATCTTGTAGAAATTGATGAATGTTGGTGCCAGTCATTGACAAGGAGACCACAGGAAGAATCAGGTTTGATATAGAAGCTTCAGATACTTTTAAGACATCTAAATCACTATGTCAACTAGGCTGGTGAACATATAAATCTAGTTCTCAGAATAGAATTGGCTGGAAAGAGAAATTTGGAAGCTATCTGCATAAAGAATGTGATTAAAGCCATGTTTGGGGGCTGAAATTTATTGGAGAGTATAGATGAGAAAAGAAGAAGGGTTAGGGCAATTTGTGAGAAATGCTGATATTGATGATCAGATAGAGAAGGATACATTTACAAAATAAACAAAATAGCAGACAGAAAAAAGAGCAGATACAGAACACAGATCTAAGCAATATCTGTGAGATATAAACAGTAGCCCTGGAAATTTATTAGCATTGGAAATGAGTTCAAGAGAAACCAGAAGAATGACAGCTTACGTTCTAGTTTGCATGGGTGGATGGATAATGGCTGAGCTGGAAAAAGGCTGGAGTGAGTCTTAAGCACTTAGAATTTGAGGTGAGTGGGAGACATTTAAGTGCACACATTTGAAAATGCTATCATTAAGATTCGTTTTTAGATACATAACACACTGTGCCACGTATTGTTGAAAACATTCTATTTATATTAATTAAATATAAGAAACAGATACTACCACTGCCTCCATCTTATACATGAGGAAAGAGAGGCGCAGAGATGTTCAGTAATGTGTTTAGAATCACACAGCAGCTAGGTAGTAGAGCCAGATTTTAAACTTAGGAAATCTGGTTGAAGAATATTATCTCTTAACCACTATGTTAAATTGCTTTTACTATATAAATCTAAAGATAAATTAGAGATATGATCTGGATATATAAATTTAGCAGTAGCCAATACAGGTTGGAGTTAAAATCATGAAAGAAGAAAAGAAAGCATGAATACAATAATAATAATAGATGATAAAAGAACCCTGGAAGAAAAAGCAATTTATGGAAATGGCAGAATGTATTTTTATTTTATTTATTTAAAAAATTTTTTAAACATTTATTTATTATTGAAAGACAGAGAGAGTCAGAACGTGAGCAGGGCAGGAGCAGAGGGAGAGGGAGACACAGAATCTGAAGCAGGCTCCAGGCTCTGAGCTGTCAGCACAGAGTCGGGTGCGGGGCTCGAACTCACAAGCTGCGAGATCATGACCTGAGCTGAAGTTGGACACTTCACTGACTGAGCCACCCAGGCTCCCCCAGAATGTATTTTTAGAAAAAGAGACAGAATAAGAATTATCGGAGGAGTCCAAGGAAAACAAAAGAGTAGAGAATTATAGAAGCCAAAGATTTAAACAACGCTTAGAGGGTAGTGACCACATAGAATATACAGTTAGCAAGGTCTCTAACAGATTTAAGTATGTTATATTTTCATGGAGTGTAGGAATCAAAGCATCCCTAGTGGCCTCAAAATGTGCTGCTTTGGTTGTGTGGTAGTAGTAAAAGTGAGTTACTGGAATTCATAGAGAGGAAATGAAGTGAGAAGGTAGAAATAATAAATAAATGTGATTGCTTCTTTTAGTATTTGTATGAAGGCAAAAAAAAAAGGTGTTCAAGAGAATAGAGAGGGCACATGATTTTTTAAAATATAATTTATTGTCAAATTGGTTTCCATATAATACCCAGTGCTCATCCCAACAAGGAAGGCACATGATTAAGAGAGGTTTTCTTTGAAGGTGAAATAGAGATTTGGATATGTATATAGGTTGCAAAATGAACAGCTGGAGAGTGATAGGATTGATGGAAAAAAGCTCTGGAAATAAACAAAAGATGGGAGGTCGTGATGTCAGAGGCAGTAATGAATGAACCACGCTATTATGAGGCAGGTTGCATTGTTCTCTTACATTGTCAACTAGGAGTGGGGTAAAGATGATGATAAGATGAATTTTTCTTAAATTAAAAGGAAGAAAATCAGAGAGATTATAATTTTTAGATTGTTTGCTAAAAGTGAAATGGGTGAAGACTGAATAACTTTCAAGAGGAGAATTTCTGGAATACATGAAAAAAAATGACAAAGTAAGATAAATAAGAATAAGGAAAATGACTAAATGGACTGGCTAAAATTATAGTTGAAACACTCTGCAATTTTACTTGGTGCTAATCTATATATCAATTCAGGTTTAATCTGTATACTAGCATTCAGTAACCCCGGGACAGTTAATGAAAACAACAACAACAAAAAATGGGATTGTGTTGTTGATCCAAAGGACCCAAGGGTGGAGTTTTGCTGACTAGGTGCAAATAAAACATAAAGCTGTAGGAAAATGCAAGGTATTATTGCAAGTATTGTTTGGACGCTCAATCACAGATTCTAATACAGAGAAGACAGAAAGAAAACCCAAGTGACTATATTGGACTTGGATAAAAACCAGGCAAGCTAGAGCCTGAAAATTTCTGATTTGTGCACAGGTTTATTGGGGGTAACATAGCTGTGCAACCGAAGGTATAGTGAAACAATGGCATATTAGAGTTCAAGATTTCTGCAATGTGTTAGTTCTGGTCGTTGGCAAGGTAAAAGACTTAGTATGAGGGTTGCTAAAGACTGTAGATGATTATTAAGCTAAAAAGATCCAGGCCTTGAAATTTAAGGTTATGATGATGTTTGGACGCTCCTGTTCTACAGGAGATGACCGTAAGACATCTACCATAAATTTGAATGAGATTGCCTTAACTCCAGTCATATGAGAATACTGCTCTGAGAATACCTTTACATCTTTTATAAGAGTCCTTACAAGGAATAGGGAAAGCAAAGAGTTTAATTCTTAAACATGGAGCTGGATTATATTTAAGTACCCAGTATGCTGGGGGGACCAAGAGAACTGTCTAGCCAGATACTCAGCAGGTTACTCAATTGGTCGGGGTTAAAATAGTATCTGATGAGATTAAAGTCTGTAAAGCCATCAAAAATGTAATCTCATTTTAAAAATAACTTATGTAGAGGCGCCTGGGTGACTCAGTCAGTTAAGCATCTGACTTCGGCTCAGGTCATGATCTCACAGTTTTTGGGTTCTAGTCCCGCATCAGGCTCTGTGCTGACATTCAGAGCCTGGAGCCTGCTTCAGATTCTGTGTCTCCCTCTCTCTCTGCCCCTCCCTGGCTTACATTCTGTCTCTCAAAAATAAATAAATGTTAAGAAAAATTTAAAAAATAAAAATAAAAAATAAAATATGTAGGTGTTTCATCTAAAGGTAAAAAATTAATATGTCATACAAGCATCTAACTCTGCAAAAACATGCATTTCACATATACCTTGATTTAAACCACAGCTTTGAAGCTTTATAGCTGCCTGACCTTTAGCAAATAATTAACCTTGGGGGATTCCAAGTTCTTCAATTGTTGAATTAGAATATAATAACTACCCCAGAGTTGTTATCAATATAAAAAATAGTACGTCTATCACATACATATACTTTACATACTTACTTATTCAATACTTTCTATCACATACAATATACTTAACATACTTACTTATTCAATACATGTGTTTAAATTAAAAATAATAGTACAAATAACACCATATATTTCTTTTTCTTTTTTAATTTTAGAGAAAGAGAGAGTGTGAGAGAGAGCACATGAACAGGGGAGGGAGAGAGAAAGAGAGAGAGAGAGAGAGAGAGAGAGAATCTCAAGCAGGTTCCACACTCAGAGCCCAACACTGGGCTCAATCCCACAACCATGGGATCATGACCTGTGCTGAAATCAAGAGTCAGATGCCCAACTGACTGAGCCACCCAGGCACCCCAATGCTAGGATATTTCTTAAAACATAGTACTTGTAATAGGTGTATCTATTCCTCTCAGTTGCCAGGTTAAGATTTATTAACTTACCAAATTCTGTCCATAAATTTTAGATAGTTAGACTTCCTAAACCATTACATTTCCAGTAGTCCTTTAAGTTTTCAAATATATTGTAACAATATTTTTTGAAATATGCTAACATGATGATAAAATGAGTGGGGATAATATAAGGAGGAAATGTTTGTAAGCCTCCTTACATGGTGGGATTGGGGAGGATGGGGTCTGGGAAGGGTGCTCTAGTGAGTGTGATCAAATAGTACTCTTCAAAATAGTTATTTCCTCAGTCTACTTCCTTCAGTCCCCTCTGGACCAGGAACCAAGCCTGGAACCTGTATTGGGATGCAGCGCAGAAATCTGCCTCCAGATTTTCATCTTTCTTCCAAAACTCTCCTTCCAGGACCCTGGTCATCGTCTTTCGGCTCTCAATTTCAAAAGGATTTAGCCTGTTCTTTAACGATTTCTTCTTAAACAACTGTTTTTGATTGCCCACTACAAATGGTTCCTTTTTGGAAACTCACAAATACTTATTTTTCTTCCTTGAGTTTAGCTCTTTCAAAACCCAGACATTACAAACACAAATGCTTATTCAGCTTCTTGGAAAAGAGAGGAATGGTACTCTCGACTTTAATTTTCCCCCGATGCTTCCCCACACTTGAAGAATGAACAAAGGCAGTTATTTACTTGTAATGTCCTGCTCAAGGAGGACAACACCATGTCAGTCTTCAGTGCAATGCTATCAATAACTGTGGCAGCGTTGGGTTTCAGTTCCAAAATCCTGATGAAAGTTTCTTAAGTTTCCCCTCAAGAAGATTATTCTGTTTCAACAACGTAAGCAAAAATGCATTGCTCTTTTAAAGGTGTTTGTGATTGTTTCGTTGTGTTTCCTGGTTTCCTCTCCCTTATAATTTACCAAAAAAACAAAAAGACATAGGAAAAGAGACGGCATCTTAGAACACTTTCCATAACTGTGGTTAGCTTAATATTAGGGAAGGAAAAAAAAAGTCCCAGCAGAAGAGTGGGTAAATATGTTTAGCTTTGTGGAGTTGCAGACTTTCAGTAAACAATGTGACTATTTCTCAAGGAATTAAAAATAGGAAATTATTCTCAAACCTGTTCTACCTTTGAGTGACATGCTCCCATCCTACCCAATCATGGGAGAGTATATGTTGGAGAAGTACAAACATGCTACAAGTGCTCATTCCAATCCAAGAAGGAAGCTGAGAATCAAGATTTGCATGCCAAACCATGTACAACAGAGATTTTCCACCAAAGGTCAACAAAAGCACCTAACGTAGTTTGAGGACCTACTAAAACTATAATCAGAATTCAATGTTCATACAAACATTCAGCTTCCTGGAGGGATAGGCATCAAGTTCCATAAATCAGCATTTTTAGAATGACTCCTGGATGGTGTTGGGGGAGAGGGGAGGGGTGAGAAGTAATGGGTGATGGGGAAAAATCCTTGTGCGGGCCAGACCCTCAATGACCCTGAGCAGGAGGCTCTTGAAATCACAGCCCCCAGGAGCAGTCACAATGAATCACCACGGAGAACCTGCAGTCGTTCTTGAGGAAGCAGGTTCTGGGTCTCTGAATAGGATGGCTTGATTTGCATCTGTTTTTTTTTTTTTTTTCAAAATATGAAAAGTGTGCAGAAAAGAAAACAGGAAAGAGCCGGATGGTATAATGAATTTAAGTATTCTCAGGTATAAGAGGAAACAGGATAAAAAACAAAAAAGATGCAAATGAACAACTTGTAGATTATAAAAAACAGAATAGCCCTTACTGTTCTTTCCAAAATCTTTGCACAAGAATTTAAATTACATTAGACATTCAAAGAAAACAATAGAGCAACCCACATAGTATTAAAAAATAATTCACCTCAAGATGTTCAAAATAGTCTTGTTTTCTTATTAGTTGCAAATGAATTTAGCTTAGAGAGCATAAGCAAATCATTTTCCATTAATTGTAGCTATTATCAACACTGATTTTTATATGTTTCAATTTATGAATATTTTATAAGTGAAACAAAGTGAAAGAGAGAAACTAGCATTTGATTTTAGTCTTTTCTTTAAAAATCTAATTTCTTATGTGAAAACTTTTAGTTCTTTGTTTGCAATAAGTATTCACATT
Organism: Lynx canadensis; assembly: GCF_007474595.2. Taxonomy (NCBI): domain Eukaryota; kingdom Metazoa; phylum Chordata; class Mammalia; order Carnivora; family Felidae; genus Lynx; species Lynx canadensis. The sequence goes on from NC_044314.2 coordinate 41,986,418, forward strand.
TGTTAATAAACTGTTGCCTCCAGTGCGTGGCTGGCAAGTGGCTTGAGCTGTGCAGGACCTAATCGGACAATGCCCATTCTATGGTTTTATTCTACAGAGAAATGTTTACAACAAGATATGTGGTGATTCTCCATTTTAGATCATTTTCGACACATGAATGCAGAGTTTCATTGGAAATAGAAACTGTGCTTGTATCTATGTCTCTAAGTGTGGTATGTTTGAGGAGACCAGTCATAGCAAGAAATCAGAAAGCTAATTATAAATCATTTATTAAAACTCCGTCAATCAGAAGAGGTAATTTTTCCACCAGTGGGAATTTCTAATTTTTCCACAAGTGGCTCACTTATAATAAAGACTAAATAAACAAACATTCTGAATAGACACATGAATTATTAAACATCTTTCCAAAAAGAAAAATGAATAAGGGATGATAATATGCTTATAAATTGCCACAGTCTCCCTGGTAATAATACAGATCAGGGGGCATTGCACATCTACCAAATTGGAACTATAGTAATTTTTCTTTAAATTTTCCCTGACTTTGAAAATGAGAATAATTAAGCAAGGAGAGAATTCTCAAATCTCTGAAGCTATAAATAATAGATTTTAAGGAGAGATGAATAAGGAAGGTATGAAGAAGAAAGAGAAACATGTCATAAAATTGAGGGATTGATTCTTCACTCCTTCAGCTGAAAGGCCCCCAAATATCCCAGTATTAGTTATTGACCATTCTTTTAATTGTATCACAATTCAAGTCACTTTTTTTAAAACTTAATAATGAACCCCTTGAAATGTTTATAATGTTACACCGATACTCCCCCCTCTAACGGAAACCCTGAAACTCAACAACTTAAAGCAAGAACATCTGCATTCCCTCACACATAGCCCAAGGGTGGGGGGGAGGGGGAGGAGAGATGGAGGTAGGAGAGGGGGTGGAGATAGGTGGGAGAGGGTCTCTACTCACAAGGTCATTAAGGGGTCAAGCTGCAGAAGGCTCTGTTAACCTCAGTGCATTCACCAGTTCCCCCCTTACTCTGTAAGTTGAGATAAAAATCAAATCAAGAGCATAGAATCATGGGGGCTAAGACTAGAAGAAGTATTTATTACTTCTACTCATATTTAATTTACCAAAGCTCAATTATGTGGTCACATCTAACTGTAGGAGAAAGTGGAAGGTGTAATCTAGTAGTATTCTCAGAAGGAAAGAGAAATGAGTTTGGTCAACAGCTACCTAGTATTGCAAAATAATAATAATAATAATAATAATAATAATATATGGCAAGCCTTTTTAATGCAAGTCTCTTCTCCAATTTCTGCGAGCATACAAATCATTTGGGTATCTCAGAAAACGCAGATTATGGTTCAGTGGGTCTAAAGTTAGGCCTAAGAATTCTAATTTCTAATAGGTTCCCAGGTGATGATAATGCTTCTGGTCCACAGGACCAGGAACAAAATAGTCCATAGGAACAAAATAGTAGTTAATCTGGTCATTACATGAAAACAAATCCCCAACTAACAAACAGAAGCCCAGGCTCAGTGGGATGAAGTTTAAGTCCAATAGCCATCTTGCTGTTTTTCTTGGAATATATATTCCCTCTCTGTGCCCTGGTTCTGCTAAGTGACTCTAATAATCCATAGTTCCTCCAAAACTCACAGAAAGCTGGAGATTTATGAAATAATATCTGCAAAATGCTGTGGCCTCCTTGGGGAAGAGGTATGAGAAATATATGACGTATTATATTATTATTAACTTGTCATTGGCTGGGAGGAAAGAATATCCTATTGGGGAAGAATGTTCCATATTCCTTTAAGTTTCTAAAAACCTTTGCAAAGAAGAGGAGCCCTTTTCCCTGCATAGAGCATTTTTGCCATTATTGTTTCCATTATTCCATTTTCCAATCCAACCATAGCATACATACAATTAGCTAGAAATGCGATGACTCTTTGAGCTTCGTAGCACAGCTAGTAGCAATTTAGAACTTAAGAATTTATATATTATATATATATATATATTTTCAAATGTTTATTCTTGAGAGAGAGACAGACAGAGCCTGAGTGCGAGAGGGGCCGAGAGAGAGAGAGAGAGAGAGAGAGAGAGAATCCAAAGCTGGCTCCAGGCTCCGAGCTTTCAGCACAGAGCCTGACACGGGGCTTGAACTCATGAACCACGAGATCATGACCGGAGCCAAAGTTGGATGCTTAACCGACTGAGCCACCAAGGCACCTATATATATATAAACAAGTGACACACGACACACACAGCCACACCTGAAGCAGCTCAGGTGTTCTGTAAGTGATAGAATTTAAGCATTCACAGAACTCCAGAAAATCACAGATCCTGCAAACTTTGTGAAGTTTTCCCTGTTAGCTACATTTGCTCCTTGTCTATCTCCACCTTGAAACAAATAAATATGCCTTTTCATCTTTTCTCTGTTAGCTAAAACCATGAAACCAAGGTTGCCAGGATTGGTTTATTCTTTAATGTATTTATTCATTCATTTATCCTGATTTTTACTCTCCCCCCCCTACCCTTCCAGATAGGCTCAGAATTAGCTGGAGAAAAGAATGAGGGAGAAAGAAAAGAAAAAAATGGAAAAGTTCAGTACTCTTTTATCTCTGTTTTACAGGCTACTTTCCTATTTAAGCTGGGAGGAGCACTTTCAAGAATACAAATCAAGAATCGTGATGGTTATAGTCTAAGGGAAAAAATAGAGTAAAATATAAGTAAAAGTCAAAGACCAAAAAAGCATGTTCTTATTCTCACTCTTTGTTAGTCTTTTCTAATCAGTTGGAATGAGTGCTAAGTGGAAGAAATGTCAAATGTGGGGTTTTGAATAATAATATCGATCATCTGGTACTTTTTGTCCTGAAAACTTACGATACAGCTATTTTAGGATACAAATATTATGCAACGTTGTCAGCATATAGCATTCATTTAAAATGTAATTTTTGTATTTTGACTGAATAGCTAGTTTTGTTGGTAGCATTATCTGAATTATTCAAGCAAATGGAAATTTTCTTCTGAATTATATACAAAATTGCCTTCTCTACTTGGAAGCTAGACACCTGACCACAGTTTATTACCATAATAACACTAATAATTCAGTATATTACAGTAAATCTAGTTTTAGCCATAACACAACTTGAAAAGGTGGACTAGATCAGATTATATTGTTCCAATTTCATTAATAGGAAAGGAAGATCATTTAGATGATGTCTTTTAATATCAATTGTAGTACTGTTAGCAGAAGAGAGAGAACTAACTTGATTCCAAGTGTAAAATTACTTCAAATTAGACTTATTAGTTCAAATTAGATAATTTCCAATTCTCTCGTTAATTAGGTGAGCGTTTTTTTAAATTATATTAAGTAACAGAGGTTTAAATTTTTAAAAAAAATCAGACTACAGGAAGGTAATTGGTAAAAACTTAAAATCTCTCCTGTCCAAACTTCCTACCAACCAAAATTTTATTCGACTCCCCAGAGGTATGTGTTATTAACAATCTTTTGCGTGTATGCCTCCAGGAATTTTCTGTGCATATGCAGGCATATATCTTCAATTCACTTTCTAACTATAAACCCAGTGTAGACAAAATATGAATTGTATACACATACATAAGTTATATAATTCAATATGTCATATTGATAACTGAAGTCCTGCTAATTATTTTTAATTGGAAAACAATTTCTATTTAGATGATTTCAAAAGTTTAATTTTAGGGTTCTTATTACTATGAGAAGCTACATTATAATTATTCTTACTTCATATACATATATTCCCTTGTCTATGTAGGAATACTTCCCATTTCAGCTTTTAAAAAGCATAAAAACCATTGAGGGAGGTGGATTCCCTTAATCACACTTCTCTCTTATGCTTTGCTGCTAGAGATGCTGGGCTCATTGTCCAAATTATACCAGTAGCTGTACGTAATGCTGTTTAGAGTGCAGTCACAATGAATTCAAATCCCATCCAAATACATCCTAAAAATGTTGGTTTGACCCCTAATTAGTTGGTGCATGTCCATGAGCCACCCAGTGAGGCTGTCGGGGTTGCAGAGTCGCATTATTCTTTCTTAGTGAGCCTTTTCCCTACCTTCGCAGCAGACAGATGAGTCTCTTATCAGAAGGAGCAGATGGCAGCGTGAGTCTATTTGAAATTGCAGACATGCACTTGGAGAACAGTTCCTAGAATTTTTTTTTTTTTTTTTTTTTTTTTTTTTGTTAGAGTGTATTACATAGGAGGACAATTGGCGTTAGGAGCCTAGGGAAAACTTTTGAATTTTGGCTCAGAAATATTTCTCGGGTTTTGCTTTAATAGTTATGCAATGTTGGGATTAAAAATGAGATAGCTCATTGACCCTTGATATTCTGAGATATGAAACACTGAAAACCATTTAAGATTTAAGAATTCCTGAACTTCAAACCAGTAGTCCCTGAATAACATTAATGAATCGTCTTAACAGTTTACAGGTGCTTTTATATTCAGGATTTCATTTAATCCTCACGGCAAATCAATTTTTTTTAAGTTCCTCTTTTACGAGGATCAAAGAGGCAAAGTGGTTTATTCTAAGTCATGTAGCTAACAAACAGAAATCCAGAAATTAAGTGTATTGGTCAAGATTGGCATAATAAGTGTAGTTCATGATACGGGTAGGTAACTATTATGGGTCAATCGTTGTGGCGGATGCTACATACACATAATGTCTTCTTTGTCACAAAATTACTGCAGCTGAGGAATAATTATCTCCATTGTATATATGAAGTTACTGTAGATAACCTGCCCAGAGCTGTCCTTCTGGCAAAGAGTAGACAGGCTTCAATCCTACGCCCATTTAACTCCAAATTTTATGCTTCCTTAGAGCTCACGGAAGTTGCACAACCCTGACGGTATCTTAAGTCAAAAATCTACAGAACTGTAGATAATAAATCTATGTTGTTTAAGCCACTAATTTTGTGGTAATTTGTCACACCAGCAATAGGAAACTAATACAGGAGCATTGTGGATATTAAACGAGATTAGATAGATAGATATGTGCATAGATGGCTAACCTGACATATTTTAGGGATTTAGTAAATCATAATTATTATTTTAACCATGTGTTTTTTCTTTGACTATTACAATCCCTTTAATCAGTTGTATTGTTTGGGGTATCTTACACCTTATTTTGTATATCATAAAAATAGCCCTAAACTGTTGTATGTAAACTCATGTAGAGTTTCTGTTTATATTCACATGTGTTTTGTATCAGGTAACTCATGTACAGTTTATAGGTTTGAAAGAAAATCTATCCATCTATTCATTTTTTCTTCTCTTTTCCTGTACATTGGGAAAACCTAGTTTTTTTTTTTAAACGTTAAAGCAAAGAAAGACAGAGCAAAGCAAAGAACAAAGAGCTCCATTACTGTTTACTCTATTAGCATTAGCTATCATTTTATTTATTCATGTTTTATTAATTTTGTTAGGAGTGGATTTTCGATTTAGAAAGCTTGGTGTTCTGGTGAGTTTCCGATAGATAACATAGCAAAGGTGTGGTGCTATGATACTGGTTTTGTAGTTTGGTATCACAAGGTCTTCTTTAATGCTCCTTATTCGTCATGAATGATAAGTCAGAAATAAAACTTATTATACAACTAGAATGTGCCAGCATTAATTTAGGTGCAAGGACATAACAATAAAAAACAGAGATAAAATTCCCATTCTTCTAGTGGGGAAGTAAGCAAATGTAAAAGTAAAGCAAATGTTTATTTGTCTTAAGGCAACATAGAATTGAGTGCGTTTAAAATCCTGATGGTTAACTTTATAGCAATTGAAGAGCTTGAAGTGTTGTCCGCTCCAGAGTAAACAATGGTTTTCTTCTCTAGCATTATGTAAAAATAAAGCATTTCACACAAATGAAATCTCTTCCTGTAAAGGTCATTGCTTGTTTGTATGTCCTACATTTAACATTTTTTGAGGTAAAGTTTTAAAATTTGATGTTAATGTGTTGTGGACTTTGGAATATAATACAAGCATCATCAGCATAATTTAAAATTTGATGATTACTTGCATCTATTTTTATCATAAAAAAGAAACTGGAAAGCTAGTTAGCTGTACTGATTAGCTTTATGCAAATGACCCCAGATTGGTAAGTCTTCTACACTTGGGTAACTTACTTGTAAAAATCTTTCTTCTCTCTCTTTTCTGGTTATTTTATGGCACTTAATCAGTATACCTGAGTTTTTGTGTTCCTTTGCTGCTATCCCTTCATCAATCTCTTTCCTTTTTTTTTTCTCTTTTTTCATCAATTTATTTCTACTCTTGGATTTAAGATAACCACACCAAGTAAAATTCTGGCTTAAAATAAAGGCATGTAGGCCTTAACCTAAAACTTTCCCCAAAGTGCTGCCAAGAAGCAAAGACATTAGTCCGTGCACTTTGATTCATAGATGTTGGTGTTCTCATAGAATTCGGTGGCTTCCTGCTAAGATCCTGGTCTGTATCACAACCATGGAAGTGAGGTAGTCATGTGCGGGTAAACTCTGATTGATTCCTCAGACACAACTCTACTTACACATAATTTGCAGCCAGAAAACTTGCCTGAATTCCATTCATTTTAACTAAATGTATTGCAGAATGTGAATCCTAGTACCTTTAGATCCAGAATCTGAAATATAATCTTAATAAAGAAGCTCCTCAACCTTGTTTTCCGGACCACCATGTTCTCTTTCCTTACTTTGGCTGAAGGGTTTTCTAGTCAGAATCTACCCTAGACTGTGTGAATAAGTATTTGTTTGTTTGTTTGTTTTGTTTGTTTTTCAGTGCAAAAAAAAGTGCTTTTATTAAAGCACTGGGACACAACCCATGGGCAGAAAGAGCTGCACTGAGATTGTGAAGAGTAATTGGTTATATATGTTTAAGTTTGGGAGGAGAGAGACAAAGAAGTTTCCGAAAGGATTTTCATATGTCAAGGAAGACTTACAGGATCCTGGAGGTCTGACTGTTGTCAAGCTAAGGTTACTTTCTGCCTGTAGCAAAGCGTTAATATTAAGACAGTTGGAAGGGGCACCTGGGTGGCTCAGTGGGTTGAGCATCTGACTTAGGCTCAGGTCATGATCTCAGCAGCTCCTGAGTTTGAGCCCTGCATTGGGCTCTCTGCTCTCAGGACAGAGCCTGCTTCAGATCCTCTGTGTCCCTTTCTCTGTGCCCCTCCCCCACTCACTCTTTCTCTCAAAAGCAGACATTAAAAACAAAAGACACTTGGGAGTTCCTGGAGGAATGTCATACTCTGCCTGTGTCAAGTATTTGTCAATGGACTGCAAGTTGTAAGGAGATTTAATTTTATCTACATTTCTTTTGACTTTGTTCTCCACGTCATTCCCCCCTGAACAATTCTGACCCTTAAATCTGTAAGGTTGCTGAGGCTGGAAGGTCTTTTCTTGAAACACATCCCAGTATGAACACACAAGGAAGCCAGCCTTATCTAATTCTTGCTTTTGCTATTTTCAAAATCTGGAAGTCCCCACCATAATTTCTCACCTTTTGGAAAGTAAGATCTTCCTTCGTAAAACTCTAGAAATACTATCATTAATAAATACAGTAAACTTAGAAAATATAGTTTGAGGGTAACAAGTAATGATAAAAGTGCACTATGGTTTTAAGGAAACGACAAAGAATTGACATTGAAAGGTCTTAGATTTTCATGAGTATATTGTTAGCTCACAACCACAGAATACCATAGTGAAAGACATTCTATGATTTTATACATGATGCCCAGGGAAATTAAGGGACTCCCTTAAAGTGAAGTATTAGGGAGGGCAAGAACTTAGATATGAGTTTGGGACTTTGGCCTCTAGCTCAGATTCTTTACACCATAGAGCAATAAATAGAATTATATGATAAAAGTCCTTGAAAGATGGCCTTGTAAGGCTTTATTATTTTATATGCTTTAACAGAAGAGGCTGAACTACAGACAGGGGTGGGGAGTCTTCTATCTGAGCCTGACCAACTCTGTTAAACTTCACTTACTTTTCATGAAATCGCTAACCACATGACTAAGTCACCTGATCAAATTATGTTCCCGAGTAATGCAGAGACATTTTCGGTAGTGCAAACAATCTGACATACCCAGTACTCAGCTAATTTCACTGCTGAATTCATGCAGTATACTTTTGCTCTTTAGGCACTCGCTTTTCTGAGTAGTTTCTTTCATGTCTACATAGGTTCTGTTTCATATAATTGGTTTTAGAATTAAGGCATCTGGAGAGGTAAGAAAAACTTTTCATCTCATCTTCATTCCTATTTGTGGAATAGACTTTAATCTGGAAACATGGAAAAATGCCTCAATGTATATGTAGAAGAGATAAAAATCTTAAATTTGGTATATCTTATAAGAAAACAAAATGCCCTGAATACTATGTTCACCGGTAGGGGTAACTTCCCTCTTCCTTGACTTCATTTCCTTTTGGAGAGACTTTCATTAGCCATTGGGTGCCACTCGACTTCCTTCCTAACTTCTTACACATTTCTGTGGTAGGTATGGAAAACATGTATACGTCATGTTTACCTCTTTCCCCTTTCCCATTGAGAATAATTATCTGCAGGGCAAGTGTTTACTGGCCTGCTTCTTATTTTGTGGGAGGCTTACTGGGGGGGGGGGCAAATTATGTTTCTCTACCATATTCTGCTAGGTAAATATGAGTATTTCAAGCAAATATATTCATGACCATCTAACCAAAGATTCAAAGCTGTGTCTTCAATCAGATTTAATAGTAACAAAAATGATATCATGATCTTCAACTTTTGACTTGATTTCTTACCTCTTCCCCATCCCCACCCCCAATTCTGAACCTGGAAAGAGAAGAGTGATATTTATTAGCTGTCTACAAAAATGATAATGCCCAGAATATCGAATGACCAATATAGTACCTGTATCAGTCAGAAAAGTAGTGAGGGGAGAGGGTAAGGATATGCCTGACCAGTTATCATGGCTGAATGTAAGGTCTGATACCCTAAAATGACAACATGCATTTGCAAATTTCCTGTAAACAGAAGAGAATCTAGTCATTCAATTAAGCATAAGAAGCCTCCATCTCATAGGAGTATTGGCATCTCATTTCAATCAATATCTCTGAGTAGTTACTAGCTTTTTTTGCTAATCACATTTTATGTTTATAAATGGTATCCATTCATCTGTTGACTTCACTCTGTCCATCCATTCAATAACCATCCATTGAGCACATACTATGTGTGAGACATTACTAAGCTAGACACTAGCAACACAAAGATGCATAAATCATGGTTCTGTCTTCAGAAAACACATGCTAAAATGAATTCAAGTGACTGAATCTTGATTTTTATTTAAAAACGCATTTGCATTTTTCCATAAATCATCTTACAATATCAAAACATATTTTCTCAATAAAAATACATGACTAAATTCAGGAGGGTCATTTTAGAATTGATAATGGCCTTAGAAAATAATACTTCCTGTGTCAGAGCTTGAAATTTACATTATTAAAGACTATTTGAATTATCATTTCTATTGGTACAAAGCAAGTCTATTTTTTCCAAAATTTACACACATTGTATAGTTTTAAGTTTCTTGACATAGGGATGTTCATAATAATATGTAACTCTCCTTTGTTTTATCTTTAATTTCTGTCCCTAGCCCTCTGGCTTTTGTTTGTTTGACTTACTGTTTGCTTTTTGGTGATCAGCTTTTCATTCTTTTGTCTAGATTATGTATCTTTGAGAAGAATCAGCTTTGTTTTTCATAATCAGTTTTTATTGTCTTGCCATTTAAAAATTACTCTTTCTGCTTTTCTTATGCTCTTGGTTTATTTTCTTGATTTTCACTCTTCTTGCTCATTTATTTTCAGTCTTTATTTCCTTATAGATAAACATATACAAAATTCCCTCTAAGTATTGCCTTAACTATAAACTCCAAGTTTTATTTAGTGCTTTCATTGTCATTGTTATATATTTTGCAATATTTTTCAGAAAATGTTTAGCTAAACGTTATGTAGAGTTACTATTTCTTATTTTCAGACACCACACATAACAAAATTAATTTTTACTATTGATTCCTAATTGCATTGTACTTTTAGGAAAAAAAGGAAAGAAAGAAAAAAGAAAAACAAAAAACACACATGAATTGTCTGTACTTTGTGGCCTCATTGAAACTTTATAACTTGGCTTAGTACATAGTTCATTTTCCATGTAGGCTCAAAAAGTTTGCACTGTATATTTTTTGTGTGAGAAGTTGTTATATGTATGTGTGTTATATGTATATATCATGTATGCATTACATATACACATATAAACTGAAACATAAATTTTGATTTTTTTTACTTTCCAATAATTTCCTTTGTTTCGATTGTATCATCTATTCACTTCTTAAATAGTATATTAAAATGTTTAATTATGATTGTTTTTTCTATTTCTTTCACATAATCTTACCAGTTATTGTTTTAATATATCAGGATATATTGTGAATGTATACATTTGTGTGTCTGACACATTCTCTTGAAATGTTTTTTCTTTTTAGTGTTTATTTCTGTATTACTTTATAATTTCTTCACCTTATATTCTATTTTACTTAATACTAAAATTCCTACCATAGCAATTTTATTTGGTTAGTATTTATCATTTGTAGTTATTACACAAAGTAGGACTTATGTCTATTATCATGTTTTTTAATGAATAAACTATTTTAATGTAAACATCTGTAATATATATGAAGTTATATATTATATATAAACATATATTTAGTAAAATTATATTGTCTTTGCTTCTTTGTCAAAGATTAGTTGACTATATTTTTGTGAGTTTATCTTCAGGCTTTCTATTCTGTTCTGTTGCCCTTTTTCTTTTATCTTTCTTTTATCAATATCTCAATGTCTTGATTACTATTGTTTTATGATAGGTCCTGAAACCAGGCAGTTCCAGTCTTCTGACTTTGTTTCTCACCTTCAGTTATAAGCTGCCTACACTGAGTCTTTTGTCTGTCTACACAAATTTAGAATCAATTTGTCAATATCTACAAAATAACTTGCTTGGATTTTTATTGTGATTGTATTAAACTATAGATTAAGTTGGAAAGGACTGATGGCTTGCCAATATTGAACATTCCTATCCATGAACATGGAATATCTCTCCATTTATTTAGTTCTTTGATATTCCATCAGGGTTTTGTAGTTTTCTTCCCTCCTCCTCCTTCCCTCCTCTTCTTCTGCTCCTCCTTCCCTCCTCTTTCTCCTTGTTGTTGTTGTTCTTCTTCTTCTTGTTCTTCTTCTTCTTCTTCTTCTCCTTCTCCTTCTTTTAAATGTTTATTTATTTTTGAGAGAGGGAGAGACAGTGCGTGCATCCAAAGCGGGCTCCATGCTGACAGCAAAGATCCTCACGTGGAGCTCGAAATCACAAACCATGAGATCCTTACCTGAGCCAAAGTCAGATGCTTAACCGACTGAGCCACCCAGTCGCCTTTGTAGTTTTCTTTGCTTAGATCCTGTACATATTTTGTTAGAGCTTTATGTAAGTATTTCATTTTTAGGGGTGCTAACATAAATGATAATATGATTTTAATTTTAATTTTCATTTATTCATTGCTAGTATACAGGAAAGTAATTTAATTTGGTACATTAACTTTGTATCTTGCCACAATGCTTCAATAATTTATTTGTTACAGGAGATTTTTTTGTTGATTCTTTAGGCTTTTATACATGGATGATCATGTCATCTGTGAACAAAGGCAGTTCTATTTCTTTCTTCTCAATCTATATACCTTTTATTTCCTAGTCTTGTCTAATTGCATTCATTAGAAATTCCATTATGATGTTGAAAAAGAGTAGTGAGAGAGGGTAACCTTGCCTCATATTTGATCTTAATGGGAAACTAAGTTTCTCACCATTAAGTATGATGTTAACTGTAGGGTTTTTGTAGATGTTCTTTATCAATTTGAGGAAGTTTGCTTCTATTCCTAGTTCACTGACAGTTTTTATCATGAATAGGTGTTGGATTTTGTCAAATACTTTTTCTTCATCTATTGACATGACTATATGATTTTTTTTTCTTTAGCTTGTTGCCATGATTTTCAAATATTGAACAGTCTTGCATACTCAGGATAAATCTCACTTGGTTGTGATGCATATTCTTTTGTGCATTGCTGGATTGAACTTGCTAAGATTTGTTGAGGACTTTTCATCTATGTTCATAAGTGACACTGATCTGTGGTTTTCTTTCCTTGTAATGTCTTTGTGTTGTATTAAAATAATGCTGGCCTCATAAAATGAGTTCAGAAGTAGTTTCTCTGCTTCTATAATCTGGAAGGGATTGTAGACAATTGGTATAATTCCTTCCTAAAATTTGGTAAAATTTATTGGAGGATTCATCTGGGCTTAGTACTTTCTGTTTTTGAAGGTTATTAATTATTAATTCAATTTAATAGATATAGGCCTACTCAGATTGTATATTTTTTCTTGTGTGAGTTTTGACAGACTGTGTCTTTCAAAGAATTGGCTCATTTGTTTATTCATTTGTTCTACGTTACCACATTTACGGGCATAGAATTATTGAAAATACTGCTTTATTATCCTTTTAATGTCCAGGAAGTCTGTAATGATATCCCTACTTTCATTTCTGATATTAGTAATTTGTGTCTTTTCTCTTTTTCTTAGTTGGTCTAGCTAGAGGCTTAACAGTTCTATTCATTTTTTTTTAAAACGGCTCTCTTGATTTTTTTGTTTTAAATTCATTGATTTCTGCTTACTTTGGATTTAATTTGCTCTACTTTTTCTATTTTTCTAAGATTATAGTTTAGATAATTGACCTCAGACCTTTCCACTTTTCTAGTATATCAATTAAATGCTGTAAAGTACCTTCTAAACACTGCTTTGCTGCATCTCACAAATTTTGATAAGTTGCATTTTCATTTTCATATAGTTCAAAATATTAAAAAATATCTCTTGAATTTCTTCTTTGACTCATGTGTTATTTAGAAGTGTTATATTTAATCTCCAAGTATTAGGGGATTTTCCAGCAATCTATCTGTTATTGACTTCTGGTTTAATTCTGTTGTGGTCCTGGGGCAGAAATTGTATGACATCTATTTTTCAAAAAATTTGTATAGGTGTCTTTTATGGCCCAGAAAGTGCTCTATCTTTGTGCATATTTCACATGTTCTTGAAAATATTGTATAATTTGCTTTTGTTGAATGAAATGGGTTATAGATGTCAATTGCATTAGTTGATTGATGGTGATCTTGAATTCAATTATGTCCTTACTAATTTTCTGCATGCTGGAACTGTCTATTTCTGACAGAGAGGCCTTAAAGTCCTCAATTATAATGGTAGACTCATCTATTTCTTCTTGCAGCTTTACCAGTTTTTGCCTGATATATTTTGACACTGTCTTGTTAGGTGTATGTACATTAAGGATTGCTATGTCTTAGGGTTTTGACCTTTTTATCATTATGTAATTCCCCTCTTTATCCCTGATAACTTTCTTTCTCTACAGTCTGCTCTGTCTGACATTAATGTAGGTACTCCTACTTTTCTTTAATTGGTACCATCATGGTATATCTTTCTCCATTCCTTTAATTGTAATCTATATGTGTTTTTATTAAAGCAGGTTTCTTATAGACAACATTGTTTCTTGATCCACTCTGACAATTTGTCTTTTAATTGATATATTTAAAACATTGATATTTGACGTGATTATTGATGTAGTTGGATTAGTTTATACCATATTTGCTTTCTATTTGTTGCCCTTCTTTGTTTCTATTTTGTCTTTTACACTTTCTCTGTCTTTTGTGGTTATAACTGGGCATTTCACATTATTTCATTTTCTCCTTTTTCTTAATATATAAATTCTACTTTTTTTAAAACTTCTTTTAGTGATTTTCCTAGGGCTTATAATATACAGTTACAAGTAATCAATGTCCACTTTTTAGTAACACTATACTGCTTCATGGATAATGCAAATATTTCATAATAACAAAGTAATCCTAATTCCTCCCTTTTGTCCCTATATCATTGCTGCCATTCTCATGCTCATTCAGACTTTTCAAACTGTGCTTTTTTTTTTTTTTTTTGCATGACTTGTAATTTTTGTAGAAAGGTGCATATGATGTTCTGGGTAATAGGAATTGTAGTAAGTGGCCGTTAATGTTGTGGTGATAAGTTGTGTGTGTGGGGGGGTACACTTCAGTCCTATGTTGAAGTCTGTTTTTGTGAGCCTGTGCCCTGGACTATGACCTTCACCAAAGCTTCTGTTTCCTCCCCTCTCCCTTCGATGGAACAAGATTGTTAAAAGGGGCTGGAATTGGGTATTTCCTTTTCCCAGAGTAGGTTAGACCATGATAAAGCATGAGCAGTTTAAGGCTCTGGTAAACAGTTTCTTTGAAGGACAGGCCTTAAGAAGAAAGAATGCTCTGGTGTATTACAAAATGGTTAATTTTCCCTTCACTCTGCTGCAAGCATAAGAGGATTTTTCTCTGACATTCAGTGGAGATACAAAGAAGAACAGAATAAACCCATCCCTGACATTTGTTGATGTTTATAGATCAGTGGGTTTTGTCATGAATAAAGTTTCCAGTATACAAATCTAACTGCATGGAAAGTTACTTTTATTTTATAAATTGGTAAATTATTTCATCACCTTACCTGAAATTCTTAGGGAAATACCAAGTACTTTCTGTCTTCCTCTCGTGTTAATATTATAGCAACTGTAAACCTTTCTTTTGAACACATACAATAATACATCAAGTTTCCATACATTTTATAGTTTGCAATTCAATTTTATACTTGATTTTTCATTTAATTTCAACTTTGTGATATTCAAGTCATTATCTCTTATTAACAAATGAAGAAGTTGTAGCAGAAGAAGATTTAGACACTTGCTCAAGGTCACACAAGTAAATAGTCTTCATGTCAATGCAAGATACATTAAAGTAGAGTCCATGTCTCTTCTTATCAACCACTGAAGTAATGCCTAGCACAGTGCCCGGCATAGCCAAGGTGATTAGATATATTTGTTGAATGAAGAAAGGAATGAAAGCCTAATAAGTCTAATGCTCTATCCAGGATAATGTGATGAGGAAGGCAAAAAGACAAAAATAATTGTCTTGTATTCAGATGAGCTACGAAATGATCACTGTTTCCATACTTGATAAATACAAATGTTTTATATTGTGTTAGTGTTAGCAAGGTTGTCTTTGGTACATAGGTATTAGAAATTATTGAAAATTTGGGGCGCCTGGGTGGCGCAGTCGGTTAAGCGTCCGACTTCAGCCAGGTCACGGTCTCGCGGTCCGTGAGTTCGAGCCCCGTGTCCGGCTCTGGGCTGATGGCTCAGAGCCTGGAGCCTGTTTCCGATTCTGTGTTTCCATCTCTCTCTGCCCCTCCCCCGTTCATGCTTTGTCTCTCTCTGTCCCAAAAATAAATAAACGTTGAAAAAAAATTAAAAAAAAAAGAAATTATTGAAAATTTAAAATGATTTGAGACTGTTATTATGCTTTGTGTTTATTAGATATACTATAGAGGATAACAGAAATGGGTAATTTGTAAAAATCGAGTCGCAATTAATTATAAAGGAGAACTGCTTTTTATTTACAGTATTTGTGGTCCTGATGGAGATAAGGACTAAGTTTGAGATTGATAAAGGAATAGAAAATATTGAAAAATCTTGATTAGGAATTCCATTGCTATCAGAATAAAACCAGCAATCCTTTGAGAAGGAATGAGTCAACATATAAATCCATGTTTCTTTTTGCATTCTTTCTTCTACTCATCTTTTGATTTAAAATGCATCCTCATCATTAAGTTTAAATGGATTTGTTGAAAATAAAAAGTAACAAAAACAAGGGTTCGCTTTATGTGAAATCTCTGTGACTTGACAATTTACATGTGTATGTTTGCATTAGCCATGAACATACATATATGTGTACATATATGTGTATTAGCTATGCTTCTTTTCATTTAGTCCCCAGAGAACTTGAAGTTTTTGTTTTTATTTAATATATGCTCAGGCTACCTTAGTGATGTCACACAATCTTTCATCATTATAAAAAAGAAAAGATGAGAATGAGACCATTTGTCTCCTGCTGTTGTGCTTTGCTACTGATAAGGGAAGATGTATGGCTCTGATAAAGAAGAAATATATATTTAGAAAGATATTTCTAGCTGAAACATGTTGGAAGGGTACTATGGTTTTAGGGTGAGATTTATAATGTTCATGATAGTGATGAAGTTGAGTCTGTAATAACTTCTTTTCAGGAGAACATGGAAAGACTTCAATTAGAGCAAGTTAAAGAGAGTCACCTGCGTCGGAAACTGCCTCAGGTAATCTATAAATACGTGGCAATCTATACTAGTTAGATGGAATTCTAACTTGTAACTAGTTTAGGATGCGCAACACCAACTCACTGCCTGATGTGTAGCAGGAATAATAGCGTGAGCTGAATTCTCAAAGTAGATCATATTATCACTGTGAATCAGGACAATGGTCTATCTACGGCTGCGGGGATTGTGATCACAAATCATTGAGGTAGCCGAGCCACTAAAATAGCATCGATATAATAAAAAGGAGCCTGAAAAACCGGTGTATAACATTACTCTGTGGAGAAAGTGGTTGTTGAAATTTACATCTAAGCCACCTGATATTGTGCAATCAATAACAGAAGATTTCCTCCAAAATTTTGTTTATCAGGGTCAGCCTCAGAAATCTAATAGAG
Source organism: Lynx canadensis (assembly GCF_007474595.2). NCBI lineage: Eukaryota > Metazoa > Chordata > Mammalia > Carnivora > Felidae > Lynx > Lynx canadensis. Next base: position 42,003,126 of record NC_044314.2, read on the forward strand.
TAGCTTGCCAGTGATTTAAGCTGGAAGGCTCTGTTTTCCATGGCTTTTGCACAGAGAATTGAATTTATGGACTCTTCACGCAGCAGTGGCTGTTACATGCAAAGTGCCAATGACTACTTGATTATCTCGGAAGGACCTCAAAGCTAGTTGGGCATGAAATAGAGGACCTCTTCAAATGAAAGGGATCAGAATATTCAACACAGTTTATAAAGTGTGACAATTCTATTATGTAAGTTTGAACAGCAGCCACCGTCGGAAAAAAAAAATCCATCAGAATATCCAAGAGAAAAATAGCTTGGCAGAGCTAGTGACCGTGAAAAAATATAGGCTTCATTACTAGTGGGAGAACAATGTTTGGAGATTTTCTATCTTGAATATCTGAATTATGCTCCATAGAATATGTAACTAGTCCCCAGTAATGTGAAACGATGATGGCATAGATAATATTTGTAATGGCTGGCTCCAGATTTAATATGGAAAAATTTCCCCATGATTGGATTTTGAAATTTTTGATAATATCAAGGCAACTCCAAATAGAGACCATGATGTCCTTTACTTCCTATGATAGGAATCATGTATAATTGTGTGAAAGAACAAAGAAAGGGTTAGTAGTCCATTTTTTCGTAAGGGAGGGGAAATTGTTTTTTTTTTTTAAATTTTTGTATTTTAGAACAGATTTAGAGTTGCAAAATCATTATGAAAACAGCACAAGGGTTCCCATATGCCCCACACTCAGTTTCTTCTATTATGAACATCTTCCATTATGGTACATTTGTCACTACTGATGAACAATGAACTATTACATTATTATTAGCTAACATTAATATTTATTCAGGTGCCCTTAGTGCCCTAACATCCTTTTTCTGTTCCAGGATCCCATCCAGGATACCTAATTACATTTGTTCATCATGTCCCCTGAAGTTCCTCCTGGTTGTTACAGTTTCTCAGACTTTTCGTGTTTTTGATGACCTTGACTGTTTTGCAGAGTACTGGTCAGGTATTTTGTAGAATGTTCTTCAACTGGGATTTGTCTAGTAGTTTTTCATGATACATTTCTGGGAGGTGATGTATTTCCGGGAGGAAGACCAAAGAGATAAGTGCCATTTTCCTTACATCATATCAAGGATACGTACAAGTGATATGACTTACTATTGATGATAACCTTCATCACCCGACTTGATGTATGTTTGTCCGGTTTCTCCCTGTACACTTACCTTTTATCCCTCTCTTTCTATACTGTATTATTTGAAAGAAAGTCACTAGCATAGCCCGCACTTATGGAGTGGGTGTTATGCCCTACCTCCTTAAAAGCAGAGCATCTATGTCAGTTATTTGGAATTCTTTTGTACCGGAGATTTGTTTCTTTTCCATTATTTATTTAGTCCGTTTATTTATAACTAACCGAGTCACGAACATCTGCTTTGGGTTATAATTCAATACCATTTTACTTATTTTGTTGTTCAAATAGTTCTAGCTTTGGCCATTAATGAGCTCTTTATGGCCATTAGTTGGGCCTCGTATCTCTTTGACATAGTCCTGCCATTGTTTTATTCTGAATTTTATTTGTTTTTAGTACTTACTTTCTGGCACTACAAATTTTCAGTGCTAGGTACGCTCATTGAAACTGGGATATCACTGCTTCCGAGACCTCTTAAATGACAGAGCAAGAAGATATTCTGTGCACGTGTATTCACTTACCTACAAATGTTTCCATGTGTAACTATATGTATCTGTTTTAAGCTAAACATCAGTTCTTACCATAGGAACTTTTTTTTCAAAGCTATGTTTTGTGGGTATTTCTTGACGCTCTTCAAAAATTTTTATTGTGTGTCATGTCATGTTGCACTGGACTGTAGTTTTGCTACAAACAAAAATAAAAATGCTTTCTAATAGGACTATAGCTACTTTTATTTTAAGTGAAACTGGCAGTTTTCAAATGCTAGGATTCAGGGATTGAGGGTATAAATTCCAAACCCTGAGGGTCAGAAAATCCTGTGGTCTCTTCCTCCAGGAGCAGAGGGTTGTTAGAGGAGCCTTTAATACTTCACCAGCCTGTACGATACTGGTTTTCCTCCTAGAAATTAAATTGTTCCTTTTTTTTTCTTCTCAACTTGGCAGAGTTCCTATAAGTATGTGTCTTTCAAACCTGCCTGAATATTAAATCACCTGAGGAACCTACAAAAAAAAAAAAAAAGTACTGATATAATCTCTCTACCTGAGACCAAATTCAATTTGTGTAGGATGAGACTCTGGAAATATGTTTTTTAAAATTTCCCAGATTACATTATAGAGTCAGAGTTAGGGGTAGCATTGACACAGATGACCTCCAAGATTCTTTGGTCCTGAGATTTGGCTGATCTTTGATTTCCATTAATATGATCTATCTGGATCAGTCTGTGCTTCATTCTCAAGAAGGTGTAATGCATACAAAATAACCACAGATCTAGAAGTTATTTGGTGCTGGAACAGTCAGTTTAAAGAGAGTTTGTTGTAGACCCGTGTATACTGGCACCATATAAACCCAATTTTCGACAATGGGCCTTACAGCCATTTGGGAAAATAAAATTGAACTAGGCCAACATAAAACAGTTATTCCAGAAGTTCAAGTCCACTGTGGATGCTTTGAAATGCTTCCAATATTAGCGAATTGCATGCTTTTTGTTGACCTATTTTGAGATGGAAAGATTCAGCTCCTAAAATGCAGGAAAATACTGTTCCTCCACCTTCAAAGTAGGATTGTACCAGAAGCAAAACAGCAATGTGGATTGTTCTTAGAGATCCTCGGGGAAGTTTTTACAGATCACTTTAATAATACATTCAGGTATTGTGTAAGGCCCAAGGTCAGGAAACATTGAAATCTAACGACTAAAAGTATTAAACGAAAAACCCAGATACTTGAATTTCAGTTCCGAGACTCTGCTAAAGCCTTTCTGATACCATAACACTTCTGTGTTTTATTTTCTCCATCTGTAAAACAAGCATAATTGCATCCTCATTACGATGCTGCGCAAATGCATGAGGCAATCTGTAAGAAAACACTTCAGACTCTATAGTCAAAAAGTCCCCTAAACTCTACCATGGTGCCACATTTCTGCTATTTTTTCTATTTAACCCAAATATCTTTTGTAATTTAAACCCATTTCCTGCTAGACGGTGTTTGGGAGAACCAGAAGACTGGTTTGCCACAGCTTATTTGCAATAAGTTTCATCCCAGTGTTTTGGCCACATGTTTTCCTTTCGAACACCAATCGTCTCTATATGGTCCTATGTTAATTTCTTTTTGCATCTTAACTCAAGCCGTGAGTCACCTACGTGACCTCAAGTATTCCCCAAGGGCAAACAGCTCACCACCGCTGATTGACCCCTGTTAAAAAAGAGTGATTTCGCTTTAAGTCGTATCAGCTTTGGCTCTTCCAGCTCTAAATTCTGTGATTCTAATGGTGCGTGTAAAAATTCGAAACGGATTTAGCTTCCTCATTATAAAGGTCTCTGACTCCACCACACACGAAATAAAGGGAAGTTGGAGAAAATCATAGGAAGAGCCTTTATTTGGGTTTTGATGATGAGCTACTTAGTTGGATGGCTTTCTCTATTAGTTCCTCTGAAGGGCTTCATTTAGTGGAGAATGAGGTCAGATGTCGGAATACGGGAAGTACTTCTGGGCTCCAAAAATAAGCTTCTTAATTTTTTTAGTGACATATTTTTACGTGTTCTCTGAAGGTAGGTCTCGACTCAGAACATTTGAATGCTCTTTCTCTGTGGGTAAAGATGGTGACACACAGATGGAACTCATTACCTGCAGCGCCACACACAGCTCATGAGAAAGTTTAAGGAAGGGCAGGGAAAGTGCTTCCGACTGTTACCATGGTCTTTTTCGAACCCATCATTCAGGCATCCAGACTACTTAGGAATGGCGGTGTATACAAAGGCAGATTCAGCAGACTTGCATTTAAGGACAGGGTCGGATTGTGGTTTTTATACCAAGAAAAGCAAACTGTAAAAACACATGGGACAATCATGCCATAAATCGTGGTTTCACGAATAACCCTGGCTTCTCAGAAGCCTGTGTGCTAAAGGAGCTTTTAAAACTAGCGGGTACCTGGCTAATCTTCGAGGAGGAGGAAAATTGTCATGAAGCAACCCTACAATGGGATTTGGAAGATGTGGTCATCTGAGCACTGATACAATAGGGGCAAAAGAATCTCAGCGTTCTATATCTGAAAAGACACTAGAGATTTTTCTTTTTCGGTGAACAATGGATTTATTTTTAGAGAGTAACTGTAAAACAAACTATGACTGTGCCTTCATCCGATACTTTTGCAAGTGTTAAACTACTGTCAGGCACTTCTGTGATGTCTCATACTTTGCACCGTCCTATCCATGTGCCCAAAATACACCCAGCTTTTTCAGCCACAGTTATCTCTTCTACCTACACCCACTCCTCACCGTATTAAGCTTTGGATAATAGGCAGAAATGGACTCACCTAATCCATTTTCTGTGGGACAAATCAGAAGGTGAAGCTTGAATCAAAAGGAAAAGCAGAGGCTTTCTATCCCTTGAAAACCTCATCTTGGGGTTTAACTAGACGTGGCTCACAATTGAGACTTTAGTTCTGAGGTACACCAGGCAGCAGTGGAGGGAGTGGAGACACTTTCCTCACAGACTTTCTTTCCCTTGGTGCTTTGGTACGATGCAGAGCAACTCGGGGGAAAGCTGAGGAACAACTTGTGCCTAGGTCATGTCTTACCTCTGCCACTCACTACCTTTCTAACTTTGGAAGGACCAGTCGGATCGCTCAGAACATGAATCCAGAGGGCTAGCGTGAGAACTGATGAAATCGGGTCATATGTGTTCCGGATAGAAAGTAGGCACTCAATAAATAGTAATGATCATCTTATTGTACTGTTCATAAATAATATATTATCCAAAGATGTCAATAAGAGTTCTAAATAAACTATTCAATACCTAAACCCACATTGCCAAATAATTAAACCCTTGATTTCTAGCTTTGATTATTGTGCCACCTAATTGCTGGGTCCCCAATTGCGCTCCCCAGATCACTCAGGGAGGCTTTCCCTGGTTTTCAGGATAAATAACAAAGTTCTCGGGCAGCCCTAATGTCTTGCACGATGTGGCTTCTGCTCTCTAGCCTCATCTTACCCCACTCTTCCTTCCATCTTGACACTCCAGCCCCATTGTGTTCATCTCTGCGTTGTCTTTGAGAAAGATATTCTGAAATGGCCACCCTTCTCCTCCTCTCCATAGCCAGAGTTAGTTTCAGCTCACTTTTTGAGATGGTACTCAAATAACATTTCCCCAGGGAAACTCTCCCTGACTTTCCAGGCTCCCCAGAATCATCAGGTCTATAGTCTGTGGTACATTCCTAGTGTATCAGGTCTGGTCATAGCACTTATCACTACACTTTTTTGACTTACTTTGTTACTAGTTATTTAATAATTATCTCCACTGCTAGAATTTAGCTTCAAGGGGGCATGGACAAGTTATCTTTCTTCAGCATTTGTAAAATTGTTATAATAGAAGCCTCTACTATGGGAATAAATAGACGACGCAGGAAAAGTGCTTAGTAAGGTGACTTGTACACAGTGTATTCTCACTAAAATAATGTTTCTATGATTGCTGGGATGTGTGCTGCAGGTGGGGGCTGAGGGAAGAACCATAAGGATGAGACAACAGAGCCTGGTCATTTACTGACTAGTAATGCCTTATCAGAAGGAAGAGCGGGTGAACTTAATTTTAGAACAAGAATCGCGCATAGATTTGAGGAGCAACATCAGAAAAGTACTAGGAGCATGGGTGATCATCTCATTTATATATCCAGAATAGTGTAATGGAACAATTTTAAAACCTGACACCCGAGGACTGAATATCAGAGCCACGGACCCAAGTCTGCACTCAGAACCACGTGGACTTTTCTATAGAAAAGATGACCACTGAAAGGGGATCATTAACTATGAAAAAATCCTGTGCTGAAGCATACATTCTGAAGTTAACTCAGGTGCTGTGGAATGTTCTCTGAAGAGCTTCACACTTTTCCTGAAGTGGCTTCCAAGTTGCCATTTTCTCTGTTGATGGTGAACTGCCATCAGGAAAAGCTTTTTGCTTTATAGCAAATACTGGTCAAGAAAAGATGTAATGAGCAAAACCCAAAAGGACAAAACACTAAAGAGACATGATGCTCACCCTCTGACCTTAAGCAAAGGCAAATTTTGTCTGATGAAGAAGAGTCAGAGAACTTTACTTTTTCTACTAAAGTTTCTTTTCAGCTGAGGCCATTGAAGAATTCCAAAAACAATCAGCAACAACAAAGAAAAAAACCTGTAAATACTTTTAAGACTCTAAAAGTGTTTCTAAACATCCTCAGTCTATCATTTCTGAATGGAGATAAAGGTAGAAGAAAACTAACATATATTTGTAATTATTTATTTATTTTTTAATTTTTTTTAATGTTTATTTATTTTTGAGGGAGAGAAAGAGACACAGCATGAGTGGGGGAGGGGCAGAGAGAGAGGGAGACACAAAATCTGAAGCAGTCTCCAGGTTCCGAGGTGTCAGCACAGCACAGCCCTACGTGGGCTCGAACTCACAAGCTGTGTGATCATGACCTGAGCCAAAGTAGGATGTTCAACCGACTGAGGCAAACCCAGGTGCCCTATTTTTGAGACAGAGAGCAAACAGGGGAAGGGCAGAGAGAAAGGAAGACAGAGAATCCCAAACAGGCAGCACAGAGCCTGATGCTGGGGCTCAAACTCATGAACCGTGAGATCATGACCTCAGCCAAATCAAGAGTCAGAAGGTTAACCAACTGAGCCACCCAGGCACCCTGAAAACTGACATCTCTTACACACAAATTATGTGCCTGGTTCTATATAGGTGCTTTCTTTAATTTTTCTTCTTTGTCTTATAATTTTAAATTACTTTGCAAAAATTGTTATTGTTTCTACATTTACTATTTTAAATGACCTCAGTAATTGCTAAGTCTAAAAATAGATGTACCTGGCATTTGGAAACAAGTTCACCCAGCTCCAAAACTTGTGTTCTGAATTTTTTTCCTCCCAAAGGTAATAAAAAATTTCTAAAGTTTCTTCCAAGCCTAAAAGTCTAAAAATATATTTAAGTCATAGCATTAACAATCTTCCTTCTAGCAAAATTTCAACATGGTTAATTGCAACTCTACACATATTGCTTGCTTGCACCTGAAAACCAGAAAGTGGATTGAGAAAAGCCATAAAGATGCTGACTGGACTCACTTTAAATTCATGATTACAAACCTCAAAGGGACTTTGGTTCTGCCAGGCAATCCTGCTCTATATATCTGCTATAGATCTGCTCTATCATTCAATGCTTTCTCATCGGCTCCTCTTCCTCAAAACTGCACACTCTTCTCTTCCTCTCAGTTGTTAATCATGCTTTTCATTAATAGAGAAATTGGAAAACTTCCAGATGCTTCCAATTATATGGTCTACCAAGTCAACTTTGTCTGTACGTACGTATTTTGTCTGTCCTCATGATACAATGGATGGGCTGACTGGCACAGTCTAATGACAGCACCTCAATTTATGCAATGGATTCCAATATCTCATTAATTTACAGAGTGTGTATGTGTATATTTCAATTCCCATTATTTAATCTAGTTATGTTCTCTAAATCTGCTGGGAATACTGAATGACAGATATGGAACTATCATTCCAGGCAGATTACAGAGTTAGGCTCCTGAGAGCCTCAGGTCACAAATTTTTATTTTACATGTGTTTCTATTTAAATACACCAGATTATATATATATATATTATATAATATATATATATATTACATATAATTAATTGCATGGTCTTTGAATATATAAAGGAGCTTTGGAGTTCTTTGTGTTATACAGATTTGTTTGCCAGGGTCCTTATAAAACAAGCCATTCTCATCAGTGTTGAAACCCTATTCTTCCATGCAACTCTTTTCCTGTATGACACTTAGCAGGTATTTTCGTTAACTTCTCCCACAGTCTCCTGATCTGTGGACTCTGCCTTGCCTTCCAATTTAACAGTGTCATGCCCCATCTCCTTTGGAAATGTGTGAGCACGCCAGCACTAGCCGAGATGGGTCTCACATTTTCCTGAACCTGGATGTGACTGTAAATTTCTTTGCCTTTCAGCCTCACAATAATATAGTGTACTGCACCTTTTTGAATTAGCTGTCATCTCATGAATCCACAAATTTAGGCATTTTTCCATCTTTACCATAGCTCTAACATGCACTATGGATGCCATTTCATCACTTTCTAGAGTGCCTCACATACAGTTCCTTGAATTTCCTCTTCCTTTTTTCTGATTGTACCATATTGTTGAGTCATTAACACTGAACTCAGAGCCAATGGCATTATAACTCATGATCAAATAAAACTTATCTAACACACATATCCATAAGGCATATCATGGCCCTCTTATGCCAAGGAGTTCTAGATAAATGCACTTCAATATTGCACTTGGGGGAATTTTAAACAGGGAAATCATTAACAAAAAGCACAAAAATGCAAAAATGTGGCTCTCAGAAGATGATGAAATGAACGCTTATTTTACAGTATAAGAGCTAAAACAAGAAGGCAGAGTGCTGCCTTGTTTGATCTCAACTGGAAATGTGCACATTAAGTTAGTCAAATTTTTCATCACTCTGCAAGTCTGCAAATGGCTGGGAAGGCATGGATGTTGATATGGAGCTTATAAATAAATTTTAGCAAGTAGGTGAATTTGCAAATACAGAATCTGTGAACAATGAGTATTGACGATATGCATGTACATGTATGTGTACGTATATGTGTGTTTGTATGCTCTGAATGTATACATGCTATAGCTATGCATTATAATTAAAATCACAAATATGTGTATACATATATATGCTATAATTAAATAATAATGAAAACAAAAAGTTTGCTTCTGGTTTCCCGCAATTTATTGTCTTATATCTCTGCTCCCTTTGAAATTTTACAGTTTCACTAGCCCTAGTAACTTTTATTTTATTCTTTCTTAAACTAGAATATCAAAACTCCACCATCAAGTTCATGCATAGCCTATGTGTTGTGTCCTATAGTCAACACTTAATCCTCATTTTACTCAAACAAGCAGTCTCATTTGATACAGTTGACCATCTCCCCCTTCTTAAAACTCTCTCTTGAAATCACTTTCCGGGGGCGCCTGGGTGGCGCAGTCAGTTAAGCGTCCGACTTCAGCCAGGTCACGATCTCGCGGTCTGTGAGTTCGAGCCCCGCGTCAGGCTCTGGGCTGATGGCTCAGAGCCTGGAGCCTGTTTGCGATTCTGTGTCTCCCTCTCTCTCTGCCCCTCCCCCGTTCATGCTCTGTCTCTCTCTGTCCCAAAAATAAATAAACGTTGAAAAAAAAAATTAAAAAAAAAAAAAAAAAAGAAATCACTTTCCGGAGAATATTCTTAGTGGATTCTCCTCCTCCTCTCTAGCAGTGATTTTAAAATTTATGAGTACATACAAATTGAGGTACACAAAGGCTTTTGGGGTGCCTGAGTGGCTCAGTCAGTTAACCAACTGGCTCTCGATTTCGGTTCAGGTCATTACCTCATGGTTTGTGAGATGGATCCCTGCAGCGGGCTCTGCACTGACAGCGTGGAGCCTGCTTGGGATTCTCTGTCTCCCTCTCTCTCTGCCCCTCTGCTGTTCTCTCCCTCTCTCAAGATAAATAAGTAAATATTAAAAAAATTAAAATTAAAATAAAAAAAAGACTTTTCTAAAAGGGTTACAGTGGCAAATAGTTTTAAAGGAATCACTGCATCCATTCTATCTTTGTCCAGGCCATTTCATGCTGGGCCTGTTTTGTCCCCTTCCACACTCACCTTTCTCTCACTTTGCAAAAGAAAAACGCACCTTTACCTTTCCTGAAATTTGCCTTGGTGTACTGCCCTAAAAATATCAAGGGTCCATATGGATGCAAATGTTGGTGCTAAGAAAATGAAAAAGTATAATGATTGAGTGACTAATACTTGTGCAAATCGGGGTTCACCAGGTCTCTCCAATCTTTATTTTTAATAAGATTGAAGGAGAACCTACTGAGTTGTTTGCTTAAATCTTACGAGTACCAGGAACCACACACCAACCACATATGGCTTGGACATTGGGGATCAAAATTACCTACTTTATCTCCAGCCTTATCACCAATGTACCAATCTTATGGCTTACATTAACATGGCTTTCTCTGCCAATGTTCAAGGAGTTAAAGTTACGTGAAGTTATAGGTTTATTATTTCAAGAGAAACTATTAGCAGAGGCAAATAACTTAATTGTTCAATACAGGAACTTCTAGAAGGACTTATCAACTCTTCAACAGAAAACATCCAAAGAAAGTTTAACCTTTATATTCTGGTACCAGTAACTATAAACCTACTACAGGCGTGACCTTTACCCAATGCTAACCAAGTCCCTCTACCATCCTCCTGCCTGAACTAAAACTCTTGCCTTAAATCAAAGTTCAAATTTTCAATAAAATCTGGCCCTATTTTTTTGCCATGACTGTGAGACACTACTGACGTTCTGACTAGGTGGTATTCCCTCTTACCAGGCTAAGCAAGAAAGTCAGCTTTGCCTTATCAATAGGTTATGTTGCTGATATTTGGGCATCTGGCATCTAACCATTAAAAACAATCTTTGAGGGGCGCCTGGGTGGCGCAGTCGGTTAAGCGTCCGACTTCAGCCAGGTCACGATCTCGCGGTCCGTGAGTTCGAGCCCCGCGTCGGGCTCTGGGCTGATGGCTCAGAGCCTGGAGCCTGTTTCCGATTCTGTGTCTCCCTCTCTCTCTGCCCCTCCCCCGTTCATGCTCTGTCTCTCTCTGTCCCAAAAATAAATAAACGTTGAAAAAAAAAATTTTTTTTTAAAAAACAATCTTTGAGGGGCGCCTGGGTGGCTCAGTCGGTTAAGCGTCTGACTTCGGCTCAGGTCATGATCTCACAGTCCGTGAGTTCGAGCCCGCGTTGGGCTCTGTGCTGACAGCTCAGAGCCTGGAGCCTGCTTCGGATTCTGTGTCTCCCTCTCTCTCTCTCTGACCCTCCCCAACTCATGCTCTGTCTCTGTCTCAAAAATAAATAAACGTTAAAAAAAATTAAAAAAATAAATAAATAAAAAAAATCTTTCATTATAGATCACTATTTATTTTTAATTACTTTTTAATCTTAATTCCAGTATAGTTAACATATAGGGTTATATTAGTTTCAGGTGTATGATATAGTGATTCAAAAATTCTATGTTTTTGGCATAAAACTTAGGAGTTTTAAAACCAAGTGGCCCCACTGATTCCCATGTTTATGTGAGCAAGTCTTTTGGGTGCTTTTATGCACACACACACACAATGACAAATATTAATAAAATTGATACTAAACTCTATCTCATTAATAGCTTTATAATCAAAATTTATATTTCTGTTTTTATGTATAATATACTACTAATAATTATGACAATAATTTAATCAGAAAATAATTTTAACATCTAGAACTTTATGGAAATTTTTCAAGTCTTATCTCCCAATGGCTTTAAGACATTACAAACTTACATTTAAAAATACACAAAGAACTTTTTTTGTCAGAGAAATGTTATAGTGGATGACCTTTAAAATTTTTTTAGCATAATACTATATAATATTTGATATATTTTGCAAAAGAAGTAGAATAGAAATAATGAGTTCAAAAAATAAAATTTCAATTTGTTAAAGAAGCCTCGGTCAGGTATTTTTAGATCAACAAAGTAACCATCAAATTATGTGGTCTTAAAATTACTAAGTGTATTTAAAAGGTGACAGAACAGTGTTATTTTAAACTTTTAAAATATCAATATTTATAATACACTAAAATTATATTCTTTTTTTTTTAATTTTTTTTTCAACGTTTTTATTTATTTTTGGGACAGAGAGAGACAGAGCATGAACGGGGGAGGGGCAGAGAGAGAGGGAGACACAGAATCGGAAACAGGCTCCAGGCTCCGAGCCATCAGCCCAAAGCCTGATGCGGGGCTCGAACTCACGGACCGCGAGATCGTGACCTGGCTGAAGTCGGACGCTTAACCGACTGCGCCACCCAGGCGCCCCTAAAATTATATTCTTTATAACAACTTGGGATCATAATGAAAAATTGTGGTGTCAATTTTAAAATATGCAAGGGGATACCTAGTTGTTTTGAAATCATTTTATGAAACAGGGCAACAGTTTGAGGCCACTGCTCTGTTCTGCCTCTAAACCTGTTTCCTTCCTGTCTCTTGAGTCTCCTCTGAGAAATCTTGTTGAGTCTCAGGACATTAAGTAATATTGCTTCATTGAGTAATGCAGATGTATATCTCCACTCTCCACCCCAGATTAATATACCAAACCTTACATCTGAAATATCTAATTAGATGTCAAATGTGCGTCTCTAAACTGAACATATCCCCCAAACAACCCTTGACTTCTACTCCCAACCTACTGTAATATTTTCCTCTCCATTATTTCCCATCTCTGTAAGTACTAATTAAAAAAAAAAAAAACTGAAGAAAAAAATAACTTGGAGTTGTCATAGATCCATCCTTTTTCCCCTTTTATGACATCACACCTCCAATTCAACGGCTTGCCCTGTGGGCTCTGCTGTGAAAATATATCTGGAATCTGTCCACATCTTCCCATCTTCACCTCCAAAATCTAAGGACGTCCCAATCATTTGCTTCCCTTCCTGATTTCTCTCCAGCCTGATCTTAGCATATGAATGTGAACTAGTCTCTCTGTTGCTACAATAGTCTTCTCTAGAAAATAGGAACAAAAATCTTTGCCATGTAAGTGAAGTTTTATTATTTTTGTGTTCAAACCCATGACTGCCTTCCCCCTGTACCTCAAGGTCCCAGTTGATGGATGCTCCCATATTTTATATCTTATTTCCAATCCTCTGCACCTCTTCCTGTCATTCTAGCCGCACGGTTCTCCCCTGTTTCTGGACCAATCACACTCCCAGCTTTGCATTGTACCTTTCCTTCTTTCTAAAATGAAAATTCCCCGGCCAGCCGCATGATGTCAGTCTCTCCAGTCATTCAGGTCATCCTGTCACTGACCTCCTGATACATTAGCACGTTCACAGAGAGGCCCTCCATCTACCACCATCCCTTACCCTGCTATATTTATTGTTCCTTCGTAACACCCATCACTGCCTGGCACAGAAATATTTATTTGCTACTATTTTATTATCTTCTTTTACCTCACACTGGAATATAAGCTCCATGAGACCATGACATTTTACTAGACGGTTTGTTTAGCCGTCTAGTAAATTCTCAGAATTTGGAACAGTGATCAACAAAGAATGGTACTCAGTAAATATTTGGGTACTCAGTAAATAAATGGCTATCTTTCTGGTTAAAGCCAAATAAGTAAGAAAATTGATTTCATTTAAGCTAGTGCAATAGGGAGATATGAAAGTCAATATCTGAGCAGTGTGGTTTTACCTTAGATTTTTGTAGAGGAGGAGAAGACAAGCTAAAAGTGGGACCGCTTTTGCAATCAGGAGATGTCTCAGTCAGGTAGCTGAACAGGAAAGGTTTATTCCTGTGTCTAGCCAGCTGCAAGGGAACAAACAGTTCTAATGTCAGCTAATCCTTCTTGAAACACAAAACTGGAAGTGGAAGATCTGTATCTGGCATTGCAGGAGGTTCTGGCAAAAGGGGAAAGGTTTATATTTGACGTTGTCACAGGTAAATAAGGGAATTATCTGTGAGTTTCATGGGAATCATGAGAAAGGGTGGACAGAGTGTTACCTATGATATGGAACAAAGGTTCTTTGTGGGAAGGCTTTTCTGGAACACAAAAGGGTAGAGGATCTTTTAATCATCACTGTTCTCTGGGCTCAAATGAAGTGCAATATTGTCACCTATATTATTTTAGTTCCTCCTAAAAATGTTCCGATAAAATAATCTTTATTTGGACATATGGGTATTTTGTTCTGTTGTTCTTCTGTTTTGTAACTAGTGAAGTTACTTTAATTTTTTTTTACGTTTTTCATTTATTTTTGAGACAGGGAGAGACAGAGCATGAACAGGGGAGGGTCAGAGAGAGGGAGACACAGAATCTGAAACAGGCTCCAGGCTCTGAGCTGTCAGCACAAAGCCCGACGCGGGGCTCAAACTCACAGACCACGAGATCATGACCTGAGCCGAAGTCGGACGCTTAACCCACTGAGCCACCCAGGCGCCCCATGAAGTTACTTTATAACATGCAATATTTTAAATTTCTTTGGGTTTCATAACTTACTACACTTTGGAATAACTCCATGTGTTAGCTTGCTGCTAATACTTTGTATAATTGAAATTTGTATAACCTAAAGAATGCTATGAAAGATGGAGAGTAGGCAGAAACTGAGGCTCAAAAGGATTGTATAACTCCCCAAGGTCATTGAACATGTAAATACTGGATCAAATAAAATCATTCATGTTTGTAGTGATGTAGTTCTTATTACTTCTCTCTTATAGAACAGTCATCATTGGGAAAACAAACAGTAACATGTTTCCGATTCTTGACTTTATAATATATTACTACAATTCCTCTTTTGTGTAAGTGTTAAATAATGATTATACATTATAATATTTATTATAACCTATGTGACCAATAATATTAGCATTTTGAGACTGCCACAGTTTCCAATATCATTTCCTCCCTCCTATTTTCACCACCATTCTACTACTGCTGTCACTCGGGCAGGAATATGTACTTGGAGTTTTAGAATAGGTGACTTTTAATATTTATGGTGTTTGCTGCTGTCCCACACACCCAATAAATAGCAGCTAAATATATCACCGCAGACATCCTACACAGAGCGGTCCAAAGAGCATATGACTAAAATGAATACTAATTGATCTGCTGAACAATGTGCTGTTTATAATTTGGAGCATTTCTCATAGTGATATTCACCAACTTATTGAATACTTAGTACTATATACCAATCATAGTGGGAAATAAAACTGGAATGATCCCAAATTAAAACATAGGGGAAAGAAGTATTTTAGGAATTGCTTGTAGATCATTCTCGGATTTTTCATTGAAAGAAAGAAGAAGGAAAGGAAGAAAGAAAAAAAAAAGAAAGAAAAAAAGAAAGAAAGAAAGAAAAGAAAGAAGAAGAAAGAAAAGAAAGAAAGAAAGAAAAAGAAAAAGAAAGAAAAAAAGAAAGGAAGAAAGAAAAAAGAAGGAAGGAAGAAAGGAAGAAAGAAAAAGCAAGGAAGGAAGGAAGGAAGCAAAGGAAGAAAAAAGAGAGAAAGAAAGATAAGGAGGACAGAAATCTTGTTTTGCCTGGTGTTCATTTATTAAGGATTAAGCCAGCCATCACCTTGAATTGTTTTCTTCAGAGATTTATGATGTTTTGGAGCAAACATTTGCTTATGAGTCTGTCTCCTACTAACTTCTATGGTTACTTAGTGTAGATGCCATGTATTATGCTTTTTTGTTTTATCTCTAAGCAGTTGAAGGAAAACTGAATAAAAAAAAAACATAATAGAGTGGTTCGTTTCTGAGCTTTCAGGTCATTATTATTTCTTTTAGCAATACTATTAAGCTTTTGAAGTATACATTATTTCATTTGTTCCTCCATTTATTTAGTAACACTTAATGAATAATTACTATATGCCAAGTACTGTGTTATATGCCAAATGTAAATAGTTAACAAAATGGTTGTAATGTATATTTTCATGAATTTATAATGTAGAAAAGAAGATTGATATTAAATGAATAAACAGAAAAAAAACCCACAAATAAATACTCCATAAATAGTAGCTACATGAGGACTTGGCTAATTTTTTGTCTTAGTCATCAGTGTATCCGCCTACAATAGCTAGTAGCATTTGATAGAGTCTCTAATTAATATAATTAAAGCTGTGATAAAATTATAGATTAGAATTAATTGTGCATATAATTTAAATTCTGGACAAGGAAGGAGTGCTAAAGAACAGAATACCATAATCAAAAATAGTTCTAGTACTAGTATAACAATTCTCTATATAACAAATACCATTGTATGGGGCGGAAAAATATTTTCCCTTTACCCTTCTAGCTTCTTGGTTGACATCCCCTGTATAAAAGACAGATTAACAGGAGAAAAACAAACAGAAGTTTAAAAACAGTTATACTTCCTGTATACATAGGAGATACCCATGGTAACTTCCTGAAATGGCCCAAACCATCACCTTAAATACCATCTCAGACAGAGACAAAAGAAGAATTGGGGGTGGGGGAGAGCTGTTGTAAGAGGCTATCAGACAAAGAACAGTAAATAAAAGTATGGTTGTTATGCAGGTTGAAATCCATGCTTTCTCCACTGACAAGTTTCTGAAGATTTTAGTACAGATAATCCTTTATGCCAAACAGGCATATTTTGAGGTGGGAAATCCTGTTCCCCTTCACCATCGTTTAGAGTTAAAATCTTTAAGATACTGTTTTCCTTGTACTGAAAATTCTCTGCTTTTATTACCTTGAAGACTCTTAAAACTAATGTGTATTTGTATATATAATGACTAAAGTAATTTGCCGGAAATATTTAAGTACCTTCGTCTACTTTTTTTCCCCACTGAAAAGTAGAACAGGTGAAATGTCCAGTAAGGTAAGTGCTTGAAGCATAAAATAAATTCACTAAATGGTTATTTAATGACCTTCTCATTCTATTTTAATGTACATTCCTGAAATTTGTTAGATATCACTTTGTTTATATTTCATCTTATATGCCTAGAGAAATTACTTTTGTAATACTATCTTTCAGATTGTGATAATGATTTTTTAATGATAATTCTTTAATGCCAAGACAATGTACCAAAGTAAACACTTTTCAAACCATCTATGCACCAAACATTTTGTCTCTCTTTTATTCCATTGAAAGAATATAAATGGTCTGAATGGGCATGTGGCAGAATTATATTCCTTTCCTACTATAATATAACATGCTCAGTTAATGTAATATTAAAGAATCAAGTTTATTCATATATAAGTTTTCTTCCTCAGGTACTTTAACTTTTAATTTTAATGAAATTCCAATCACCTTATGCAGTCGCATTTTAAGATGATCATCACAGTCCAAATATTGCTTCTCATGTATGTTTGTTTATAGTAATTAGTCTGATTTTCTTAAATGCAGTGTAAGATAAACGTATGCAAATAAAGTCTAGAGGGAATAGAATCAAAATTAGTGTTCTTGATTCAGAATGGTCTGTTCAGGGACAGCTTCAGACAAATTGAAAAGTATACATACTCACTTATATCATACCCTTTTAGTATTTGTCCTTCTTCCAAATTATGCAGCATAATTTCTTGTTTTCACCATCATTTGCAATCAGATCAAGGCTCATAGATATTGTAATTCCTTCCCCAAATAAATGCACTCATGTGTTTTTCCCAGCATAAAAATTAATCAAATTGAAAACTAAATATACTCTAGTTGATTCTGGTAATAGAGTTTCATCTAAATTAGTATACATGCAGGGCGTTTCTTTGCTTTTGTAATCAGGGATATTGAAGTATAATTTACACAATAAAATGTATAATTTAAAGTGTATAAGTCAATGAATATTGACAATGAGAAAATATAGAAACTGGCTCGTCTATTGCACATTATACAATAATCTTTCAGTAAGTAGTAGATATTCACCATCTCAATGTCAATCCAGTTCATATTTCTAACCACTATACTACAAGACTAATGAGAATCATGAATCATTTTTCTTCACATTCTCCCTCTATACTTGCTCCAACCTGTGAAAGAGATACAGCATAACTATGTTAATGGATACATGGGAATCTCTCCTGTGGTCCTATTCTTGAGCTGAATTTTTTCCCATTCCTTTGTTTTCCAGTTTTTGATTTAGAACTATATATGAGACTCCAAATCCCATTCTAAATGTATCTATTCTACCCCAGGAGCTAAGTTCCCGTGCTCTTGTGGTATCTCTGTTCTTCCAGAACAGATTCCTGAACATCATCCACACTGTCATTCATAAGCTTCCATCACTTCATCTTAAGTGAAATCTAGCTTCTCCCACAATGCACATTCCTGGAAACATTTCTTATTGTTGTAGATACGTCAGAGGTGAATAATTAAAGACCTAGATGAAGCCCGGTGATGAGTCTCAACCCATCAGGCACCAATCTGCTGGCCTAGGTGGATTGTATTTGCCAGATTTCCTTTCAGGAAAAGTAATACATATATTTGTAAGGTAGTCTTCCATAAGTCATCTGGGCCAAGAGACACATGCCAGAGCAATGATACCAAGTTGCTTTTCATAGCACATATTGTTATAAGATACTAGTTTTATAAGACATACCCCATTGACTATCCTGAGATAACGTTGGTAGATAGCATAACCTAACTAGACACAAAATTCCCTCCAAGTTACATACATTTCCTCACTGCAACATAAAGGCAAATAAAAGAGTAATCGATAACAAAATACTGCATTTCAATGTCAGTTACTTGCACCTATTAAACAGGAAGACATAATGAAACATCTTGATGCTGGAACTCCCTTATAATGAATAAATACTGGCTTAAAGAAAGTAAAAAAATCAAAAGCTATCTATATAAACAGTAAAGAAAATCCTGAATAAAAACTGCTACTAGGGTGAGTAAGAATTGGCCGGGTTTTGGTTTTCTTTGTTTTTATATTTGATGAGAGAAATAAGGAAATGACAGTAGTGGGCATAGGAACGATATATGCCAAGACAAATGACAGTCTGTGAAGGTGGACACAATGAGGAAAAAGCATTCTCTCAAATAAGCTGCCTTTAGACATAAGTTAACGTCAAAATAATTCTGTGGAATGACATAGAGTGGGGTGGTAACAAGTGTCACAGAAAAGAAACCATATCTTAAAATATGTATTATTAAGAAATTGGCTGACAGAAAGTTTCCAATTTGGTGGCTTATGTACAATATAGTTTACTTGTGGTACGGTCTCGAAGGACATCTTGAAGGATACATCCAGGACAGAGTGGATGGCTTGACCAATGCAAAAAGTGGCTTTCAAGGTGGCAGCAGCATCATTATTTCCCAGCCACCAGCAAGCGGGGAAGGAACATCCAGGATAGGGGGCTCCATTATTAAGGAGATAATTCAGAATTGCAGACACTCTCTCCTCTTCACACCATTGACTCGGACTTAGCCACACGACCCATCGGGAATGAGAAATGTGACCACGTGACCAGCTAAGCTGTAGGGGGATCTCTTACTCAAAGGAGGGCTTTGTCCCCAAAGCCCACCCTCTGTTGAGACAAACATTCAGTTTCCATTATTTAAAAAGATCTTAGAGAACAAGAAGAAAAGTAGGAAATTAAAACAACCAAAACCAAAACAAAAAAGAATACTGCAAAACGTTAGAGACATAGATTAGACCCTCTGGGACTACGTCAGTATAGGACTGAAAAGAACCAAATGCCTCTAACAACAAATAATGTTAATGTGTAATTTTCTCAAATAATAGTAAGTGACTATAACACATGGTTTAAGTCACCTTTCGATCAATGCATTTCATGCACCTCTGCTAAATAAACAGAATTTGTTCTTCTACTGTTAAAAAACAAACACTCTTAAGTTTCTTTTCTTATACATTTGTGATCGGTTTGGTTGCATTCTGGTATCTATATAATGCATGCAGATGCCCGCTTTAATTGAAATATGTAGTTGGAAATGCCTCTCATAATAAATTTAGTTCTTTTTCAAGGAGTGAGTTATGTAAGTTTTAATTGGTGTTTAAAACTTATCATAATTAGATATATTAGATCTTGCTTTGGCTTTCAAATCATTTTTAATTAATTCTTCCTGAATTATTGGCTAACATGTTTCACCTTCATTTCAAACAGATAATCATCCAATCTAGTATTGCATGTTCATACAGATTTTTAAATTTAAACATAACTTTTTAAATAGAACACAAATGAGAGCAGTATAGTTCCATTTTTGTATGCTTGATCTTATCCTTATTTAACTGCTGCAAAGATAGAAACTGAAAGTTCTTGGCAAGCAAGGAGTTTAAAATCGTATATGATTGTTTCTAAATTTCTAATACTCTTTTTATTTTACTTCATAAGAAGGACCTCATTTATCTTTTCACATACATATTAAAATATGTCACATCATCTCATAATATTTAAACATTGGTATTCAATTTTTATTTGATTAACTAAAACAATTCTACAACGGAATCAATTAGCGAGCAAATCCTTTTAGGATAATTTTAGGATCAATTGTTCTTTTCTTTATTATCTTTTCACAGTTTATGAAATTATCATTCAATGGAGTACATTAATTATACGAATATCGCTGATAGCAATGTTCTTCAGTTTGTAAACTCTTTAAAATTCTGGTGACTAGGTGTGATTGACGAATAGTGAAGCAAATGCTAATGAACTTCACTCCATTTTTAAAATGAGATGTTGAACCCACCTTGTTGACTAACCATACCTGCAGCTCCGTCATGCTTCATCCGCAATGATATTGGAGGCAGGAATTTTTCACGCAAACCTTAGTACATAAAGGTTATGAAATTTGTCATTTTCTTTATGCTTCTTGTGGTGTGACGATTCCAGTTCTCCAAGAAGTGAACACCAAAGTAAGATTAGACATTCAAACATTTACTGGGGGAAATGCCTGTGACGAACAAATGGGCAGAAACAGAAGGAGGCAGGGAATATCTTCAGAGGGAGCACAGAGGTCTGACACCTGTGAAGGGGGAAGAAGAAACTTGGACTAGAGAACAGCTTAAGAGAAATTTGAAAGAGCAGGTGCGAGATCCTCAAGATAAGGTCACGCATCGAAAAAGCCCAGTGCCCTGTTGGAATGGATTTGGACCGCTACCCACACAGTACTGGCGATGGGACAGCAGCCAGAAACACAGCCTCAGTGTGAACACAACGGTAAATCCAGAGGCTAATGGATTCTGCTGAGGCTATAGGTGACCGGCGCCCCCTGCAGCAGATCTGAGCAGCACGTTTCCCTGGCCGCCACGTTAGTAATTCTGAAAATCACATTTCCTCTATGACTTTTTAATTAGTGATAAACCATACATCTCTAAGCAGCAGGACTTTATTTTTATGCAGGCTGCTTTCATTCACTTCTAAAGAAAAGATGCTTATCCGCTGTTCATTACATAAATGGATCTTTTTTTAACTTTCACCATCTCATTGATTTTTCTTCAATCAGGTTCACTGCTTAATTCAATAGAAGAAAGTAATTTGATTTAGATTTTTCTCCTTTCTTGAACTAATGACCTGCTGCCACTGATAAATTTATTTTTCTCTAATGTTTTTTAGCTTTTGATGCTTTGCTATCATTTTGCTATTCTTTAAGAAATGAGTGTTTTATCATTTTGATTAGAATATTTATAAGCATAGCAGGGACAATATTACAGTTCTCAGACATTACTTTAAATACTGGAAGTATAATTTTGTCAAATACAATGGTGTGTTTCTTTGTAAAATGTACACTTAATCTTAGCCATCCCATAGTTTAATTGGAAAAAGAAAAAAGTGTCAGCAGAGAAAAAGTATCAGCAGAGTAAGTAATTGGTAACCGTGGACTTGTGGGCAAAGCTACAAAACCCAACTTTATATACTCAACTGAATATTGTCAACATTTTTCCTTCATTTGACGTTATGAAATGAGGCCTAACTAAACACCCACACTCATACACACTCATGTGTATATAATTACCTCGTGTACGTAAAGGTTATGTCACCATGAATACAATGGTCACAAATTATAGATATGTTTAAATGGTGAATTGAACATCACCATTGGTATGTAATTTTTTGGAATGTTAAACAACTCTTGGTAATGTTCTAAATAGAAGGAGAGTGTTAAAGTTTTCCCTAACTCACCAGTTATATGATTAAAGAATTTAGTGCCTTTCAAAATCTTGCAAAAACAACTTCAGAAAGTCACAAATACATTTTTTTTTACCCGTAAAGACATTTAAAACTCAGTAGGACAAGGAGTACGTGCTCAAAGGGTGACAATCTATCCCATACATTGCAAATTACTATTCATGGCTCCTTCAATCAATTTCAGCAATTCCCTTCAGACTGTGATAGTCAAAAGAATCCTCACCTATGTCCCAAATGCCCCAGAAAATGCCTTCTGAGGAAAGATTCCTCTGAATACAGAATCTTTTCTACATTAGATGATATGCCATGAAGCATGGCCTCAACATTTCCCCCTCCACTTTATTCCAGACTATTCAACTGCTTTTGTAAAATCATGATGAATAATTATTTCTAAGGATTCTGTTTGAAGGGACATCCACTTATTGTCCTGTGAAAATACAGAACCTTTTTGGGGGGATCTGGTTTGTTGTCTATATTGCCTGAAACAAAGAGTGAAGGAAATTGCTCAGTGTACACCCCGGACCCCAGAATTTCAAGTTCATAAGGACTTTAAGAGAGTTGATCCTATGAGGAAGAAATAGCAGATTTTGCTACCCTGAATTCTTGTGGTTTATAGCATAAGGGTTTCTAACTCCAACAGGCTTTTCAGGGTTTTCACTGTAGGACTCCGCCTGGAACAATGGGCTTGGCCACTGGATTTCTCATGTTTTATAGCCTTGCCTGACCAAGAGTGGATAATTATTTCCTTGTCATTATTTCAACATTTATTCCTGAAAACAAAATACAGCCAAGTACAAATGCCATCATGAAAGAACATAAACTAAGTAAACAGAGCAAATAAATATTTTTTTAAGTCTGCTATTTTCCCCAGAGATCAGATCCCAGCTTATATCCTCTCGCTGAACAGGAAACACTAATTGTCTTAGCTATAGTTTGTTGCAAACACCGGACGATCCATTTGGTATGGTTCTAGGAAGCCTCACACCTACCCTGTCCTCAATTCAATGCACTGTTGATCAATCCTCTTGGGCCATGCGAATCTTCTCTGTATCACTCCATTTTTAGGATATGTGCTGTGGAAGTAAGAACCACCTATCCTTTTGGGGAGAACTTCTTTCAGATCCCTCCTTCAGGATGTTTGCTGTTAAAGTCTCTTCTCTGTCAATGAAATATTAAAGTCTCTTCTCTATCTGTGAAAGAGACAGTCTTTTTCAGATTAGCAGTTTATTTTTTCCCTTTAAATGTTTATTTATTTTGAGAGAGAGAGAGAGCAGGAGCAAGTGGAGAGGGGCAGACAGAGATGGAGAGAGAGAATCCCAAGCAGGCTCTGTGCTGTCAGCACAAAGCATAACGTAGGGGCCGATCTCATGAAATGTGAGAGCATGACCCAAGCTGAAATCAAGAGTCAGATGCCTAATCGACTGAGCTACCCAGACACCCCTCAGATGATCAGTTTAAATATGTGTCTATAGACACAACAAATCATAAATTTTCCATGGAAATGGATGCAAATATTTTTTTTCCTGAATTTATAGTGGTTAGAGCACAAATCTCAATGGACACATCTGGATTAGAATCCTATCTGAGTAAACAGAAGCCAGTTATGTGTCCTCTTTCTGCTTTCAGTAGCCTTATGGTAAAATGAGGAAAATACATGTCATAACATGAGCTTGTTTAGATAATGAAATGAAAATGATGTTTAAAGCAATAACTTAGTGCTTGGCCTATACTACGAGTTCAATAAGGTTAATTACCATGAAAGTATTATAATACTAGCATTTTCCTTTATATTTTGTATAATAGTATAGCTAATAAGTAATTCAAAAACATTTTAGAGGTTTTAAAACATAAGACTTGATTTCTCTCTTGCTCAACAGTCCAGGGATGGTGATCTACAACAGTGGGCAGTCATTTTGGGGATAGGCTGATGGTAGCTCTTTCAACTTTAAAACGTGACTTTTAAGTTATCTCTGATCATCACCATTCTATTCTCAAGAAGAAGGGCAGAAGTATAGAAGTATGACACTATTTTTAAATTCACTTAGCAGAAAGAGGACATATCACTTCCATTCATGTTCTATGGGTGAGAGCTTATCACGTGATTCATCTGTCTGAAAATGTGGCTGACTGGACAATCATGTCACAGCTATAGTTTGTATGAATACAGGGGAGAATAGATTTTGGCGGGCATCTGACCTCCCTGCCATGACTTTTCCTGAAGTTACCAGTGCAATAGTAGTCTTTTCTCCATATTTCAAAGGGTCTGAGGATTCTCTATCACGAGGGAGTGAAAATAAGGTGATTGGGTTTTTACTTAAGTCTCTAGAATACTGTTCTTAAATTGAGAGCCAATATGCAAGTGTATCCCAACCTCCTAGAGAACTTATTTAAATTACAGTTTCCAGGCCTCCAGCTCATCCACTGAATCAATGTCTCCAGGGTATGACCTGAACATTTAACTTTTATCAAGAAGACAGGTGATTCCTAGATGCATCCAATTTGAGAATTACTGCCACAAAAATCTAAGGTGGCACTCAATTTTAAAGCTATAGGCAGTTGTGAGTATCAGTTCTCCAAAGACTATTCATTCTTTAACATGATAGGAGTAAGAATTTAAAACAAAAATGAAAACAAAACTCATGGTGGACCTCTCTCCATGATGCATCTTTATCTTCTAAATGACATTGCTATCCTTCAGATCAAAGACAGTCACTGATGAATTAGCTTTCATAGAGTTTTTGTCATTTGGTATCTTAACCTTCTGTATCCATCCCAACTCAGGATTTTAATGTTGTGAATGAAATAAATGTAATAAACAGTCAATTATGGTTAAGAACTATAAGTTAGCTACCATTAAGGGTAACTTTGATTTTACTTAATTATCATATATTTTTCAGTGATCAAAATTTATTCCATTCCTTGATTTAAATCTTTATTAAATATCTTGGTTTGAACAATTCAACTTCATAAAAGCCCTTTTAAATAAAACTCTAACTGATAAAATATTATACATATTTATATTTTATTCAGCAGGGTATTTTTTCATCACCGAAATCTTCCAATATAGTTGTTAAATTTGTTTTTTTCCAGTTGCTGTTATATGTTCACATTGAAGATATAACTATTTTAGTAGCGTAGTTTCATGTGTTCCTTGATATCCTGAATAATTTTATTTCGTTACGTTTAGTTTCATGTTTTCAAAGATGCTATTTTTGTTTTTGAAAGCATTTTCTTAACATTGGAGATTTGTCTGGAAATCTCTCATCTTGTACTGAGCTAGCAAAAGATTAGACTTTACCCCCCTCCCCACTTTTTTTTTTTTTAGCATAAAGATCAAGCCTTGCCGAAACTTGGTGTGATCTTTTTCACTTTTGATGCTTTTTAGACGCCTAAGGCTAGTGAGCTTCATATCTCAGTTTCCACAGAGAACTCAGATCTGTGAGAATTAGCAAGGGATTAAAGTGATATTTCCCCCTCTGTGCCCTTGCTTCTAGCTACTGTGCTCTTTTACTGCTTAATGTTTCCAGGAGATTTTTAAAATTCACCATTCTCTATTAGGTCCTCAATTTTTCAAATATTCTTATTTGATTTTCTTGACATCAGCTTGGCCAACAATGCCATCAATGTTGGCTTTATTTCCCTCTCTATATATTTGAATGATGTTAAAAGAATAGATACAATGTGAATCTGTAAACCAAATTCATGTTTATCTGTCAAAAAACATTGAAATAATGAATTTCTCACCTTCCATTAAAGAAAACAAATAAATTGTAGCTTACCCAATATTGAGGTTGATTACTCAGTTCCGAGTTTGTTAGGAAGTGATCATTGATTTTACACGGTATAGGTTAAGTGAATTTCCCCATTTGTTACTTACAGGTGCAAGGCACAATCACATACTCAGATGTACGTGCCCATGCTCAAATAAGAAAAGTCAAACTTTCATATTCTGAATAGAATATAATAGGTAACTATAAATACTTGATTACAATATTTATATTTAACAGCCACATTTATAATTAAGGCAGAAACAGTCCTAGTGAGAGAATGCATTTTAAGTCTTGAAAGATCTCATTTTCGAAATTTTTAAGAAGTCTTGCCTACTACAAACTATAAGATTTTGCATATTCAGTTCAGTATAGATAAAGGAAATAACAATCTGTCCTTATAAATAAATGGATGGATAATCACGAAAATTCCTTTGCATTTTTGATTCTAGAGGTTATAGCCAAGGCAAAACATTAACCAAAGGGTAGACTCATGACCAGTGTGATAGAGAAGAAAAGAATTGTGACAATATTGTTGTGCTTTTGCTGAAATTTATTTGGATTTTAACTCTACAACTTTTTTTTTTTTCTTAGAGAGAGAGAGAGAGCAGGGGCGTGAGCAGGGGAGGTATAGAGACAAAGGGAAAGAAAGAATCCCAAGCAGACTCCATGCGCAGCGAGGAGCTGGATTCAGGGCTCTATTTCATGATCCTGGGATTGTGACTTGAGTCAAAATCAAGAGTCCGACACTCAACCAACTGAGCCACCCAGGTGCCCCAACTTTTGACATTGTGTTGATTTTAAGACAAAATCTGATCTATAACTCTGACAGGAAGTATGATCCCATTTTTCATCATTTTCAGTAAATGTGGGAAAACAACTAAGTTCTCATCATCCATGCCTTGAGAGGCAAAAGAATGCAAGCTACTGTCCTAAGGCTGTGTACACTATCTCATTTAATTATATTGCCGTTTTAACTCTCTTTAACCAATGAGGATCCTGACTCAAAGGTGACATCATCTGTCTAAGAGCACTTAGTAAATAGAGGAACCAGGAGATGCAAACATACATCCAACCCTGACAGATGAGACTAAATTTTAGACCTGCTGAGTTACATCCCAGGGACTCTTGGGATTTATCTCACATTAAACCCAGTGACGACTGGAAAGTCTTATTTACATAGATGATAGGAATGATGAGAATGAAGATTCCAAGGGTGAGGTATCTTTACGTTTCTAAATTAAGTGTCCAGTATTGTTTATGGTTCCCTTTTGGCTACAGGTAAGCCCGACACACATACCAGAATTGCTACGTAGGTATCCCTCGCCTTTCGAAAGTTCACCTTATTCCACTTTGCTTTCGTGAGAGGCCTACATTAGTATCTGTTTTTGCTAACAGAAAGAAATGCCTAGAGGATTTCTGTTTTTTTCGAAAAGGTGAAAGGCGAAAATAGGCATTCAGGCTTTGTTTTGCAAGGCAGTTCAACGAGAGTGGTCCCAACAAGCCCCTTCCTAGGAGCTACACTCAGCATTTCATTCAAGCCTCATAGTTTTGAACTGTGTCTGTGAGCATCTGTGCTTTATATCCATTTGTGTGTGTGTGTGTGTGTGTGTGCACCCTCTAGCAAAATGTGACCTAAGGTATTAGAAAAGGCCTAACAGAGGTTATTTTCTGGGTCTAAGAATGCTTAAAAATGATCAAAAATGTTTCCACATAAATTAATGGTAATTGCTTCTTCACTTCACCCTATTTTGACTTACCAAAGTTTCCATAGGAAAGCTTTTGGATAGCAGAGAAAACCGTATGCCTTTAGGAACAGTTGGATGGGGACACAGGATTATAAAAATAACTTGAGAAAGGGACCCAGTTGGGTGTCTCAAAGGATCTGACAAGATCTTCATTGTCAGCGTGTTGAAGGCTGTGAATTATGCCTTGTGATTCAGGGCCAGAAAAGCTTGCTTATCTGAATGCGTGCTGTCCACATCCTGGTCTTTGGGAAAAAAGAGTTATTGTAGACTTTACTTGCATTTAGGGAAGTGGTTCCTTCTTGATGATGTCTTTCTGCCAATCAGACTCTCTTGTGATAATTGCTAAGACACCAACACCGATGCTCTTTCCAATCAGTCTACTTCTCATTTAGGCCTGCTTGTGTGAGGGTATGCGAGCGTTAATTTACTTACTTAGGCACAAGCCAATTTCTACCTGACTTTCCCATTCTGAGATGACAGAATATATTGATTGAAGTAAATTGCCAACCAAAAGGTAGGTGTGTGCAATTCATAAATACTCTGAATGCAGGCAAATTATTCTTACCCTAATTATCATTAAATGATCATAATTATCAGCATCAACCACAGACATACACATTGAACTCTTTTTCTGAGTATGGCAGAGCAATTACATGTTCTTACTTTAAAATTAACATATAATCTCTGTTATGGGGGTCTACAATCAATTTGGGGAGATAGTACATACATAAAAATACATTAAACTCTAAAAATAATGCTTGTAAGCCTAGCATAGACCCAAAGAAAGATAGGAGTTTAGGGGTGTATTATATTTTTCTAATATAAAGCATTGCCAATCATAAAGTCAGGTGGTCTGGATAGATTTCAGTTTTCTAAAAAAGTGTAAACACAATGGTGTTTAATGAATTGTCAGAGATGTTAGCACAATTTCTCTCTTTAGCTCTAACATATGTGTTGAACAGTAGACAAAAGCAATTAATTTGGAAAAAATCAGTCTTATCCCTTTAAAATTTCAATTCTGACAGTTTTAAAGATAATAGTTCCCTTGGATCTAATGAATATTATCCCCATATGTTTTAGGCACTTATTTGCTAGCAAAATCTCATTAGGCAGTGTGAAAAAATTAGCCCCTTATAAAATTACACATCTAAGAGAATTGACAGCTCTTTTGATCCTGCCTGCATTTGCCAGAAACAAAGAAGCAGATCTTGAGTCACCAAACATTATGTGTTTTGAATTACAACAGTGCCGATTTACTCAGGCAGTCTGTAAATTTGGAAAGTCCAGGACCTTAATATAACAGAATCTCCTCTTAGGGTTAACTAGATGAAAAAAACGGACATTCTTTTAAATTTGGGAATATTTTAGTCACCCAGTGGAATGCTCGGTAGCATGATTTCAGCTGAATGGGCTTGACAGGAATCTGACAAAATCTTGTTATTAAAGAAATGTTAATTTTAAGATTTTGAATCATAAAAAGTTCATAGTAAATTGACATGAAAATTATCAGCGCATCTTAGGTCTGTAGGTTAGGTCTAGTTTATTCCATATTATTTCATGATATATATTTTTGTGTATTTCTGTAGGCATGTTTACAATTTACATTCATCATGTATGTCCAATTAGACTTTAAAAACAGAGGAACTAGGGGGCACCTGAGGGGTTCAGTTGGTTAATCGTCTGACTCTCGATTTAGGCTCAGGTCATGATGTCACCATGCGTCATGAAATAGAACTCCTTGGGGGGGATCTGTGCTGGGTGTGGAGCCTGCTTGAGATTCCCTCTCTCCCTCTCCTTCTGCCCCCTCCCTCCCCTGTGTGCACACTCTCTCTCAAAACAAAACAGAAGAACTGGAACATGTTATATTTTTATCTCAAAAAAAACACAATGAAACTAACTAGTAATACACTCAGCAGTTAACCAGAAAAAAACTCATTGAACAAATGAGGATTAAATTTTCCCACCTAACCAGTAGTCTTAAGGGAGGTGTGGCACAACCAGCCACGAAGAGGCAAACAATGTCATCACCAACCCAGTCCTCTGAAATTTCTCCTTCACTGACAGTTGTATTCCTTTATACTCATGCTTGTTTCCTCATGTATCAAAATTGTTCCTATAGCCCAGACATCATGTCCACATTCAAAGCAGGACCAAGGGAAAGTTAGGAAACTGCATCTGCCAAATACATACAGATTGTTTAAAAAAAAGGCAAGAAAAAAAAAAACTATTAAAGATGGAAAGTTCTTTCCATTCAAATCCAGAATAAAGCCTTATGGTTTTAATTTAAATTAAAAAAATATTTTCAAGCTTCTTTTATATATTAAAATTACATATGTATTACATATATTTTTTTAATGTTTATTTTTGAGAGAAAGAGAGAGAGAGAGAGAGAGCTGGGGAGGGGTAGAGAGAGAGGGAGACACAGAATCTGAAGCAGGCTCCAGACTCTGAGCTGTCAGCACAGAGCCCAACGCGGGGCTCGAATCCATGAACTGTGAGATCGTGACCTGAGCCGAAGTCAGACGCTTAACCGACTGAGCCACCCAGGCACCCCATATATATATATACATATATATACATATATATATATGTATATGTATATATATATATGTATATATATATATATGTATATATACATATATATATATATATATATATTTTTTTTTTAAGAGAGAGAGAGAAAGAACAAGCATGAGTGGCCCAGAGCCTGACACAGGGCTTGATCCCATGACGTTGCGATCATGACCTGAACTGAAATCAAGAGTTGGACGCTCAATCAACTGAGTCAACCAGGTGCTTAATATTTTACATTTTTTATATATTTTTGCTCTTTGTTTTTTTGGT
Organism: Lynx canadensis; assembly: GCF_007474595.2. Taxonomy (NCBI): domain Eukaryota; kingdom Metazoa; phylum Chordata; class Mammalia; order Carnivora; family Felidae; genus Lynx; species Lynx canadensis. Next base: position 42,033,366 of record NC_044314.2, read on the forward strand.
TGCTCTAGGGGCCACCACTACAATTTGTACTTGCTGGTTCTGAGCTTAGAGTTTCTCCAAGGCTCAGTAAGAGGAAGGACATATAGATGGGTACCAACTTTTTTCTATACCTGCTATTGGTTTGTGTTTTTCTTGGATACGTCTCCAACATCATTTTAAAACTGTTTTTTTTTTTTAATAGAAATGTCCCTTTTCCAAGATGACTGACTATTTGAGGTATTTTGTGGTTCCAAATTTTAGGATAGTTCGTTCTAGTTCGGTGAAAAACGCTGTTCATATTTTGATAGGGATTGCATTAAATCTATAGATTGCTTTAGGGAATATGGACGTTTTAACAATATTTGTTTTTCCAGTCCATAGGCCTGGACTATCTTTTCATTTGTTTGTGTCATCTTCAATTTTTTTCATCAGTGGCCTATAGTTTTCAGAGTACAAGTCTTTCATCCCTTTGGTTTAAGTTTATTCCTAAGTATTTTGCTATTTTTGGCACACCCCATGTTTATTGCAGCATTTTTTACAATAGTCAACTTATGGAAGCAGCCTCAGTGTCCATCAATAAATGAATGGATAAAAGAGATGAGGTATATGTATACAATGAAATATTATTTGGCTATAAAAAAGAATGAAATCTTGCCCTTCGCAACAACACGGATGGGGCTAAAGAGCATAATGCTATGCGATACGAGCCCCTCGGAGAAAAACAAATACCATATGATTTCACTCATATGTGGAATTTAAGAAACAAAACAAAGGGGAAAAAAAGAGATAAACCAAAAACCAGATTCTTAAGCAGAGGGGAGGGGGGCAGGGGATGGGGAAATAGGTGAAGGGGATTAAGAGTGCACTTACCTTGATGAGCCCTGAGTAACGTATGGAATTGTTGAATCACACTATTTTGTACACCTGACACTGATGTAACACTGTATGTTAACTGCACCGAATTAAAACTAAAAAAAGAAATATCCTCAGGTTTTTAATGTGCTAGAGGAATTCTTTCTTATTTTCCAGAGTTGCCATATATTAATTCTTTAACAAGTATCATTTTGTCACTTCACTGGTATATGGGGAGGACAGGTGATAAATATATGCATTTATTATTGGAAATAGAAATTCTTTCCATAATTTTCCACATCTCTTAATTCAGTTGAACTTCACAAGTTTATTGAGTACCTATCAAGATCAAAGCACCATATTGGCTTCTAAGGCAAACATACAGATGACTAAGACACGGTCTTTGACAAAAGAGGAACTCTCGATCTAGAAAAGGTTAGAGGAAGGAATGAGTCTCATGAACTATTTACAGTGTTATTAAGGCAACTATTTATGGAACACTAAGGTTGAGAGGAAAATCTTACGTGACCAAAAAGGTCACAATCAAAGAAAAGGGTACAATTTTGAGAGGCAGAATGCTCCAGAGGGACTGTGAGGCATATTTGCTGGGTATGGAAAGTAGGGCAGATGCCAAATACAAAAAACAATACTGGAGGATTAGACAGTAAAATGGCCTAATCTAATGGACTCTGGCAACAAAGTCAAATCTGTATAAAAATTTAGGGAGGTTTAACAAATTTTCTATGTGAGTGCAAAAGTCACTGACAAGGATACAGGAGGGAGGTGAAAATCAACATTTTAATCAGGAAGTAGAGGGGACTTCTGAGTTGCAGTAGGCTATAAAAAATAGTGGTTGAACAGAAATGAGCATTAGCTTCAAAACGTAAAGGCAGAAGACTGGGAGGAATAAAACTAGTCCAATGGGGCGGAGTCTGTTATCGAATCCACAGAAGGAAAGATGGTCCAGACTATTCTCCCAGGTAGCCAAGTGCCATTAACTGTGCACTAGGAAAACCCAAATCAATTTTCATCCATTTCAAGCATAAATCTCAATATGCAAATGTAGTTGAATAACTGAATCTGTAGCGTTGATCTCAGGCAAAATATCTTAACTGCTTCCAAAATCTTCTAAAAGTCATGCATTAAAATTCTTTGCCTAAAGCTGTACATCATGTCAGCAACAGATCCAAGGTGAAAATTCACCAGTAGGTCTGCTATACAAGGCTATAAAGTATACATATGTGGTGGTGTTTGTGCATTTGTGTATATGTGCATGTAATTGGTATGTGTGTTTTTCTGCATTTGGTTTTACATATGTTACTTAATGTATATCATGCTGAAAAATATTATTATGCTAATGAATGGTAAATATGTGCAAACAAAATAGGAGCGATAGTAAAATGAGTCTGTCTCCATTGCTGAAAATGCATTTCATCACCTGAGACTCACTTTTAATTGATCCCTTAGGGAGAGTATAATAAGCAGTTATTTACCTGGCTGAAATGAATACTGTGGCAAATCATAGTTTCCGCTATTTCCTCTACAGCTAACACTTCCTTTGTGTTCATTAATGTCTCCCAATTTCATTTACTTATTAGATTTGGTTGTTGACTCACTGCAAGCAATCATTTCTAAACAGATGAATACTGAATTGAAATTGCTCAATTACTAAAGTTTTATTTTTGCTATATTTATAAATGTTTGACTATGGCTGAAAGTAAAATGACTTGTGGATTTCGTACAGGTGAAGAGCTTTATTGGGTTATTGCTGCACAGAATATTTTGTGGTGTCGTGTGGAAAACACTGCAAGTCTATCTGCCAGCAGAGTAAAGACAGCGTAGAAAATAGCAATCGCAGGGAAGGCATACTGACCAGACCAACCTCTCCCCTGGTCATTTCTAGCTCACGGCTCTGGCTGGGAGATTTATAGTGACAACGCTGTTAATTGTTTTGAATTCTGCAAAGAAAAATAAGCATAATTGCTAATGTTAGTCGTATATGATGCAAATTTATAGATATATCTAGTCACCTTGAATTTTGTATTTCTAGACATTCATTTATCAATGCAATTTCAGAAGGTATGGGGCCCTCTCTATACAGAAGCTTCTTTGTCATTCTTTTGATGTTATACAAGGAGCTCAATCATCGCTACCATGTTTTCCCAACAGAGTGTGCATCTAAGCAAATAACTGACAAAGTCAGGAATTTCAGACACTTAGAGAAAGGAATTAAAAAATCCCCATTAATAAAAATAGTTCCTAATTTCTTAAATGATAGTTACTGTGAAAATTCAACTCAACACCTAAGTAGAAAAGGGGAAAAAAGCTGTTTACATGTCCAGAAAAAAAAATGTGGTTATTTTTCAATCAACATGTACAAAATGTCTGGAGAATACTGACATATACCTTATTGAGAACAACAGAAATATGTGCCAACTATAAAAAATACCAAGTACCTGCAAAAAATAGACTTCTTGGCAAATGTACTAGAAGTGCAAAGATGGACAGAATGAGGAGAAACGTGAAGTTCATAGATGTAAACTACAAGCAAGTTGGGGAAAGAATACCTCATGAGACAATCAAAAGCCAATAAAAAGTATTTCCGTGTTATCTAATGCAGAACTCCATGTAGGATACACCACTGGGATCTTTGGGTGACTTTGATTTTTTTTTTTTCGACGTTTATTTATTTTTGGGACAGAGAGAGACAGAGCATGAACGGGGGAGGGGCAGAGAGAGGGAGACACAGAATCGGAAACAGGCTCCAGGCTCCAGGCCATCAGCCCAGAGCCTGACGCGGGGCTCGAACTCACGGACCGCGAGATCGTGACCTGGCTGAAGTCGGACGCTTAACCGACTGCGCCACCCAGGCGCCCCTGGGTGACTTTGGATAAAAATGTGATACCTGATAGACTGAATTAGAGCTTTGCTTTAGACTTTAATTAGGAGGATATTAGGGAGATCCCCAAATCCAGATTGTTCCAGGAAATGAGCAGGTTGGATATACAAGATCAAATAGTGGTCAATACTCAGGATGTTTTCACAAAATTGACAAAGTAAATGTGGATTAATCACCAGGACCATATGGTAATAATCAGAGGGTTTTAAGGAACTCTAGGGTAAAACTGAGGAACAGCCGGCCACGCGCAGCCAATCATTTCAAAGAAACATTGTGCCAGAAGACTATTTGTTTGCAAATATAACTCTTTTAGGGGAAGGCTCAGGGAACTGTAGTTGGTGAGTTTATTTTAGGAAAAGGCAAACATAGTAGATCTATAACAAAGAACAATTGTCACATACTTTCAACCTCTTTATTCTTATTTTAAAAGATCCAAAGCTCACACATCTTTAAAATTACTGTCCCTGAACTTTACATTCCATTATGTAATATTTGTCTGTGTTTGAATATTGAATTACCATTATAAACACAGGTATGTAATGTATGCACACCTGTATTTATACGGTGCATAATCTGTTTAGGATCACCAGACATTCTATTGCAGTTGCTGTAACTCAACAAGACGGTCATTATTTCTCTGTGCTTTTGCATCCATCAACCTGGGTAATTGGCATCAAGAATGAAACAGTGACTATGGGGACTAAATAAATAGAAAAATGTGTGCAAATTTAATCCATGGAGTCTAATACATTTTTATTGTCTTTTAATACTCTCATGCTCCTGTTCTCTCCTGTCTACTCCTTACCTGCAATGGAGCAGTTATAATGAGGGATGTACCAGAGAAACATACAATGTATGGAGGGTCCCACTTTCAATTTGTGATCACAAACCTCCAGCAGGGCCCTCAGCCATACCTGGAAACTCTACCTATTTCCTTTCTTAGCATGTTTCCTAAATCTCCATAATCCCTTACACACCCTAACCTCAACTGGTGGACTTGCCTCTTCTTTTACTGAACAAATAGAACAATGAAAAGAGAATGTATACATTTTTTTTCACTAAAAATCTACCAATTTATCTCTGTGTTTTTTATATACTCTTTTCCCTCTGTTACAATGGATAAAATATCCCCATTTCCATTTATGGTTATTTTCTCCACTGCTGTAGTGTACTCTCTCCTTTCTCTCCCATTCCTCGATTTTGCTCCCACAATTACACCTCCCTTGTCTTGCAGCATTCATATTTTCCTCTCTGTTGGATCAAATGCCTGTCTGGATAAAAATGTACTACAGTGCATCCCATAAAACAAAACAAAAAACTCTTGGGACCATATGCCCCTTTCTGGAAAAATTCCTTAAAAGTATTGTTCTCTATCTGAACTCTCATTTTTCTTGAACTTACCTCAATTAGAATTCATCTTCCTTAGTCTCACTCAACCAAAAATTACTCTCGTCAAGAGATCCAATGATCCCCATGTTGCTAAATCTACTTGTCATCTCCATTCTCTTCTAAAATTCAGTACCATTTTTAGAATACTGGATCACTCCCTCTGTCATGGAAACCTCTCTTCCTTGCATTTGGAGCACTTCATTATTCCGGTTGTCCTTTTGCCTCACTGGTCACTCCTCATCTTCTTTTTCCAAGACCTTCTTTTTCCCTATCTCTAAATAGTGGAGTGACCCAGGGCTCAGGACTCAGATTGATTTTATTTTCTATCTTTGGTTTTTTTTTCCTTCATGACACTCAGTTTTGTCTTTTAAGAAATGATGATTATGCTGGTATCTTCAAGATTTATGATTACAGCGTGAGCTTTTCCTCTGAAGCCATACTCACTCGTCCAGTTGCCTATCTGACATTTCCAGATGGGGCCACAGCATGCATGTCCAGTGTGAAACTCAGGATTCGTCTCCACAAATCCACACTTCTTAGTCTCTCCTATGTCTGTAAAGGAGATGTCATTTGCTGAGATGCTCAGAACTAAAATTCTAGAGGAAACTTTGGAGTCACCCTCAATTTTTCTTTTTCTCTCATATCCGATTTCTAACCCATCAGCAAGAGCTAGAAGCTCCATTTTCAGAATGCTAAACCCTATAGCCCTCACCCGCTACATCACTGCTAGTTGAGTCAAAGTCACTATGGGTTTTTTAGTCTTTTTTTTTTGCCTAAACTTCTCCTATAATTTAGTCTTCCTCTTCTATCTCTGCCCCCCACCTTTTCCAAACTATTCTTCACACAGCAGTCAGGGTGATCTTTAAAAATATATGAATTAAGTTGTGTATCTCTTCTGCTCAAAGCCCTCAAATAGCTTCCTACCACATTTAAAATGAAATCCAACATATAGCCTAACCCCCCCTCTATGACCACCTTTTTGGTTGACTTCTTATGCTTTTTCCCTTGCATATGCTGTTCCATTGGCACTGGATATCTTACTGTCTCTAACCTACATCAAGGATTTTGTCTTTGCTTTTCAATCTGTCATAATGTTCATCTCCCAATATCCACCTAGCAAACTGTTTCACTCCACTTCTATATCCGGCTTCCACTAATTCTGGTATTTCTGAGTTATCCAAGTGTCAAAATCAGTATCCCCTCTGTCCCCCTCCCAAAAAAAACCCCCTTATAATCATTTTCATTTGTGATGGGGTGATTTTACTAAAGTATTGCTTCAAATCTAATTTGTAAAATTCCTTATGGAAGCAATAAATTTATGATAAATACATGCATATTAATAACAGCATTTGTGGGGGGGGGGTCCCTGTGTGGCTCAGGCGGTTGAGCATCTGACTCTTGATCTCAGGTCAAGTCATGATCTCATGGTTCATGAGATTGAGCCTTGCATCTGTGTTGTCAGCAGAAAGACAGCTTGGGATTCTGTCTGCATCTCTTTCTCAAAATAAATAAATAAACTTTTAAAAAATTAAGAAAAATGTTAAAAAAGTAAAACAGGATTTTTTTTGTAGTGCCCAGAAGCTGGAAGCAACCACATGTTGGTCAGCAGTTGGACAGAAAAACAAAATGCATTATACATATAATGGAATATTATTTGGCCTTGAAAAAGAAGGAAATTCTGACACATGCAACAACATGGATGAATCTTTAGGACATTAAACTAAGTGAAATAAAATAGTCACCAAAAAGACAAATACTGTATGATTTCACTTAGATGAAGTACCTTGAGTAAGTTAGATGTCTAGAAACAGAAAGTAGAATTGTAGTTGCTAGAAGCTAGGGTTGGGCTTGGGGTGAGGAGTTATTTAAAAGATACAGAGTTCTGCCAGATAAAAAATGAATTAATGATGGGACAGTAACAAAACAACGAGTGTATCTAATGCCACTGAATTGTACATTTAAACATGGTTAGATGGTAAATTTTATGTTAAGTGTATTTTGTCACAATTAAAACTTAAAAAAAAGAAATTTCTGATAAAATAATGCATAATAATTTACATATAGGAGAACTTACAAGTAAACTGCAGCACATGTAAGAACAAACTAAGTAGAGGCTGGGAGTAATGGTGTAATATTTTTCAGCTACATAATATTAGAAAATAACATTACTCAGTCTCGTGTGTCTTTCCAAAGATGCCATGAACTCTATATTGGTTTGTGGATGAAGGTGAGAAGGACCATTCCTTCAAGAAGTTCATCTGGCTGTTTCAAGTCTTTGATAAAGAATAGGTCTAAGGCAAAACTGAATCAACCTGAAGGCAGGAAACCTGGTTTCAGTGTGCTTCCTCCCAGTGCAATAATGTTGGGGAACATAGATGTATTATTTTAATAAACTGATGCTTGAGATCACCCTTGCCTGACATTGATGTCTCTGAATCTGGAGGAAGGCTCATTTTCTGATGGTTACCGGGTCAGGAAATAAAACACAGGGTTCCAACAGTTAAAAAGAGACAGGCTGGACGAGATACATGGGAGACTCAAAATTGATTCCAATTGCAGTAACTATTAACCAGGTAACAGTCATTTTTTCATAAGTCAATCATGGAGACAAAGAAATGTCAAAGGCAAAAGATGAAAGGTATGGAATCAGGACTTAATTTTCAAAATGTGCAGAAGGTGAGTGAAATTTATATAATGAGTGTAAATGTAAAAGGGAAACCTGGAAACTATTTTCTGTTGCAAGTATTCTTTAGCAATATTTACCTTACATGAGGAGCACCTAAGACATGGTGTATACTTCAGGCTTTTCTTCCTGAGATCTAGAAATCAAAGTTGCAGGAACCTTCTCTATACATAGTTCCCTAATGGCAGAAATACTTAGTTTGCATACTTCTTGGCCCAGAAGGGGACACAATTAATTAGAAACATGATGAAGTTGTTAACAAAGGGTGATACATTAAGAAATGTTTCAGGGAACTTCAAAAAGAAAAATTGATAGCCCTAAGATAAGTTTGTTTATTCAGGTATTTAAATGCTGTTCATCATGACAGCATCTGGGTGTTTCACATCTCAGACAAACATCATTACTGGGAAAAAAAAGGTAATTTCAACAACATAAAGCAAAATAATTGAACAGAATTGTTGCCTGCAGGACTGAATGACCCAAAAACAACAAAAACCTTGAATAATCACAGTGAGGAATAAAAGCAGAAGGTAAACATTTTAAGCAAAATAAACACTGGATTTAATGGACTTAACTGGTTCCCGATTTAGAGTTCTGACAGATGACTTCAAAATATGATTCCCAAATACTTGGTAAACTTGACTAAATAAGAAATACTACTGTCTCAGTTTATTTCAAATTTGCCATTATCCTGTTATTTATGAGTGCCTCATATCTGGATCACAGCATAAGATATTTAAAAATTTTTTTAATGTTCATTTACTTTTGAGAGACAGAGAGAGACAGAGTGTGAGTGGGTGAGGGGCAGAGAGGGAGACACAGAATCCGAAGCAGGCTCCAGGCTCCAAGCTGCCAGCTCAGAGCTTGACGTGGGGCTCAAACTCACAAACTGTGAGATCATGACCTGAGCAAAGTCGGATACTTAACCAACTGAGCCACCCAGGTGCCCCTAGCACAAGATTATTTTAAAACAGAGTTTCTTTCCCCTTGAATCTGTCTTTTAAGACATTGCCATACTAATCTGCCAAGGAATACCTTTCCATTAATGGAATTAAATTTGGTCAACCTTCCTTAAAGAACCTGACCCAAATTTCCTTGTCCTATGTTTTAGAATTGTAATCCATGTTAACTAAGGCCCTCACTTTGTATAAAAACCATTCTGAGTCTAAAATTTTGTCCACTTTTGGAGCTCTAATCCCTCTCTCTCTCTCTCTCTCTCTCTCTCTCTCTCTCTCTCCCCCCCCCCACCTTCTCTCACCCTCTCTCCCTCCCTTTCTCTCTCTCTCTCATCAATTTGTTTAAACTAAAAAAAACTTACAAAAACAGTTCACCCCTTTTTTTACCCTCTTCCCCAACCCATGTCTCTGGCAACCAGCAATCTGTTCTCTGAATTTGTGGGCTTGGTTTTTGTTTATCTATTTATTTTTAGATTCCACATATAATAGAGCTCAGGCAGTACTTATCTTATTTCTGTCTGACTTATTTCACTTCACATGATACCTTCAAGGCCCATCCATACTATTGCAAATGATAAGATTTTATTCTTTTTAAATGAATTTTTTAAATGTTTATTTATTTTTGAGAGAGAGAGAGAGAGACAGAGAGAAAGAGAACAATCAGGGGAGGGGCAGAGAGAGAGGGAGACAACAGGATCTGAAGCAAGCTCCACGATCTGAGGTGTCAGCACACATGCCTATGCTCAAATTCACAAACCGTGAGATCATGACCTGAGCTGAAGTTGGACACTTAAGCAATTGAGCCACCCAGGCGCCCCGATTTTATTCTTTTCTATGGTCAAACAATGTTCCACTGTACATATACCCCACAATTTCTTTATCCTTTCATCCAATGATGATACTTAGGTTGTTTTCATATCTTGACTACAATACATAATGTTACTATGAATATGAAATGCATATATCTTTTCAAGTTAGTGTTTTTATCGTCTCCACATAAATACCCAGACGAGGAATTGCTGGATCGTATGGTGTTTCTGTTTTTAATTCTTTGAGGACCCCCCACACTGATTTCCAAAGTGGCTGTACCAATTTACATTCTCACATCAACAGTGTACAAGGATTTCCTTTTCCCTACATCCTTGCCAACACTTATTATTTCTAGTCTTTTTGGTAATAGCTATTCTAACAGGTGTGAGGTGATATCTCATTGTGATTTTGACTCATATTCCCTGATGATTAATGATACAGAGAATCTTTTCATGTACCTGTTGGCCATCTGTATGTCTTCTTTGAAAAAATGTCTATTCAGACCTTCTGCCCATTTTTTAGTAAGATTGTTTTGCTATTGAGCTGTTTGAATTTTTTAATATGTATTTTGGATTTAGCCCATTGTCAGGTATATTATTTGCAAATATTTTCTTCCAGTCAGTAGGTCACCATTTCATTTTGTTGATGGTTTCCTTTGCTGTGTAGAGCTTTTTGGTTTGATGCAGTCCCACTTGTTTATTTTTGCTTTTTTTTTTTTTTTTTTTTGCTTTTGGTGTCAGATTCAAAAGTCATGTCAAGGAGCTGTTTATGTTTCCTTCTCAGAGCTTGATATCATGTTTGTGCTCAAGTCTTTAATCTATTTTGAGTTAATTTTTGTATATGGTGTAAGATGGTGGGCCAGTTCCATTTTTTTGTATGTCACTGTCCAATTTTCCCAACAGCATTTGTTGAAGAAACTGTCCTTTCCTTGTATGTTCTTGGCTCCTTTGTCATAAATTAGCTGTCGTATATGTGTGGGTTTATTTCTGGACTCTCTATTCTGTTCCACTGATCTACATGTCTGTTTTTATGCCAACAGCATACTGTTTTAGTTACTACAGCTTTGTAACATAGTTTGAAATCTAGGTGCATGATGCCTCCAGCTTTGTTCTTCCTTCTCAAGAACAAAAGCCTAGATTATTCAGGGTTTTTTTAATGGTTCCATACAAATTTGAGAAGTGTTTGTTCTGTTTCTGTGAAAAATGTCATTGAGACTTTGATATGAATTGCACAGATTCTGTAGATTGTTTTGAGTAGTATGGACATTTTAACAATGTTAACTTTTCCAATCCATGAGCATAGAATATCTGTCCATTGATTTGTGTCTTCTTCAATATCTTGCATTAATTTCTTGTGGTTTTCTTTTTTTTTTTTTTAATTTTTTTTTCAACGTTTATTTATTTTTGGGACAGAGAGAGACAGAGCATAAACGGGGGAGGGGCAGAGAGAGAGGGAGACACAGAATCGGAAACATGCTCCAGGCTCTGAGCCATCAGCCCAGAGCCCGACGCAGGGCTCGAACTCACGGACCGCGAGATCGTGACCTGGCTGAAGTCGGACGCTTAACCGACTGCGCCACCCAGGCGCCCCTGCTCTCTTGTGGTTTTCAATATACATCTTTTACATCCTTGGTTAAATTTATTCCTAGGTATTTTACTCTTTTTGATGCAATTGCAAATGGGATTATTTTCTTAATTTCTCTTTCTTATATTTCATAATTAGTGTATAGAAATGCCACAGATTTTTGTGTATTGATTTTGTATCCTGCAACTTTTTCGAGTTCATCTGTTAGTTCTAACATATTTTGATGGAGTCTTAAGATTTTTCTCTATATAACATGTAAATAGTTACAGTTTTACTTCTTCCTTTCCAATCAGAGGTCTTTTTTGTTTTCTTCTTGTCTAATTGCTCTGGCTAAGACTTCCAATACCTTGTTGAATAAAAGTGTTTAGAATGACCATTTTTTCCTGATCTTACAAAACAAAACAAAACAAAACAAACCTTCAGTTTTTCACCATTGAATATGATATTAGCTATGGGGTAGTCATATATGGCCTTTATTATGTTGAGGTATACTCCCTCGGTACGTGTTTTGTTGAGAGTTTTTATCATGAATGGGATGTTGAGTTTTGTCAATGCTTTTTCTGCATCTGTTGAGATGCTCATATGATTTTTATCCTTCATTTTGTTAATGGGGTTTATTAAATTGATTTGTAAATGTTGAAATATTCTTGAATCCTTGTGTGTGTGAGCAGAGTAGGGTCAGTGGGGACAGAGAGAGGGAGAATCCCAAGCAGGCTTGACGGGGCTCGAACTCATGAACCACGAGATCATGACCTGGGCTAAAATCAAGAGTCAATGCTTAACCAACAGCCTCTTAGGTGCCCCTGATTTGCTATTATTTTGTAGAGAATTTTTGCATCTATTTTCATCAGGGATATTGGCCTTTTCTCGTGGCATCCTTGTCTGGTGTTGGTGTCAGGGTAATGCTGGCCTCATGAATTGAGTTTGGAAGAGTCTCCTCATCTATTTTTTGGAAGAAGAGTTTGAGAAGGAATGGTGTAAATGTTTGATAGAATTCACCAGTGAAGTTATCTGTTCATTGTCTTTGATGTGAGGTTTTTAGTTACTGATTCAAAGCCTTTAGTTTAAAAGCTGTTAGTTCACTACTTTGCAGAGACATTTTTCTCTTGATTGCTTTATAATAACACACTTCAATTGCTTAAATATTGTTGTCTCCACTTCTCCTTTTCTTGTCCTCCAATCCCTCCTTTGGCACACACACACAAAGCTCTCTTGTAACTGTTCAGTTTAACACTTCTATAATTTTTTTCTTTTTCTTTTCTTAGTGTTTGTTTTGTTTTGTTTTGGTAATCACCTTAACCTGTGTTTCAGTTTTCCCGATACTGTTCTAATTTAAGACATACTTGGATGATAAACATTTTCCATAACATTTCCATGTCTTCATCTTTCTGAACACCTCCTCTTGGCTGATCCCAACCTAACCTTTATTACAAAAATGAGTTTAAGGTGCAGTTGTTCATAATCCTCCAACAATTTTGACCCCCGCTAAATTTATGTTATATTTATTTGTGAAATGCTGCTTTTTTTATTATTATTATAAGTGTTTCCTTCTCATTGTCTACAGTGAAAAACTTCCATTTCAGGAAGGAAGGAAAAAAGAAAGAAAGAAGGAAAGAAGGAAAGAAGGAAAGAAGGAAAGAAAGAAAGAAAGAAAGAAAGAAAGAAAAGAAAACATTTAGATCTTAAGGCCAAAATAGTATCTTTTATACTTTTTAACATGGCAAAGCACAACAAATGTGATGATATCATAGATTCTCAAATATTTGCTAAATTATGAATTAGTATAATCTCTGTATATAATATTAATTCTATTTTTTTTAAACAAATATGCTTCTAATAAATTCCCTGGATCAGTGTTAGCATAAGACATTCTGTGAACTTCTCTCTACCGATACTATTTTCTATCTGTAATGTAAAACTTAAATGGAGTGAGGTGAAGTAGTGTTTGATTGTTACCTACTTATGTTTATGCTTATATTTTACTTCATATTTTTATTTATGCCTGCATAGACATGGAAATATCAAATAATATGGCACTAATATTAAGTAAACTGAAGAAGTAACTATTATCCAGCTATGAATATAAGAATATTCATTGAAAGTTCCTTAAAGACCAAAATACCTCAAAGTAGAAAAATCATTCAACTGACTTCCAAGAAGCAAGAATATGGTGTGTTTCAGAAAACAGCAACGAGGGCAACAACAACAAAAAATGTGTCTACACACACACACACACACGTGCGCGTGCAACTTGTTTTTTGAGGCCAACAAAGTTTTACAGTTTACAGCATATGGATTACTATGTCATACCATTTCATTGTTTTTCCTCTACCACTGATCCAAAATACCAGTATTTCTCACAACACAGATGAGAAGATTCTGCCTTAAATATTTTTAGCATTTTGTTTTAAGAACTATATATATATATATATATATATATACACATATAGTATATATATGTGTGTGTGTGTGTGTGTGTGTGTATGCACGTATCACCATGAACTCAAGCAGCTCAAGTGCCTTTATTTTCAGATGATTTTTTAATTTCAAAGAAGCATTAAGATCATATATAAAAGTATTTTCTTCACCAAGTTAATTGTAAGTGACTTATATCTGGAAAGGGGGTGTGGTGCACTCCCATTAGTTCAGTCTTAAAGAGCTGTTTTGTTGTTGTTGTTGTTTTTAATGTGGCAGATTAAAACCATTATGTGCCATCAAAGCAAATTGATCTCTTTTCCTTTTTATAGGATGTAATAGTGAGGCACATTTCTGAGTGTGAAAATAGAACAAACTTTCCTCACTCATGTTTCATAAACTCTGCTTGGAGCCATGTAATGCCTGCTGTTTTTTCATAACCATGGATTTGTAGATTCAAAAGTTCAAAATGGTTTATTCTTTTATCAGAAAAATCAATCATACAATTTATTTGCTGCCAGAAGTTTGCAATTAGATCTCATTCACTACCACATGGTTGAAGAAGTCGATAGATGGGTGTGTTAGAAACTGTGTTCAACAAACATTAAAAAGATATCAGCTCATCGCCAAGCAGTGAGACTTAAACTGAATTGAACAAATACTCTGAACAAAGAAGTTAAAAAAATCTATTTCTCTTTTCGATTCTTAAAACAAACTGCTAAAAGTATTTAAGGTAGAATCCTCTCAGCTATGTGGTGAGAAATACTGATATTTTGGATCAGTGGTAGAAAAAAGAAAAAGTGGAATCATATGACACAGTACTCAATGTGTTATAGTCTTTAAAATTTTGTTGGCCTAGGAAAACAAGTTGCATGTAAGAAGGTACATAATGAGATGATTTTGATTGCAAAGAGATTCAGAATCATAATAATAAGGTATATTTTACATATTTTCCCTGTAGGGTTTGCTTTACTTATAAACTCATCCAAACTATAACCTCAAGAGTTTTAAGTCCTTTTCCTTTCCTTTTCTGATTAGGAAAGTAACAGCAGCAACAACAACAACAAAACTCTGAAATGATGTTCACCAAGTTTCAACCATCTTAGTGGTACTTAGTACTCTTTTGGTGATGGAGTGTTGAATAATATTTATTTTTTTCCTTCTGCTCTTTTGTATTTGCCACATTTCCTCATATTTGTTTTAAGTCTATTTTAATGAAGTAAAACATTGTAGATAAATCTAAAGTTACCAGTGTCCTTCCCTTGTACCCTGTTGTGCTAGAAACAATGCTTAACACACATTGTATAAATTTCCAGTACATCTCCCGGTTTTGTGTGTGTATATGTGTGTGTGCGTGTGTGCGTGTGTGCGTGTGTGCATGTGCGTGTGCGTGTGTGTGAGAGTGCAATGTATAATATCACTTTATGTGAGTTTCATTCAAATATTGAGCATAATATTGCAATTTCCTTTTTTCATCATTTTGCCCTCTATGATAACAGTATATGCTATGTAGTTCATTCCTTTCCTTCTATATATAGTATTGCACCATAGAGTAGATAACACATCTTATCTAACTGTAAGTGTGTTGATGGACATATAAAATTATTTACAATTATTTCTTATTATAGAAAGAACTAAAATGGAAATCCTTGTACACATATTTTAGTGCACCTGTGCACCAATGTTTAAAATATTTTATATGTAGAATAGAATGGCTGGTTTGAAAGACATATAATTAATTCACAACTGGCTCTTGCCAAATTTTTCCCAAATTATTGTAACATTTTATACTCTCATAAATATGCATGACAATTTGCTCCAAACTCCTTCCAATATGTAATATCAAATTTAAAGGATTTGATCAATATAAGTAATATTATTTTCTTTGTAAACTGGCACTTCTCAGATTATTTAAAAAATGTTTGGGGGTTATTATAATATTTTTATTGGGCTCTTGGAATCCTCTTCAGTGAATTGCTTTACACTAAATCTTGTCATTTTTTTCCTACTGGGATTTATGTTTTTTTCTTATTGAACACAAAAATGCTAATGGATAAAAATCATTTATCTGTTACAGAGCAGCATTATTGTGTCTTAGTCTGCCTTAGCTTACTTTTTGACTTTTTTTTATGGTGACTTTATTCACGCAGAAGTTCATAGTTTTAATATAATCAAATTAATCAAACTGTATTTCATAAGATTTATTTATGTATTGGATTTAAGAAATCTTTCACTACCATGTATGGGGCATATTCTCCTACATTCTCTTGTAATATTAAAAAATTTTTCTATGTTTATTTATTTTTGAGAGAGAGAGAGACAGAGCGTGAGCGGGGAAGGGGCAGAGAGAGGAGACACAAAATCCAAAGCAGGCTCCCAGCTGTCAGCACAGAGCCCGACACGGGGTTTGAACTCACAAACTGCGAGATCATGACCAAGCTAAAGCCGGATACTTAACCGACTGAGCCACCCAGGCACCTCATTCTCTTGTAATATTTTTAAGTTGTATTTTTCCCAAGTTATTTCCACCATCTGGAATTATTTTATATAAGGACCAAATGTTTTGTGCATCTTTTATGCCAAGACGATCATTCTAACATCATTTACTTAATAGTGTTACCTTAGCCACTGATTTGTAAAGTTCTCTCTACCAAAATCCTATATTTGCTTGGGCCTATTTCTAGGTTTCTATTCTTTTTTTTTTTTTTTTTTTTTTTTTTTTTTTGGGACAGAGAGAGACAGAGCATGAACGGGGGAGGGGCAGAGAGAGAGGGAGACACAGAATTGGAAACAGGCTCCAGGCTCCGAGCCATCAGCCCAGAGCCTGACGCGGGGCTCGAACTCACAGACCGCAAGATCGTGACCTGGCTGAAGTCGGACGCTTAACCGACTGCGCCACCCAGGCACCCCTCTAGGTTTCTATTCTAGTCCACTTGTGTATTTTCTTTCTAATCCTGAATCACATTTATAACAAGCTGTGATATCTGACAAAAAGGAACCTTTTATTCTTCTGTTTTACTCTTTACCCCAGAATTATCTTGCTATTTTTGCTCATTCTCATAAAGTTGAAAATGTTTGTCCAAGATCCACAAGGCACCCCTTTTGAGATTTTCATTGTAATTGCATTGCACTGATAAATTTGACTTCTGTGCCACATAAAGTCTGCCATTCGTGAACTTGTTATACACTTTCATCTATTCAGAGCATCTTTTGTTCTGCGACAGGTCATAATCTTTGATTCCATAAAGAACTTGTACATGTGTGCCAACTATCTCCCCCTAAATATTTTAGTTTATGTTGGAATTGCAAATAGATAATTTTTACTACCACATTTTTTTTTTAGTTATTTGGTAATTGCTGATCTAATATACAACAAATTTGCTGAATATTCTAGTTAGCTCTAATAGTTTATAGATTCTCTTTGGCTTTCCTGGAGACAGAGTCCACAAATAACTGTGTATTGTGTTCCTTTAAGATATTCTGCCTGTGTTTCTGTCAAGTTCAATGTGAAACAATTGGGATTTAGAAGTCATCTTTGTCTTTGTTCAAATTTGTGACTCTTTTATGTGATTTTTTTTAAGTTTGGTATATAACTTTCATCAGGTTAAGAGAACTCCCTGCTATTTGTAATCTGATGAGAACTTAAAAGATGGATTAATTACTAATCCCATTAAACATTTTGATGGACCTCTCTGGTGATCATCAGATCAACCAGAATTTGAAATTCAGTTTTTGATTCATATTCTGATTGGAACATCAACATTACATTATCATTAGAATTGTTTTAAAAATGCACTTCCCAGTTGAATAAAATATAAGTTTATTTTTACGAGGTTATGACAAATAGAAGAATTTAAATACCCATAGAGGAGCACAGTAAATATCTACTGGAGTCAGTTCCCCATGGTTGTGCATTATCTTGAATTTTCCCCAGAAATAGAAATTTTTAAAAAAAGCGCTTGCAAAATACATCAAACACCAATCTTCTGCAACTAGCTGCATGACTTGAAGTCTTAATACTGTATTGGGCATAATTGATGCAATGGGGCTATTACTTTATTAGGATCTCTATAGTTGTCTATCAATCACCAGTAGTCGTTAGCCTTTCTCACACATCAGACTACACTGTTAAAGAAGGAATTTGTGGGCATAAATACCTCGATGCCTAACATATTCTTAATTAAACCTGAAATTTCTTGATGGCTCCAAGTATTCTACATTGTTTTAGATTAATTCTAATTAGTCTTTAATTCTAAAGTTTTCAATCTTAATGCCAATTTAAAACATGATGACAAATAGGTTTGTGTGAGGTTCTGTTCCTCAGCAGTTTGGCTTCTCATTCTTATGTAGTATCTCAATAAGCACCCTGGTAGGCTGAAGCAACAAATATTCGTAGCTTTTGAAAACAGATTCCTCAGGGCGCCTGGGGGTCTTAGTTGGTTAAGCGTTTGACTTTGGCTCCAGTCATGATCTCACAATTCGCGGGTTTGAGCCCCTCGTCAGGCTCTGTGCTGACAGCTCAGAGCCTGGAGCCTTCTTCAGATTCTGTGTGTCTCTCTCTGTCCCTCCCCCATTCATGCTGTCTGTCTCTTTCCCTCTCAAAAATAAATAAATATCAAAAATAATAATAAAAAATAAAATAAAATCCCTTTCTGAAACATACTTTCACTTGTAAACCTGAATAATCATGTCATAATCATAATCATATCTAATTTAGTTACAGTGACCTTTAACCTTTTTTAATTCTTTTGTGTTTTTATTTTATTTTTGGGAGAGAGCGACAGAGTACGAACAGGAAGGGGCAGAGAGAGAGGGAGACACAATCTGAAGCAGGTGCCAGGCTCTGAGCTGTCGGTGCAGAACCCGACCGGCTCGAACCCAGGGACTGTGAGGTCATGACCTGAGCTGAAGTTGGACACTTAACCAACTGAGCCACCCAGGCTCCCGACCTTTAACTGTTTATCAGTATATTTAGATTATGACAACATGTTGTGCGCTGATGTCCAGCAATCCCTGTAGATATATCTTCACCACCCTGGGTGACTTTTCTTAAACCTATACACATGACCATGATTTCCCTAGCATTTGCGTGGAAAACATGGCTATTGTATTTCTCCGAATCATAGTTCTTTCCTTAATCTCACGCATTTTTAATCAGCATGGGTCCCAGAGACTCTAGATTTCTCTTTGGGTCATTACTAGATTATTAATAGTCATAAAACCTAGGATAATTTGAAAGAATTTGATATGGTCCTTTTCTAGTTTGATTTGAGGGCTTGATGAAGTAGCCAGAAAATCTACTCACTTATATTGATCCATTAAAATGTTAGCGGCTACCCCAGCTATCACCTTCTTTTTTGGGGTAATTTGTAAATGAATTATCTGAACATTTCCATCCAGTTTAATCATCCATAGGTTTTCTTCATCCTTCTTATTTTTATTGTTTCTTTTTTTTTTCGTGAATAATGCTAACCTTTTTTCCTTCACTTAACCTCATTTGTGGGAGCTGAGTTGGTAGATTCCCATAAACCTTCCTCATTTAATTGTGCTCACAGTACCAGCTGCTACGGTAACAGGGTGGGATCATTGACAGGACCTAGAAAACTTCAATGAACATACTCACATAGGCTTTTATTAAAGGTACCATATAGCAGGTAAACAGAGAGAGGTCCAGAAACTCCAGGCACAGCTCCCAGCGTCCTTTCTCAGTTGCACAGGATGCTTTGTCTCCAGATTGTTAACCAACAAGATACACAGAAAGATACCTTAGCCTCAAGGAAGCTATGGTGCAAAGCCAAGGAGAGTCTTCTATACCTCCCTGGTCCTAAAACTAGACTGGGGAACTGGTTAAACTAGGTGCGAAGAATCAGTCATAGCCCTGTATCAGACACCAGCCACAAGTTCATCATGTCCTTATACAAGTTGTCTATGATTTATGTTATCTCTTCTTATTTCATTTGAAAAATAATTACAATAGAATAAAAGAACATGGTCTATATGATTGATTTTTTGAAAGATTTTCAGACTTGTCTTAAAGCCTGAAGATTGTTTTATTTTCTCATAAATGTGTGCTTGAGAAGGAAATGGATTCTATAATTGCTAGAAGTAGGTAGCATAGATATATGTCTTTTCAACCAATTTGTCAATTAAGTTTTTCAAGCCTTTTAAAACCCTATTAATTATTTTGTCCATGTCACCTATCAGTTAGTGAGGTAGGGATATTCGAGGGATTTTATCGTGTTGGATTTGTCGATACCTACATGCAATTATGTCAAATTTTCCTTATATATTTGAAGATGCATTATTATGTTCACCCATGTTATACAGTTTTTAATCACACCGGTGAATTTAGGTTTTTCTTAAAACTATACTGTTACTACTTTTCTCTAAAGTATATTTTATATGATATTAGCACCAGTACAATTTTTAAGTTGTTCTTATCTTGGTATATTTTTTCTAACATTTTATTTTCAATATTTCTGTGGTTTTTATATGTATTTTTTATAAAATTATATAACTATATTTTTAAAAAGTTAATATTAGAATATCTATCCTTTAACTGACAATATAGATTATTTATTTGAATTATTTCCTCTATCTTACCTTCTGCTTTTTATTTACCATGACTTTTTCTGTTTTCTTTAACTTTCTTTCACTGCATTCTTTCCCCCACCCCCTTACTGTTTTGAAAGTTACATACATAGTGCTTATTCTTTTTTCAGAAGCACAGTCCTGCAAAAAATAAAGCTAATCAAAGTTTCTACTTTCCTCAGATCACTTTAAATCTGACCACTTTCTCCTGTTATAAATGCTGTTTTGAGGAGCTACCTTCCAAAGGGATGTATGCGCCATTGTCTGGAAGGACCTCTTCTCTTAATGGTTATAGAATCCAATTCTATTCAGATTTAATTTTCAATGAATACTTCATGAGATCCCACCTGTGTAAACCTGAATATAAAATGGTCACATTAATGACCCGAGTGTTCGTTGTTATGTAAGTAGCTTTTGATGATGATTCACTGTGCCTCTATCCGTTCTGTACTCTAATACACACATCTCATATCACTCTATCTGTGTGTATATTTCTCATAAGAATGTCCCTTTCTTTTCTCCTCTATCAGCTCCTTTATAGTTTGTGAGACAGTGCAATAACTTCTTATGCAATATAAGTTTTTTTTTCAAATTTTTCACTTTTAAACATTGCTGTATATAGTAGGTAATAATACATTTAAAAAGTTGAAATAAAATTTGTATACCAAGATGCTAATATTACCTTCTAGTTAGTAGTCATATTGCCTTCATTTCATTGATTTGTTTATTCACGGTAACCTATCGAATTATGATACATATAGTGATAAGCTCGCAACAGTATTTTAACACTAAAATGTATTCAACATGAGCTATTTCAGGAAAAAATAAAATGCAAACCTGTAAGCAGAAGTCTATGTTTTTAATAGTTAAAATGTAAATGAAATATATTTGAAGGTATGTTCTCATAAATCAATAAAAACACTATGCTAACAGCTTTAGTTTTGAAATGAATATAGTTTTTCCCAGTTTTGAAACAAATGCTTTAAAAATGATATTTATCAGTAGTGTATCAAGAATCCTTTTTTTCAAAGATCAATTTTGTTTTGCACTATTTTGGTTTACTTGATAAACAATTAATATTCTTTGCATGAATAACATTCTTTCTCAAGAAAAGTCAGAATTGAATTTTTTAGCTCAAATGTAATTTGAAGTCTAAATTATTCTTTAAAAAACAAATGCATTAACTTATTGCTATACTTTATTTCAGGACTCATGAAACTTAATTTTGCCTTTGAGGATTACCTTGTTTTTGCTCAGGGGTCTGAAAATCTGAAATTTGGTAAAAACCCTCTCTAATTGTGGCTTTTAAATCAAAATTTATTTTTCACAATATTTGTGAAATTTTATGTCTTTTCCATTTCTAGATTTCTAGATTATAATATTGAGCCCTCAATTGTATTTTTGAAGTACCTCACTGATAAGAACCATCCTATATTAACTTGAATTTTTGAAATAGGTTTACTCATAAGAGAGTCAAATGATTCTATCATTCCTAATTGGCAGTTTATGACCTAACTTATTGCCTCTATGGTCTAAAATCTGACTAATCATGTAGGATGTGTTCTACTTAAGAAGTTGAAGATTGATACCTCGATTCATTATAAGTAAAAGCAAAATAAAGAATTTTCAAAAATATTAATTGTGTCGTGTACAATATTAAAATCAAGGAAATGTATATCTCTGCCTTTGCCTTCAATATATTTACAATTTTGCCAGCAAGGTAAGTACTAAGTATATAAAAAGTTAAATAATAATAGAAAGATAAAAAAAATAAAACACTTAACAGCAGTAAATGTCATTTGATTAGTCAACAAGGGAGTGATATAGACAAAACTGGCATTAGTTCAAAAGAAGAAAAAACTTAAAAACAAAATCCTTTAAGGATGATTATGCCCTGAAACTAAAAGTTATTTGCATGTCTAGATACTTTGAGGATAATGAAAGGCAATTTAGTCTAGCTAAAAGATAATACTAGCCTTTGTCTGGTAACTGGTAATGAAACAACTTAGCTTGAAATGTACAACTCATCAATTATTGATGTATGAATATTCCCATCTTTCAACTTGTGAACTGAATTAGTTTTGGTTCATTAACACTACCCAAAAGTCATCTATTTTAATATGCATTTGGGTGATCATATTTGAATTGTAAATACTTCCATTCATTTTTTTTCCTTTCCTATCTTAGCTTTTGTGTAAATCAATTTACTAGCAAAATAAAGAGAAGTTTCTTCTGCACCACACAGCCATGAGAGAGGTAGGCTCAAATCATAACCACTTTATATGAGTGCTTTAAAAATATTACAACAGTTATATCTCCTGAAAAACATAAGGAATTAGTTAAACTCTTACATAGCTGTATATATGTAAACACAGTTAAAGAGGATGTTTTAATATACTTGAGCATAAGTGCAGTACTTGAGATTTAATCCAAAATATGAGATACTCCAGACAATCCTTCCTATACTACAATGCATAGATTAGATCTATTGTTTTGTTTTAGGAAAAGCTATATGAAAGAGAGGGGTACATGTAGAAATCAAGATCTACAAGGGTTAGGTAACTTGTCTACAGGTATGGAGCTATTGGATTACAAACTCAGCTCTCTATGACTCCAAATTGTATGGTCTGATTATTGTACAATACAACATTATTATAGTATGTTGGTCTCTCTTGGAAGTAGATTCCCAGGTGGAGTTAAGTTTGCAGGGAATATCTTTAAGATCAACATTTGCGAAAAGGAAGCAGGGTTGGATAGATAAAGAAATCAATCGGCAATGCAAACCCAACAATAATTTTTTTCCAAGATCCTGGGGAACTCTGGAGTTGAAATGCACTATCAGAATCATTCCATGTTGGGAAGAAACGGATGGGCCTTTATAACCACATCTATCAGCTCTGGGCCACTCAGCAAAGGTGTGATGTGACAGAAATTTGGGTACTTGCAGTGAGAGATGAAGTGGAGGAGAAAGCTGTTCTTTGCCACTGAGATGATGCCTGAAGTTATTGACAGCTGAAGACTCTCTGTCAGCACTTTATCCATCTGAAGCAATCTTTCCTGAAAGAGGATCCAGATTAAATATTTCTGTATCCACTATAATCCCCGTCTTGCACGGCCCAGCTCCATATCTTTGTGGTCAGAATGCCCATCCTCTGCTGGTCTTGATGCCTTATCTAGTAGCATGACTTCGACACTTATTTCTGAGGAATCTGAGCCTCTGAGTATCTTTGCTGTTTTCAGGCACCTGCCAGCCACAATTAAATGAGGAAGTACGTCATTTAAGAGTCATTTAGGAGTCACCCAACTGGATTACCTGGCTCCACGTGTATTCTTTCCTGACCTCATTGTGGAAAAGTATCCTGATGACGAAGGTTTAGTGCTTCTGCCAAAATAGTGACTGCGTTCTTACTGGTCCATGGATTCAGGAAGCCTGAAATACCCAGATGGTAACATTAGCTTATAGTTCAAGGACTCATGCTGTGGGGTATGAGTGCCAAATTAGCTCCCCTCTTGCATAATAATATCTTTAACCCAGAGTTACAAGATTGGGAAACACAAATTCACCCAATTCACCCACTGAGAATAAAGTGTTATTATTTTATTGTATTTTATTATTTTATTTTAATTTTTAAATTTTATTTAATAATCTTTATACCCAACGTGGGGATTAAACACATGACCCCAAGATCAAGAGTCGCATGCTCTTCTGACTGAGCCAGCCAGGTGTCTATGGATGATGGCGTTTTAAACTTGTGCTTCTCCTCTGAGCTAGGATTTTGATTATTTGTTTAACAGACTATTCCAGGCAGATTTTGGGTGGCATAGTGTGTGATATGACAGTAAACAGAAAGATCATCAGCCCACTCTCATGTCTCCTTTACTGTAAAATGAGGTCCTGCAGCCAGAAAAGGAAGGGGTTCCAATACAGGCAACCTTCCACCAAGTGAATAATTATTATCAAGGAATGGTACCTTATCAGGGGACAGCATTGATCTCAGTTGTTAGCAGGTTGAACCTTTGCCATCCTCGGGAGCTATATCAGCCATGGGTAAGCAAGACCTCTTGCCTATGTGTCTGTACATAATCTCCATCTCTGCCAACATGGCCACTTTGTCCATAAACCCATTGTACTAGCAATAGGGTGGACAATGACAAAAGATGAATGATTTCAACTAATTGAGTGATTTTGTCTATATGGTTGATCGGTGTCTCTTCCATGAAAAATTATTTCTGATAGGCATTAACATATGGTACAAAGATCCCTATTCTCCCATTTTCACTTGTACCTCTATGATCCTCTACCCCACACCTTTTTATCTCTTTTTATCTCAGGTTTCTGACCAAGCCATTCCCCACTGCCGATAAATCAGGCTACCTCTCATTCTACATAAAATGGCTAACAGTTGTACCTCCCAAAGATGTTTGGGAGCTTTTGGTAAGATTTTTCACAAATTCGTTTTACAGCCACTAACGTGTGAGGTTATAGCACAGCTAGTGTTCATTTTCTGCTTGAACCCATATACCAGGTCAATCCCTCTACAAGCCAAGCTTGGATTTTTTTTTTCCTTTTTCATTATCTGTACCAAAAGATCATTGATATGGCTTTAAGATGAGCTGAGGTTGAAGCACAGTCAAAGCAAGGACAGAAGGCATTGGCTTCCTGCTTGTGTTTGTTCCCTTTAAGAGGGAACAAACTGGGTTGTACCCTCTTAAAACCCTCTTGGAACCTACGTCATGAAAGGTAGTTCTATATCCATGGTCATGTGTCCTATCTCTATTAGGACACAATAGCATGTCAGGACTTGTTTTAAACAATAAAGAATAAAATTCTCCACTGGAGGTGACATAGTTTTTATCCTAATACCAGAAGTTGACCTTTTGATTTTCCTACTGGGACTTGCCAGACTTGCCATAAACTCCACACAACAGTTTTTCTCAACACTGATATTTATTTTTTTAATTTTTTTTTAAATTTATTTTTGAGAGGGGCGCCTGGGTGGCGCAGTCGGTTAAGCGTCCGACTTCAGCCAGGTCACGATCTCGCGGTCCGTGAGTTCGAGCCCCGCGTCAGGCTCTGGGCTGATGGCTCGGAGCCTGGAGCCTGTTTCCGATTCTGTGTCTCCCTCTCTCTCTGCCCCTCCCCTGTTCATGCTCTGTCTCTCTCTGTCCCAAAAATAAATAAAAATGTTGAAAAAAAATTTTAAATTTATTTTTGAGAGAGAGACAGAGTCTGAGCAGGGGAAGGTTAGAGAGAGACAGAGATACAGAATCCAAAGCAGGCTCCAGGCTCTGAGCTGTCAGCACAGAGCCCCACACAGGGCTTTAACTCAGGAACCATGAGATCATGACCTGAGTTGAAGTCGGATGCTCAACTGACTGAGTCACCCAGGCGCCCCAACACTGATATTTCTAATTGCTCACGATCTGTTGGGGTATATCACTTAAGTGGCTGGACATGTTCTCTAATCCATTTCTGTTCTAAGACCTATCAAAGCTCGTAGCCTTTCACATCACACAGTGTATGGCAGGTGTGGTATTCCTAGGTATGGCAAATACCAGCTGTGGAACACAAAGAAACATAATGGGGGTTATGTTTCTTTTGTCATGGTGTGAGGTGCAAGATGAAATTATTTATATTTGGTTCTGAATGGGATATTCTGGCCTCCCCTTAACCACTAAAAATTTTGCTGTTATGGCAGACACATAAAAATTTGCAGTGGTTACACTCTACTTTTATTTTTCTTTTCTTTTCTTTCTTTTTTTTTTTTTTTTGACAGGAAGCAGGATTTATTGGTAGGCATGAATGGGGAGACGCAGTGCTGAGGTTCTCATGAGTGCTGAGCCCACCATTTGTCCAAGGGGTCACTGATTAGGGATGTATTTGACCCCACAACCATCTGGGATGAGCTGCTTTTCAGCCACCATGTCTTCAAATTTGTCTGCATTAAACTTAGTAAAGCCCCATTTCATGGAAATGTGGATCTTCTGGCAGCCAGGGAACTTGAACTTGGCCCTCTGTAGGGCCTCAATCGCATGCTCCTTGTTCTGCAACTTGGTACAGATGGACATGATGACTTGGCCAGTGTGGACCCTGGCCATTGTGCACTGGGGCTTTCCAAAAGCATCCCACATATCTGTCTGGAGCCTGTCCGCTCCAGCACAGGACAATATCTTTTTGATACAGATGGCATGGAAGGGGTGGAGTTGCACTCGGATGTGAAACCATCTTTGCCACAGATTTTCACCATGTACTTTTTGGCGCAAATATAGGCAGCCTCCAGGGCTTCAGAGGAAAGCTACTCATTCATTTGACACCATGTGGCCACATAGTGGGAACTCATCCACTTTGGCCTTCTTCCACCCCAGGTCAAAAATGTGGGTCTTGGCATCAGGGAGGGCTCTGCCGAAGCAAGACGTTGGATAAAACTTGTTCTTACAATACCAGTAACACCGGGTGGGGCAGTGGCCTGTGGCAACACCGAGATCTTCAGTGATGCATGGAAGGAAAAAAGCTTACTCTCCTTTCTAGGTATTTTTCCAAGGTCTCCAACCTACTATATCTTTCTTGATCACTGACCTAGTTAACGTGATGTCATTATAATAGATACATATAATGTTCTGTAGAACATCCAAACTATATTATATTCTGCCTATAGTATGACAAAGGTAAGGAGAATAAATGTATAATGTTGTTTGTTTATAAATGTAGTTTCTGATCCTTTATGAAAAAAATAACAAACAATACAATCACCAAACTCATAGCCACATACTAATTGAGCGATAGTGCTCCATGAATACTTTCATGTTTCAATACCTTCTGGGCTTCATAAAGCAGACATGTTTAGGAAGCTAGAGATTCTATTTTACTCCTATGATTTAGAGACGTATCTCTCCCAAGCAGATTTATTTGTTTATATTCAAAGGGTTGTAAAAATCTAGGTATCTTTCACTTCCTTTTCCTCAATGTTCAATAATCTATATAATTGTCTATAGAACCCTTTTGGATAAGACTGGTGGTATCGTTACCACATGGCTTCTAATGTTTCAACCATTCCCATTCTTATCTGGGAATCCACTTATATAATCTCCTCTACCATCAGCTGTGGCTTATAGAAAACAGCCAACACTGAGTTTCTTAGTAAATGCCCCTTATAGTTCATTCTCTTTGACCTTAGGAAATGGTCCATTCCTTTATGTGGTGATTAATTATTTTTCTGGTTTTCTAGCCTTACATACTGAAAACCCTCAGTGAATCCATTAAAAAGACAACTTTCAAAAGAAACCAAACAGCTTTGGATCCCTTCTTCCACCCTTTGCCACGGTAATGATGGCATTTTTAAGTATTTTTAAAATTTATTTTATTTATTTTGAAAGAGAGAGTAAGACTACAGGTGGGGGAGGGGCAGACAGAGAGGGAGAGAGAGCAAATCCCAAGCAGGCCCTACACTGTCAGCAGGGAGCCCAACGCAGGGCTTGAACCCACAAACCACGAGATCATGACCTGAGCTGAAACCAAAAGCTGGACGCTTGACTGAGCCACCCAAGTGCCCCAATTATATATTTCTACCTTACTCTACATGGGTATTTTCTTTTCTTCTGCTTCTAGCAACCATCTTAATAGATCATCCTCACCATCTCTTTGATTTCTTGCCAGGTAGTTAAATCCTGTATATCAGAAGAATGCTCCCAACAGTTCCACTTGTCCAATCTCTTGTTTTTGCCCCCTTAATTAATTAGAACATAATTACCTTCGTGCTCCCTCATATCCTGCCAGGACATGTTGGCTTGATCTTGCAGCTTCTTTGGAATAGTCCTTTTCCTGTGTTACAGAACCAACACATTTTGGATTGGGTCATGCTGCTCTAAATTAGTCTTAGTAAATACTAGATCTATATGTAGTAAACAGGAGGAATGACGGCAGATCCCAAGGGAGGATTGTGTTGCCTTTTGTTGTAGTGGTAGAGGTAGCAATCAGGGGAAGGAGAGAGAGTTCTGAATTAACTTCCCAGAAGTCTGGAGAGCAAACTGAAGGTTGACGGAGGGGAGGTGAGTGGGGGGGATGGGCTAAATGGGTGATGAGCATTAAAGAGGGTACTTGTTGGGATGAGCACTGGGCATTATATGTAAATGATGAACCACTAAATTCTCCTGAAACCAATACTACACTATATGTTAACTAAATTGAATCTAAATAAAAATAAACCAGTAAACAAACAAACAAAAAACTAAAGAAATTTAAAAAATAAGGAAGAGAGGACAGGTCACTTCCATAGGCTCAGAGAGTTCAAGAAAATCTAAGGATTCAACATTGTGGTAGAGATTGATCCAGATAATCCTATCCCACATATTTGCTGTCCATTCTTTCTCAACCAAGACCATGGTTTTGGCATAACTCATCTGCTTTACATTTCTTGGACCTTGGTAGTTCTTGCTGGTAAGCAGCTTTCTCTGCTTTTCTCTTGAAGATTATGCTACCAAGGAGACCCTCTGGATTCCATAGGTGGCTTTCAGTTGCCTACTAATCAGTTAGCTTTTTGTTATCTTTTTTTAAATCTAGAATATAAACGGAATTTAATAAAAATCATACAATTTCATTGTCTTTATAATTACTGTTTTATTCATACTTTCCAAACCTGATATATCACACCCATTATTTCAATCTTCCACCCGTATATGACGCCAATTCAGTGAAGAAAGTATTAAGCATTCTATTGCGATACCTAAGTCAATAAGGTAGCACACCTCCATCACCAACATAATAAAGAAATTCCCCTCTGTTGGCTTAAAATACATCAGTTTCCCCATAAAGAGAAGGTTACAATAGAAACATTACTTTCCTAGTTGTGAAAAATCAAGTAATTGCTCTCTACTCCCACTTTAGTCTGTCATGGGCCTTTTGCTTTATAAGTGCCATGTGAAACTCTTAGCTAACAATTGTTAACATGGCCTATAATTCTTTTCTGAATTATCCAGATACTTGTCTTAATTCCCCTATCCCCTCCCAGAATGTGGAGATGCAAAGTAGAACATGGACAGTATCCCAGATATTTGCAAACAATATCCCATAGTTCATTTGCAAATTGGTTTGTATGGGAATTGCCTCAATAGTTTAAGCCTTTGTCCTACTTAGAAAGATTCCAAATAATAGGTTTATTGTATTTGCTTATTTGTTTTTAACTTGAATTATGCAAACAGTTGTTTCAATTTTTCTTCTCACCTATTGAAAAACCACAGGAGACCTTATTACAAATAATCATTTATTAACTATCTGTTTACTATGGGAATTGAAGTCTTGGGCTTTGAAAATATGTCATAAATTACAACTGCTAATATGAAAATGAACATAAAAGTACACTTAAATTTTTTTTTAATTTTGTTTTACATTTATTTCTTTTTGAAAGACAGAGAGACAGAATGTGAGTGGGGGAGGGGCAGAGAGAGAAGGAGACACAGAATCGGAAGCAGGTTCCAGGCTCTGAGCTGTCAGCACAGAACCCGATGCAAGGCTAGAGCCCATGAACTGTGAGATCATGACCTGAGCCGAAGTTGGTTGCTTAACCAACTGAACCACCCAGGAACCCATCACTTTTAAAAATATTTCAATAAAAATAAAAATGGTGCCCATATATTATTTCCATTAAGGTGTTTTGTTATAATAGCATGGATAAAAAATTGGCTAATTACAAAAAAGTCATCATTTGTCCATGGCACGGAGTCACTTTAAATACATGATACAGGATCAATATAAGGAAAAGATTTATTTTGCTTTGTTCTTTTTTGAAGGATGACAAGTTAGGAAACAGAAAACTTCCTTAAATACAAAAATAAATTCCAAGAGCTTTTATTAAGTTTAAAACACAAAACAACATATGCACATGATATGTATAAGTTTTGCCTTCAATTGTATGTTTTTCAGATGACAATGCTACATCTTCTCAAATACATAGCTCAAATTGCCCTAATGTAAAAATTTTAAAGTGGCCTCACAAAGACTTTCAGTTCAATCCGAGATGGAGTAAGAAGAACCACATTGCATGAAACAACTAAAAATCATGGCACTTACGTATGTTACAATGACTTTCAAGATATTCTACGTCATACAACAATGGCTAGTGATCTCTAAAATGTGAGAAACGAGGTGAGCTCTGTGATTGTCACATCTTACTGCTGGAGGAATTTTTCAGGCTGTTGTTCTCGGAAGAGGAAGCCAGTCAGAGTCCAGGGTCTCCCTGGGTTGAGAGTCCAGGGAAATCAAGGTGGCTGCAGCTCAGGGTAACTGTCGAGAAAGACCTACATAAAGAGGGAAAACCTAGAGGCCTTCAGAGGATCCATCTGAAATATTGGGTTGAGAAGGGATCAACTAATGCGTATGAGGAAAATACTAAAGACAAGAAAGAGAGAATTTAGTAAAAGGTACTTGGGACATCAAAATAACAGGGAATATTGCCTGTTCCAAGCAGTTAGAGTAGAAAGATTTATAATTTGTGAAGCATTATTTAGCATACTAATAAGTGTTTAAATATTGGTTTGATCTTACATAACAAAACTTATAGGAAAAACCTGAAGGGAACAAACTGATTTCAAATCACATGACTTTGTCAAAGAACACAGTTCAATAAAATTTGTAATAATATGAAAAGATTCAGCATCCAGCATACACAACGTTGAGCTGTCAAACAAAAATTTTCACATATGCAAAGAAATAAGCAAATGCTATCCATAATGAGAAAGGTTAATTAATCTCTCTAAACTGAATTAGACATGATAAAGATGATAAAATTAGTGAAAAAATACATTAAAACAGTTATTATGCTTGTTTTCCATATGTTAAAGAAGGTAGAGAAAAAATGGCGCATGTAAAATCGATAAATAGAAGGTATAGAAAAAGGCGCAAACTGAACTTCTAGAGATTCAGATATGATATTTAAGATGAAAATGATCTGGATGTCATTAGTAGTAGATTAGACCATGCAGAAAAATGTTTAATGAACTTGAAGCAATGGCAATAAAGCCTATTCAAAATGAAGAGAGACAGAAAGAACAGAGTTTCAGTGAACTATGGGGCAAATCGAGAAGTTAAATTTATATTAAATTGAAATGCCTGAATCAGAAGTGGAAAAATTATTTGAAGAGGTAAAGACTGACATTTCCCCCCAAACTTGGTGACAACTATCAGCCCACAGATCCAAGAAATTAAATGAACCTAAGCACAAAGAATATACCAGTGCACATAATAAAATTATTTACCACCAGAGATAAAGAAATATTAAAATTCCAAGAGAAATGACACACATTACATACCAATGAACAAAGATAAAGATAAGAGTAGATTATTTTTTATTTTGTCAGAAACAATACAAACTAGAAGAAAAATGGGAGAAAAAAATAACTTTAAAGTATTTAAAGAAAAGAATTTTCAATGTAGGTAACTTTACCAACCAAAAATATCTTTCAAAGTTAAAGGCTTTTTCAGATATACATAAGTGAAATTATTTGACATTTATAGACCTACACTATAAGAGATGTTAACAAAAGTTCTTCGGGGCACCTGGCTGGCTCAGTGTGTTAAGTATCTGACTCCTGGTTTCGGCTCAAGTCATGATCTCACAGCTTTGTGTGTTCAAGCCCCACACCAGGTTCTGTGCTGGCAGTAGGGAGCCTGCTTGGGGTTCTCTCTCTCTCCCCTTCTCACACTGCCCCTCCCCCCACTCATGCTGTCTCTGTCTCTCTCAAAACAAATAACTAAACTTAAAAAAAAAGTTCTTCAAGCAAAAGGGATGGATGGCAGATGAAAAGCTGGATGGACAAAACAGGATAAACAGAACTAGAAATGGTAGGCATGAATTTTTCTTATTTTTTAAAATATCTAAAAACAGAATCATTTTTTTAAAGCAAACATAGCAACATATTGTGGTGTTTATAGGCTAGAGGGAAGTAAAATGTAAGAAAATAATAGCACAAATTTGAGGAGGATGAAATAGAAAAATACTATTATAAGACTCTATATACATTAAACAGTATAGTATAATGTAAAGGTGTATTGTGATATGGTAAAGATGTATACTATAAATCCTAAAGAAACCACTAATGTAACAAATAAAGAGCTGTAGCTCACACATGAAAGAAAGAGATCAGATAAAAATAATAACTATATAATTAATTTGATAGAAAGCAAAAAAAGAAAAGAGAAACAAAGAAGACATAAGAGGAAAATAGCAAGATGGTAATTTTACACCAAGACATATCAACAATAACGTTAAAGATAAATGATCTAAACACATCAATTAAAAAGCAAAAATTCTCAGACAGTCCCCCCCCCCCCGCCCTGTCCCTTCCTCTCTCCCTCTCTCTGGAGCCTGCTTCATCTCCTCTGCCCTCCGTTCTGTCTGTCCCTCCCTCTCTCTTTCTCTCTCTCTTTGTCTCTCTCTCAAAGATAAAAAAAAAAAAATTAAAAATCACTATCTCGTTGCAGCACAAAATCCACCAGTGTGTTTCACATTATGATTCTCAATCATCTACTAAAATTCTTATGTTTTAGAAATATTACTTAAGACCAAATGCTTAAAAGAACTACCCCATTACTAAAAATATAAATAAGATTGATTACATGGCTATCCAAGCTCTGCATACACTTTGACCTATATTGCTAAAATCATAGAGGCCAAGAAGTGAAAATGGCTTAACTTCTAACATTGGCCTCAGTGTTCCTCTTCAGTTCATTATAGAGTTGTCCAAGTATGGTCTGCTTAATTTCCTCCATACTTTGCCAGGCTGAATACATTTAATTAAAATCCTTTTACTTAATAAGTGAAGACAGTACGGTGACTCATCTAAGAAATAAAGCCCTTGTACAAATTTGATCATTAGGAGCAAGCTCTGGGCTCTGAATTCATCTGGTTTCTGTCTCAACTTCATTTTGCCTGCCTTCCTTAAGTTTTAGTTTATTTTCACAGCAAGAATATGTCTACACAGAGAAATGTTAAGTATATTTCTGTGATGATTTTTCCTTTTCCCCCAATTCCAGTATCTATATGGGGGAAAAAATCACTAAATCAATAACAATCAAGTAAGACGATACATCTGAAAGTATACAAAGGCAGGCATTATCAATAGTATTAGTATTCGTTGCTACTGTTACTGTTACTATTATTTCTGAGAAATGGAGAATAGAAAAAAAAAGGGCGGAAGGGAAATAAGAAAAGAGAGAAAAGGAAGAAAAAGTATCATTGGCTACCTTCACTATCCTAATTTTTGTGTTGAGGGATTTTAATCTTCTATTCTAGAAACCAAGGTAGCATTATGAGTACTCAAACAGCCTTCCCTCTTTCTGCAGTTGCCAGATTTAACAAAGAAAAATCCAGGACATCTAGGTAAATTTGAAATTAAGAGAAACAATAAGTGATTGTTTTCATATAAGTGTTTCATGTCTCATGCAATATTTGAGACTTATAGTGAAAATTGTTGTTTATCTAAAATTCAATTTAATTATGCATCCTGCATTTTATCTGGCCACTCTAGCCTTTACTCCTACATGTTTCACCTTTCAAATGATATGTGCCCCTAGTAAAGCATGTAAGAGTAACTTTCGTGACACATATAATCCAGTTTCATAGGGGTGCAAACTTCCTGTCACCAACTAAGTATGCAAGCAAAACTTCCTACATATTTTTGTTTGGCAAATAGCCAACTTGAAGGGATAAAAGACTAAAGAGGAACAGAAGCATAAGGAGCTGAGCAGGGGAGTGTCTTCGCAGAGATCATAAAAACAAAGTGAACTGGGTGAAAATTAAGAAAGTATATGGCTTGGGATATAAGAAGGCAGAACATGGACCAAGGGGCTGTAGCAATGGCTCAAACTCGTCCCATTACACACAGGACTGTATGCGAGCAAGTGGGTGAAATCAATAAATTAATTGAAAAACTACCTCTGCTGAATCAAACATTCTATTGAGTCATAACATGTGTTTACTAACATTAGCATGGGTAAATGCACCCCTCTTTTAAAATAGCCAATTTGGACTCCAACATCTTTTTCAATCTTCTAATGTTACCAAATGTAAATATTTAAGAAATGAAAAGTGTACTGATAATTCTGCTTGTGCTACCAGATATAATTCACGCACCAAAGCCTGAATGGTTGAGAATTCTCTTTTCTTTGTTCTTTAAGTATAGCTTTTATCTCAGATCTGCACAAGTCCTACTCATTCAGCCAATTATTTTCAAATGTTATACGTGTTACTTGATCTTTAGTAGAAAGAGCAGCGAACCAAAAAATCAGGAATCAAGATACTCATCTTCTCTTCTACCTTAAACTTGGTCAACAGTCACTTAGCTCCTCTGTGACTCATTTTCGTACTCGGATAATGCAAATTAATAAGACCTCTGACTTACCGCATAAGATTCTTAAGGAACTTAATGATCTTTTAATGTGTTGGAGTATAGAATAAAAACTAGTATTCCAGACTCATCTCAGACAGCAAGAGGCTATAGGAAGTTAGTAGCCATTTTATGTCAGCTAGTGAAATAGTAGGTTTGCCAACAATTTAGTTGAAATGAAGACTAGGTAGGGTAACCCTGTAATTTATTGTTCAAACTGGAAGATTTGGGTAGTAAAAGGGCTACTCATAATAATCCTGGTCAGCAGAAATAAATGGGGATTATCACAAGCAATTGAGCTACATGGTCACTCTAGGTCTGGGGGCCTAGTCTTACATTTCCATTTACAAAGACTCTGCAGCATTTTTACTGAGATTGCATTTTTGTTTTATGTGATGGAGAAGAGGTGGAGTGATAGAGATTTGGAGGTACACAGGGATTCCCAAAGAAAGGAAAACTGTTCAGGGATTGGCATGTAAATTTAATTACAGAAGAATGGATTTCAAAAACCTAGTAAATATCTGAAGAATTACATACCTGTAACTCTAAAAGAGAAGAAATATTGTAAAACATGTAATTATCATATTCCGGCAACATCTAAAACTAATGAAGAAGTAAAAAAGCGTGAGTAATTTTGTAGTCATTTTAAAAATGATATTTAAGATGGAAATAAGTGATTTTATTTATTTATTTATTTATTTATTTATTTATTTATTGGGGCGCCTGGGTGGCGCAGTCGGTTAAGCGTCCGACTTCAGCCAGGTCACGATCTCGCGGTCCGGGAGTTAGAGCCCCGCGTCAGGCTCTGGGCTGATGGCTCAGAGCCTGGAGCCTGTTTCCGATTCTGTGTCTCCCTCTCTCTCTGCCCCTCCCCCGTTCATGCTCTGTCTCTCTCTGTCCCAAAAATAAATAAACGTTGAGAAAAAAAAAAAAATTATTTATTTAATTTTTACTTCATTTTCGAGAGTGAGAGAGACAGAAGATGAGCAGGGGAGGGCAGAGAGGGAGACACAGAATATGAAGTAGGCTCCAGACTCTGAGCTTGTCCGCACAGAGCCTGATGCAGGGCTCGAACTGACAAACCACGAGATCATGACCTGAGCTGAAGTCAGACATTCAACCCACTGAGTCACCCAGGCACCCCCTTGATGATTATATTTATATTCCAGACTGCCTTATGAACCAAACATCATAATATGGACATACATATTTTTAAAGTTCGATAAGGAGAAAAACTTGCAAAAATCTTCAAAAGATAATACACTTTGTAAGCTGGTAAAGGAAAATGCTACACTATAATAATGAAAAAGAAGATTATCTTACATTATGTTATCTTATTTAATCAGTCTGACTAATGAAATATATATTTTATGCAATAGCTTAGAAAAATTAAGTAACCAATTAAACTCAAAAAACTAGTAAGTGACGAAACTAAGAATCAGCTTAATTCTCCTTGACACAAAACAGATGCTATGAATAAGCCCCAAAACCAAACCTCACATTGTGATATTTGAATGTATATATATATTGTGCAAAATCATACAATATAATCCTATATAGAATTGAGAATTAATGCAATACTGTGAAATACTCCAGCACCCAAAATATGGTTGAATCTCTCAAAACCAATATTGAACAAAAGAAGCCAGAGATAAACATAGTGTATGATCCTATTTATATAAAGTTCAAAAATAGGCATCACTAAGCTATAATGATGAACAATTCTTAATTAGGTGGTAAGAGTATATGGGGAAAAAATAAGTGATAATCAAAAAATTTAGAGTAATAAACTTTTCAAGGAAGGAGGATTCATAGTTGTAAGCCTCTGAGGTGCTGGAAATGTTCCTTATCTTCATGTAGGTTTTGAATATACAGTGTGTGCTTTGGGAAATTATTAAACTATATTTATGCTTTATGTACTTTTCTGTATGTATAGTATATAATAATTCAAAGTTACATAGTTAAGAATTTATGAATATTTCTATGTCAATAAATTTTTTAAGTTACTTGGAGAATTACATTTGTAGAAATATATAATGTCAGAGCTGACTCTAAAAGAAATAGAAAACCCAAAAAAATCATAACCATTTAAGCAAAATACATCTAAATTTTAGTTGTCCCTAAATGGCTATATAGGATGTCCTCCTAAGTATTTAACAGGCAGATAAATTAAATTTATACAAACTCCTTTAGAATAGAGAAAAATAGAAAATCACTTCCAAAGTACTTTACGAGAATAATAAAAACCTAATTTCAAAACCAAGTAAGGACCAATAAAGAAGGAGGGGATTACATGGTTACCCCACTCCTGAACATAGAATATCCCAAACAAAGAGTTAGCAAATACAGATTTTTAAAAAGATAATATACCATGATAAAGTTGTGTTTATTCCAGGAATGCAAGCTTAACCAAATATCAGAAAAAGACTGAATTAGCTTCATTTACATTTTTAAGAAGAAAAAACATATGATCATCTCCATAGTTGCAGATATAAAATTTCACAAAATCCAACATTTTATAGCTGAAAATATTTAACAAACTAGAAATAATATAGAACTTCTTAACAAAATTCAACAAGCAAGGCATACAAAAGAATTTTAAAACTAAGAAATAGACAGGAATTCCTTATAGAAAGTCAACAATAACATTAGAAATAATAATAAAATGCCAAAACTATTAGTAAAAAAGCAATCAAGACGTGAATGCTTGCTATTATCAATTCTTTTAAACAGTTTAACTGTATTGGTGCCTACACATTTTAGCTAGGTAGGAAAAAGTAGAGAGGAGTATAAAAATAGGAAAAGAACAAATAGTGTAAAACTTGGAAAGACAAAAAAACCTGTCAATATTTGCAGATGAACAGATTGTTTACACAGAAAATTCCCCCCCAATTATTTAAACATTATTATTATTTATTTATTTTTTCAACGTTTATTTATTTGTGGGACAGAGAGAGACAGAGCATGAACGGGGGAGGGGCAGAGAGAGAGGGAGACACAGAATTGGAAACAGGCTCCAGGCTTTGAGCCATCAGCCCAGAGCATGATGCGGGGCTCGAACTCACGGACCGCGAGATCGTGACCTGGCTGAAGTCGGACGCTTAACCGACTGCGCCACCCAGGCGCCCCGATTTAAATATTATTTGAATTAGAAAATTTAGCAAGCTTGATAGATTAAACAATCAGTAGTCAAAATAAATTGCATTTATCTCTCTCTCTATATATAAAAAAATCAGATAAAATACTCAATTACAGAAGAATGTTCACAAACCACAAAACACATGCAAGAATCAATTTTATATCTAATACTAACAATGAAAGTAAAAACACAGTACTACTTGCATTCACTTTAGAGAAAATGGAGAATTTATAATAGACAACAAAATGTGGAATCCAGATGCTGAAACTTACAAAATATTGATGACAGAAATCAAAGAAGACTTAAATAAATGGAGACACTTATCAAGTCCACAGAATGGAAGAGTCAGTATAGTAAAGATATTGAGTATCCTCAAATTGTTCTATAGATTGAATGCAATTCCATTACAATTTTTACAGAGGTATTTTGCAAATATAAACACTTACTCTAAAGTGCATGTGGCAAAGTATAGGTCCTAGAATAATTAAAATAATCTTGAAAAAGAGGGGTAAAATGGAAGGATTACTCTACTTCACATGAAGCTCTACTATGTGCCTAAAGAGGTCAGGGGACTGTGACACTGGTGTCGAAATGAAAACATAAAGAAATGACACAAAATAGGAAATTCAATAATAAATCCGCACAGATGTGTCCAACTAGTTTTTGACTAAGATGAAAAGTAGTAAAAGAATAGCCTTTTGAATAAATGGTGTGGGAGCAACGGAACACACATAGGTCAGAAAGTGAATCTCATGCTTAATACAAAATCTCATGCTTAATACAAAAATAACCCAAAATGAACCATAAGGCTAAATGTCAAGCTATAAAATTTTGTTAAAATTCCTCATACGTAAACATAGGAACCTTTGTACTTTTGTAGTAGCCAGAGTTTTCCTGAGACATAGAACAAATAGAGGTGGGGGACAGAGCAAGAGGAATGGAGAGAGAGAAAGAGATGTATTTTAAGGAATTAGCTCACATGGTTGTGGAGGCTGGCAAGTCCAAGATCTGTAGGACAAGTCCACAGGCTGCAGGCATGAGTTGTAGCTTGAGGTTGAGGGTAGTGTGCCATCTGAGTAGCCTCCTCCTTAGGGGAGATCAGTTTTTTACTGAAGTCCTTCAACTAATCGGTTGACGATGCCCACATGCACTGTGGATAGTAACCTTCTTTACTCAAAATCTATTGATTAAATTGGAATGTCATAGAAAAAAATAAACCACACATGCCTTCTCAGCAATATCCAGACACATTTGACCAAATATCTGGGTACTGTGACCGAGCCAGGTTGACACATAATATAAGCCACTACAATTTCCCTCCTTAAATGTAGTTTAGATGTCAAGACTAATGATGCTACATACATGCATAAAGAAATTATAAAGTTTTATACTCACATAATGAGGCTTTCTGTGCATTTCAGGGAAGGCTTCCATGCAGGACTAAAATGGCTAGAAGTGGCAAGGAGGGACTACTCACTCGGGATGTATTATGTTAGCAAATTGTTCTGGGGTGCAGATTCTCACACATGGGCCAGGCAAGGTGATGTTTGATTTGAAATTTCAGTGCCAAAGGAGGGAACGTGTGGTCTTTTTAAATGGCTTATCCAGACGTGGGGCGTAGGGAGAAAGGGATGTTGTGGGGTCTCAAAATTGTCAGCATTCAAACATCAAAAATGGAGCCATCCTCTTTATTACAAATTTGTTAGGGGGAGAAAAAAAAAAAAACAGGAGAAACTCATCAAGATCAAGAGTTCAGACACAGAGTTCTTAGACTTGACACCAAAATCATGATCCATAACAAGAAAAATTGATAAATTGGGCTACATCAAAATTAAAAACTTTTGCTCTTCAAAGCCCTGTTATCAGAGTAAAAGGATAAGCTATAACTGGGAGGAAAAAATTGCAAACCACATATCTGACAGAGGACTAGTATTTAAAATATATACACTCTCTCAAAACTCAATAAAGACAAAAATCCAACTATAAAATAGATAGGAGATACGAAGAGACATTTCAGTGGAGAGACTATGCAGATGATAATAAGTGCATGAAAAGATGTTCAACTCTTAGCCGTTCAGGGAATGAAAATTAAAACCACACCGAGACGTCACTAGATTCCTATCAGAATGGCTAAAATAAAAAATGGTGCCAGCAGCAAATGTTGGTGAGGGTGTAGAGATACTGGAATCACTCATACTTTGCTACTGGGAATGTAAAATGGTACAGTCACTGGGAAAGTTTTGGCAGTTTCTTATAAAATTAAACATGCAACTATTATAACTCCAGAGATTTATATACTATATGATTCTATTTATATAATATTTTGAAGTTACAAAATTATAAAAATGGAAGAACATGTTAGTGGTTGGCCAAAGTTATGAGTTAGATGTGGCTGCGAAATGCTGACATGGGGATCCTTTATGGTGAGGTATCTTGACTGCTCTGTATTTTGACTTTATCAATGTCAATATCCTGGTTATAATATCATATTGTAGCTTTCTATAGGATGTTCCTATCAGGGATAATTTGGCAAAAACCACATGAAATCTTTATTATTTCATACAAGAGCATGTGAGTCCATAATCATCTCAATAGAAAATGTGTAATTAAAAACAAGTACATTTACAGTAGCTAAAAACAATAATAAGTCTTAGATGAAGTTCAAAATCTTGACAGGAAAAAAATAACATATTATTCAAAATTTCAAAGTTGAACAAGTGGACAGTTACGTCACATTTTAAACAGGAAGACTCAATATTATAAACATTGGATACAAAATTACTTCCAAGATGACTTTAATAGACTTATTTGTATAAGATATGACAAGCTGATTCTCAAATATGTATGCAATGCAAAGGGTAAACCTTGTATTTCTCAAGATAATATATTTGGAAGGATTTAGCTCTGCCATTTACCAGTTAATACATAGAGATAATGTTTCTATTTTTAAGCTTAATGATAGGCACATAAGAATTTTTTTCATTATTCTTCCTTAAACTATGCTTACGTTATATCTTTTCATATATATGTACTACACAATAATTTTAAAGCATATAACAAAGTAAAAAATATATTGTACACAAATGTGTGTGCATACACGTAGCGGCATAGGTACACACATGAAAATAAATATCTCTGTATGTTAGGATTGCTTGTGAATTTATTTTTGTTTGGATTTTCAATTTTTCTACAGAAAATGTGTATTAGTTGTGTCATAAATGAATACTTTGCATTGAAAGAAGAAGTTAAAATTAGAAATTTCTGTAATTGCTTCAAGAGAAAGAACCAAATTATTGGTTTGCCTAGGTCTTGAACTGCATTTGCATCTCCTTTTTAATGCGTTTATTTTTCTGCTAGTGAGCATTTAGCCTACTCACAGTAGTGTCATTGAATGAAAAGTTTGTTGAGGGACAAGATTGCTGGGGCTTGCCTTGCCTAAGGTCACATAGCAGATCTGTGTTCTAATGAGAATGAAACTCCAATTCTTTAGATCTGACATGCAGAACCCTCGCTTCAAGCATCTTTTAAGAATTTTCTGATGGTTATTACTAACATAGAGCAAAAATTTATTAGTGGAGTGAAGTCCTCATTGCCCTTCTGCATATAACACTAGATTTATCCCCTATCTCTGCCTCCGGGAGTTGGTAACTCACCTCAACTCTTTTCCCTTTTCACCCATTCTGCCATTCCCCATACCCATCTACCCAAGCAAATCGCTGAATTCATTGTTTCTTTTCAGTTGGGGGCAGGAGATAATTAAACTGCTTCTGTCTATTGAATTTAATTTGTTCTTCAGTCTATTCAATTTGATTTAAAATATAGTAAGACATAGTGTAGACTTACAATCT
Source organism: Lynx canadensis (assembly GCF_007474595.2). Lineage (NCBI taxonomy): Eukaryota > Metazoa > Chordata > Mammalia > Carnivora > Felidae > Lynx > Lynx canadensis. The sequence continues at coordinate 42,074,887 of NC_044314.2, forward strand.
GAGTAATTTTTGTGATATAGATGATTATAATTTTCTATTGCAAATACTTAGCATTCTGTGAATACCTGGTTTTAAAGTATGCCAATTGATATTGATTTAAATAAAGTCATTTTAAAAAAATTTCTCTATACATTTTCCCACACAACTATACATACATATTTTTAAATTTTTCATTATATAATACAGTAATTCATATTATTTTATTAGGAACACTGTTTTTAAGTACATTTTTTGTGTTATTTATTTTTTAATTTCCTTTATAAAAGTCATCAATATCTTTTCAGTTAGTGGTTATTTAGAAATGAATTTAGTTCTGAATTATGCTGAGAGATCTTCCATTGTTATTTCACTTTATCTTTGAGTACATTCCATCCTAGCTTGCTTGGGGGAAAATCAAACTGAGGCTCCAATCACCAGAGGCAGCCCTAAAATTATGAACAAACAATAAAATTGGCATTCCTGATTCCCATCAACATCATGCAGCTGTGTAGATAAATAAATCATATGGGGTAAATGTTTCCGTTCCATCTATTTGGAGTATACTCTTATAGACTAGCCTTACTATGCAAAAATAGTTATTGCTGTCTTATGTCTTCATTTTCATCAACATCATCATCATCATCATCACCATCATCATCATATCTTATTCAGATGAGTTGATTAGAAAAACTCTAATGAGTTACAGGATTTGATATCATGCAAATGTACTTTTTCACTAGTTGATGAGTTTATTCTCATCTTTCGCTTAAGAATACAAACTCATAACAAGGGTGAATCAAGCCAATGCATATGTAATGATGTAGAAATAGTTCCATTCTATGTATGTGTGTATGTGTGCCTGCAGTTGTCTTTTTTTTTCTATAACTCTCTTTTCAATAAAATATGCTGTGAGCTTTTTCTACTCATAGACCAAAGAACAAAAAACAAAAAACAAAAAAAACCAAATCTGTAGCCTGATTATTGAAGAATCTTGACATTGTTTTAATTCTGGTTTAAAATGATACTTGGAATGGATTTTGAAGAAATAATTTAAGAAACATTTTATGCCTATGTAATCATCAAATTCGGTAAGAATTTCCATTTGGCAGGTTAAAGAACTAATATGACATCAATATAAACAGATTGTTGTATATCTCATACCTTGATGTCTTCAGAATAATCAAAATTCCTTTGAATACAAAAATCCTCTTATTAAAAGCATTAATATTACATATACTGCCCACAGATAAAATTTACATCAAAGCGCTTCACAATGGAGGTGGTAGAGAGTCTGAATTAAATATATGGAGGAAGTTATCTTAAATAATAATCATTTCAAAGTAATAACCTGTCTAAAAACGACAGCTTCGTGCTTTTGCATTTGGTATTCAGCAAGCAGTTTGCCTGTCAAAACTGCCAATGCTGACTGATAAATGTTCAAAATACTCTACTGGAATATTGACAAACCCTCAACTTGTGTGCATTATGGAGATAAGAAGACTGAATTTATATTTACTCTAACTCATAGCCCAGCCCTGAACTTCACAAAACAGAAAAGCTTTGTTAATAATTTCTCAGGGTGATGAGCATTATGTTTGTGAATGAGGATACATGCACATACACACACGCGCATGCACACATCCAGACACCACTCCATCATTTTTATCACAAAAGCATGTGGCGCTGTATGAGTCAGGGCTCTATCAGAGAAACAGAAGCTGCGAGATATTTACAGGAAGAGATTTATTGCGGGGGATAAACTTATGAGATTGTAGGGGCTGGAGAAGCAAGTCTGAAATCCATAGGGCAAGCCTCCAGGAAGGGCAGGCAGGAACACTTAGACCCAAGAATGGCTATCCACAGGTCAAATTTCTTAAGGAAAACTGCGGTTTTACTTGTAACTGATTGAATCAGGCCCATGCAGTTTATCTAGGATAATCTCCCTTACTTGAAGCCAACTAATTATTTAATCATGTCTACAAAATCTCTAGGTTAGCATTTGATTAAATAACTGGGTATTGAAACATAAAAGTAACCATTAGGTGCAGAGTTCAATGATACGGTGTGTCTTACTGCCCTGAACACTGTCAGAAATTCAAATATTTGAGGTAATTTCATTATAAATACATCCTCATGTTGGCTTCAAATGCTAAATGTGTGAGTGTGCTGGCCATTTAAAATTTTATTAGTGTCCAGTGAATTCCACATTCTCTGCGTTAAAACCATTGCAGTCAAAACTCTTGAATTTTCTCAATTTCCTTGCTGTACGGTGAGAATCTGTAACGCTAATTACAATATTATTTGCATACTGTGTTCATAAAGCACTAAGTTTATACCATGATGTCTTTTCACTTTATCTCCCCTGGTCTGTATGCTTTACCATCATGCTTTCCATATTGCTCTACTCTGATGTGTTTAAAGCATTAAATATAATAATTAATTATTAACTAGCACATGAAGTAGTTTTAGCATTTTTAAAGTTTATTTATTTATTTTGGGAGAGTGTGAGCAGGGGAGGCAGGGGACAGGCAGAGAGAGAGGGAAAGGGAGAATCCCAAGCAGGCTCCATACTGTCAGTGAAGAGCACAACACAGGACTTGGTCTCACGAACTGTGAGATCATGACCTGAGCCAAAATCAGGAGTCGGACGCTTAACCAACTGAGCCACCTAGGCTCTCCAGAACTAGTTTCTATCTTATTTGTCTTAATATAATCAGATTATTGTGCATTCTTAGAGTGCCACATAGGTCTCCATATCTTCATTTCTTCATTTACTTTATAAAAACATTCATTAAACAAGGAAACATAGGGGCGCCTGGGTGGCGCAGTCGGTTAAGCGTCTGACTTCAGCCAGGTCACGGTCTCGCGGTCCGTGAGTTCGAGCCCCGCGTCGGGCTCTGGGCTGATGGCTCAGAGCCTGGAGCCTGTTTCCGATTCTGTGTCTCCCTCTCTCTCTGCCCCTCCCCCGTTCATGCTCTGTCTCTCTCTGTCCCAAAAATAAATAAACGTTGAAAAAAAAATTAAAAAAAAAAAACAACAAGGAAACATGAAGGATTTCAGTGAGAGAATGATTAAAGTAACGAGATCATGGTTAGATACAGAAGGAAATGTAGGTACAAGTGAATTTATTAAGTTTAGAAACAGAAGGTGGTAAGATGAGAGAAAAGTAATGTATCATAGTATTCAAGAGTGAAATATAGAATCAGAACTACTTTGCTTTGAATTACCAATTTGCCACCTAGCAACTGGTTTTGAACAAGTTATGTAACATATTTGTGCCTCTATTTCTTCATCTTTGAATGGGCTTAATAATACCTGCAACTCACTTATTCAAAAAATATTTAATAGAGCGTAATATGTGAGTAAGGTACTACCCTATTCATTGGATACACAATAGTGAATGAGTTGGATAATGGATACAAGGAGCTCATACTTTGCTCCACAGGGTTAATACCTAAGGAAATAGTGTCTGTAAAGTACTTAGTATTATGCCTGACACACAGAAAATAACCAAAGAATGAAAATTTTTGTTATTGTAATTATATTTAATAGTGGTATCATGTATGCAATAGGGTACTCCAGAAAAACAAAACCAATAGGGGATCCTATATACTTATAATATACACAAAGAGATTTATTATTTATTATCACGTAGTTATGGAGACTGAGAAGTTCCATGATCCATCATCTGCAAGCTGGAGATCCAAGAGAGCTGACAGTATAGTTTGAAAGGCTGCAAGCCAGAGAGCCAATGGTACAGCCACTGGTCTGAATCTGAAGGCTGAAAACCAGAAGCTCCAAGGGCAGAAGATTGATGTTATAGCTCATGCAGTTAGGCAAAGAGTGAATTCAACCTTCCCTCACATTTTTGTTCTACTTAAATCCTGAATGGATTGTTTGATTCCCACCCACATGGAGGAGGACCTTCTGCTTTATTCAGTCCACTGATTCAAATGCTAATCTCTTCCGGAATCACTCTCAGAGACACATTAAGAAATATTGTTTAATCAACTACCTGGGCATCCCCTGGCTCAGGCAAGTTGACATATAAAATTAACCAACCCAATATATTTGTGAAATTATCGCATGAGATAGCTGGAAAACGTGATCAGAGTGAAATACAGAAAATGGTAATACAGTGTTGAAATTTTATTGAGGTATCATTCAGTTAGAAGATTTCAAGGAATGTGAGACTACACTATTAGAAATGTACTATATTGGATCTTAATTTATCAACTAATCGTGATAGACAATGGAGTCCATAGGAAGAGTTTAGGAAAGTGTCTAATTAAAAGAAATGGTAAATATACTCAGGAAATAAACACTAGAGACCTTCCAATCATAAGACCAATAAAAAAATCACTAATACTTGTAATAATATGGAAATTCTAGGCTCTGGAAAAGAACAAGACAGAATCAATTTAAATATTGAAAAGTGGGAGACAACTTATCATTATGTATAGGTCATTCACATATTCATTGAACAAGTATCTCCTAAGGACATGACATGTCTTTAGGAGCACCTAAAGAGTTTTCTGAGAAAGTGACGTTCAGGAATAGAATTAAAAATGAATAAAAATTGTTTTGGGGAAGAGGAGGACAAAGTATGTTTCAACAAAGAGAAAAGGTAAAAGAAAGAGAGAAAATAAAATGTATAGGGCCATGAAAGTGTTTGTAATATAAGACTTTTTATGTTCATTATGTTTGGAAGATAATTCTCCCAGAGCACTTGTATTTTTGAACAGTTACTTATGTAAGTACTGAGAGCTTTTGTTTTGGACTATTTCTTCTAGGATGTTTGTATAGCAAAAAGTCTTGGAAGATGGAACTAGTATCCTCCTCCCGAACAGAAGACAGGTCTGTTTGCTATCATACATAATCAAGATAATATCTCCCTTTGGGACAAATTTTGGATGGGTTTACTTTTAGCTGACTACAAAATTTTTTTTTTTAAAAAAAGTAGTTTCCTAAGATTCAGATTCCTCAGCTGTTGTTTTCGCTTGTTCAGGCTGCCAAAACAAAATACCATAAACTAGGTGTATTAAACACCAAGGATTTATTTCTCACAGTTCTTTTAGTTGGGAAGCCCCAAGATCAAGGTGCCAGCAAAGAAGGTCATCCCAAAATCTCTTTTCTTTGCTTACAGACACCTTCCACCTCTCTATGTGTTCGCATGACGTCTTTGTGTGCATGCAGGAGACAGAGAGAGAGAGAAAGAGAGAGAGAGAGAGAGAGAATATGAACTTTGGTGTCTCTTATCATAAGAACACTAAACCTTTTAGATTAGGGCCCCACCTTTAGAACTTCATTTAACCTTAATTACTTTCTTAGATGTCCTATGTCCAATTATAGTAACATGGAGTGTTATGGCTTCAACATATGTATTGATAAGGGGTAGGGGGTACCCAAACATTCAGTGGATAACAGCTATGATGCAAACTGCGTGTTCAGCACCTACCTGGGCTGATTTGTGGGCTTGGGTTGGTCTGGGAGGGGAAACAACACACCCATTAAGTTGATTCTACTTGCTGTGCTGTGAGTAATAAAAGTTCTGGTCTCTTACCCAAGAGTCTCATCTTCTGTCTACATCTGTTAAACTGTAACCAGCTAATTTACCTTGCAAGTAGGATGAAATCTCAGACCTTTCAGGGTTCTTGACTCCTGGCAGAAGCAACCTTCTCTGTAGCACTAAGACTCTAAACCAACAGAGCCCAGATTTATAAATACAGAGGCAACAAATTTACTAATACGTTTATTGAATTGTCCCTCCAAATTAATCCATTTTGTCATACCCATGTAAACTGGCTATTAGGGTAGCAGCTGCACATGTTGTAGCTTTTTCAAAGCATGAACTACATCATTTTGAAAACATACTAACCTCACAAAATACTGGTGTCTGGATTCTACTGAATATAGGGCCAGCTGCATCTGAGTGATTGAGCCTATCCTAAGGCCAGTGAACATCACAAACATCAATCCATTGTTATAGTTTTCTGCTCTGAAATATGTGCTTATTTGAATAAGACAGAGATGTCAGGAAGGGAAGGCAAATCAAAACCTACAAAAAAGGAGGATTAATTCTTTCTCATAGTACCTGATAATAAGTACCTGATTATATACACACACACACAAATATAAAATATATCAGATGTCTATAGATATATCAGATGTCTATTTATATATATCTATGGATAAAGATATAGATATCAGATATATATTTAGATACATATGTATCTGATACCTGTTTACATAGAGGCCCTGCAGAATATCAGGACTCAGAGTTAATCATGACTTTGGCATGTTGGGTAGTAGTAAAAGCAGTCCAGCTTTGATGAGCACAGTCTAACCGAGGACCCATGAAAATGCTCCATCCCTGCAAATATGGCCACTTCATTCATGAACTAATCGAGCAAATAATGGCATGACGTGGAAAAAAACCTGATATCCGCAGGTGAGTTAATCTTTTTTATCTACTTATTGAAAACTTCCTTTCCAACAGACTTGTGCTAAATAAATTACATGGACTGAAAATTTATCACACTCCAGACCCATTCCAAGAAATCTGTCCATGTAACTCTTTCTTAGAACTCCTTGTTACCTATCCTCATGTATGTTTTTTTTCCAAGCCCCCGAACATCTCCCAGTTAGTCACCACTCACAAATGAGATTATATTTCCTTCCAGGCATCTCCACCAGAAATCTCCTTTCTGGGAAGACATATGCTTCTTTCAGGAAAAATAAACCACAAAACCTACCTCCTGAAGTTCTCTCCCTTTGAAGAATTTCCTTCCCTGCTTTTCCTTCAAGGTCCCATGTGCCAAGGTTCCATGCTACAGCAGTCTCCTAGCATATTATCTGTTACCCAGGCTTGTTCTTTTTCTCCTTATGAATTAGTCATAGGGAAATTCCTATGAGAATAAGATGGGGATTGTGAAAATGGGCAGAGGAGTGAGAGCAGGTGCAGTGAGAGTGTAGGCCACATTCGAGTACAATTTGCCAAGCCTTCGGTTCCTACAAGAAACAAGTCCTCCAGATGCCACTTTTACCTGATGATAGTGGGCTGCTGGTCATTCTTGAGTTAACTAGGGCTAACAATTCCGATAACATCCAATTAATTATTGGCATCTTAGGTCACTTTGTCACCTGGTATTCAATCATGTGGTTTCTAGTAGAGACTAAAAGTAAACCAAAGCCTGTTTTCTGAAAGGATAGTGGTATTGACAAGTAAATTTATCCAACTCTTAAAAGGATTCTCTATGATCTGTCTACCCTAGGTAAGATTTTTTTCCCTTTTTCCTTAAAGGTCCATACGGTAGATATGTTAGGCATGTGTCCCTTTTGGTCTTAGTCACAACAGCTCAATTTGGCCATTGTAGAACATGCAAAAGGAGTCAAAGACAATATGTAAGTAAATGGGCGTAGTGATATTCCAATAAGACTTTATGAAATCGGACAGATGCCTCACAGGCTGTGGTTTATTGAGCCCTGGTCTTATCTGGGCTTGTCACTAATTCCATAGAGCATTCCACTCTTCCACGAAATCTTAAGCATCTTGGATCTTCTGGTTCATAGAGCCAAGTACACAGATGGTAGTATTGTGGCTTGGAGAAGATGGAGAGGCTTCTCTTGCCTTAGATTTTATTCAAGGCTAGTAGCCACTGAGATTATTTAACGAATTGTTTAGAACCAAATGTTTTGTCCCAAAGCCAGAGGGACCTTGTAAAAGCGTTGTGTATCTTTCTTAGGTCTAATGAGTATATTTCACTTTAGAGTGGATTTTCCAAATGCCCTGGAACATCAGAAACACTGAAGTTTACAGAGTTGCAGACCTATTTGTTCATGGGATTTATTTTTATATGCAATGGCATAAGATTGTATTGTAAGTCAACTGAAACTTCCTATTTATTAGATTCTATTAATATGGCATTATTGATATAGTAGACCATGGGTTGGCAATTTTTTTTCTCTCTAAAGCACCGGAGAATAAATATCTTAGGGTTTGTGGGTCACATTTAGTTCCTGTCACATGGTCGTGTGTGTGTGTGTGTGTGTGTGTGTGTGTGTGTGTGTGTTTATAACTCTTTACAAATATGATTCTTAAGTCACAGGCCCTACAAAAGCAGGTAGTAGCCTGAATTTGGCTAATAGACCAGAGCTTACCAATCCCTTCAGTAGCCCAATTTCATTTACTTTGAGATTTTGGGATGATCAGGTCTCTGTAAAATTGAATTATTGCATGGATCACTACAGTTGATTTAGCTCTAAAGCATAAGAACAAAGATACAATGCTATCTCTGTTGACTGAATGCAAACCACTTCTGTGTTCCTTCCCTGTGGTAATAGAAACAAATGTAACAGAGACAAAGGCCTTTGCTGATTTCCTACCATAAAGACACAACAGGAAGAATAGACAACACTATTGCATTTAGCTTTTGTTTACATTCTTAATAACCAACTGTCATTCTCCAGGATACATCTGTCTTCTGCACAAAAGGGAGTTAAGTGGGGAAAGTGATAGGAATCACGTCTTTGGCATCTTTCAAATCTTTGATGTCTGTGTTATACACTGCAACCCCCCTCCCCCTCGCCAAGTATTAATTTTGATTTATTATTTTGGAAGGGAAGAAGAATTCCAGGGATTCCTAATTGACACTTCTTGTCCCAACATCTCTTAATTCTGTAGGGATTCTGATCATTGTTGACTCTATCCATTTATCCTCAGACATCTGTAAGACCACATTATCTTTGTTGTCCATGATGATATTGTGGATCTTCCAAAGGTAGAGCATTAGTTCAGAATCAGTATTCAGTCATCTTCAAATAGTATGGCATTTTCCTTAGTACACAGTAAACCCAGAAAATAGCCACAAAAGAAGGTTAGGAAAGAAATTTACAGTACCCTTTTATTATATTAACAGAGTTTCCTTACTCAAGAGTACCTAGAGTACTTCAACAGGCTTGGATTTTATGATCTGATACAAGTTTGGGAATTGGGTATCTGGGCATGGCTATTTGTGGTGGCTCACATCGGATCTCTGACGGGCACACATGAAATACTTCCAGGAACTTTCTGAGTAGCCATAAAATGTATTGCTAAGGGCACCATGATCATTAAGTAACCACCAAAGATTTATCTGTTTCAGACCATTCTGGTGCTGAGTAGGGTAAATAAATATATATTCATCCTATAAATTAGATCTGCTGCTTGAATGCTTCCAGCATCACTATCAAAAATAAATATCCATTTCACTAGCAGTATCTCCCCTTACCCACTTGGCCTACAGAAATTAGTCATACACTTCTCAACGACTCTTTTCTTATCCCATCTATATATTTCTGAAAATCATGGTGAAGCGTCTTTCTACCATAGGACCTAGACAGGGGGTGGGTGTGAACGTAGATTGACCCACAGTATCTCTGAAGTGTTTTTCCCCTCCCTCATTCAGTATCATAAAAATAGCTCCCACACTTATTCTCCAGATTTATGTTGATACAATTTAGCAAAATCTTGTAATACTTTTGATTAGTAACCCTGTCTTGTAGCTTTAACTCTGTAATTGATCTCTTGAAATATACTGACATCTAATTAACACTAGGTTGAAAGCTAATGAGCACCTAACTGGGAGGGACAAATGAGGTGAAATTACTTTGTTCTGCAAGGTAACTAACTGTCTCCTGGAAAGACATTATGGAATCTTTAAGCAAGGCAGGCATGGCCTCTGCAGGTTGAAGAGAAGGTTGCTGATTCTCATGGATGGAAGCGCCTGCAGGATTGCTACTTAGTATCCTGCTAGTCTGCAACTGAGCTGAGAATAACATTGCGGGAGTCATAATTATGTGAACACTGCATATTTATTTAGCCAAAATTATGGAATACATATTCCAGAAAGATGAGAGAAGAATGTAATAAAAGTCAATCTCCATCTTTTCTGGTATAAAGTTAATAATATCTACATCTGAAATGTGAAAAATAATATAATATTATATTTAGAAATGAGATTTAGAAATGAGAAAATACAAGAGGAAACCGCTAAAAGAGTTGAAATTGGTAGTCTCTGAGGAATAGAAATCCAGGGTAAGGCAGATGATCATGATCTGAGGTGTGAGGGCTGTAATGTATTTGACTATTTAAAACCAGGTATGTATGCTATGTTCACACAAATTAAAAATGTGTGTGTGTGCATGTGTGTGTGTGTAAATACATTAATTATCTAGGACTGCCTAACAAAATACCACAGATTAGGTTCTGCTAAAAAATATAACTTTATTTCCCTACAGTTTTAAAGGTGGTAGTCCAAGATCAAGGTATTGGCAGATTTAAAGTCTCCTGATGTTTCTCTCCTTGGCTTGAATATGGCACCCTCTCCTTATATTCTCACATAGTCTTTTCTTTCTATAATGGTTTTTTGTATGTCCAATTTTCCTCCTCTTGTAAAGACAACAATCAGATTGGATTAGGGATTACCCTAATGGGATCTTTTTAACTTAATTAACCTCTTTAAATTTTTTTTTTCAACGTTTATTTATTTTTGGGACAGAGAGAGACAGAGCATGAACGGGGGAGGGGCAGAGAGAGGGAGACACAGAATCGGAAACAGGCTCCAGGCTCTGAGCCATCAGCCCAGAGCCTGACACGGGGCTCGAACTCACGGACTGCGAGATCATGACCTGGCTGAAGTCGGACACTTAACCGACTGCGCCACCCAGGCGCCCCTTAATTAACCTCTTTAAAGGTAAAGTATGATCTCTAAATACAGCCACATTCTGAAGTACTTGGAAGTCTGGGCTTCAGTATATGAATTTTGAGAGATGCTCCAGTCCATAATATAATACATATTATATTACTACATAATTATAATATATATATATATTATGTGTGAGTATAAGTATACATATCTCCTCTCTACCTCTCTTTCTTCTTTTTCTGAGAGGGAGAAAGAGAGAGAGAGGCTTTAAACCACGGCAACCTTCAAGCCCAATCCATGGTTTTAAGAAAGTTATCTAATTTTCGTATATATTTTCTTGTCTGGAAATACAGGTTTTGGTGGGTTGTATAATATGCCTTTTATGAAGCTGCTAGCCCCAATAACTGTAAGTAGTAAGTTCTCTGAGCATTCACTGAACTTTGCACAACATGATAATATGCATATATTCATGCTGCCATGCATTCAACATTTATTGAATATTAGTTACATTTCAGGCACTTTTCCTAGAAAGAGCATATGAATATAAAGTATAGCTAAGGCTTCAGCAATTTATACTTAATGAAGGAAACACAAATGTAAACAAAAAGTGAGACAAATTTGTGATTGCTGTGAGGAAACCTCCACAGCACGCTAAGAAAGTGTAAAAGTGCCGAAGGTCAATTCTACCTGTTGGGATGGGGAGGGGAGGCAGACTCAATGAAAGTTTTACGACAAGAATGATGTGTAACTTGGTGCTTCACTGTTAAGTAAGAGTTTACATGGGGCGCCTGGGTGGCTCAGTGGGTTAAGCCTCTGACTTCAGCTCAGGTCATGATCTCAGAGTTTGTGGGTTCAAGCTGCGCTGACAGCTCAAAGCCTGGAGCCTGCTTCCGATTCTGTGTCTCCCTCCCTCTCTGCCCCTCGTGCACTTGTGCTCTCTCAAAAATAAATAAATGTTAAAAAAAAATAACTCAAAATGAACAAAAGACCTAAAGGTAAGAACTAAAACTATTAAAGTCTTAGAAAACAAGATAGGGGGGGGAAACTAACTAAATAGCAGTTTACAATAGGAAAGAAATGCATTCTTGGTAGTGCAAAACAGCAAAGCAAAACAAATGAGGAATAATAAGAATGGTCCATTCAGAAAAATGAAAAGAATGGATTTAACTGGAATAGAGGGCAAAGGAGGGCTGTCAGGAGATTACACCCTACCAAGTACATTTTCCTGGCATTGTTTTATTTGGCACTGATAACATCACCATGAATAAGTACTCTTATTTGCTCCATGTTATGAATGAGAAAAATAAGTTTCTAAACGTGAAATCCATTGTTCAGCGTCACCCTTATAACAAGGGACAGACCCCACAACAGAATCCGAGCACCTTTTTTTTTTTTCTTCTTTAGGTCAAGATCATTGTGCTTACTAACTGATTTGGTAGTCATTAGAACTTAATGGGCCATCTTCCTAATACATTATGAGGCCAGGATGATATAAGTGAAACATCCTTCACATCTAATATTATTCATCTTTTCTGGAAACATTTGTTAATGTGGATAGCTGTCAAAATATTTAAAGTTTCATGCACACAAGAAGCCAACCAAACTAGATCCATGAAACTTGGTTGCATTCATTAAGGACTATTTATTATGTTAAAAAGTTGTGCTGTTGACAACTGAAATAACAATTAGTCTCTAAATGTTATGCCTATCCTATACCTTATAGGAACATCCCAATTCCCAGTTCTTTATGTCTCTTTCTGAGTTAAATAGACCGAATCTCTGACTGTCCTGAATTTTTATCTCTCCCCAAGACAAATAGACCCAATGCATGCTTATTTTATTTATCTCTGCATTCCCTGAGATTCAGGACCTGTGTAGACAGTGACAACTCCATAGCAGGACCACCAGAATTTCATCTCTCCAGAGGGCACTGTCCAATTTCAGTGGTGCAAAGGCAGTGGGGTGAGGGTTCCCACTGGGAAGGTAATAATATAAATTATAGGTTATATAGATTTTTGCACAAAAGTGCTAAAAATGTCAGCTTCAGTATGAAAGCAATTTATTTGGTTTTTTTTTTAATAGCGACCGTTTCCCAATCTTTTTGCAAAAGGCAGTAATTTCACCACTTAAAAATAATTTGGAGGAACAAGAACAAAATCAGACAAAAAAAGACAATGGCATAAGCATTAAGGTCTAAAAGTTTGGAAATTAACCATTAGAATCTCTTTTTCCAATCTCTTAATTATATTTTTAACTTCTATTCCATTGTCATTGTAGAGTAGCTTTGAAGAAGTTCTAGGAGTTTTAGGCTTCAGATTAATAACATTTCAGATAATTAACAGAAGAACAAAGTAGCTTAATAGCTTTGGAGGCATGAGGCCTATAGAAAGAAAAAAACAACTTTTTAGTTGAAATTGCTTTGGGGTCACATTAGTATTTAATCAATGGGTGAGGGTTCATGGTAATATGGTAAGGCTAACTCGTTCAACAGGCACATAGACTCTGCTTTAGAAGTACATATTTCAATAGCAGATAATGCTTTAAAATTTGAAAGCAATTTCCAGGAGCTTCCATTATTTCAAAACTAGAGACATGGATTGAAACATAGTGAAAATTAGTCCTACTTTAATGAACCTACAGTAAGAGTCCATTAATTCGGAAACTTAGGCTCTGTAATTGATTAAAAAAAAAAAAAGAACTTTAACCGCCTAGATATGTAATACCATAAACTTTAGTTTCACTCAAAAAATTAAATAATACTCTTATTTAAAGTAGCTGACCAACTGTACTATGCTGTCCCTAAGGGGAAGGAAGTGGATTCCTTCTCAGGTCTCTGCTTCAGTACCTTCAATAGCTTCAGAAATGACAGAGAGGCAGGCATGCTGATATGCATATAACACATTCCCTTCTGCTCTGCAAGTGACTTGATGACATTGTGGATTGCTTTGAAACATTTAAAGACCTTTCTTTCCACTCACCCTTGGGGCCAGCCAGTGGGGGGTTTTACATCCTCTTCTGTCCTCTTCTCTCACATGAGCATTGTGGCCTCTTGTACCCTCGAGGAACGTCATTTTAAATGTAATTACTGTGTCCCAAAGCAGTTAGCAATAACGGATTTGTTATGTATTTACTTGTTCACTATACTTGTTCTCTGTTTATCTTCCCCACTGGAATGTAAGCTTCCAGAGAGAAGGAAGCTTTCTCTTTCATTGTTTGTTTGCCTTTTTGTTTCTGCACTGATGAATTGTCAGTACCTGAGAGAAATCCTAGTATATAGTAGGTACCCCATCCATTTTTATAGAACAAATAAATGTTTCAATAAATAAGTGGATTTAGATCTTTGTTTTGTCCCAATATCTTTGACAAAAGTCATGGCCGTTGATTATGTCTGTCCTTTCTGGCATGAGAGTATATATTCTTGTGAAATCTGGGTCTGGAAATGTCCTTTTTGCACATGGAGCAAATTTTATGTTTTATAAACAGTATCTTAGATCTGATCAGAGCACCACATTATCTTATCCTCTCTCCAATATCTTATTCTCTCTCCAATATTGAGGCCAGTGTTCCTCCCCGACTTTTCTAGTTAGTTTCTGTCTGCCTGATGCTTCTTCATACCTCTGCTTCCACTCACCCTAGTTCCTACCCCTTAGGGAAATGTGGGATAGGAATCTGGAAGTTCGCCTTAATCCCAGGCCGGTGTCTTGGGACATCTAACATTCTTGCCTGGTCCCTGAAGCTGTTGATCTCCCAAGAATTATCTTTATTTTGGCATTATGGTAAATAAGTGCTCTTGGCAATGATCTGGTCTTTCACCTGACATTAAATGTTACTGCTGCCCAGAATGCTCAACTTTAAGCTTTTTGGTCATTGATACCTTCGTTACTGGATTAGATCTAAATTCCCACATGCTGGTTTGTGTTTGGTTGATTGGCTTTCATTCTTACAGACTGGCTTAGATCCTCTGGAAACACAAGCAGTTTGACACAGGGGCATTTCGCTATTTATCGACCGTGATGCCATTAGAAAAAAAGTTGCATCTGAGGGTTAAGAACAGTCTGTCTTGGATAAAGATAAAATAAGCAATATCCTATATGGTATGATTTAAAGGATGCAGTAGGAAACGAACTTGATCCTCAAATCTACCCCATTAAAAGCACACCTTGACTAAAATAGTAATTACTTATTTCTGTGATTAGCATGTGTATATGTATTCCTCTGTTACCACAAAATTATAAGTTAGCATATTAAAACTCATCTCTGACCATGTTATGTTCTTCGTTAGAAATCTTTCTTAAAAAAAAAATCAACTGAGTAAATTTGAAGATCTAATTGGCTTTATTTAATGATTCATGATTGGGCAGCATACATCGAGCAAATAGAAAAAACTGTGGAAAATAGAACACTTTTGGGCAGAAGAAGGTGGGGCAAGAAAGTTATTCTAGCAAAGAATTGACTGTTTCAGGCAAGGTCAACTTTTATGGCCAGAACACCTTGTACCTTGTCTTCACTTTTCTTCGGTGATAATGATAGTCACCCAATTAGACACAAATACCTACGTAAATCATAGTACATATAAACCTTCACAATTTTATGATTATCTAAATTAGATATGTCCCCCGTCACAAAAAGACCTCACTGCAGCACACATCTATGCAAGGAATTTAGAGCAACGTTTTATTTCAGTCTAGATTTTCTTCCAGAATATGCAGAAAAGCTAACTGCCCCGTGGATTGAACGGGCTAATGCAACAACCCCTGCAAGCGAATCCTTGAGCTGTGCTACCTTAGTAGGAGTGGTTTGTGCCCAAAGGGCAGATCTGTTGGGACATCTCTAACAATCTCTGTCCGTGGTTATCATTGTCCTTGGGCCTCTGAAAGCCTAGATGGCTGGTGTATAATTAAGTAATGCCTGTTTAAAAAAAAAAAAAAGTTTATTTATTTTGAGAGAGAGAGGGGGCGTGAGCAGGTGAGGGGCAGAGAGAAAGGGAGAGAGAGAGAGAATCCCAAGCAGGCTCCACACCATCCCCAGTGTGGAGCCTGACATGGGTCTCAAACCCACAAACTGAGAGATCATGATCTGAGCCAAAATAAAAAATCTGATGCTTAAGATTAAGCCACCCAGAAGCCCCAATTAGGTAATGCCTCTTAAGTTACTTAATTGTGCCCCTAACTATTTACAAACAAACTGAGACACCTCATTGGTCAACGCCCCCTGAATTTACATTGTTGAGTTAGAAATGTTCATAATTCAAGATTTCCTTTAAAGAGTGGATTGATTTAGGCAAGGTCACTTTCCTTTGGGGGAAAGTGGGAGTCTGTTAGGCAGATTTCCTTGCTCATGTTGACCAGGAAATTCCAGACTGACTGGTTAAGATTACATTCCTGGGAGTAAATGTTGAACATTTATAGGAAAGTTGAAATTGCAGTTAGTCTTGGTTTGGTGGTGTGGGCCTTAGCCAAGGACTCCATTTTGGTTCTGTTGTCTCTTTTTTAACACCTTCAATGATCTTCTGTTGCTCATTAATGAAAGTTCAATCTCTTTGGACTCAAGCAGAGCATTCTACCAATCTGTGCCATTCTCCTGCTCTTCATTTACCAGGTACCCTAACCAACCTGCAACACTCCCTCTCCCCATATACATTCAGAGTGTGCCTGCTCTCATTTTTTGCCCCTACTCTCCACTTAGTCTGGCAAACTCTCCGTTCAGTCTCTATATAACCCCCCAAAATTGGGTAAAATATCAGGTTTTGGGATGAAAGACCTGGGAGTAAAACAATCTTTGTCACTGGGCGCCTGGGTGCCTCAGTTAAGTGTCCAACTTCGACTCATGTCATGATCTCATGGTTCCTGGGTTCGAACCCCAGGCTGGGCTCTGTGCTGACAGCTCAGAGCCTGGAGCCTGTTTCAGATCTTGTGTCTCCCTCTCTCTCTGCCCCAACCCCACTTGTGCTCTGTCTCTCTCTGTCTCTCCAAAATGAATAAATGTTAAAAACAAAAACAAAAACAAAACAAAACAAAAAACAGACAAGAAAAACGATCTCTGTCACCAAATACCTGCGTGAGTGTGAGCAAGTGTCACTTCATCTGAATTTATTTTTAAATCTTTATTGATTTAATCGACTGAGCCACCCAGGCACCCACCCCCTTTTTAAATCTTTAAATGGAAGAAATAATATTTACTCTACAGGGTTGGTGCAAAATGAATAATATAGGTAAGGTAGGTAGCTCAATGCCTGATATAAATATCCACTACCCAACTTCCTAAATATAGCTTAAATGTCAAGCAGTCTTTGCTCTTCCTCATGAAAGTTATGTAGAGGAAAAAGCACAGCCTTTGGGTGCAGAAAGTAGTGCCATAATTCTTGGCTTTGGTATGTACCTGCTGTGTGCCTTGGACAAGTGCTTACATTGCAATATTTACATTATTTGCTTATGTGTGGAAAGTGGGAGTCAGTACTTTACATTATCTAATTTAACACTGAATGCTCCTTTTCTCTCTTTCTTTGAACATGCAGTAGCACTTTGATCATACATTTCTTATGACATTTGAAAGGTTCTCCTTTGTGAATTGGTCTTATTATACTAAAAATATCTTACCTTTCTTTAGGGTAGGAACTGAGCCTTTATTATTTATCTTAATAGTTTTCTTTAATATATATGTTATAGATATTTTTGTGTACATATAGATATGTGAGATGAGTAATACGTAACAATTATGAATAGCCTGTTTCTAGAGTTACTTCGTCAGAGCAGGGGAGAGTGTCTAAAATTCTGTCCAGAAGAGTAAACAAATTAAGTCTTGACGTCAGAAGAACAAGGAGGGCAATGAAGGATGGTATTCCCACAAGGGAACTCTAGGGGGAGTTAAGAGGCACAGTGTCTTGAAGAAGGACAAAAACAACACAGGAGAAAAGGGTGGTCAAGGTAAGATACACGATAGAAAAGGATACCTTGCACTTCTGTTGTCCTTAGCTAGCTGACTAGCTGAAGCATTAGCCCTTTCTCCCCCTACTTTACTCTCCACCAAAATGCCTTTGCTCTTTTGCTCAATCTCAAGGGGCTAGTTTGTGTCATTGGTTGAGACTCCCCAAAGCAGACCCTGAGACGAGAATTGACAGGTGGGATATTTATTCAGAAAATGCTGACAGGGAGTGGGTAAAGCAGGACAGGGGAGGGTATGAAATGGAAAATCTAAATGAGGTCTCATTGCAGGCAAAGTCCTATGAAGGGTGGCTTCAGCCTGATCTTACAAGGGATTTCTGAAAAGTAAGTTATGCCTCACTGTTCTGGCCTGATTCCCAGGTGCTTCTTGATCTTTGTACAAGACAGGCAAAGGAGGTTCTGGTAGCCTAAGGGCAGTTCTCTGGAAAAGAATTGCACATGCTGAATTTTGGAAATAAAGGCACAAAATGTGACCACCCACCCCCCCAGCCCACCTCCATACACAAGGGGAAAAAGACATCCAAGGCTCTCTGAGCAGAGCACCGGCCTTGTCCATATACCAGCTAAGGTGAGCAAGAGCTGGGGCACCATTACCACTTAGAGTCTGCGGTGGAAATGTAGAATTCTTAAATGCTTACCTTTTGCTCCTCCCTCATGACTACTCTGAGAATTTGAACGGATAGCCTCCGCAACCCGAAACACCAAAGAGAAGACTAGGGAACTCTTAGGAGGAACGCTTTAGAAACTGAAATAAAATAAGGTTTTATTAAGCTGAGAGAATTCAGATGGTCACTATTTTACTTAGCTTTGAAATCAGGCATTTTATAATCATAGTTCCTGGAATGCTGGGACACTTACTTTGGATTTATGCTTCAGAGCCGTAAGATTCTATTCAACATGTGACCCCCTCATGCATAGATAAGCCATAGTGTTTGGTCTGAAATATCAGTGCAACTTCCAAAGTTGCTGCACTTATTTCAAGGAACAGAGGGCTGAGTACGTGTCCATTCCATAGACCCCGTTCCTACATTCTTACTCCATTACTTACAAGAAAGGATGTACTGTGTGCAGAAGTGGGAGCAAACTGTGTTAGTGCCCTCAGCAGTAGAACAAGCCCTGGTGAGTTAACACAAACAGGAATGCTCCAGAGAAACCAAAGTTAGCTGTATTGCGGGTCTTTTCTCTGTGCCTTAATTTTGAAGCAGAGCATTAGACTTGACATTTTTCAGCTGATAGGTATTTTTCTAGATATTCTTTGGGGATTTCAAAGTAGGCTAAAAGACTTTTTGAAGGATGGGGAAATGAAGCTTTTGTATTTGTTATTTCCATTGCAGCTATTACTGAGAAAACTAGCTCCATGTCAAGAGAATAGAACAAACAACAAGAGATTACTTTCCTGGGTCTCAAACCAGACTTCTGACAATGTGTTGTGCTGTGTATCACCCCGCACCCCCCAAAAGTTTCATTTTTTCTTAAATAGCAGTAGCCAAAATTAGCTATGGAAATCACTTAATAACATCGTTTTCACAAAAACATGTGATGTCAAAGATCAGCTTTCATTTAGGCAGGCAGGTAGCTTATAACTCTCTCAAGCTGGATCTTTTCATGAGAACAAAATGACAAACTCCTTAAAACAATCAGTGCCATGTATTATGAAAAAACAAGATATGCAATATTCCTGGTACAGTTAGAATCAGCCTAAGCAGAGTGAATCCTCCTAACACCTGAAAGTGAGAGATAAGATCATGCATGAACCAAAAAACGACGTGTTTTAGGTGTTTTAGCCGTTGGCTAAAAATCCCACATGAATCATATAAATAGGTCCCCCTGTGGACCAATTGTTCCCAAATCAACTAAAAGAAAATGGTATCTCCCTTTATGCTTATGACTTAGGGACACAGTTTCAACACTCAGTTACTTCTGTATCCTTTTTTCTTAGCAAATTGTTTGGGAAATCACACTTGTCAGATACCAGCAAAGGAAAGTATTCTCCTTCACCGTAAAGAGCTCACAGCACAAAGCCACATGGGTAGAGAGATTGCACAAGCTATCTCATTTCCTCTCCAAGGGAGGAGTATAGAGGTGTGAAGATATTTATAATTCTTATATTATGAGACTTGCAGGTGCATATACATTTATAATGGTCATATTTTCCCGATATATTGACACTCTTATCTTTATGACATGTCCCTCTTTTTTCTCTAGGAGTATTTCTCCCAAGAAATCCAAGTCTATTTTCTGTGATATTAATGTAGTCGCTCCGTTATTTTATAGATTCTATATGTAGAATATTTTTTTCTATATTTTCAACCTATTTGTGTCTTTGAATATAAAGTGTATATTTGTAGATAGTATGTAGGAAAGCTGTGCTTTTTATCCAATCTAATAATCTCTGCTTTTTGATTGAAATGACTAGTCTATTCACATTTAATGTAAATTGATATGGTTAGGTTTACATCTGTCATTCTGGTATTGATTTTCTATAGATCTCCTGTTTTTTAGCTCTGTTTTTTCATTACTGCCTTATTTGGTGTTACATAAATACTTCTAAGTGTGCTGTGTTAATTCCTCTGTAGATTTTCTAAACTATATTTTTGAGTTATTTACTTAATGGCTGTTTTACAGATGATCATAAACACACTCGATTTTTATGTTTCACTTTTTTGTTTCTTTCTCAGCTCCTTTCGTACTGTGTTCTTTTGTGTAAAACAAATATTTTTGAGCACCACTATAATTTTTCTGTTGATTTAAAGTATTTTTGAATTATTTAACAATAAAGAAAAAATATTTAAGAAAAGATTACATAGAAATTATAAAGTTTAAAATTTAAGTAGCCAAAAGAAACAAAAAACCAATCCATTCGAAGTGCTGAACAGCAGATATAAGATAGTAGGGGAGTAAATAAGTGACTTTGAAGTTTGATCAACAGATATTATCTAATCTGAAGAAAGATGACAAAGCAACATTAAACATAGGAAGGGGCATGTAATGTAAGTGTCATAAAGAAGGAAAGGGAAAGAAAAAATATTTGAAGACATAGGGGCTGTAAATTTCACAAATTTGATGAAAAAGGTTAATATATAGATCGATAGAATCTCAACAAATCCCAAGCAGTATAAATCCGAAGAGAATCATACCTAAGCTCATTATTACAGAAGTAGCTTTAGAGTATGAGTTTGCATATTTTTTTGTTAAATTTATTGCTAAATAGTTTATCTGTTTTTGATGGTATTCTACATGGAATTATTTTCCTAATTTTGTTTCTGAATTGTTCATTGCTAGTGTATAGGAACAGAAATTTTATTTATTTATATTTTATCTATGACTTTACTGAACTTATTAATTCTAATAATTGTATGTGTATGTGTGTGTGCGTGTCTGTGTATGTGTCTGTGAGTATTCCTTAGCATCTTTTGTGTATAAGATTTTGCCATCTGCAAATAGAAATAGTTTCAGTTCTTCCATTCCAATCTGGAGACCTTTTATTTCTTTTTCTTGCCAAACTGCACACCATTTTACTTTCAGTTTTCTATATTTCATGTTTTTTTTTTCCTTCTGTTTCTCCTTTACTCTTTTCTTGAGAGAAGAGAGAGAGAGAACAGGGAGGGAAGGTGCAGAGGGAGAGGGAGAGAGAGAGAGAGAGGGAGAGAGAGAATCTTAAGCAGGCTCCATGATCAACATGAAATCATGACCTGAGCCGAAATCAAGAGTCAGAAGTTTAACTGAGCCACCCAGGCACCCCCATCTCCTTTACTGCTTTCTTTTGCATTTCATGCATATCTTCTAGTGTAAAATTTTAATTATTTAATGAGTTTTATATGTTTTGAGTTATCTTCTTAGTGGTTATTCTACGGCTTACCATATACAACTTAACATCAGAATCTATTTCAGATTTATACTAACTCTGTACCCCTACCAATATTGTTATACATATTACATTCATATATATTAAAAACCCGATGACAAATTGTCAGAATTATTACTTTATATAATTTTAATCTTTTAAAGAAGACAAGAGAAAAAATAGCAAGCACATATTTATAGAGTTTATTATATTAAACTTCTTAATTATCCTCTCTGCCTCTCCTCATTTGTTCCTATTTTTACTTCATTACAACTATTTTCTCTTTCACATCTTTTGTTCTTTTATTTCACATTTTGGTTCAATTCCAACTTAAAAAATATTTACTGTACAAATGAATAGGTAAAATCATTTCACTTACGAATAAAAAACAACTGTACAAGTGAAGATATTAAGTCATTTTACTTGGTAACATCTTTGAAATAATTATAGAATAATTATATATATATGTAGCTATGAAATAATAATGCATTATTATATTCAAAGCCAACATCTAACATAATTTAGCTTGTACTCATGGGGCACAATCCCAGTGAAGGAGGGACCTGAGACAAGGAATAGGTATTAGACTCATTTTTGTCTGTATTCAATTGAGCACTTTATATAAACCATTATAGTCAGTTATGCACACTTCACTCTAAGAGTAGTAAGGTTAGTAAATATTTCAAAGGGATGGTAAAGATATAAATGGTGTCCTAAATAAGGAGTTCTAGGGACATATATAGAACTAATATGGAAAAGATCATGTTTTCAATAATTTGAAGAAATGGCAACATGGAAGAAATTTTGGATCTCTTTTTATATCCCTAACGAGATAGAAGGGGAACTAAAGGAGGAAGCTGTGGGGTCCAAGTTTCAGTTCAGAAAGAGAGAGGGTGTCTTTAACATACAAAGATAAATATTAGATGAGATAATTGGTTTCTATCACTAGAGGTATTTAAGCATGGATTAATTGAAAAATTAATTAAAATTTGCAGAATAATTAAAGAACCTAAGCAAAAGCTAAACAACCTATCTTTGAAAAATGCTAAAACTAGGGGAGCCTGGGAGACACAGCCAGTTAAGCTTCCAACTTCAGCTCAGTTCATGATCTCACAGTTCATGAGTTTGAGCCCCGCGTTAGGCTCTTTGCTGTCAACACTGAGCCCGCTTCAGATCCTCTGTCTCCTTTCTTGCCCCGCCCCCCGCTTGCTCTCTCTCTCAAAGATAAATAAACTAAAACAACAACAACAACAACAAAAAACCACACTAGAATTAGAACAGGTGATGGCATCTGGGAAGCAATCCCTTCATGGCTGCTTTCCACTTGTGGAACACTGCTCAAGATTCAAAAGCCCTTAAAAAGAGTCTCTTTGGTATTTGATTTACATATTTATTTGAGCATAGTTTGATCACTTTAACTGACAGTCTCCAAGATGTCAGGCCATGAGGTGTTTTTCCCAAAGGAAAATTAAGGGTTTTATTACAAAATCTGGATGGTGGATACAAAAGAATACAAAATGAAATGAAACAAAACGAAACATTGCATGCCCTCTGCAATATATTATACGTATATCAACCAACAGAGTGATACAGAGATTTTATGTTAATTCAATTATTCTCTATGATATTACTTCATCTGGTAATATTGCTATTGCAATTTGTTTTTGTCTTTTGTCTTAATTATTGGCAGCAAAACATTACTGATAAAATGTTTAGCATTTTGTTTGAGGTCTATTGGAAAGAATGCATTTTTTTCCTCCTAATGTTTCCTCTCATGTGGAAGCAACTCCACTATTGTATAACTTCTAGTCTTTCCAAACTTTTATCTGTATATTAAGCTGGAAAGAGAAATTAGCAGGTGTAAGTCAGTTATTTTTTTCGTCCCTTTTTCTCCATGGAGTGAACTGCCTGTAGGAAGAAAGCATTCTTCTCTTCTTGCTGTAAGTTTTTCAGAGCCAAGCCCCCGTACTGCCCTGACCTTAACAAAACACAGGTCTTAGATGGTCTCAGCCACATACAAGTTCCAAGAGAAGCAAATGTCAGTTTGTGTCCCTTTATCAAACGCGTGGGGTCTTACAGTAAAATCTCTTTTAGCTTGATCTTGAACTACGCAAGCTCTACTTTCCCTAAGCAGAAGTGGCTGAGATAAATATTTGGCTTTGGGGAAAAGTTGTCCTATTAAACAGTAGAAGTATATCAGTATTTGTTGCTAATAAGTTTCATTTCAGTTACATGGGAAGCAGACATTTTAAACTGGTAGTAGTGTTATGAATTGAATTTTGTGTCCCCCCTCTCAAATTCCTATGTGGAAGCCCTATCCCTCATTGTGGCTGTATTTGGAGATGACGTTTCTGAGGAAGTAGCTCAAGTAAGGTTAACAAGATCATAAAGTTGAGGCCACGATCTGATAGGATTGGATAGGCTTGGTATCCTGATAAGAAGAGGCTCATTCTCTGTCTCTGTCTCTGTCTCTCTTCCTCTCTGCACATGCACCAAGGAAAGGGAAAGTGAGGACATAAAGTGAAGGCATCATCTGCAAGCCAGGAAGAGAATCTTCACCAGAAATCAACTCAGCTAAATTGTGATTTGGGACTTCTAGCCTCCTTCTTTTGTTTAAGCCATCCAGTCCCTGCTATTTTATTCTGGTAGCCCAAGGGGACTAACGCAGTGGGCAAAAGCCTTAGGCCACTAGAGGAGGGCCAATAGATCTCATTCACAAGACTCAGTGGAGGTTGGTTATCAGAATCTTCAGAGATAGAGAGGGGGTGATTTACTTGATTAGTCAGATCCTACGGCACCTTTTCCAATATGATGCCTATTTAAAATTCTGTTATATTCCTAAAGTAATGTTGGGCATATATTCTCAAAAAAAAATCCCAAACCCCAAACCCTCAAAAATGAAAAAAATGAAAACTTCTATCCAATATCTTTCAGTGTCTAGGAAGTGTTTGAAATGTTTTCTTCCTCAACTCAGTCTCAGTGCTCGTTTAATGAAAGCCAGGATTTGAGGTAAAAGTTTTGTAACCGCCTAACACATTTTAGGAGTGAGAATGAAAATTTATAATAAAGAACCTCAGACAAACCAAAGTAAGAAACTCGGGACACATTTTTTTCATCATAGTTTTTTTTTTTTTCCTTTTAAAAAAATTTTTTTTAACGTTTATTCATTTTAGAGACAGAGAGAGACAGAGCATGAATGGGGGAAGGTCAGAGAGAGAGGGAGACACAGAATCTGAAAGAGGCTCCAGGCTCTGAGCTTTCAGCACAGAGCCCGACGCGGGGCTCGAACTCACGGACCGTGAGATCATGACCCGAGCCGAAGTCGGTCGCCCAACCGACTGAGCCACCCAGGCGCCCCATTTTTTTTTTAAATTTTTTTCATCATAGTTTTTTCTTAGGGGTGTGTGTGTGTGTGTGTGTGTTTGTGATGATGTGAAGTTGATATGTGAATTATAATTGGTTACAGTCACTTTTGACCAGGTAGCAGTTTTGATGTTTTCATTACTTGTATGTAGACAGGTGTAGCCACAGCTGCATATTCTTTTAAACAAAATTATGTGCAATGTTGTTACAAAACATGTTCAGTTTCATTGTTATTTAAAATATCTTTAAAGAGGGGCGCCTGGGTGGCTCAGTCAGCTGAGTGTCCGACTTCAGCTCAGGTCATGATCCCACTGTTTGTGGGTTCGAGCCCTGCATTGAGCTTTGCGCTGACAGCGTGGAGCCTGCTTTGCATCCTCTGTCCCCCTCTCTATCTGCCCTTCCCCCACGCATGCTCTCTCTCAAAAATGAATAAACATTAAAAACATTAAAAAAAATAAGTAAAATAAAATATCTTTAACGAATTACTCCATGATTTGGCATTAAATGAAGTTACTGTATATTCAGTAAGGCATGAAAAGTGATCAATGGGGAGTAAGTTTGATACTCATGGAACATTTACCATTAGAGAAATGAGCAAAATTCCTCATTTTCTTGCAGTCAACAACCAAATGTTTATAGGATCTTAGAAAGATGCCCTCAAGTTATTTAACTTTCGTTGTTGAGTTTGGTAGTAGAATACTGCTCACCAAAATGCAGCTGAGTGAGGGTGTCATTGCCAAATGCCCAGAATAGATGAAAAGTTAAGGTGCCTGCTTTGTGCATCAACGAAGACTATTGTTAAAACACTGAGTCATGTTTTAATTGGTAGCTTTTATTTTTCCTGAATGATGGTATAAATGATAAAATAATGGTCCATCTTACAATTAATGGTTTAAGAGAGATGAAATACAATGAAATGAACCCCACCAAAGTGGTTCAAATGTTACTCTCTTGGTGATGGTTTGCTGTAGTGTTATTTGTGACTAGACCTTTTTTTAAATCCTTTTGAAAGATAATATTCTTTTTGAGAAGAGCCATGGCATGGCTTTTGCGTATTAAATTTGACACCTGTTTTTGTGTCAAAAACACAAATATATGGTTTTTTAACCACATATATTCCTCACATATGAAAAAATAATCTATGAACAGTCAGTACACTTTTGCAAGGTTAAACCAAATCCTGAGGACATGTGCAGTTTATTCTTGTAATTTCTTCATTCAAAAAGATACGTTGAATAATTTCATGTTTGAATTGGCTCCATAAATATAATTGCCATAAAATAGGTCATATGTACTATTGCTTCAGGCAGTTAAGCCTGCGATTTATTGTTGTGTGAGTCTCAGTATCTAATCTATCTTTGTTTCAGAGCTCATTCAGCCATATGTTCATTTAGGTGCATTTATAGTCGCAATCCAGTATACTTTTAGAGGGGTGTTGGGAAACCAAGTTTTACTTGGCAGTGAAAGGCAATCAAGAGATAGTCCAACTGTTGATTACACTGTTAGGTGGGTATTGGATTATCTAGAGGGAACTTCTATTTTTACAAAGATGAAAAAACAGACCTGTTTCATTTCAAAACGTGGTTAGAGGAAAGACACCCCCCACTCCCACCAACACACATACAGCCAAAGAAACACAAAAAAAGCTCTGCTGGGGGCACCTGGGTGGCTCAGTGGGTTAGGTGTCTGACTTTGCCTCAGGTCATGATCTCACTCATGGCTCACAGCCCCACATTGGTCTCTGTGCTGATAGCATGGAGCCTGCTTCAGATTCTAGCTCCCTCTCTTTATGCACCCCCCCTCACTCTCTCTCTCTCTTTCTCTCTCAGAAATAAATAAAATTAAAAAAAAACATTAAAACAAAATAAAGAAAGCTCTGCTGGAAATATCTATGACCTCAGTTGTGGTGATGGTATCACAGGTATTGGCATATGTCCAATCTCATCAAATTATACACATTAAATATGTGCAGTTCTTTGTATATTGATTATATATCAATAAATCTATTGAAAAGGACCTATTATCCTCTTCTGTTTTAATATACAGGGAGCATAAGCTGATCATTTTTGTTAAATTAATGTCATTTTTGTTTTTAGTTTTATGGAATATTCTTTCTGCCCTCCACTTGAATAAATCTGTTAAAGTACAATCTTAGTTGAGATTCGAAACGTCACTGACTGAGAGTGTACTAAGAAACAGAAGTCTATTTTTGGAGGCCTCTTTCCTTGTTAAACATGAAAAAAGGAACTTGGCAGTCGGCACAGGCCTTGATTAAATACAGCTCAGATTCAATAAGGAAAGAAAACCTTTACTTGATGAAATTCTTCTATAAAGGTATTTCCTTTCTTGGATTACTAAAGAATTGTGATTTTATTTTTCAGCCATATAGTTAGGATGTAATTTGATTCCTTTGGGAACTATTGTGATCCTCTCCCTGAATTCTGTAATATCTTCAGAAATTTTATTTATTTTTTTTAAAAACTGAAGGTGAAGCAAAGGAATTAATTAAGGTATTATAATTTATTGCCTGACTAAATTTTTAGGGATAACATTTCTTTTTTGTTTCTATTTTTCTTATGTTTTTATAAGCACACATTCATATAGTTCCACAAAACTTAGCATATAATTATTCTCATGTACTTAATAATTTATTAAAAGAATGTGTGGGTTCACGTTTGGAACTACTATTACTATGAAGAAGTCAATATCACGCATATCGGTATCACCTTTGGCACATAACTAATTGTATGGGAATATAGTTCCTATCCGAGAGTTAACTGAAAATCTGCTGGAAGACTGTAGTACTTTGGAAATGGTGAGTCCAGAGTCAAAGAAACTTAAGTAACTACAAGCATGGACCTTCAAATCAGAGAAGACGTCTCTCCCTAGAATATTAGCCTTACCAGACATATTCTTTTCTTGTTTGTTTTCACATCTCAGACTAGGAGGACAATTCCTTCACAACCATCCCCTCCCGACCACATCTAGGATATTTTAACCTGTAGTGTGTTTCTGCAGCTTGCTATCCTCCACCTGTCATGATACATATCTTGCTTAATTATAAATACTTGTCTATTTTTGCATATCATCTTCAGTTGGTAACCTCTGTTTGGACAGGGACTGTGCCCATATTGATTTTCATTTTCTTAGTACCATAATGTCTGGTAACTTGAAATTGGGTATGTATTTACTAAATGTGTGACTCAAAAGAGTGAATTTATTATCTAAAATTTCTTGCTCTCCAAAGCAAAGAGTCATGTCTCATATATCTTGGTAGCCCTTGCTAAGGTGTTTTTTTTGTTTGTTTTGTTTTTTTGTCTTTTGTTTTTTGCTAAGTGAAAGGTCAATAACAGGATCACGATGATAATCCTCTTACTGTTTTAAAACCCTATGAAACTACAGAATAAACTCATACCTCAACAAAACAAGAAAGGATACCATGTTGAGGATTTCTAGAAAGCAGGTAATGTTAGATACATTGAGAAACAATTCTGGAAAAAAAAAATCATAAGCAAGAGCAGAATGTGCTTAAGTAGAGAAAGTTTGGGAGAGCTCAAAGGCTAAAGGGAGAGTCACAGGAGCCACGTGGAGCCACTTTGTTTGAGCAGCCGCACAACCTGCCTTTTTGTGAGCTTAGCTGACCAGGGCATTTGGCCAATGACTAAAGCAGTGAGTTAGACGCTTGGACTAAGTTGGAAGGCCGTGCTCCGAGGGACCACTAACCACCTTGAGGGGGGCCTGTCAACACCCAGAAGACCAGATAGCACCTTCATCATCCATAACTCTCAACTGCTGAACAGGTATTTTCAAAAACAAAAATAAACAGGCAATAAATCTCTGAGTTAGAAAACAAGAAACAAACAAATAAAGGAAGAATTAACAACTAAGGCAATGGAGTTCCTAAAGCCAATGGCACAAATACGGATAGCAAAGTCATAAAATGCAAAAAAAAAAAAAAAAAAAAAAAAAATCTTACATTCAAGAGATCTTGAAAATTTTAAGTCTATTATAAAAGTAAAACAAATATTCCACGTGGTAGGCAGAATTTCAAAATGAGCCTTCTGCCCATGGTTTCTCTCTCTAATTTTAGGGACTGTGATTATGTTATATTGTATGGCAAAGAGAACTTTGTCAGTGCAATTAAGGTTACTAAGCAGTTAGTTTTGAGTTAATCAAAAAGATTATCTAAGTGGTTACAGTTTGATCATATGAGCCCTTTAAAAACTTTTTTTTCCTCTGACTGGAGGCAGCAGAGCAAGTCAGAGGAATTGCGTGAAACATGAAGAAGGCTCAATGCACCATTGGTAGCTTGAATAGGTAGGAAGTTATGTGGAGAAGATTAGAAAGCTGACTCTGGGGGCTTATACAGGCCACAATTGATGCCGACAGGGAAACAGGGACCTCAGGCAGATAGCTACAAGGAACTGGATTTTGATGACACCTTGCATGAACTTTAAAGGAGATTCTTCCTGAGAACTTCCAAATAAGAGCTTACCTGCCTTGGTTTCAGCCCTGTGAGGTCCTAAGCAGAGAGACTAGTTAAGCCAACTTGCACTTTTGACCTTCAGAACTCTGGGAATAGTAAATAGATATTGTTCAAAGATGCTAAATTTTGGTTAAAAGAACAAAACAAACAAACAAACAAAAAAAGCTAACACATTCCACAAACATCTTGTCAGTGGTATTTTGTTAACAAGACTGGTTCTTTTATTATTACCTTACCTGTTGACATCATATCATCTATTCTTTATTAGATTTATGGAAAATGGGTCTGCATTTCTTCTAGAGGTGAATGGAAAAGGATTTGTTATTTTATTAGTTTTTAGTAATTATCACTAAGTAAACATACTTAGGCACCTCCTACTAAGATAAATCAACCAAAAATTTATAAGAATGTGAAAATCTATTGTAATGAAAATCTACTGTAATCTTCCTTGACATCACTATATTTTCCTAAATAAATCACTTATGACTATGCCTTTTGACATAGTAATTTATTTACTTCAAATTAATTTTCTTATTTTTCAGATTATTTCTTCACCTCACCTTACCTCATTAACTGCTAAGAATACTTGTCTTTTTCTTTCTTCTTCTGGGGGTCATGACTTATGAACATTATGACTATGTATGAATTGATAAACAAGAATTTGGAAACAAAAACAAAAACAAAAGCCTTTTGTTGATTATGAGTACATAGACTCCTTTAGTAGCCTGGAGGGAAAAATGATCAGAGTTACAGTGTACTTTTCTTGATTATTTCTCTCTTTCCATCATATCACACTTTTTTTCCCCCAACAAATATGTCATAGTACTTTCTCATCTTCATATCTTCAGTACCAGTCATTTGAGTTCTAAATATACATTTCTCAAGAACATTTTAACTTTTATTTCTTGTGACTAACTCAGTCCTAATATGTTTAAATAATCTTCTCATTTCTTACCATTATTCACAAGTATGAAGTCTATGGCCTGGCAGTTTTAACACCTTAAAGCCATACTTAAAAACCTACTCTTTATTTTATTTTCAGTAGACATTAATCATAATATCATTTGACTACTTTGAATTATTTTTAAATTTATTTCTTACAAATGTTACATTTAGGCCCTATCTCTTCATATGTGGAAATTGGAAATATTCTGGACAGTTGTGCCAAACTCTGTTTCCTTCTCCTATCAATTTATCCTGCGTAAATGCCACCAGTATAACATTAAAAAGCATCTTTAATCATGTTGCCTCCTTGCTCACAAAACTACTTGGACTTCTTGTTGTCTAAACAATATTAAAATTCTTAGGTCTGCAATTCAAAAGCTTCTATAATCTAATCTCTACTGCCCTTCCAATTTTATCTAAATTTTCCCTTTTGAACACTCTAATACAATAAAATTATAATTTATTAAATACTGCCCACTGATTTCATCTTGTGTTTATTAGATATTGATTCAGTTTCTAAGATGATTTATGCACAATATGTGTCCTAGGAAATTTCCTTCCTTCCTCCAAAATCTATTTCAAATTTTATCTAATCCAATAAAGTCTTCCTGAATATCCCAGGTGAAAATGACATTGTTCTATTTTAATATTCAATTATTTCTTTAAAAATTTATTTATTTATTTATTTTGACACACACACACACACACACACACACAGATAGCATGAATGGGGAAGGGGCAAAAAGAGAAGAAGAGACAATCCCAAGCAGGCTCTGCATAGTGCTTGATCTCATCAACCGTGAGATCATGACCTGAGCCAAGATCAAGGGTCGACCTAAACTGAGATCAAGTGGCTTAACTGACTGAGCCACCCAGGAACCCCTCAATGATTTTTGAATAAAGTTTTACATATAAACTTGGTCCCCAATTTCCACATTAGATTTCAGAGAATGTAATTTTTCATTAGATAATTCAATATATTTCTTTTTTTTTTAATTATGTTTCTTTATTTTTGAGAGGCAGAGAGAGAGAGAGAGAGAGAGACAGAGCATGAGCAGGGGAGGGGCAGAAAGAGAGAGAGAGACACAGAACCCAAAGCAGGCTCCAGGCTATGAGCTGTCAGCCCAGAGCCTGACGTGGGGCTTGAACCCACAAATCGTGAGATCATGACCTGAGCCAAAGTCAGACACTCAACCGACTGAGCCACTCAGGAGCCCCAAATAATTCAATATATTTCTTACACGATTGAATCAAAAAGTAACTAGAAACAGGGGAGGGATAGTAGGAACATTTCTCATGAATTTGGAAACTAAATTTTTTATTATTTATGAAGAATAGGTATTTCGGTGGACTGTAATTGACCAAGTGGTTACTGGTCTCTGTACAAGGGCCAATATCAGATGAGCATTCAGGCTGAACATCTCTCTTTTCTCCAAAGGGAGAGATTCTTCAAGTCAGCATTAAAGGTCAATGACAATGATGGCTAGTGTGACCTGCTCTTCATATCTTATCAATTCTATGGCCAAAACCCAAGTATTTAGAATTCAGAATAAATTCATTAACAATATGTTAAATTAAATATCAGTGGCAGTAACAGTACACCTGAAATAATTTTGCCATGAATCATGAAAATCTAGAGAAAAATCAGCTGAAATATGTTTTAGATCAAATATTGCCAGGTCATTATACCAAAAATTATTGTGGCAAAACCGAAAGACATTCTATGTCCTCAATAGTTGAAAAGAAAATATATTAGGGCTCCTTAAGATGTTGCAATTTATATTTATACACACACATGCACCTGTATGCATTTGTTTGTTTACTTTTTATCCAAATGCGCACCAAAATTTATCTAAAGATATCCTACACTTTATATTTTGTTTCCTAAGTGACTGAAAATGTATCTTAAATTCAACCTGAGACTTAGTGGCTGTATGTGTGTTCAAGAAAATCTTTTCCAGGGCCTGCTATCTTGGCTCATAGACTTTTCATCTTTTAAACTTCAATAATGTCATATAATGAGTTTTCTTGCTCTCAGTTTTGCCACTCTCTAACCTTTACCTTATACAGGTATAGAATTTTTCTAAAGGACAAGTCTTGTCATTTTACTCCCCATTAAGTGGTTTCTATGTGATTAGAGAAGAAATCAAATTCCCTACGTTGGCATATAAGGTATTTCAAGAACCAGCTTTTGCATCCCTGTTGAGAACAGTATCCCACACCATAAATATTGAGAGCTTCCTTGTGCTTTCCTTCACTGTTGCCTCCTTCTGTGGAATGTGCAAGTTCTGCTCTCACCCTCCCTCTCTCCTCCTCTTCCTGACCTATGTGTCTGGCAAGAACCTGCTGGTCTTTTAAGTTTCGGTTCATGCACCACATTCCAGAAAAATATATGATGAATTTTATTCCCAAAAGAAAATTCGCCATACCTTTCTCTATAAATCTCACATACACTGTATTTATAATATCTTATAATTTATTATTTTATAATTTACTCCCTATCCTACATAACTGTGGTAAGGTCAGGATATAGAATCCGTAACATATTTACAGTTACCACTACACGAAAGTTAGTAAAAAATGAACAATGAATGAATATATTTATCCGTATAAGAAAATTTACATGTGGACATAACCATTACTCAGAGGAACATTGTGGATGTCTTGATGATTAGCAGTAGCCGATCAAATACCAACAAAATTATATAGATGTGACTATTCATTATAAGGAAAAAATATACTACTGAATAGTACTGAAAACAATACTGAAATACCAACACTCCTATAGCATTTCCAATATGCCAGGCATGATATATGCACTTTATGTGTATTGACTCATTGAGGTCTCTAAACTCTATTTAGTTCCTTGGAGATTAAATTCTGTGGCATTCACCATTTTAGAGTCAGTACTTTGAATAGTGCATGACCATGGTGGATGCTAATCATGTAAATAAATTCTATTAGCATTTTTGGAGGAATATAAAAATATGTTGCTAATGAGTCTTCAATACGTTACTATAAATTAAATCCTGTCTTATTTAAAAAAAATTTTAATGTTATTTATTTTTGATAGACAGAGAGAAAACAAAGTTGGGGGGAGGAGAAAAGAGAGAGGGAGACACAGAATCTGAAGCAGGCTCCAGGATCTGAGCTGTCAGCACAGAGCCCCCCATGGGGCTTGAACCCGCAAACCATGAGATCATGATGTGAACTGAAGTCGGTCACCCAACTGACTGAGCTACCAAGGTGCACCAAATTCTATCTTATTGAAGTTTTGTGCTTATGTTTCTAGTACAATGTAGCCCAATGTAAAATACTTTTTGAAATATTTTAGAGAACAAAGGTAATTCTTCATTCATTTTTAAAGTTATAATTAATATAGTCTTATCACAAAGATGTACTTGATTCAAAAGATACTCATGTTTTGAACATCCTAACTTTCACAAATGGGAAAGCAATACTTTTTGTTTTAATATTTTATGGAATCACTTATTTTATCATGTTTCACTTTATCCTTATTTGCATACATGTTTTCTTGTTAGATTGTTGGTTCCTGTGGGTTAGACTCTAGTTGCCAGACTATGTACCACCCATGTTTTTATCCACACAAGAAAATTGAGGTGTAATATGATAAGCAACAGGAGCTAGTGGAAAGGAGAGACTATAAAGTTGAGTACTGAGATGCAGTCCCAGTTCTGCCGGGAGGTAGTTCTGCTGTGTTAAATAACTCTGTTTTTTCTGGGATTCACTTTATTCTTATGCATAAGATGTAGGATTAAATCATATCAAATTTCTCTCTAGTTTTAACATTCTATTATCCAATAACATAATTATTATGCTAAACCTAGTCATATCTGTGAATGAATCCTGGCTATATGGACAAGAACTTGGAATTCTTTAAAAAAAAAAAATTCTATATCAAAAAAAATTAGATACATAGGGAACCAGCTAAAGATATGTTACCCAGCCTCCCTTTCTGTTGCTAGTTCTGGCCTGGTGACCATGTTTTGGCCAATGAGATATTAATAGAAGCAATGTATTTATTTTCCAATATATCCCACTAAAAGGAATGGACATACCCTTCACTTTCTTTTTATTCCTTCCTGCTAAATAAGATACACACTTGGTGGTGAATTATGCAGAAAAAAACACTCAACACCCAAGAAGATTTCATTCACACATGGAAAGACCTGGGATCCTAGCCCTATTTAACCACTGTATCAAGCCTGGACTGCTTATATAATCTATTACACAAAGGAAGATAAATAAATTCTGCCATACTGCTGTAGTTCCAGATAGATTGTCATCACTAAAGTAAATCAGCAGATGTGCAGCTAATAAAATGGCATATGAAAAAAATTCTTTTCTGTAGGCAAGCACAACAAGAAGCAATTTGGATTTATGTGTCAGAGACTGCAATGTACATTCACTGTGCTGTCACAGGCCTACGTCAGCTCTTCAGCTCTTTGGTATCCTATAGTCTAGAGGACCTTGATCGTCTTGATATATCGCAGAATACCTTTTGTGCTACTCACTTATATTGAAGATACTATGCCAGACAGATACGGTGTTCAGAGAGCAGTAAACATTCTAGAAGCCCCAGTAGGATTCATGTATGCCTGAGAATAGGAGATAAATTCTATAAATGTTAGGGGCCTGCCACATTGGTAGAGTTGCTCAGAATCTATGGTTCTTTATCACAGCAGAATATCCTTTCTTCAGTGAGAGGTAAGTTGTCCCATCACCAGGAGAGTCACCATGCTTCATGGTGTCTTTGAATTTTAACGGCAACTCACACCACATTTTGGTATGATACTTCATTCAATACTTTTACAGGGTAACCCATAAAACTCTTAGTTTGAGAGTCCAGAGTAACGTATTCAGTAGGTCTAGCCTGCTGTTTAAGGCCTCACAACCCAGTAGACCGGAGTTGCCATATCACAGCCTGCAGGCCAAATCTGGCCCATCTGCTTTTGTGTAGCCTATGAACTAAGATGAGTTTTTTTTTTATTATCAAATAGTTGAAAATACCAAAAGAAGAAGAAAATTTTATGACATGAAAATTACATGAAATCCAAATTTCCATGTCCATAAACCCACTTTTATTGGCATGCTACAACTAAGAGGGAGAGTTGAGACAGAGATTGGATATCCCATGAAGCCTAAATATTCACTCTCTGTACCTTTATAGAGAAAGTTGCCACGCCCTGAAGTAGAAAAACAACAACGAAAACAAAGAAAAAACAAAACAAAACAAAACAGGGACTTGCCATGGAGACTCTGGCAGGCCTCAAGACAAAAACCATGGCTCAGATTCTGAGTTTTATACCAAGGCCATGCTCTCTTTTTCCAGGAATAAAAGTTGTCATGGGTTCAACATCAGGAAGTCCCCATCACTCAAGTAATCTACATATTTCTACTATAAAATGTCTCACCTGCCAACCTCAGAGGCCATTTGAAAAACTGCTCCTGGAGTGTTTCTTAGAATCCAAACTCCTAATAATAAAGTGCCATGTAAAAGTGTGACCTAAAATGCCCAGGATGATTTGGGCACTATCTAAGTCACCAAATCATAAAATTGGGGATATTTTTCCAACATCTGCTGAAAACTGGAGATGAAGTGTGTAAGAACATAACAAAGCCAGACCAGAAGGAGAAAGTACACTACACAAGTGGATACCTCAGACAGGCACAGTAACTGTTCCTTCTGCTTTACTGCCTCGCCTTCCTATCACTACTGAAGCTGCACAAGGAGTTCCCTGTGATCACCTTATGTCAGAGGAAAAGCATACACCTGCACAGTGTGTTGACATTACCTGGAAGTGGATGGCTGCTGCATTATAGCTCCACTCAGGGAAGACCTGAAAGTTACAATAAAGGGAAATCCTCCCAGTGGACAGAACTTGGGCCCGAGGATCAGTTTGTCCCCTTCATGTGGAAAGAGAGACTGTCTGAGAAAAATACCTAAGCTAGCTGATGGGTTGGAAGGTGGATCAAAGCTTTGCCATGAACATAATTTGCCAGATTGGTGATAAGTCTGGGCAATAAGTAACTGAATGGACTTCTGCATATAGGCACCGATGTTGAAGATAAATTGGGTTCAGTGTAGATGACCATCAGAAAAGATCCATTCATCATGTAGCATATGCCAGAAACCGAAAGCCACTATATGATGTTATCATCACTAAAAAACTAGATACATAGAATGTAGAAACTAAGGGGTTAGAGGTGAGACTGTTCTTACTATTACGCAAAGTAGCTCATGGGAAAAATTTTTGCTTCTTTTCTCTGTGACTTTGATTTTAGTGGCTTTAGAAGTCTTAATGTCTAAGGAAGAAATGCTTGTGCCAGGAAACACAGTAACACTCCTTTAAATAAGAAACTGAAATTGCTCCCTGTGCTTTTCATGCCATGCGGAAAAAGGGTCACTCTCCTGGTGAGGTGATTGATCTTCATTATCAAGGAGAAAATTGATGGCTGCTACACAATGGGATAAGGAAGACAATGTCTGGAACTAGAAGATTCACTGGCTTTTAGTACCTTTTCGTGCCCCCATACTCAGTAATAGTCAATGGAACACTTTAGTGGTCTAATAAAGACAGAGCCAGAAAAGATTCTGATCCCAGGAATAAAGGTTTTGGCCACCCCATTTGGTAAAGAATCTTATCTATTTTAGGTAATTGCAGAGGGTAAGAGGGGCCTTAAATGGATAATTGTGAGAAATAAGCTCACCGACCCAATCAGAGGAGAGGTGCAGAACACAGTGAAGGGAGGCTTTAATCAACATTCTTGCAAGAGCAGGTGTCTGACTGATGGACACACTCTGGGCAGTTACAGCAGACAATTTATCTCCTAGAGTGCAAGTCCCTCCCCTGGTTCCTCATTGGCTGAGTGCTACAGAGGTTACAGCCTTACCCGGACATTGCCTATGCCCATGTAATGCAAAAAGTAGTGTGATTGGAACAAATGTACATCCCCTGAGGTGACACGAAGGCTTTCAGTCCCTCCTCCCTGTGTTCTTTGGTGCATGCTCATTGCAAAGTCCATGAAAATAAGCCCGCAAAACTTAAGAGGCAAAGAAGAACCAGGAAGTGGAGGTCTAAGGGTTTGGAACTCCACTGGGGGGTGGGGGAGGCGGTGGTTCCTACATATTTCGAATAGGTTGTAAACTTACAATTAAGTAGACAGCACAGCTTTTATTTGGTATCTCTGAAAAGGAATCATCTCCCTTACTTCTCACATATTGAAAGATGGAGGTTTCAGAAATATGACTGTTTTTTTTTTTTAATTTTTTTTTTCAACGTTTATTTATTTTGGGGACAGAGAGAGACAGAGCATGAAAGGGGGAGGGGCAGAGAGAGAGGGAGACACAGAATCGGAAACAGGCTCCAGGCTCTGAGCCATCAGCCCAGAGCCTGACGTGGGGCTCGAACTCACGGACCGCGAGATCGTGACCTGGCTGAAGTCGGACGCTTAACCGACTGCGCCACCCAGGCGCCCCCAGAAATATGACTGTTAAAGGCAAGTTTTATATTAATTGTTTCTTTCCCTCCTCCTTTTATTAAGAAATGGTGGTGGCTGGGGTGCCTGGAGTGTTTAGATGGCTCAGTCCTTCTGATTCTTGATTTTGGCTCAGGTCATGATCTCAAGGTTCATGTGTCAAGTCCAACATAGGGCTCTGCACTGTCAGAGATTAAGATTCTCTCTCTCCTCCTCTCCCTATCTCTCCCCCTCTCTAAAAATAAATAAACTTAAAAAACGATTTTACAAAAGGCAATGGCAGTGGCCAAAATTTTATATTTTATGTGGGAGTATATCTGTAGTTCTATCATCTGTGATTAAATATGATAAAATGAAATAAATATATTGTATGGGTACACAAATTTTTCATCCAGAAAAAGAACAAGAATAGATATTGCAAAGCAAAAGAGGTGGGTGGTGCTGGATACTTTTGTTTGCTTATCCAGATCTCTTCCTCACCTTTCCCACCCTATTCTGCTTCCTGAGAAGTTAACTATATAGACTGCATCAAAGAGCTCCTTTACCCCAGGGCTGGGTGTGACCAATGGGAAGCATCTGCAAAAGATGTGATGGAAAGAGGAAGTTGAGATTGGGGTATGTATTCCTTGGACTCCTGCAAAGCCCATTAAACACTGTAGCTGCTCGCTCAGAGCCCCTTCTTACTACGGGTTCTAGTAATTGCTTTATCCTCTTGCCTCTTCTGATCTGAGTCTTAGCAGCTCGCATCTCTTGCTAGCTCTGATGTGCTTCAGTCAACCTTCCTGGTGTTCCTTAACTGCCCACATTTGGTAAATAGTTCTTTCCTCAATATTTCCTCAGATATATTTCAAATATATGTCTTGAAATCTATTTCCTGTGGAAGTGATAGAAGCACAAGTAGGCAAAATATTAAATGTTAGATATTATTTTTTCTTCTACCTCTTAAGTCTGAGACTTTAAAAGGTCCAGGTAAAAATAGATATCACTGTCTTAGAAAATGTCACCAATATCATATTCCCTTATGGCAATTCAGTCCTGGTTTTGATGAGAAGGTAATATATGAATAATCGGATCTTCTTTGTCTTTTTGTCTTTTTCTTTAGAAAAAAACGACCTTTAGAAGCAGTGCACTGGAATATAAATGCAAACTGCCTTTAAACATTTCTGACAAGCTTAGTGTACTTGAAACCTCTATTGCTGTGTAAAAACAAGTTTATGTTTTGTTAATGCCTACATGACAGTTACTAATAA
This sequence comes from Lynx canadensis, assembly GCF_007474595.2. NCBI lineage: Eukaryota > Metazoa > Chordata > Mammalia > Carnivora > Felidae > Lynx > Lynx canadensis. Next base: position 42,113,880 of record NC_044314.2, read on the forward strand.
TTATAGTCCCTTCCATATAGCTTTGGTTTTTATTATTTTGTGTATTTTTATGTTAGTTGTGAAAAAATTTAAATACTTTACCCAAATGATGAAATTTTATATGAATGAGAAATGCATTATGACATTGGAAAATGAAAAATGAATAATCTAAGCTTAATTATAGATGCAGATCCCCCTTCTCAGCTGTCCTCAGTGAAATGGACTAAGTGATAAACACAATCAATGAATATATCCAATGAATAGTTAACTAGCAAATAATACTGCATGTCATAGTAATCTGTGTCAACGCTTGAATCATATCAACAAGGTATCACTATAAACTTACAATTTTGTAAAATTACTTCTGTGTTTCCTTATTGCCTCGTGTTGGTCTTACATCTTCAAGCAATGTCAGTAAACACTTTTTAACCCGAAATCTCTACATAACACACCGTTATGGTTCTACCATATGGTTTCAAAGACAGAAGAGTTTGCTCACAAATGTCATTAAGTCATGTTACTCTATGTGTATAACTTCAACATGGTTTTATACATCTATATTTATTTATATTTGAAAATATCAATTGGTAAATATATGGGATGTTGTCTAAAATATGCCATGTAATTAAAATATATCATAATTAAATTCTAAAAGAGTCACCATAATGATCAACGGTCCTTATTAAAACTGTTCTATTTGGAATCTTTTGGAGACCAGGTAGGTAGGTGGCATTCAAGAGTGATTTGTCATGTTCATATTGCACTTCTGTGTGAATTTGCCTCTATGAAATACAAAAATAGAGCTGAAAGAATCTTCCGAAGTATTTATGAAAAGAGATTAAGACAAGAGAGAGATAATAAAGCTCAATCAATTAATTAAACTTAGGAAACTCAATCAACATACTGCTTTCAGGGGAAGGAATGTTATTATAATTTTTTTTTTTTTACATAAAAATACTTCAAATTTCAAGTGAAATTTCCTGCCCCCATACCCAATAGCTAGATTTGATTGTCTCCATCCCCTCCTCCCCAAGCCTCCAATATCCCATCTACTACTTTTGGGCATTCAAAACTCTTGAAGCCACAGAAAGTAGGAAGATGGCCCGTTTCATGGGACTCTACTTTCCTTCTGACTCTAAGTTCTCTTTGTGCTAAATTGGTTCCGTTTCTGGGTCATCTTATGAGTTGTTTTTACTGCTAGGGTTGTTATATTCAACCAATAGACATCCAGAATTTTCAGTTTGAAATTCAGATAAAAACAAATACTTTATTAGTCTAAGTGTGTCCCATGCAATATTTGGGACTGATTTGTTGTTCATCTCATTGTTTATTTGATACGCCTAACTGGGTGTTCTGTATTTGATCTGACTACTCTCCTTATTGCTCTTCAATGGAATTCAGCTTCTGCATTAGTTCTGCTCTCTCTTGCCTCTCCACAGCAATGAGATTCTTTCCATGTAAAACACTTTACAATAGTTTAAAACAACAACAACAACAACAACAGCAACAAAACTTTCCAAAAATGTTTTGGGAGAGATAGAGGACAAACATATAAACAATAGGAGATGTTTTAAAAGACAGTTTATAAGGGTACCAGGGTGGCTCAACGGGTTAAACGTCCATCTCTTGATTTACGCTCAGGTCATGATCTCGCAGTTTGTGAGTTTGAGCCCTGTGTTGGGATCTGCACTGACTGTGCAGAGCCTGCTGGTATTTTCTCTCTCTCTCTCTCTCTCTCTCTCAAAATAAATAAATAATAACTTTAAAAAAACACACAATTTATATTTCCTCTGATAATAGAATAAAATGGAAAAAGCTTTTCCAAAGGGGTTATAGAAAATGAAGCCATGAGGACATTGAGGAAGCAGGGGTAATGCATGTCTTCTGTCTCAAATTCTCAGAATTTTTACTGAACACGGCTAAAAACCAAGGCGCCCACTGTACGTTAAAATGGACATAAATGGACTTTGTGCCTAACACTAGCCCTAGCAACCAGTCACATATAGATTAGTATTAACTGTAGCTATACCAACACCAATCACATTTCATTCGAAACAACACCCACAAATTTCCTCCTTTCTTTTCAAAATTTCTAACCTCCTGTGTCTCTCTGGAGCTCACTTTCAAGATTGATGGAATCTGTGTCTCCCGATTGCAATCCCTAAGACTTCAAATAAACACACATATTTTATTATGCAGCTTGCAGTTTGGCCTTTCATTGGTTGACATTTCCCTACATAAAAGCAAAGTTCACTGGTTTTTGTCATCAAAGTATGAATTTTTTAAAAATTTTTTTTGGTTTTTTTTGACAGAGAGAGAGACAGAGACAGAGCATGAGCAAGGGAGGGGCAGAGAGAGAGGCTCCAGGCTCTGAGCTGTCAGCACAGAGCCCGATGCAGGGCTCAAACTTAGACCGTGAAATCTCAGACCGTGAGATCATGACCTGAGCAGAAGTCAGACACTCAACCGACTGAGCCACCCCGGCGCCCCATCAACATATGCATTTTTAATTGGTATTGATCAACTCTGATTACAAGAAAACAGAGAAATTTTTAAGTGAATTTTGACTAAATTAAAATTTTCTTAATGTTTATTTATTTTTGAGAAAGAGAGTGAGAGAGACAGAGCATGAGCAGGGGAAGGAGAAGAGAAAGAGGGAGACACAGAATCTGAAGCAGACTCCAGGGTCCACACTGTCAGGACAGAGTCCGACACAGGGCTTGAACTCAGGAACCCTGAGATCATAACCTAACCTGAAGTCAGATGCTTAACTGACTCAGCCACCCAGGCGTCCTGACTAAATCTAAAAGGTCTGTATCCTTATTTCTTCATGTAGAACGTGAAAAGATTGACTTTATGAATAGGCAGGTAGATGTATCTATTTATCTGTTTAAGTTTAGAATTGCATTAAGATTTTGGGGACATCTTATGTATATTGATTTTGAGAAATAATAATTTTCCTTGTTATTAAGCAAGGAAGCAGAATAGATGAGATAAGGAAACTAGACTGATGGGTTTAGAAAATATTAATATGGAAAAGGCTAAAATTAGCTCCTGGCCTGATTTCCGACCCCCTCCCCGCCCCAGAATATCCTATCTCTAGTCTTCCTACCTCTATGGACCAGTGAAATAAGCCTAGACTCTGTAATTGAGGAGACCAATTCAACATTTTGTTAGTTTTACAAATTTTTGTACTTTTTAACTTTTTCTGAACTTTTTTTGATTTTTAAAGCTTGATATTTTCTTCAGGAATATAAATTTTTTTGATGTTTATTTATTTATTGAGAGAGAGAGAGAGAGAGAATAGGAGAGGGGCAGAGAGAGAGGGAGAGAAAGAATCCCAAGCAGGCTCCAAACTGTCAGCACAGAGCCCATTGTGGGGCCCAATCTGAAGAACCTTGAGATCATGACCTGAGCCGAGATCGAGTTGGACACTTAACCGACTGAGCCGCCCAGGCAACCCTTGCTTCAGGAATTCGATCAAAGTTTTGTCTCTGATGTGATGTCACAATCCTATATAAAATAGCAAACCAAATGTATACTTTTTTTTTTGCATCGCACTTACCATGATTTCTCACATCATATACTATTCATTCATATACTGACATATACATTCATATACCAACTTGTTTCTTATTATTGCCTATCTCCTGAGGCCAGAAGGTAGCTTCCAGACTGACCAGGATTTTGCCTGTTTACTTCTTTGCTAGATCCCCAGCACTTCACACAGTTCCTAGCACATAAAAGGACACACTATACACATGATGACTGAAAAGGGAATTTTCCTTATTTCCATGTATACATAAGGGGCTAAACCAAATTCCAGGTGTTTCTAAAGCTTTAAAAATGTACTGGATATAGAGAGTTTGGATAGTATCTGGCTTATGGTATGCAGGAAATGAATGATTAATTTTATTGTCACTAACACAGTACACAATCCCTGACATGTAGTAGTAAATCAATGGGTTTTAATACTCTTTCCTTCCTTCTCAATTTCTTTGATTTATCTCCGGTGTTGAATTCCTAGCTTTTCTCTCTTACCCTGAACAGAATCATGGAAATGTAAGAAAATACCAAGAACAATAAAAAACCCAAATATATACAAAATACTAATAATAATGTTTGTTGTTTGAATTATATGTATAATTAAATTAAAATGTTTGGCAACAATAGAATTAAAGGTAGGAGGGAGTCTATGATGCCACATTATTTAAAAATTTTAGCATCTTGAGGGTAGTAGTGAAAGTACTCATTTTATAGCAAATCTTACTAAGACAAAGATTCATGTTCTGTCTCTTGAGTAATAAAGGAGTAAAAAGAAGTCTGCCACTAAAAGTCTCACAGGGAAGAAACATAAATTTAAAATAACTTGATCAATCCAAAATAAGCAAGAAATAAGAAAAAAAAATTCTAGTTCAATAAATATACATAAATCCAAATATATAAATAACCCTAGTAATTCTAAGGAAAATAAATAATCAAATAAAATATGATCACTCTGGATTAAAAAATAGAATCTCAATATAGGTGGTTTTATAAAGACACATCTGAAATTAAAAAGCACACAGTACTGGGGTGCCCGGATGACCCAGTCAGTTAAGAGTATGACTGTTGATTTTGGCTCAGGTCATGATCTCACAGTTCGTGAGTTTGAGCCCTGCATCAGGCTCTGTGCAGCCTGTGTGGGATTCTCTCCCTCTCCCTCTCTCTCTGTTTCTCCCCCACTTGTGTTCTCTCTCTCAAAGTAAATAAACGAACTTTAAAAAAAAAAAAGTATATGTTGTTCTTTATCGTTAAGTCTGTTTTTTGGTTTGCTTCTCTCTCTTTTTTTCTCCTCTACTTGTTTGTTTTGATTCTTAAATTACAGATGAGCAGATTAATATGGGATTTATCTTTCTCTGACTGACTTATTTCACTTAGCACAGTACTCTCTAGGCCCACCCACATCATTGCAAAATGCACTGTGTGTTGTTGTATGGAAGCACTGAATCACTGTATAGTATACCTAAAACTAATATTACATTGTGTGTTAACTGACTGGAATTTAAATTTAAAAAATCTTTAAAAAGCACACAGTGTATTGCAAAAGTATGGGAACTATACTGAATTAAACAAAACAGTAGTAAATCAGTTGGTATAGCTATGCTAACATCAAAGATGACTTTAAGGCGGATAGAATTACCAGAGCTGAAGAAAGATACTCCACCATGATGATAGGGCCAATCAGTCAGAATCATCAATTCAAAATTTGCATGCATATACTAACATACGTTCATACTATGTCAAGAAAAAAGTTGATAGAACTAAAAGGGAAACAGAAACTACTACAAATCTGTGGAAACTATTCACATATTTCTCTTGGTAATAGAGCAAAAATATAAAAACAAAACAGTAAAGATATAGATGATGAGATGACATATTTAAAAAAAAAAATTGAACCTAAGTGGCAAAGAATGCCACCAATAACAACTGAAGAATATCTATTCTTTCTCAGTGTGCTTGAAACACCAAAATTTTGGCGCAGGTCACGATCTCACAGTTCGGGAGATCAGGCTCTACACTGACATTCTCTCTCTAGATAGAAGAAGAAGAAGGGGAAGGAGAAGAGAATAAACTACAGTAGAACTACACTAGGAACCAATAATAAAAGGATCACTAGAAAATCCTCAAATGCCTAAAAAACATCAAACCCTTCTAAATAACTTGGGTCTAAAAGAAATCACAATGGAAATTATAAATATTTTGAACTATATAATGAAAGTGAGACTTGGTGAACTTTCTGGATACAATGAACATATAATTTGAGAAAAAAATGTCATGTGTCAATGAGCATGTTAGAAACAATCTAAGTAGCCATCTCTCAAAGTTATAAAAAGACATCTAGGAACTCCATGTTTCTAGCAAAGATCAGAAAGTCTAAGACACTTTGAAATGTACTTAAATGTATGTGTATGCGTTTTAAAATATTAAAGGACGAATTCGAAGCAGCCCTAGACTTAAGGGAGCAAAGTTCCCAAGAAGGCAAACCTTTTGGAGATGTGTGGCAACACTGTGCAGTTTCTTTTTTCCTCCTGTCTGAGTAGGGTATAAGTCACACGCAAAGAAAGACATAGCACCCAAGAGTCTGGAAAACATCAGAGTGTTAGCAAGTCTCCTAGGGACAGAATAACAAAAAAGGAACACAAATTAGGGTACTGGGGATCAGGTTCTACCAAAAAAAAGAGAGACAAAGAACAGAGTCAGACACTTCAGTTTTCCCATGTTTGATAATTGAGTTATTCTGAAGTCAGAGACCGGTCTAGAAAGCCAAGATGGCATCCTATACAAACTAAGGACTTCTAGTTTCTGGTTCTGCATGGAAGGAGGGTGGAAGTCACCACTGCCCATCGTGACAAGTAAAAAGCTGCACAGACTGAATTGTCCACAATGCCTCTTGGATCCATAAGAGAGGGGAGGACCCAGGCAAGCCAGTGTCCCCAAGTTTGGAGAGAGACAGGCAAATGTCAGGAGTCAGGACTTCCTGGAGCACAGATTCAGGACCTGAGAGTGGGATCCAGTGCAGCAGATTGGAAAACCTGAGCTGTAACTGACAACCTGCTGGAAGCTTTGAGCAGACAATTTTGAGAGTTAAAGACTCCAGGGGAATCCTGTCATAGGAGGGTTCCCACAAGAATTTCCTCCAAGAGCCTGAGTATCAGAGAAAATCCCCTTGGGCTTCAGGCAGGGGGACAGTAAAAAAGGAACCGTTTTCAAATATGCCAGAGCACTCTTCTTAACAAGGCCTGCCCACAAGGAAACTAGTTAAGGGTAGCCTAACCTGCTGGGGAATTATCAGAGTCTCACTGATCTGGGGAAGAGAACTACTAAGCCCCCACCCACTCTAGCCATGCTTTCCTACCTAATCAGGGAGTAAAAAACCTGAGAAACACTTGTGAAGTTCATAGTCCAGAGTCACAGATTGGCTAAAAGACTGAGCCCTAAAGATAGGACTGTAGAACCTGCCCCTCCCCCACACCTCACCACCATATTATTAAAGGTCCATTTATAGCATTTCCTTTTCTGAAGTACATCATATCGAGCTTTCAAGAAAAAATTTACAAGGTATACCAAAAGGCAACAAACAAACAAGCAAACAAACCACAATTTGAAGAGACAGAGGAGCATCAGAACCAGACCAGACAGGGATGCTGCAATTATCAGACCAAGAATTTAAAAACAATTATGATTCATATGCTAAGGGCTCTAATGGCTACAGAAGACAGCATGCAGGAACAGATGGGCAATGTAAACAGAGAGATGGAAATCATAAGAAGGAATCAAAAAGAAATGCTAGAGATAAAAGCAAACAAACAAAAAACATTGTAACAGAAATGAAGGATAACTTTGATGGGCTTATTAGCTGATGAAACCTGGTTGAGCAATGTGGATGGAGTTTTCAGCAGTTGATTAGCTATGAAGAGTTAAGAGGTAATAGTTCAGAGATCAATGGAGAAAGAGGACACTTTAAAGACCAAGCATCTAAGGTAGAACGTCTCAAAGACTGTGACCTAGTAGCAGGTGGAGGAGACCAGGACTGGAAGTCTTACCAAAGTAACAACTTACATTCAAGCCGAGTCAGTGCTTAATTGGAGTAAGGTGGCCAGCTTCCTTGTTATTTGTCTAGCAAAGCAGAGAGTAAACCTCCTAGAGAAAAGGTAATCTGATCTAGATGCTTTAAAAATGCTTTTAGTTTAATGTCTGGTATTGCTCAAAACATTAACAAAACATGCCAAGAGAAAGACTAAATGATTGAAAGTCAATAGAAAAGAATGAAAACAGACCCACTGGTAATAAAACAGCTTTTAGAATTATCAGGCAAGGATATTAAAGAGAAAAATGGAGACATATACAGGGAAGAGAGATAAAATATGGAGAATTTCTCAAAAAATTGGAATTTATATAAAATCATCAAATTAAAATACTAGTATTGGAAAATTCAATAAGTGAGTATCGAGAACTCTGATCAACAGAAAATATACAGATTATAATACAGAAAGGAAAACTGAATATACCAAGAATTATGTGTGTGTATGTGTGTGGGTGCACACACGTGTATCAATGAAATAACTAATGTATCTGTAACAGCGTTCCTAGAAGGACACAGAAAATTAAGCTGTAGCAATTTTTCAAGATATAATAGCAACCTGGGATTTTCCAAGACCAATGACAAATTTCAACTCAGATATCCAAGAAATCTACAATTCCAACCATTAAGGAATAAAAGCAAATTGTGACTAGGCGTACCCTAGGCCAGCTTCTGAGAGCCAAAGACAGATAATATTTTGAAACCAGAAAGAGAAAGAGAAAAAAGATATATTAACCTTAAAATATCAACATACAACACCATCAACTATCTTTTAAACAAAAATTATCACAACCAGAGGAAAATATAATGCAGTCATTAGAGTGCTAAATAAAAATAGTTGCCAAACTATAATTCCACGCTCAGAAAAAAATTCTTAAAAAAAAGGAAAGCAAAAAAGCAGAACTATACTTAAAAATTAAAAAAAAATACTAAAGGAAATTCTCAGATAGAAAAAACATGATCTCAGTCAGGAACAGAGAAATAAGAAGCAAAAAAAGTTAATTTGCCAAAATAAAAACAGGATTAAAAAAAAACCCATAAGTGTGCTGTATCTATTAAAGAAATTGAATTTGTATTTTTAAATATTCTTATAAAACATTACCAGCCCTATACAGTTTTAGTGATGATTTAGTCAAACCTTTAAGGTACAAGTAACACTAATATTTTATGATGTTATTTTGGAGAATGGAGAAATGGAGAATACTTCTTACCTTGTTGTATGAGGCCAGCATAATTTTGAAAACAAAATCTGATGAGGACATTAAAAGGTATAAAATTAGAGGCCAAGCTCTCTTATGAACATAAATGCAAAATCCTGAGTACAGTGTAAGCAAATAGAATCCAATAATATATAAAACTTGATTATATACCATAACTACTTTGCATTTCTTACATTAAATTCTGGGTTAGGTGTCAACAATCTCCCAACATAATTAACCACAGTGACAAGCATATTGAAGGAAAAAGAAATATAATCATCTTAATATGTATAAAAATATTTACTAAAATTTCATGCCATTTATATTTTTAAAAATAAACTTAGCATTCAAGAAGTATGAAAAACTTCCTTAACCTGATTATTGCATCTACAAAAATTAACTAATATATAATTTCTAGTGAAATTTCTCAAAGGCTGGACCAAAAAGATACAGGCACTCACTACCATTAATCAACATTCCACTGGAGGATCAATCTACATTAATAGTATTACCATTTACAATAGTATTTACTATTTACAATAGTATTAAAAAGTCACAAAGAGTTAACAATATATCTAATGAAAGATGGGCAAAGCCTCTTTCTACGAATCTGCCCATTTTTATTAGAGAAATTTTACAAGGCCTAAATAAGTGAAAGCATGGACTGCAATCATAATTTGAAAGATTCAGTGTTGTAAAGATATCAATCTCCCTAAAATGATCAGTAAATTCCACAGTCTCAAACTTAATTTTATACCTAGAACATAGAAGAACCACAAATCAGTTACTACATGGCCAAAAACAAAATAGGAAAATAGGTTAAAGATTTGGACAGGTACTTTGCAAAAGAGTATATTCAGAGTCAATAAACATAAGAAAGGGTGTCAGGAAATGCAAAGTAAAAGCCTAATTAAACATATTATCACATTTCCATTAAGGTGGGTAAGTTTTGTTTTTGTTTTATTTTTCTTGGTATCTATAACCAGTTGCTGTTGGAAGCACAAATTGATATAGCCGCTTTGAAAATCTGTTTAAAATTTAAGTTTAAATATTAAACATTCACCTATATCCCGACCCAGTAATCTATTACTAGGTATACACTCCCAAAATTGTGCATATATGTTCACCAAAAGGCATGCATAAGGATATTTATAGCAATACTATTTGAAAGGACCCCAAAATGGAAATAACCCTAATGCCTATTAATAATAGGATAATGACATTATATGTTCATTTAATGGAATATTAGAAATCAATGAGCATGAATAAACCACTGAATGGATTCATCTCAAAATATAATATTGAATGTAGCAAGATTATCACAAAAAAATCATACCTTATATAATTCCATTTTCATCACCTTGAAAACTAGCAAAACTAAGTGATAACAAAAGCCAGAAAAGTGTTTTTTTGAAGGGAGATAGTGACTGTAAAAGGGATAATGGAGGATATCTGATAATGTTCTATTTCTTGATCTGCCTGTTGATTATAGGAGTCTGTTCAGTCATGAAAATAGTTGATCTGTACAGGATTTTTGCACTTGTCTATATATATGTGAATATATATATATATATATAATTATTATATGTCATGCTATACATTATATGTATTACGCTTTGATAAAAGCCTTACTTAAAAAATAGCACAACCTCTTCCGTCTTTGGCTGCTTTACATCTCTTAATATCCAAATGATGAGACTGTCAAGTCCTCGTCTAATGAAACCATAGTCATTGCCATCTTTTACTAATGTTTCTTGCTTCCAATATTATTGAAATGTACATTAGTTCCTTAAATTAGCACTCCTTCTAAGGAGAAACTCATTATAATCATTGTTTTGCTCTTAAATCAGACACAGTATACAGTGACATCTCTCTCCAGATCTGCAGTGGAAAATTTTTCTGTGACAGCTTTTCCATTAATAAATTCTGAAAAAGAAAGTTTCCACTCTCGAATTTTCTTGGCATCAGTGTATTACAGGATCTGAGATGGTTGTAAACTGCTGGCACTATGGGAAAACAACATCATAACTATTTGTAAAAATGGATTTTCTAGTTATACCTGCTAGCCCACAGTAAGTAGGAGGCATTCTCACAGATATCTGGCCATCCAATTCGGCAGTTTATTTTTCCCCATGTAAGAAAGATAGAAGTACAGCTACCCCAGAGGAATTGTTATGGCCTCTGCTTTTGGAAATGGCCTATTTCTTTGTCCATAGCTATGAGAATGTGTCCAATTCCTTTGTGTCCAATTCCTTTGTGAGATTTTAGCAACTTTGAGAAAATTTCACAAGTGAGTGATGAAGTCTCTTGTCATTTCTCTTCAAAATATACCCTCACCTTCCTCACCTATGTGGTCTGAAATTGAACTCAAATTCAGGTTCTATCTCACAAAGCAAAAATCTACAGAGGTATGAAAAGATCATGAAATGTGACTATGAATTCCAATAATCACTTGGTCTTTCCCATAGGAAGTGAAAGAAATTAGAGAAAATTAGATTTTACTGAGCTAATGAGGCACACAGGAAAAGGTCTGGTTTTGCTTTCACTTTTTTCACTGAAGCAAGCAATGTGAGATTGCAGCTAATTTTGCATTCACTTTCATCTATTTAAGTCATAAATCAGATAAATGTAAAAGTTCAACTGAAAATCCGGTATGTCAAAAAGGATGGGGCGGAAGATTTAGCATTTACTGGGCAACTATTATTAACATATTATGCGTAATCTTCACAATAATCTTATGAAATAAATATTATTGTGATTTTATAGATCAGTAAACTAGCGTCAGGGGCCCACCATCTCCAAGTTCACAAAGCTATTATATCACAGGAAAAAAAGTCCATATTCTTATCATGCTAACCTTGTGGCCTTTACCACCATGGGGACTTCAACTCTAATTTATGGTAGAAATCATTTTAATTCATGCCAAATCTTATTCTATTTGGGAGCACATGGCAGCTTATTTTTTGGAAAATGTGTGGACTATTTTCAGATTATATCATGGGCTTTGGATTTTCTAAATAGCAGAAAATACATGTAAAAAATTAATTTGCACCTACACACCTGGAATGCAATTAGAAAAGATGTCTACAATAATGTTTATATTTTCCAGGGGATTTGCTGAACAGGAAGGAAAAAACACTCTGAAGTAAAAATCTAGTAACAAAGCATCGTATCCTGAACCAGATAGCTATCTTATGCAATGTAGTCCATCACTTAAGGAGATATATAATGTAGGTAATGATTAAGATCATGGATTTCAATATCAAGAAAACCTGTGAATTACCATATGTCATGAAATCTAAGACATTATTGACTATGAGAACTAACAATACATTATAATGAAGGAAAGAATGCTATCAAATAATTTTAAGACACTTTTGATTGTCTGATGCATCCTTACTTCAGAGGTGTTAAATTTGAAATATATATATATATATATATATATATATGTAGATTTAATGACATGAGGAAGCTATGTTATATAAACTATAAATGTTATGGTGGCTGAAACAAAATACAAATGTATTCCTCACTAATATGTGTAATGGGTGTTCCTCACTGTGGCTGCTTCCCTCTGAGAATTGACTCAGGGATCCAGAATTTTTCCATGTTGAGTCTGGTCCATCTTTAACATATGATTTCTAGGGTCCTTGTGCTTATATACATAAAAATGGTGGAAGAGAATAAAGAACCTGGGGACTATGCCTGAAAACTGTGTATGAAACAGGCTGGGAATGAAATTTATCACCAGTACTCCCATTTCATGGCTAGAACTCAGTCACAATGCCACAAAGTAAGCATCCAAAGTAAAAGAAAAGTGAAAGAAAAAGAATCAAGTTTGGTGCAGAGTCAAGCTCTACTGAGACCTGCGAAGTTAGACTCCTCATGCTCACCAGTGTCCATGGCTCTCCCCACTCACAGACACACACATTCCTCTTTCCCATCCCCCTTTTGTTCGAATGGATCACTGAATGAAAACATCAAGGGCAGCTGTCCTAAAGAGATCCCCAGATCCACAGTGGCCTTGTTGTGTACAAGATTCTAGTGTTAATTGTTTTAATGCATCTAAGAACTGAATACAGTGCCTGGCATATAGCAGTTAATCCATAAATAAAATTTATTATCCTTATTTTTATAAAATCATTACCAACTTTTGAATGTGGAATCTTTATTCTGATTATACTTACATCATGTGTAAATATGTAAATAATTATCTTCACATTAGACTTGCAAACTAGTGTTTGCCTCAATTACTTCATCTTTTAAAGTCACTGAAAAAAATAAATCCATTGTCATAGTCTTCAGATAGAATTAAGGTGCTTACCCTATGATCTAGCACTTGCACTACTGGGTATTTACCCACCATATAAAAAAAAAGGTGATCAAAGGGATACATGCACCTGGATTTTTATAGCAACATTAATAGCCAACTAATGGAAAGAGCCCAAATGTCCATTGGCTGATGAATGGATAAAGAGGTGTGTGTGTTTGTATACAGACACACACGCGCACACACACACACACACATACAATGGAATATTGCTCAGCCATTAAAGAATGAAACCTTGCCATTTGCCATGACATGGATGAGCTAGAAAGTATTATGCTGAGCAAAATAAGTCAGTCAGAGAAAGACAGATACCATATGTGGAATTTAGGGATAAAAACAGATGAACATAGCGGGGAAAAAAGAGAGAAAGAGAGAGAGGCAAACCACGGAATGGACTCTTGACTATGGAGAATAAGCTAGGGTGGAGAGGAGGTGGCCAGGGCACAATGGGTTGAATAGGTGATGGGAAACTGGGGAGGGTGCTTACTGTGGTGAGCACTGGGTGTTGTGTGTAGGTGATGAATCACGGGATCCTGCACCTGAAACTAATATTATGCTGTATGTGAACTAACTGGAATTTAAATAAAAAGTTGGAAGAAAAAAATAAAGAATTAAGGTGCTTAGAACCCTTCATAGGGTAGTACACAAAGATGATCTGTTTACAGAAGCCAGGAAGAATGCTAGCAGTTGTGACCTCTCTACCTGGGGTTATGTGAGAGTTCTGGTGTTTGAATTAGGATGGGCACAAATTGACAAAAGTTCAGTCTTCAGTGACTCCAGAAAGCTTGTCCTAATCTCAAATCTTTCTAAAGTTTTTGGGATCCATGAAAAAAACAATGAATTTGCACCAGGAAGATGGCAATAGTTTTGGGCTCGAATATGTCTAGACTCCACTTCCATTGTGAGACCACCACTCTGCATTTTTAGGAGCCTAAAAGGAACCACAAGCCCCTCATTTTATATATAAAGCCAAGAGGCACTTGGATTTATGTGAAATTGTGCTAAGGGGGTGAGATGAGATTAATATTTATCTTACCTCACGTGAAACTGAAGGGATGTCATATTCTAGAATGAGTTAAAATAAACGTACAATTTAAGGGAAAAATATGAAGAAAGGACACATTTTGATGTCATTCTGGACAAAACTGAATGCATGCATGGGGAAATAGAATGAGTGGGACAAAATGAGAATTTAGGGCCAAAGCATAATTCTGTCTGCCTATGGTCCATTCTTTTTGTTTTGCTTTGTTTCCTGGCCATTCTTCTTCTTCTTCTTTTTTTCTTAAGATATAATTGATATTGTCTAAGGGATCCATTCTTAGAGCAAAAGTACAAGTTAAGTTTTCAACTTCCCAAAGTGCAGAATAGATGTTATCCAAAGCTAAATTATTATTCAAAAATAATTTCAGTTGATAAAATTCATTGTATAGCCAGGCGTATTTTTGGGTGAATGACTATAAATACAGATTACCCATCTGCTGTTGTCTTTGAAAAATTCACTGCTTCTTATTCTCATTTTATCTCTTCTTTGCTCTCATGCTGTCATTAGCTTCAAAGTGAGGACCATACACAGTACAGACATGCAGGGGATACAGAAGCTGATGTAAATCAGGGCCACTGTGGACTGATTTTGGATGCAGCTGTTACTCAATTTTACAACATACACTCACTGTACTTTTGTGTTTTTCTAAATTATCAAAGTCAGTAATTTAACTGATTCCTGTAAGACAGTTCAAAATATCTTCTCTTTCAATTATTTGAACATTTTACTGGAGTAATTTTGACTCCAGTGAAATTATTCTCACTTTTAAAAGTAAACAAGGGGTGCCTCGGTGGCTCAGTCGGTTGAGTGTCAGACTTCAACCCAGGTCGTGATCTGCGTTTCATGGGTTTGATCCCTGCATCGGGCTCTGTGCTGACAGCTCGGAGCCTGGAGTCTGCTTCGGATTTCGTGTGTGTCTCTTTCTCTGCCCCTCCCCTGCTTGCACTCTGTCGCTCTGTCTCCCAAAAATGAATAAATATTAAAAAAATTTTAAAATAAAAATAAAAGTAATCAATGTTTTAAGTAACGTTAAATATGAATGTTATTGAGATTGATTAGAATAAAAATATTTTATTCTTTATTGTTTGTAATTTTTTCCTGTAAAACATTATTTTAAATTTTCTAAAAGATGTCTATACTCTGAAGATGAAATAATTACTTTATAATTTTTATAAGGATGCTAGTTTCCATAACTACCAAATATAAGATATTCAGATGTGGAAAAATGGCCCATATCATATATGTGATAAGTTTTACTATTGTATATTTAAAACTTATTCTTGAGGCTTATCATCTCAGACATGTAAAGCATGAAATTGTTAACTATAGAGATAGGTTTTTAGCACGCAAATGTTAAGTTCTGTCTTGAAACTAATTCTTTTTCTTTATATGTTTATGACAAAATATATGATAAAAGTATAAAGCTTAATATTTGAAGCCCTTCCTAAAGCAAATAATTAAAATCACATTGAAATGATTGCCTGAAAAGGTATTCATTCTTTCTTCACATACTGTCGGAGTTATCTGTGTTAAAAAAAAATTAAACTGAGCAAATTTTAAAGATCTTATTGACTTTATATATAAGGATTTATGAATCTGGCAACATCCCATCTTAGCAGTTAGAAAAGTCTTTGAACTGTACAAAATAAAAGACTTTTTTTTTTTTTTCAACGTTTATTTATTTTTGGGACAGAGAGAGACAGAGCATGAACGGGGGAGGGGCAGAGAGAAAGGGAGACACAGAATCGGAAACAGGCTCCAGGCTCCGAGCCATCAGCCCAGAGCCCGACGCGGGGCTCAAACTCACGGACCGCGAGATCGTGACCTGGCTGAAGTCGGACGCTTAACCGACTGCGCCACCCAGGCGCCCCAAATAAAAGACTTTTATAGGCAGAAGAGAACCAGACTAGGAGGTTATACTTAACAAAAAGTGGATTAGTCCTGGTAAGATCACTTTCTTTTAGGGCATTCAGGGTGTATCAGACATATTACCTCACTAGGTTTGATTAGGTATCTCCTAACTCAGTGGTTTAAGGTTCCATTTCTGAAACTGTAAATTAAATTAAGTCTCTTAGTTTGGAGACCATAGGGCTTAGCATAAGTGACTCCACTGCAGTCCTGTTGACATTTTTTACATCTGCAAGGTACTGTTTGCTCAAATATTCCTGTTTTGGCTTACATTTATTATGCTCTCTATGTCAAATACTTAGCATCAGTTTTTTGTTAACTGAGGATGTTGTGTTAAAATTTCAAATCTAGATCTATCCTGAGTAGTTTGCAAACCATTAAAAATTGTTTAGTAAACTAATGAAAGCTCATTTCCTGAGGTATCTCTAGTAAAAACAAACAAACACTTCTCTTAACCCATTGTAGGACAAACTGACTCCAAATATTTTATTGAATATTTATAAATTTTTATTTTAATTTCTGTACAAGGGTCAATGAAGGTAACTTGCTTTTAATCCTCTTAAATTTTTCTTTTTTTTTCTTTGCTTTTCTTTTCTTTTTTTCTTTCTCTTTTCTTTTCTTTTCTTTCTTTCTCTTTGCCTTTTCATTCTTTTTCACTATCATTCTCTATGGCAAATTTTGAGTCTATGGCAAGAAAAAAAATATGAATCCAGAGGCAAATTTTTGTCCATGAATTTCAAAAGCTATCTAAAAGCAAAGATGTCCTACTTAAAAACTTAAAGTGAAACCAAATTAAAATACAAAATTAAATTAAATTACAAATTAAAATACAAAAACTGACATTAAAATCTTTATTGCAAAAGTAAGGATTTTGTTTTTTCATTTTCACTGAATATCCTTCATGTATCTTTGGAATGATGACCTTAAAAACAATTACACATTTTTGTTTTTATTCCCAAGGGCTACTTGCCAACCATATTATACTTGCTGAGTTGGATCTCAATTTGTGGCTGCCCTTTAATCACTGAAGGTCCCTTTTTATCATGTCTGTACTAATTGGTGTTAAAACACTTGACAATCTATTGTGATTTGTTTCCTTAGCTTGCATCTCTTTCCCCACTCAATGATTAATAGAGATGTTAAATAAGATTACAACCTAATAACAATGCCCTTCCTTCACTGCCTGAATCTCTCCTCAACTAGATAGCAATATGTTGTTGTTTTTTTAAAGTTTATTCATTTATTTTGAGAGAGAGAGAGCAAGAGAGCCCATGTCTAGGCATCTGCACACGTGCACAGCAGGAGACGAGGGGAGAGGCAGAGATAGAGGGAGAGAGAGAGAGACAGAGAGAGAATCCCAGGGACTGACAGTACAGAGCCCAACGCAGGGCTTAAACTCAAGAACTGTGAGGTCATGACCTGAGCCAAAGTCAAGTTAGAGGCTTGAGGGATTGAGCCACCCACGTGCCCCAGCAATATGCTTTTTCAATGGAAGCAAAATATGGTTTCAGTCCAGTGTCCTGTGAAGAATTAGACTGGATAATTTGCAGATTTATTGTCTCCCTTCAGTCTAAGATATCTATAACTTGAGGTTGTCATTTTAATTAATTGACAACAGTTTATGTTAGTATTTTAATGAAATCAAATGTGAGCCTTATTTCTAAAAAGGAATTTCACACACACACACACACGCACACACACAACATATGCACATGCACACACACACATGCACCCCTTAGGTTATAGATATTTAAAAACTAATTTACAAATTTCAATTTATACTTTTCAGTTTCTTGAAGACATCTTAAAGTGGATTTACTCCAAAAAGTGGGCTTCAATTAACCTCATCTCAGAATGATTCTTGTACCATTTTGGGGAACAGTTTCATTGAGATGAGATTCATGCATCATAAAATTCACCCTTTTAAAATACATAATTCAGAGGTTTTTCGTATTTGCCATTGTGCAACCATCATTCACTACCCTGAGCTGTATATTTTCATATGCTGTTGTTACAACATTTTTAATGTTACTTGACTGTGTTATTTATTGTAGCTTAAATATTTACTTCCTAGTCATTTTATATAGACCCTTTTTTCTTCACATGATTGCAAGTTCATTTTGGCTGGGCATACATGCTTATAACACAATATTTAATTGGATGTTTTGAGTGTAGCAACGAGGTAAAATGGATTGCAACTTCAAAATGAATATGCGTCAGATCACATCAGGCTGATTTTATTTTATTTTATTATTTTTTTTTAATGTTTTATTTATTTTTGAGAGACAGCAGAGTAGGGAGGGACCCAAGCAGGCCCTGCATTGACAGCACTGTCAGTGCAAAGCCTGATGTGGGGCTCAATCCCAGTAACCCTGAGATCATGACCTGAGCTGAAATCAAGAGCTAGATGCTTAACTGACTGAGCCATCCAGGTGCCCCCATTGGGCTGATCTTATAAAGGAAATACTTAAAATTCCTTTTGCAACTCATTTTCTCATGTCCCTTTGCTGTCCTTAGATCCTGGCAGATTGGGTCTTTATCTAGGTCTCTGTGCCTTAGAGATTGCACTGGTTTGAATAGTGTCCTCACCCCTAAATTCATCTATCCAGAACCTCAGGATGCAATCTTATTCATAAATAAGGTCTTTGCTAATGTAATCAAGTTAAAGATGAGGTCATACTGAAATAGGGTGGCTCCCAAATGCAATATATCTGGTGTTCTCATAACAAGAAGCAGATTGGGGCACAGAGACAGAGAAGGCCATGTGAAGACACAGGCAGAGACTTGTGTAAGGTATCTACCAGACAGGGAACATCAAGGATTACCAGCAGTGACTGTAAGCTAGAAGAAGCAAAATGTCCATGCTAGAGCCTTCACAGGGAGCATGCCCCTGATGACACATTGATTTCAGGCTTCTAGGTGTAGAACTGGTAGAATACATTTCTGATATTTAAAAAAATTTTTTAATGTTTATTTTATTTTTCGAGACAGAGAGAGACACAGCATGAGTGGGGGAGGGGCAGAGAGCGGGAGACAGAATCCGAAGCAGGCTCCAGGCTCTGAGCTGTCAGCACAGAGCTGGGTGCGGGGCTTGCATGGGTCAACTGTGAGATCGTGACCTGAGCCGAAGCCCGACACTCAACTGACTGAGGCACCCAGGCACCCCACGTTTCTGATATTTTAAATGACACATTTTGTGGTACTTTGTTTATAGAAGCCCCAGGGAACAATACAGGGTCTCAACACTTGGGAACGCCATCCTCAAACTCTTTAAAGTTCCTCTCTGTTGTCCAGGTCTAGTGTCCATGGGCAGCAGGATGGATAATACATCGTGATGTATAAATGATAAAACTAGGATTAAATACATGGTATTAGGGAAATTTTTAGGTAAGAAGATAGATAGTGATTTTAAATGAACATTTTTCAAAGATCAGAGCATTTTGTTAAATAACGGTATTGCTACCTTTTTCTTTGGATGGAAGATATGAAATTAACCAGGAATGGTGCGTTTGACAAAAGAATGATGCGAAAAGATAATGTCTGAACTGGAAGATCTGAAGAAGAAAAAATGGGGCCTGAATACTATATTTAGTATTGACATGCTGTGATTGGACAATTAACAAAAATATAAGTTATCTTTCTTATATTTCTTAAATACAGAAAGAGATATTCTAAATCTTCATTCATGAATGATCATATATCACATGGACACATGTGAGAGATATATATATATATCCATATATATCCATATATATTTATAATCAAATGGTTTTATAGACAAAATCCCCACAGAAACTATTGACTCAGGGACCCACATAGCCTAGGAATGGCCCAGCCACACCTATATAAAATACTAGAAACGAGGAAGAAGCACAATTTGTAAAGAGGATTGTCTGAAGAAATTTGTTCTCTAACACTTGCCTGCCCTTTCAAACTTCTAACAAAAACAAGGGGAATAAGTAAGATGTTCTTTTTCTCTTCAAGATAAGAGGTCCAGCTTCCATGGGATAAATAAAAGAGCTTAATATATATCCTTTGGATTTTGGAGAGCATACTCATATCTGACATGTAGCTGAGGAGTCTGAAGACAAGAGGCTGTTTCCATTGGCCTGAGGCAGCAGGAAAGATATAGACAGAGATATAGAGAAAGGGGGGGTGGGGACAAGGCTTTTTTGGGAAGTAACTGAACTTCCACTGAATGTAAGAGCTACATGGGAATCATTTAAGTCTTTCAGGTCTTAACAGAAGAGAAGCTGGAGGCTGACTGTTGATCATCTGATTCCGAGTATGAAGGGCAATCACAAACAAATAAGCATCAAAAACCACATACATCCTGTTCTGGAATAATAGCCATGAACGACCAACAGCATTGTTAAATTCTCTGAAGACCATAGGAATAAATGCCCCAGGGGAGAAAGTGGGATTTAAGTTTTGGTCAGACCCTGAGGTCACAAATGCAATTTAAAAATAGCAATCAGTAATGAACTTTCTTGTACCCTTACCACCGCTCCCTCCCCAGGCTCTTAGCAAGAATGTGAAAATGGAATTTTGTAGTAAAAGGGAAATAAGCATGAAAAAAAAAATCAACAATCACTTCACACATATTAAACCACATCTTGGTGGAGGAGGGGGGGAATCTTCATACTGTTAAGCATTTGCAACTTAAAATGAGAGTTAAAAAAGCTTAAAATAAGAAAAATCTCATAGTGATCCACAATGTTGAGGCACTGCCTGGTGTCATCATGTGGCATAAGGCAGACTACTCTTCATGAAAAGATTTAAAAAGTATGTGTGCGATGGGGAAATGAACTCCTTCTGGTTGCCTTCCATGAGTTTTGTTAATTAAGGATGTCAGTCAAAATGTTTTATCTAATAGAGCAGAGGCTGTGCTATGATGATATATAGCATGATACAAGCCATGATATGTAGGGGTACGTGGAAGGAGGAAACTAGAATTTTCTCTAAAGCTTTTATAATGCATTTTCTTACTTTCTAGCTTCAGTTTCATAGCTGAATACTTTAAGTTCTTCCTGAAGAATCTCTAAACAACCTTGACCTAATGTCTTTTCATCCACTTGCCCTACAAGCATCCAGCCTTGGGGAAATCTTGCTGCCTGTGTTCGCTTTGTCTGTACATAGACTTTTGAGACTGTGGAGAAAATCACACACCTGAGCCAACTGGTGACACTACACATTCATGGTTGCCTGTTTGATCAGTGTTCTAACAGTGATTTCAACTGAATTATGTTTCACCAGGCAATGTTCTTTCTCATTCTGACAAGAAATATTTTATCTTCTGTACTTCTTTTCTTTTCTTCCATGATTCCCTTTATTCCCAATAGATGATCAAGCCCCCTATTTCACAAAGGAAATAAACCTCTCTGAGAAGTAATGTCCAATTCCGGCTCTCCACAAGCCAGCAAACTTATCTGCATCTACACATACCTGTTTCTTTCATTAACATGAAGTTCTTTCACCAAAGGCAAACCTATGTCTGTTCCTATGTTTTAAGCCTTGTCTTATCCAAACTCTTCGGGACGTAACACTATTTATTAACTCACATTCTTCTAGAATATCAAACTGTACCTTTCATCCAGGAAACTTCCCTATTTTCTCATGAGTTTTTTTCAAATACCAACAAACACAGAAAATAGAAAAAGGAAAAAGTAAGCTGTTTCATGTTTAAAAAAAAGTAATGATAACACACATACATGAATACCAGCAAAAGGGAACAGAGATAAATATAAAGTAGAAGCAGATACTCATTTATTGCTGGGGGCAGTAGGCAATGATTCAACCTCCATTGGGTGACATTTTGGGCAATATCTTTCATATTTGTAAAAGTGTATATCTTTTTTCCTATAATCCTAATCTGGAAATGATCCCATGAAGACATTTGTGCATACGTAAATGGAATATGCACAAGTTTATTTATTGCAATATTGCCAGTGATAAAAAATGTGAGTCAAATCAACTCACTGCTCAAAACGTAAAATGGATCTGCATTTCACTCAAAGAATATACCCAAGTACTGTCAGTGGCTGCTCTTTGATCTTTATTTCATCATCTACTGTTGTCCTTTGACCTACTATGCTCCAGGCACATGGACTTTCTTGCTGTTCTGCCAACATGTCAGGCATGTGCTGGAATAAGTTCTTTCCTTTTGATTGGAACACTGTTTCCATATTATCTGCCTCTTGCATCTAGAATGTAAAGTCCGTGAAGGTTTTAATCTTTACCAGTTTTGTACACGGATAAAGGTCTGAAATAATCCTAGTACATAGTAGGCACTTAATAAATGTGTGCTGCATTAATGAATAAATCTGGATCTCCATTAAAGCTGGGTGTGAGGGTATAATATAGTAAATCCATGAAATATAATACCATGCACTACAAAAAAGCCAAATAATGATTATGTTTTCTTTGTTCTGTAGAATACGTGTAAGGCATATGTTAAATCACGCACGCACACACACATACACACACACAAGATGCAAAGGGATACAGTATGCCATATTTGTATAAAATGTAGAAAAAAGAAAATACTGGTTCATAGTGGTTTACACTTTGTAAAGAAACTTCAGAAATGCGTTAAGATAACTAAAAATTTTAGAATTGTTCTCACACCCATTGTTTTGAACTCCATCACATGGCCACACCTGATTGCCCTGGGAGCTGGTAAATGTAGACCAGCTGAACAGTCTTGAATCCAGATCTTCACTAAGATGGAAGAAGAGAATGAGCTTTTAGAGACTGAAAGTGTCCTCTGTGGTGTTTAAGAAAATATCATATATATCCATGTTGACCACAGAATACAGATATTCTGATTTCTTCCAGAATTTCTAAACTCAGGTCTTTTTTTTTTTTTTTCAGTCCTATACTTGAAAGGCAACTGCTACTTAAATGCTTAAGTTATGCCAAGTGCTAAAAGTTTCCCCTTGTCTTATCTCTTCCTTTGAATTATTCATAGAAATCTGCAATGGTGTTACTGTTAGTATCTCCAAAATGCCTGCCCCAGCCTTTATGTAATCCTTTCCACAAACGTGCCTTTCCTCAGTTTTCGAATTTCACAACCTTTGAATATCTTTGTCTATTTCAATAACAGCCAAATATTCCTTCCTGCCTCTTCCTGAATCCTAGGAACCTTATATATAAAGTAGGATATATGTTTCTGGTGTCTCATTTTCTCCAATTGCTTTTCTAGTCACTTCCAGCCCTAACATAAATCTGGCTGTTTCTTGAGCAAACTTCCTTGTCTGCATGCTTCTTAAGTAACACAGGGTCAGGAAACGGAATAGATGCTCTCCTCGTTCCCCATTGTCACTTTCAAGTTGTTTCTCCTCGTTTCTCTTTCCAAAAATCTTAGATCCTTTGACATCTGACAAAATCCCCATCATCAGCCTACATCCTGGTCCCACAACTTTATTCATGGAAGATCTTAGCTCCTGCCCCACTGTTTTTGTCTGTGACTCTGCCCCATGTGGGTGTTCCTTTTGACATCTTGACATCTCAGGGTTTTGATCAGTCTATCAATCAGAGTCCTTATAAGAAACATTATCACCCCTTATGGTTCACAGGGAGAGATTTTGATGAGAGGACAACTTATATAAAGGAAGAGAGTTACAGGAAAAATGGTGAAAGAACCTGAGAACAATCAAATAAAAACAAAACGAAAATAGAAAAAGCAGCAAACAAACATCAAGAATCCAATACGAAAGAATGAATGAAAGAGAAAAATAAAGAGAGATTATCTAGGCAAAGATTGGGATTTCAATCCTGCCGTTTATCAGTTACCCATTGTGATTATTTCATGAATAAGTCTCCGTGATACAATTCTGGTCTTCACTTGACCGATACAGGATTTCCTTCTAAATATGATGTGTCCTAAATTCTCCTGGCAGTGGGCTCTTTGCAAGTTCTACTGGAGGGCAGAAGGGGGTCTGGCAAATAGGTGGTGTACCATAGCTGTTTGTGAAATGACTTATTGAATAAACGAGTGAATGGATCGTGAATAACACACCCTGATTCACTTGTGTGTTTAAATCTGTAGTTCATAAAACTGTTTCAAAGACAGCACCTTTTAAAGGAAATTACCCCACATATCTCAGTGCTGGACTGCTATTACACTGTCCCAAACTAAATAAATGTGTTCACCCACATATCCTGTATAACCCAGATGTCACAGACCACAAATCTGTGACAAAGGCAGTATGCCCCTTTAATCACTAAGCTATGAGAGATCAAGAATCTTTAAGCCTCTTTGCTAGAAATTACTTCTCAAAGAGCACTAAAAAAAAAAAAAAAGACTCACTAATCTTTTAACCACAGTCAGTTCTGTTTTTCTTCATTTCTAGCTCCCACTTACCCATTTCAGCTACCTCAGTATCTTTGCACTTGCTCACACCTCCCCCTGGAGTGTTTTTATGTAGGATCTTTGAAACAGTGACCCTATTCACTATTTAGGTTAAGGCTCAAATAATACCTTTCAGAGAAGACTCACCACACGTCTTTAACTCCTTTCCATCCTGTTACTGTATTATAGAAGATCAGAGTATTGTGGTTTTTTTTAATAAAGCATATTATATTTGAAAGAACTGATTTTCTGTTTACCTATTTAAAGTTTTCAATATTTAAAGTTTTACTTACTTAGGGTGTTCCTTCCCTTACTAAATTATAAACTCCCCATAAGGAAGAATGCCGTTTGTCTTTACTACTGAATTTCCACAGTGTAAAGAGTCTGTGTGTTCCCTTTAAACATCATCTATAGGTTGTTTCTATCATATATATGACTTGAGATCACAATTATAAAAATCATTAATAATCTGTACTCACTATATATTTCATAGCATATGATAAATATGTATATAGACAATGGTATTGCCAAAAAAGTTGTATTGAAATAATACTACTTTTCTTTACATGCGGGTAAAGACTATTTATTGACAAGCTACAGTTACAAGGGTTATTTAGGCAACTATGTTCTTTATTTGAAAAAAAGATTTTAGAATAGCCTTTTAAAAACATTGACTTGTCTTTAGATTTGCTAGTACGGAAGTATTAGATGCTTTCTAACTTTTACTTGTTATTATTGCCAAAGTTTGAGCTCTCATTCAAACACATAACTCCACTGGGTATGGAATGAAGACATGTTGTGCGTTTACACTCAGGACATGAAGAGTGGAGATTGTCATTTGATTGATATTTATTAAAATGACAAAGAGGCAAATTCTATGTACCTTCTTAAAAACTACGTGCTTTTTTTTTAATGCTTATTTTTGAGAGAGAGAGAGAGAGAGAGTACAAGCAGGGGAAGGGCAGAGAGAGGGAGACACAGAATTCAAAGCAGGCTCCAGGCCATGAGCTATCAGCACGGAGCCCCATGCGGTGCTGGAACGCACAGACAGCGAGATCATGATCTGAGCCGAAGTTGGCTGCTTAACCAACTGAGCCACCCAGACGCCCCAAACTATGAGTTGTTAATAGGGAAGCATAACTGTCCAATAGTAGAATGCACATTTGGACCTACTGATTTTCTGGCATCCAACATAGTTGCATTTTGTATCATCTCTGTTTCTCATGTTTGATATAATGATATTTGTTTACTCATTTACCTTATTAATGACAAGTTCCAGGGAATAATACCATGTCTTTTTTTTTTTTTTTTTTTTTTTTTTTTGGCTAAGCACTTCAAGTTGTTGTGGCTGATAACATATGATATCCTCAGATGCTTTAATGAACTCCACTCATGACTCTGTCTCTGAAGGACTGGCCCCTAATACTCTGTAATCCATGAAGGACTCCTGTACAGCATTATGGGGCACTTAGGTCCAGAATATCAATAAAATCTGAAAAGGGGAATGTATGTTTGCTTTATGTCTCAGATTTCTGAGATGTCCCATCAGAACCATTTTTTATTTTCTCTTCATGGTACTATATAACATTTTACCTTCAGGGCTGCTTGCATTTTCATGCCAAACCTCTCCTTAAAAATTTTACTAACCTAGAGATTTAAGAAGGGAAATAAAATGGACTAGTAAAGATTGGCTTTGTGGTCCATATCCATTTCTTAGTGATAAGATTTAGACGAAGGAATTTCTATGATGTCAGAATAGAGTAGAGATTGTCAACTACTCACAAAGAAATACAAATAACCATAAAAGAGAATAAATCTCTGTATAACACTATTACATGAGTCCTTTCAGCATAGATATGGAGGTTTCTTTATATTTAATATCTTGCAAGTTCTTCTGATACTTATTTCAAAAACTATGGGAAAATGAATTATCAATATTCTGGCTGTGCTGTAGTTATTCTAGAATCTGCCAGACTCCCTCTAGTAGGAATCAAGATTTTACTTGACTGATGAGCTTGGTTGAGACTTTGCTGAAACCTGATCTGGTAAAAATGATGTAAGCAACTTCTCGTTAAGATAGTTGAGGCAGTAACATAGTCATTGAAGCAGTTCAATTCTGGAATTAAATTGGTGGTTTGAACTAGACCATCAAGTTCAATTCCAGCTCTGGTAACACATGGGTCTGTCCATAATATTACACATAACCCATGGCACTTCATGATACACACTGCTAATAGAGGCCAAAGCTAATGCAATTTGAGAGTTGAACAGAGAACATATCAGCAGCTTGCTGTTACTTCAGGCTTATAAATACTTGGAACTCTCAGTAAACTTTTAATAAAATTTCCAAATCACTAAAAGCTTGAATGTATGTAGTAATTTTATAGTCTTTTGTTCTCTCTCTCTTCTTAGATAAGTACTTACAGGAATTTTGCTGATTAGCCAGGATACTATAAGTCTGAGGAAAAGTCTAAAAAAAAAAAAAGTGCTAAATCAGGAAGGACTTTAAAAAAAAAAAACAAGTTGAAATGTTTTTATTTAGAAGAATAAGAAAAGCTATTGAACATTTTACCCTGAAAATGGTTTTACTAAGTGTCCATTTTGGTTCAAATATAAAGCTTATTGAAATGACTATGCAACATACCCAAAATCAATTTGTCAAGTGGCTATCTTATCCTTCTGGGCAACATACATCTCAGTACCTCTGAATAAAGTTATCAAGCAATCTTGGTTAAATCACTGCCAACAAAAGGTTTATATTTTTCTATCAAATTTTCATTGTACATATATGAAAATCATTTTGTTCGTGTTTAATAGACAAAAATAATTTAAACAAATAGAAAGGTTTTTTTGTTTCAAGTTAAACTTGGCACATAAATTTAATTTAATTTTTAATGTTTCTTTATATTTGAGAGAGAAAGAAAGAGAAAGAGAGAAAGCATGAGCAAGGGATGGGCAGAGAAAGAGGGAGGCACAGAATCCGAAGCAGGCTCCAGGCCCTAAGCTGTCAGCACAGAGCCCAACGTGGGGATCAAACTCATGAACCATGAGATCATTACAAACTCACAAACCTGCGAGATCATGACCTGAGCCGAAGTTGGACACCCACCAACTGAGCCGCCCAGGTGCCCCAGTACATAAATTTTAAAAGTAAAAGTAGTTTATAAGTTGGAACATTGATCTGCATACAAAAATTTCTGACACTTGCTGAGGGTCTGACTCTGTGAACATCTTATAGTTAGAGAGTTATGCTGGAAATTTGTGAAGTATTTTCTTCTTTCTTTTATTATTGGGATAAGATTGTTTATACAGTTACAGTACCTGAACATTCCAGGTAACAATCACCTGTGTTAAACCACAACCTTTCTACCGTGCTCAGAGAACTGTGGGTCAGGAGTCTGAATATGTATGGTAGGGATGATTTATCTCCAGGTCTGGGGCCTCTGCTTGAAAATCTCAGCTCCGGAGGGGTGACTCGAAGCACCAGGAACTGGAATCATATGGAGGCTATGTTATGTGCATGTTTCTTTGGCACATGGATCGAGTGCCTCAAAGCTTGGGTTCAGATGAGTCTGCTGACCCGGGCTCCCACCTGAGTCTTTTCCGCATGGCTCAGGCTTCCTCAAAGTATGACAATCACACGTCTTACGTCTTGTCCCTGGAGCCCAAGAGCAAGTGTTCCACAGAACAAAGCGAAGGACACGTGAACTTAGCCTTGAAATCTCAGAGGCACTTCTGCCATATTCTTTTTGTCAAAGCAATTACAAACCCACTGTAAGATATAAGGAGAAGGGGCCCTGCCTGCATTAAGATGATTGTCAGCAAATGTGTAGTCATGTTTTAAAAGCAACACCCTCTGGTATCTAAGAAATTATGCTTTCAATTAGTCCCCTAGTCTATTTATTGATTTCTGATAAATATTCATAAACTTTTATTTAACTGAAGTTAAACATATACATAACATTTAAACTTATCAGAAGGTTTTGAAATCGGGATCTGATCTCATTACTAACTTACCTGAAGTGTGCAGCACAACATGGGGAGAAGTTCACTCTCATTACTAAGTCTCATAGGTGGAACACTCTGGAATTATGAAAGAAGCCTCTTGGTATCTTGCCAGAATCTTCTCTTTCAGAAAGCTTTTTAAGCTTAATTTGTCTTTCAATTCTAGCCTTTCAAATTTAATAGTGCCATCAAAAGTTTTAGAGATAGTGAAACCTTTCAAATAAGCCAACTCATAATTTGTAATGGCAACAAAGACAATTGAGATCTCCAAAGTTAAAGTTTTATTTTATATTGCCCCCCTCCTTTGAAAATAAATACGTTTTCGAGAACTAAGATGGTAAGCTGTGTCATATATCATATCGCTTGTTTTTAGGTTTACGTTATTATTACCTGTGTCACATGTATGGGTCTATGCATTAATAGAAATGGAGAAGGACAAAAAGGGAGGTAAAGTAGAAGTAATGTAACAGTAATCATTTTGGGTGGGAAAGTGCACTGGAAAGAAAAATAAACTCGCTCTATGGAAGGAATTCTGGGTGAAGGAAAGAGAAACACTTTCATAATCACCACCAGGAGATGTCTGTGGCCAGAGGTAGCAGCGTACTGGGTACCTATAGAAGTGAAAAGACAAGACTGAAGTAGCCAGAACTAAATGGTCTTTGTACTTAAATTCTATGACACTAAATGTTAGGAACTGTCTTATGTTGTATTTGGTGAAGGGGAATGAAATTACATTACAAATGCATGCCCAACACTATCCTGGACTAAGAAGCTACAAGTAGTACATGAAGTTATGCTTTCATCCTTACGATTGGGGAAGAAGGAAGCTCGTGCTAGGATGTTGGTAAAGTTCTTTATTACCCAGATCAATTACAAGCAATACACCGACTCCTCCTATAGTTTGTTAAGTTAGGCTACAATGACTACAAAAGACATTTTCAAATATAATACATTTTCACATATAATTTGGAATGCAAATACTGAGAGTGCCTGGCTGTATTAATTATAATACATATTTATCTCTGTTTCTTCAGTTAAGTCCCTAATACTTAATTCTCTAAAATATATCCCCCAAATTTATACCATGAAAAATGCATAACTTTCTAGACCACGGATTCTACATGATTTAAGTACATTGCCAGCTAAAAATATGTGGAATCTGTAGCAGACACAGCAATGTGCTGCCCAAATCCTGCTTCATGGAAGGATCAATGACCAATTGCTGGGAATGATAGCCTCAGTGACTGATCCATTCTGAGAAGACATGCCCTTTCAAGGATGTCTATAGTCGCTGTCTGATGACAGTGAGGTATGATATCTTGGCCACTTGGGACAAACCTGGTGGGTCACTTAGCATCCAGCAGCTCTCACTGGGTTCAAGCAAAACTGATCCTAGGCCTCCATCACAGCTGAACTTACTCTTTTGCCCACTCCTGCTTCCTTTCTCTCCCTTCCCCCAGGGTTGATTTCAACCAAGGTCACTCGCTAATAAATGTCTTGCATGTTAAGTTTTACCACAGAGCTGTTCTAGAAAACTTAACCTTCAGTAGAATCTTAAACATTAAGGCTAATCAAACCTGAATATAAACTATCAGAATACACTTAAACTTCTAAGATATGCAAAAACACACTCTACTAGAAAAAGAGTAACTTATTTTCTCTGGGAAAGAGTTTCTCCTCCAATTGATTATGTCATTTTGAATTAAAATAACCCGCTTGCTGATAATAGAAAATGTCAGTGTCAATGTCAGTACACATTTCAAAAGCATGCTTGGAATAATGTATTGAGTAGAGGCTTGATAAATGTACATTGACTTGCCAGATAATGCTGCTGCCATATAATATGATGGTAAATAAAGTTGTTCGAAATGCCATAAAATATATGATAGTTTTCCTTTAAAAAAGTGAAGCAGCGTAGACAAGCTTTAACGACAACAAAAACACTCTCAGAAAACTTTCTTTAGTGTAAACAAGCTTCAACTCTCATAAAGACAACTAGTAGGTTATAGATTCTTTTCAATGGCTTAAGATGAAAAAGAGCAGACTAATCTGGAAACTATAATGGGAATAATTGGTCAAGACGAATAAAAGGCAGCCATTTCTCTTTGTGAAGTAGAAAATGGCAGTTTTATCATTTACCTGCTTTTCATGTTTCTTCTTGGTTCAGTATTTTGTGTATTTTTGAGTATATGTGGTTTTAAGATAGGTTTTTCATTTGTCCAGCCTTTATTCTTATACTGACATACTACACAAATCATTTCCTTGTACTTATCTTTGTGTTTTATTCATGATTTTTTCTTCCTTACCAAAATGTAAACACATTCCTGAACACATGAAGACTTTTATCATAAGAACATTATTCTTGAAAATGGGAAATACTTTTTGGAAGTCACTAGATAAAAAATGAAAGCTTGTTTTCCTTGCTATAGTAAGCAATTACTATATGCATTTTAACCTATAAAATATGGTTGCCAGGGCATCTTTATTATATTGCTAAAAAATACACATTTATGTGCTCCCTTATTGAAGTATAGACTTTTATTTAAAACCTTGTATTGTTTATTTATACATTATATGTATATGCATATATATAGAATGCATTTTATGCTAATGTAATAAATAATTTTACTAAAACGAATATAAATTTTAATTATATATAACAGAGAAGAATAAAGTCAGTTAAAATATATTGGATCAGGGGCGCCTGGGTGGCTCAGTCGGTTAAGCGTCCAACTTTGGCTTAGGTCATGATTTCACCAGTTGTGGGTTCGAGCCTTGTGTTCAGCTCTGTGTTGATAGCTTGGAGCCTGGAGCCTGCTTCAGATTCTGTCTCCCTCTTCTCTCTGCCCCTCCCCAGCTTTCTCTCTCTCTCTCTCTCTCTGTTTCTATATATTGAAAATAAATAAACATTTAAAAAATTTTTTAAAAAGATGTGTTATCAAATAGCACATGCCTACACCAGAAAACATTTTGAAAGAGGGGGTCCATTCACTCTAACTGGTTCTCAAGTTAGACCATGGTAAGAACTCCTGAAAAAAAAAATCATGAACCAATTCACTACTAGTATATGCAACACATGGATAAAGAAGAAAATGTAACCATATGTCTTAAAGAAAAATCTCCTACAACATGAATGAACAGGCTCGATTTCACTATGTTATAAAAAAAAATGTACCATGTTATCATAAGTTAGTATTCTTTTTGTTTTTCATAAGGCATCTGTTGAGTAATTCCTAACTACCAGACAGTCTGCTACCAAAAACTCTGCTTTCAAAACACTCAAAGTCTATGGGTGAGAAATGAAAGATTCTTAATTTTAAAATGGGCACACTTAAAAAATTTAATGTATTATTAGAGTTATTCATGGTTGGTATAACAAATAAAAGCAAAAATGGAGTATTTAAAGTAAAAATTGAAGTCATACCTTAATCAAAGATAAAATCTATAAGTATTTATGGGCTATTGGGTATATTTTCTTGGGACAATTATACTCCCTTTCCGCGTGAATAGCATTGACTTTTCATGTTTTTATCTAAAATGATTCATTGCTGCACTGTATTCCATTTCTTCTAGCCTATTCAGGAAACTTGACTCATACAACTTCCCCACTTGAACACTTGCCCGCACGTTATTTATAACTCTGTATTGGTGTCCAATTCCCATCCACATTAGCACCCAAAGAATCTGTTACTATTTCTTATTAATGTAATGGCACTCTAGCTGGGCAAGGGTTAACTTGCCTCCAGTTAACACACGTCTTACTTGCTGACCTAAGGCCCTTGATTTGTAGCAGAACTAATTTACTTTCTTTGAGATTTGCAGACCACTGGCTTTGAGGAGTAAAGAATCAGAACCGCCTCAGCTTTCTGATTTAGCAATTTTTTTTTAGCAAAATGTTTTTCTGTCTTTTAGGTTACATAAGTGATTTTACGGACCCCCCTTTGTGTATCTGTAGAAAGAACTTGCTCTCCTTTGCAGAAAGAACAGAGTACTTCTGCACGTCTCAGAACAAGAACTTGCCCCCTTGCACAAGCACCGAGCACTGAGATAACTATTGTAGCTGGCATTATTGTCAGAAATGGGGCAGACAGCTGCACTCGCTTTCCTGATTAACTAGCCTCAAACCCTTTAAAAATCCCTGGTTCATGCCCACAAAAACAGACACATAGATCAGTGGAACACAGTAGAAAACCCAGAAATGGCCCCACAACTATATGGTCAACTCATCTTCAACAAAGCAGGAAAAAATATCCAATGGAAAAAAGACAGTCTCTTCAACAAATGGTGTTGGGAAAACTGGGCAGTGACATGCAGAAAAATGAACGTGGGCCACTTTCTTGCACCATGCACAAAAATAAATTCAAAATGGATAAATACCTAAATATGAGACAGGAAAGCATCAAAATCCTACAGGAGAACACAGGCAACAACCTGTTTGACCTCGGCTGTACCAACTTCTTACTAGACATGTCACCAGAGGCAAGGGAAACAAAAGCAAAAGTGAACTATTGGGACTTCAGCAAGATAAAAACTCATGCACTGCAAAGGAAACAATAAACAAAATAAAAACTAAAAAGGCAACCTACAGAATGGGAGAACACATTTGCAAATGACATATCTGATAAAGAGTTAGTATCCAAAATGTAAGAAGTTGTCAAACTGAATACCCCCAAAAAACAAATAATTCAGTTAAGAAATAGGAAGAAGATGGAGCCTGCATGGTTCATTCTATCGAGCATCTGACTCTTGATTTCAGCTCAGGTCATAATTCCAAGGTTGTGAGATTGAGCCCCTTGTCAGACTCTGTGCTGGGGGTGGAGCCTACATTCTCCTCTTTCTCCTTCTGCTCCTCTTCCCCACTAGTGCTCTCTTTTTCTCTCTCTCTCTAATATATCTATATATCTATCTATCTATACACACACACACACACACACACACACACGCACACATATTTGAAACAAAAAGAAGTGGGAAGAAGACATGAATAGACATTCCAAAAAAGATATCCAGATGGCTAACAGACACATGAAAAGATGCTCAACAACACTCATCATCAGGGAAATACAAATCAAAACCACAATGAGATACCGCCTCATACCTGACAGAATGGCTAAAATTAACAACTCAGGCAACAACACATTTTGGTTAGGATGTGGAGAAGGGGAACACTTTTGCTCTTTGGTGGGAGTGCAAACTGTGCAGCCACTCTGGAAAACAGTATGTAGGTTCCTCAAAAAGTTAAAAATACAACTACTACGATCCAGCAATTGCAGTACTAAGTATATACCCAAAGGATACAATAATACTGATTGGAAAGGACACATATACCCAATGTTTATGGCAGCATTATCACTACTAGCCAAATTATGGAAAGAGCCCAAATGTCTATTGACTAATAGATAAAGAAGGTGTAGTATATATACACAATGGAATATTACTCAGCCATCAAAAAGAATGAAATCTTGTCATTTGCAATGATGTGGATGGAGCTAGAGTATATTATGCTAAGCAAAACAAATCAGTCAAAGACAAATACCATATGATTTCACTCGTGTAGAATTTAAGAAACAAAACAGATGGACACAGGGGGAGGGGGAAGAAAGAAAGAGAGGGAGGCAAACCATAAGAAACTCTTAACAATAGAGAACAAACTAAGGGCTGATGGGGGGGGGAGGTTGGTAGGGGATGGGTTATATGGATGATAAGTATTAAGGAGAACACTCGTTGTGATGAGCACTGGATGTCATACATACGTAAGAGATGAATCACTAAATTCTACTCCTGAAACCAATATGTTAACCAATTAAAATTTAAATAAAAAGTTGAAACAAAAACCAAACAAAAACATTTTAAAAAGTACCAATTAGATAGATAGATAGATAGATAGATAGATAGATAGACAGATAAATAATAAGAGTGAAAAACAAATTCCTGAGTCAGGCAGGAACCTCGAAGTTGGTTTTTGTACCAGAGCCTGCCTTCTGCCCAGGTTGCTGGTCTCCTGAAAAAAGTTCATGTTCCTTCCCAATTAAAACTCATCTCTTCAGTAATGAACTTTTAGGTGATGGGCAGCTCAACTTGAGTTCAATAACATTAATAAACAGCAACAGTCTCTAGATGCCACTGCCTCCGCTGAACATTACTCTTTATTTGCTTTATTTTTAAACTTTGAACTGCCAGAAAGCTGTCTATAGGCACTGCATCCAATTTGTCTTTTCCTTTTCTCATTTAATCCAATCAGAATCTCACTCCACCACCCACCAAAAGTGCTCTTGTCAAGATTATCGATTACCTCTATGCTTTTAATTCAACGAGTAATTCTCAGTCCTCAGACTTTCTTAATAGCAATCGACAAAGGTTGATCACTCCCTTTTCCCTGGCATACTTTCTTCCCATGGCTCAAGGACACCATCCTTTCTTGGATTTCCTCCTACCTCATTGTGTATTTTTTGCTCTGTTTCACTGGATGGTTTCTTTTTTCTCTTCAGTCACTTAAAGTAGGTATGACCCAGGGCTAAGTCTTTGCTTTCCTTCCATTTTTTATCTAAAATGTTATCCAATGATATCATCATAGAGCCTCACACAAATCTCATTTCTATCCCAACTATTCCCAAATTCATGCATTTAGTGCAGATCTCTTTCCTGAACTTCAGACTCCTACATCCATCTGTGAACCTCACGTATATACATCATATATATATATATATATATATATATATATATATAATATTAAAGACGACAAGTTAGGGGATACAACCAAACTTTATTGAACATTTCATTAAGCAGGTAGTCTTTACTCTCAAGAGTATGGAGAACAACAAAGTAGGGAAAAGGACTGCAAACTTTCATAGAAAGAGGCAAGCATGGAACAAGGAGGAAGTACTCAGCCTGAGTTAATTGGCTGGGATTGCATATCTGACTATATTTAGAAAGATCAAGAAACAAGGAAACGAATATAAAGCTCAGAGGTGGCTGCCATTGGCTAACTTTATGTACTGCATTTCTGGTCAAGTAGAACTTTTACAAGGACACAAAAGTTATCTAAGATTTTGCTATCATGGTGCCCTTGGCAGGAGAGTTTCCATTTTAGGCCTGGAAATTTATTTCAACGACATATAAATATCCTTAGGGTTAACCCTTCACGTTTCTATTTCTCCTCCCTCCTACCTCTGATCTGTTATAAGATTCTGTTGGATCTACCCTCACATTCATACAAAACATAATTACTTATCTTTATCTCCACTTATACCAAGCCACCATCATTTTTCCCAGTCACCACTGCCAAGCCCCTGTCATCTTTTTAAAGACTCCAGCATCTCTTTCCTAAATTATTAAACTTGTGTCTTAACAGATCTCTTTGTTTCTTCCTTTTCCACCCATAGTCTATTTTCATCATTGCACTTCTTCTCTGAACTGTTAAAAATTGCAATTGACTTGTTCCAGCCCTTTCCATCCCCATTTCCTGCTTCAATTTTCTTTATAACACTTGCATGTTGTGAAACACTGTATCTTTATTTATTTGGCTATCTTTATATTCATCATAAAATACAGGCTTCATGGTGAGGGCAATTTTTGTTTGTGTCCCATAGTGTATTCCAAAGTTCACATGGTGCGTGGTTAATAATAGTTGGTTAATACATACCTGTTAAATTAGTGAAGGTGACTATTGTCTAGTGGATGAAACATGAACTCTGTGTGCGGAGGCATACGCAGCAAGAAATCAAACAACTCATCCCAGGGTCCTTCAGTTTCTTAGGAATTTGAGGTATGTGATACCATAGAAGATGCGGAAGAGGCAGGATGTGGAAAGGACAGTTGTTGGAATCTTGTTTTGGGATTAGTTAATGGCTCTATCCTCACTCCTGCAGAGAAAAACAATTCAATCAAGACTCCCCTACCACCTCAAGTTGAAAGTTTCATTCTTTGAAATAAAAACACTCCATGTGTTGGAAAAGTTGAAGGAAGGACTGAGGCCATGGACCAAAATAAAGAAACTTAAATGAAAGTCTATATAGTAAATATAGACACTTCAAATGCTTTCTTACCTCTCTTAGTTTCTAGACTGCTGGAAGCCAATCTAAAACGCCCAGGCAGTACATTAGAGATTTCTTCTCTGGAAAAATGGTGGTCAGAGAAAAAAGATGTATACATTCTAAGGCCAAGGAAAAAAAGTCCCCTCCCTAGTCAACAAAACCTAACCAACCATATGGAGACAAAAATGGTATTTTACAGGCTCCCTCTTAAAAATTAACGGACCCTCAAGGATATTTGAGGAAATCAAAGAAATTAAAAAAACAAAATAAGCAAATAAAAACAGAAACATAGAGGAAATAGAAATGAGGGGAAGCAGAATAGGGTAGGGAAAGAAAGTTAAGCAGAGAGATCAGCTTCAACCTGATCCCAGGGAAGATCCAGAACAAGAGCTGTAGCAGAACATAGCTTCCTTGAGACAAGGGTTTGCACTGCTTGGCTAGCCCATCATTCTGTGGGGACATAACTCCTCGGATGAGGCTGCTTTCATTGGTGAAAAGCAATCCTCCTACCAGCAGCTAGAAAATTGTGCACAATCCCAGAGAAAAAAACCTAGGCAAGGCAACAGGTGTATTTGTTTTGTTTTGTTTTGATAAATATTTTAGTAAATTTTGCCATTTTTAGACATGTGGTTAAAATGGTAAAATAAGTAATTTTAGCACAGAGGAATTTTAAAAGGTTTGAGAACACTTCATTAAAAAGTTATTCGAGCTAGCTTCATATAGTTATAAATACTAAATAACTCATGTATAATAAGGTGTTTTATAAATGATAATAGCTCCACTTTGTTATAAAGAAATAATTTGGCATGGCGTGAGAAAAAGCATACTGTTATTGATAAGAATTATGGCTTATATTAGCCAAGATCATTGCTTTCTAAATTTTCAGATTTTGAGAGAATTCTAAACCAAAGATCTTGGGCTTATTATTATTGTTTTAATTTAAAGTCTTTTATCTCTGTACTGGGATAAAGACAGATGTCTAGCAATATACGTTGACAGAAACTTCAAATTGCTGAGAAAAAGATTGTATTGACTTCAAAGAATATTTTATTCTTAATTATATAATAATGTTGCAAATCTTTGAAAGACTTAGCTCACAATAAGCCTCTTTTTTTCAGTGTAAAATGAGCTTTAATATTTTAGATAAAATAAGGACACTTAAGTATAATTAAGGGAAGTAATATTTTTAAAAGGTGCTGGCATCATTTTTTTTTTTAAAAATAGTGGAAAAAAGGTTTATTTGAGAAAACACTTTTGTGAATAATATATTCCTTCTTATCTAGAATAAAAATTCTCCTTAGTCTGGACCTTTCAGAATTTGAATTGTTTTTCTCAAGACTTGTCTTCAAAAATCATTTCAATTCCTTCCCATCACTGAAGTCAATGACAATGCACTTGCTCTCACAGTTTAGAAATGTCCTATCATTTGTTAAAAATTCCCCAAACTGTGAATATTTTGTAAACATTTGAGGTGAAAAAAATAATACATCGCAAAATGCACATTTTTCATTTTTCCTGACAACTATTGTTCAATTTTAATGATTTACGATCACATTTTAAAGCACATTGCTAAATGAGCTGTTGCATTTATGTTTTGAAAAACATAAGCTCTACATGATATCTGATCTCATTACTGCTTGCTGTCACTAAAATCATAGACAGTAAAATTTTTTAAAGACTGTCATTCTTTTCAGATAAATATAAAGATATTTAGCAAAAACTGTTGGTGTGGACTACATGAGAGGCTGGTATAAAAAGTGAGCTATTGCCCAGGAAAGTTGGTGTGTTTAGGCTCATTCAAATCTAGAAGAAAACTTTCCATGAGTTGGAAAGCACAAAGTAAATAATTGATTTAACTTCTTCCCACACCAACGTGGTACAGTTCATATTACCAATGCTTCAAATGGCGATGAGCATCTCAAAAAAACTAAAACATTTTATCTACGTAACTGGTAAGTATGGAATAGACTGTAAAAAGTATGGTTTTATATATATATACACACATATATATACACATATATATGTATATATATATATATTTGCTTTTATAAAATAAAATTTTTATAAAATAAAATAATTACCAGGTGCAACTAAGGAGAGAATTAAAACCTGAAGAGACATATGGCAAGCAGTTTAACTGGAAATATAGCCACACCCGGAGGGATTGAGAGTCTCATCCACTGGTTGGTGTTGGTTGGTGTTGGCTGGTAAAACTAATTCATGGTAGAGATAAGGTTTGAGACCCTGTGTGTCAAAACGTGGTATTTAGATGTGAGAAAACACTAAAATATTTGATCACTAAAGTGATAAACCGCCAATAAAAATGAGAGAATCAAAACATTCTTCCTTTGGCTCAATGTATGAAAATGATAGTTAAGATGTTTAATGTGATTTCTTAATGGGGGGGAAAGACTCCTTGATAGTTCACAGCCAGCAGCTTTTCCCTCACATTAATTTGAAGTTCAAATTTAGATTGCTCATTTCATCTAGCAATCCACATACTGAAATGTGTTCACAGAACTTTTAGCTCACAGTTGTTATGACTCTGGGTGCCCCATAGGAAAAAAACAACAAGATCTCTTTGGACCAATCCATGCTGAACTCAAGCCCTGCAGCGTTTCAATGAATTAATGCTCTGCTGTGGGTTCCCTACCCTAACTAAAATTCCTTAAGATATAAGGAAGCAATCCTCAATGACTAAGAACTAATAGACACTACAAACATAAGATTATATGCCAGGAAACTTTAGATTATAAAACCCTTTCTCTGATACTGAGTCTAAAATTAAAAACCATTAAAAACATGAGAAAATAGCAAGGCATAATGAAACCAGATGTGCAGTTTTGCAAAATAACAAAATGGATGTTCCAGGAATAAAAAAATGGCATTATTGAAATGAAAACTCAGTGGGAAAAAGGGTTAAACAGCAGATCTGAGACAACTGCAAAAAGAATTGATAAACTGGGAAAAATAAAAGGATGTTTACCAAAAGTCCATGTGGAAAGATAATGACATGGAAGGACATAAAAAATAGACTAAGAACATAAGGACTAGGATGAAGAAGTTCAACATATACTAATAAGAAAATTCCAGAAATGTAGAATAGAGGAAATGAGGGGGAGAGACTATTAAGAGATTATAAATGAGGATTTTTCAGATCATATGTTCCAAGAATCATATTTTTAGTATATGTGCTGCTGAAGCAAGCACGGTAAGTTCCGAAAATTATAATAAAGTCATACCCAGGCTGGGTATTATAACTCTAGAACCACAGAGACAATGTTTCTTAAAGATCGTTCTCAAATAGAGGAAAATTACACCGACTGCAGCCTCTGAAACAGGAAAAAAAAAAGAAGACACTACAATAATATCTTCAAAACACTGAGAAAAATAATTCTCAATGTAGATAATTTATTTATTTATTTAAATTATTCAAAACTAAAGGTGGGGGAAAAAAACCCACATTTTCAGGGAAACAAATACAACTGCTACTGAAAGAACCACCAAAGAATGTATTTGAGATAGAAGGGGATTTACCCCAGAAGAAATGAGGAGCCAGAGCAGTGGGTAGGAGTAGAGACACTGGCAAACGAACGGGCATCTGTAAATAAGGTTTCCTCACTTAAAAGCGAATAATAAAATTATTCCTAGGAGAATCACGGTTTAATTTACAATTTGTTAACAGGTAATAATAATGACTCTGTGGTGGAGTTAAGTATAATTTAGAATGAATAAGATCAAGGTAAAACTAAAATGCTAAATGGCAGTTGTATGTTAAGAGAGGAGAAGAGTATTTGGCATTAGAATGCAAGACACTTCTTAGTTACGAGAAGATAAAAAGAGACATGCTGATTAAGTGTGGACTTATTCAGTCAAATATGCATGTACTCATTAAAATCCTGGAAAAATTATGTGTAAATGATAGAACAGAAAAAGAATAACGACTGCTTCCTGATTTGAGTGAACTCTATTAAGAAGAAAAAACAAACCCCCCACCAAAGGAAGCACAAAAAAATGGTATCCAAAAAACAACAGAAATGTGAAAGCTAATGCATTTCTGATTGATCAAAATTAAATTTTTTTAATTTTGTTTACAGAACACATGACTACAATTTAAGAGCAAAGAAAAATTGACATTAAAGGGATAGAAAACATGTTTTATATATGTATTTATTGATTTGAGAGAGTGAACATGCTCACATGAGAAAGCAGGGGACAGACAGAGTGAGACAGAGAGAGAGAGAGAGAGAGAGAGAGAGAGAGAGAATCCCAACCAGGTTCCACACTCACTGCAGAGTCCACCACAGGGCTCGACATCGGGTTCCTTCCAATGACCCCAAGATCAAAAGCTGAATGGAAATCAAGATTTGGAGGCTTAACCGACCGAGCCACCCAGGCACCCTTACAAAACACATTTTAAATGCCAGGACTAAGCTAATATAGCCCATGAATTCTATTGGGACCCACGGCTTCTGACATATTAATTATCTATCCAGGTAGTGGATGACTGTGAATGTGGGAGAGTCAAAGTCATGCTGAGTTGGTCAAGAATGGGCACAATAATGCTGCAGTCTCTGTTCAAACTTTGATGCATAGCTCTTCAGCTGCTTTCAAAACTGTGAGGTATTTGGCAACAGCCAGGACTACAAAGACTCTTATTTCCTTACACATAGAATGTACTCAATAAATGCTTATTGGATGAATAGATGATTTTTTATCTACCAAAATGAAGCATCTGCCTCTTTTTCTTTGGTTAGCTCTTTGACATCATTGACACAAGAAAAAAAATGTGGAATAACAAGGCTTCAGGTTGTGCTTGAACATGAATCCATTAAGGACACTTTTTCCTTGAGCTGCATTTTACAAATTCACAAAATGGAGCACTGGGCCAAAGGTTGGAGAATTTTCTGAGTAGTGGGTAAACATTATTTATACATGTATACACAGCAAACAAAAACTGGGCCCATGTTACCACTTTTCAGCTTAAAAGCATGTTTAATATACTACAAAATGTATAACTTTAATAAATAGATGAATACATTTCCTAAAAACAACATGGCTTACATATTTAAATGATTACATAACTGTTACATTTGCCAGTCTCATCTCTTCCCATTAATGAGTAAAATTTGGAAGAAAATTTTGTATCCATGATAGAAAAAATGCAGTGTAAACTTAGAAGCAGTCCACTCTGTTTATTAGAGTTCTTTCCTAAGGTAACTGAAATAGACAATTACTCCAATATTTCTCTTCTCATGTTTTTGAGGTAGCCTAGCATGCTGGGTTTCAGAAGACTTATTTATAACTAGAGCTTGTAATTCTATACCTCTGCATATTATTTTAAAAGTAAACATGTTTTTTGATATTTTCAAAACAAACATACAAACAACTACTTTCTCTCTTCCCCCTCAATACCTCCTACCTCCCAAACTGATTTTCATACAAAAGAAGTTTCAAATGGACAATTTTTAAAAAGTCTTTGTCTTACTATTTCAATGTTCTGGTCAATTAAGTCAATCTAGAAATTTGAAAGAAAGTGTTAGGAAAGTATCCTTTCAATAGTGAGTCACTATCAATATCAAACAACTGTCAGCATTCCTAATCATAATTGTAAATGTCAGACAGGGGAACACTCATACTATTAAAAACAAAATTAAAAAAATTAAAATAACTGATAGCACGTCTAACATGATGCAATGTGCTGGGGCGCCTGGATGGCTCAGTCAGTTGAGTGTTCGACTTCAGCTTAGTTCATGATCTCACGGCCTCGTGGGTTTGAACCCCTCATCAGGCTCTGCACTGACAGCTCAGAACCTGGAGCCTGCTTCAGAGTCTGTGTCTCCCTCTCTTTCTACCCCTCCCCTGCTGGTGCTCTGTCTCTCTCTCTCTTAAAAACAAACAAACAAACAAACAAACAAACAAACAAAAAACATGACAAAATGTGTTAAATCTTCACTCACTATTGGACAACTTTCACGTCCTGTCAAGTTCATATACAGATACTGTGTACCTGACTCTGATGACATTTTATGGCACATGGCCTTGAATGCTGTGATCGTCTACTGGCTTGAACAATTTTATAATAACTGCAATACAAAGTCCAAAATGAAAAAAAAATGTAGCTAAATTTCTAATTAACAAGAAATTTACAAGATTTTTTTTTTTTACCTTAGAGGAAAAAGAGTGTGCCCACGAGTGGCAAGGGAGAGGGGGAAGAAGGAGGGGGGGGGGGATGACAGAATCTTAAGCAGGCTCCATGCTCAACCCAGAGCCTCCACCCTCAACCAGAGCCTTGATCCCAAGACCCTGAGATCATTAGCTGAGGGGAAATCAAGACTCTGATGTTCAACTGACTGAGCCACCCAGGCATCCCTACAAGGTATGTCTTGAAAGAAGAAAACATATTTCAATATCCTCAAACAAAAATAATTGGCTTAGAAGTTCTGTAGCCTATTGGTATTGTGTTTTTAAGGGGAAGAGTGCTGTGGAGCTGTGGGGAAGTTCTGACAATTAATATTTGTCAGATTTATAAGCCAAGTCAATTAAAGGGTTTATAAGTCAAGTCCTGCAACTTCCTGCATGTAGGGGGGGTTTGTGAGTGCCGTAAGTGAAGATGCAGCCATGAAGAGAACCTGAGAGCATTGGAAGAGAAAAGGATCTGATACTCTTAACTTGGTATATTATCCAGCCTGAAGCAAGCCCAATTTCAGACTTGTTCTGTGATATAATAAATATTTACACTGTGTAGGCTAGTTGTAGTTGCATTTTATGTAATTTGCAATTAAAAGCATCCTGACAGATACACTGCCATTACTAAAAGAAATAAGCATGTGATTTTTTTAAAAACCAAACATCTACCACTTTGCATGAAAGAAAGCCAAAAGGTGCTGCCTAGCTCTGTTTGAAACTTTATATATGTGTTTATGAAGAAGCTGCATATCTTCTCTGAGGTTTGATTTCCTAAGTCTTCAAAACGTAGGTAAACAATAAGTGATAAAAAATAGTACCTCTTCTGAATTTCTGTCCCTGATGGTGTGAAATCAAGTGAGGACACCATATGTAAATTTTTTTTATGAATTTAGTAAGCTCTGAAATGCTATGAGAGTAAGGGAAATGAGTGATTAAATATGAACACATGAGGAGAAAAGATAATAGCAGGACTTTTTTTTTCTATTACCCTTGTTATAGTAGAAATTTATCATTTTTTTAGAGTTTTAAACATTTTTTTAATGTTTATTATTTATTTTTGAGAAAGAGAAAGACAGAGCATGATTGGAGAGGGGGCAGAGAGAGAGGGAGACACAGAATCCAAAGCAGGCTCCAGGCTCTGAGCTGTTAGCACAGAGCCCAACACAG
Source organism: Lynx canadensis (assembly GCF_007474595.2). NCBI lineage: Eukaryota > Metazoa > Chordata > Mammalia > Carnivora > Felidae > Lynx > Lynx canadensis. The sequence continues at coordinate 42,157,709 of NC_044314.2, forward strand.
GGCTTGAACCCATGAACCATGAGATCATGACCTGAGCTTAAGCTCAACTAACTGAGCCATCCAGGCACCCCCAAAATTTATCATTTTGACTATAAGGCATCCAACACTTTTTGGTTTCAAAGGAATCACATAAATGAGAGGTATGATGGGCTCTTTCCAGTAGCCCAAGAAGGTCAGATGCTCCCTCTGTTTCATTGGCCTCTAGTCTGTTCAGGTATGACAAGGGAGTGGCCAACTGAATCCTTTCACAAGGACTTGGATTCTTCTAGAGTGAAGCAAACCCATCGTGGGTAGTCAGTACCCAACAGGGCTATGGAGCGGTCTGAGTCTGGCCGCCCAAGGCTAGTATGTGGGGGATGGTGGCAGAAGCTCTGTCTGGAGCCCACTGGTCAGGAGCTCCCATCTTGCCTACACTTTGTAGACTCAGAACTCTCGGATATCCTTCCTCTATGTTCCTTTTTGCTTAAGTTAGCCACAGGAGGTTCTGTTACTTGCAATCAGAAGCCAGCTCCCGGACATCTACAGAATAAATGTTTTTAATGCATAATTAATTAAAAATGTAAGGTCGATTAGAATTTCATTTGTAAAAATCTTGTCCTAGACTCTATTTACTGTGTTACATCTCTCTAAGTCTGTTGTTACCTGAACTCCTTATAATTATCTGAAAAACTGACAATGTGATTTAGGAGAAAGATTAAAAATATGTATACAAGCCTGATTTTATTGAATTTACTTTTGTTTCCACTTTCATTTAAATCAAGAAAATTCTCTATCTTGCTAAGAAAATTCTCTATTTTACTAATGTTCATGTTATTATCATAGGAGCTGATTAAAACTTGTTAGATTAAAATGCAGATTCAAGTTTTTATGTATTAATTTGAATGGAGTTCCCTCCACTTTTGTGTAAATCACAAGAAGGAAGGCAGGGAAGTTGGAATAGCTTTCCATTAACTATCCTAGCTGGCGTTAAAATGTAATGTTCCCGAACAATGTATAAATGTTCTTTACAAATGAAAGAATAGAAGGAGAAGTAAGAGAGGAAAAAAAAGAAAGAATTTTTAAGGCTATTTTATAGATCAGCTGAGTGTGGTTATATTATATAGCATAGATTGTATTATAAATTGGGAATGGTTGGGTTAAAGACTCAAAAACTAGTTCACAAAGTATGATCCCAGATTAGTACCTAAAGCATCATCTGGAAACATGTAACAAATATGCAGTCTCAGACCTCACCCTAGGCCTACAGGATCAAAACCTCTGAAGGTAATCCCCAACAACTTGTGCTATAACAAACACTCCAGGTTTTTCCATGGCATGTTAGATTTTGAAAACCACTAAACTACACAATTCGGTCAAAGAAAACCAAAATAATGGAAATAGGTCATTCCACTCTGCTTCTATTGCTATACTTCATACTCTTGTAATTTATTTGATAACAGGTCCATCTCCCCTAATTGATTATATTTATATCAGCAGCTGTGTCTTACTCACTTCTGGGAATCTCTGTCACAGGCTTAATACATCCGTCAATAACAGATATCAACCAAACTAAACACTTCAGATGAATTCCAAAAAAGAAATTAGACATTGACAATTGAATAAAAATTCTAAATGAGTTGTACAGTATCTATTGTCATATTTTCCTTCTCACTTTTCTTATATCAATGGAAAAATAGCAAAAGTTATCCTTGATCATTTGTCTTTGGATGAGTTGTATGTCTATACTACCAGTCTGACTTTATTTAGTACTGTATAAAATAAAACCTGCCATTATTCACCAATTCATATTATATGGTGAAGACATTTAAAAAAAAAAGTTTATTTATTTATTTATTTTGAGAGAGAGAGCAGAGGAGGGTCAGAGAAAGAAGGAGAGAGAGAAAATCCCAAGGGGGATCCACGCTGTCGGTGCAGAGCCTGATGCAAGGCGTGAACCCATGAACTGTGAGATCATGACCTGAGCAGAAACCAAGAGTCAGATGCTTAACCGACTGAGCCACCCAGGCACCACTGGTGAAGATATTCTTATTTTTAATTTTTTTGTTGTTGTTGTTAAAGTTAAAATATTAAAGCAGTATCTCAACCAGCTCTAAATGGTAGTGATACACTTTAACCATAATTATTATGAAAAACATTGTTCTATTTTCTTGAAAGAATTTGAATTTATGCAGAAAACTTCTATCTGATGGGTAGGAGTAGCTGTTTATTGTTCCACTCAATTCTGTTTTGGTTTGCTTCTGCGCTCATACTGAAACAAGAGATGATTATAACACTCTTAATAACAAAATGTTTCGGGGCGCCTGGGTGGCGCAGTCGGTTAAGCGTCCGACTTCAGCCAGGTCACGATCTCGCGGTCCGTGAGTTCGAGCCCCGCGTCGGGCTCTGGGCTGATGGCTCAGAGCCTGGAGCCTGTTTCCGATTCTGTGTCTCCCTCTCTCTCTGCTCCTCCCCCATTCATGCTCTGTCTCTCTCTGTCCCAAAAATAAATAAACGTTGAAAAAAAAAAAAATTAAAAAAAAAAATAACAAAATGTTTCTATTCCAAAACCATAATTTTTTTCCCAGTGATAAATAAAGGAAAACAACAAAACATTGCTTGTTTCAAGTAATATATTATTTAGTGAATATATTGTTTCAAACCTCAACTATACCATTTCATATACGCATTTAAATAATTGTGAATGATCTTTGAAATAAAATTTAACTATGGAAAATTTTTCAGGATTAATAGTTATGTATGATGGAAGTTAGGCACCTCTATACTCCCAGAAAATAATATGACATTGATCAAAGAGGGTTATATGTGGTTTTGTGTTTTGTATTGTATAAACATTTAATAAAAAGTAATATATTTCCCTACCACTTTATCAATAAAATGTTAAAATAAAATATCAAGGCCAATGAACCTGATTTCAATTATGACATCCAAATTGGTTAACATAAATATAATAAATAGCCTTGGGAGTCTCAGATATGAAATGAAAATACATTATTAACATTTACCAAAAGCAATTTTAAAAAGTTATTTTTGCCACATATGATTTCTTATGTTCACTTTTTAAAAAATTATACTTGGGGTGCCTTAGTCAGTTAAGCATCTGACTCTTAATTTTGGCACAGGTTATGATCTCACAATTGTGAGATCAAGCCCCATGTAGGGCTCCATGCTGGGCATAGAGCCTGCTTAAGATTCTCTCTCTCCCTCTTCCTCCGCCCTCCCCACTCTCACTTTCACGTGCTTTCTCAAAAAACAAAAAACCACTTTTACTTAATTATATAAAATATATTTGTTCTTTGAAGGATAAATGGAAAAAACTATTATGCACCCAAATTAAAATGCAAAATAAATCTGTAATCCCATTTCTTGCTGTATAACCTTCTCAGTGTTGTCTCTATGTATCAACTATTCTTTGAAAAAATAACATTAACATCACTTTATGTATTACAAATATACACATCTATATTATTATCTTTAATGACTGGATAGTATTTCATGGAAATATTGTATTATAATTTGTTTAATAAATCTTAGGTTAACATTAACTGGGCTTTTTTTCTAATTTTGCGATTTTAAGTTATGCCTTTCTATAGTTTTATACACACAGCTATGCAAATGTATTTCCTTATGAGACAATTTTAGAAATTTTCCTACATCTTAAGTATATTTTTCCTTAAGACTTTATTATTTTAAAAGCAGTATTAGGGGGGCGCCTGGGTGGCTCAGTCAGTTAAGCGTCTGACTTCCGCTCAGGTCACGATCTCGCGGTCCCGTGAGTCCGAGCCCCGCGTCGAGCTCTGGGCTGATGGCTCAGAGCCTGGAGTCTGCTTCGGATTCTGTGTCTCCATCTCTCTCTGCCCCTCCCCCATTCATGCTCTGTCTCTCTCTGTCTCAAAAATAAATAAACGTTAAAAAAATAAATAAAAGCAGTATTAGGTTCACTGCAAAATTGAGGGGAACATACAGAGATTTTCCATAGACCTTCTGCCCCCACACAAGCATAGCCTCCTCCGTTACCAACCCCAACCAGAGTGGTACATTTATTACAATTGATGAAAGTACATTAAGACATCGTAATCACTCAAAGTCCATAGTTTACTTTAGAGTTCCCTGTTGTGGTTGTACATTCAATGTATACTGACATGTATCCATCATTATGGTTTCATACAGGGTATGTTCACTGTCCCCCAAATCCTGTAGGTGCTGCTTATTCACTCCTCCCCACCCTACCTCCTGGCAACCACTCATTTGTTTATTCTTTCCACGGTTTAGCCTTTCCCAGAATGTCATATATTTAGAATTATACAATATGTAGTCTTTTCAGATTTGCGTCTTTCACTTAGTAATATGCACTTAAATTTCTTCATGTCTTTTCATGGCTTGAGAGTTCCATTTTTTAGCATTTAATAAGAATATTCCATTGTCTGGATCAACCCTAGTACATCTATTCACCTACTGAAGGCATGATTGCTTGCTTCTAAGTTTTGGCAATTACGAATAAAGCTTCTACAAACATCTGTGTATAAGTTTTCGTGCGGATGTAGTTTTTAGTCCATTGAGTAAATAAAAAGGAGTGAGATTGCTGGAAAAATATGTGCAGTTTTGTGAGAAACTTCCAAACTGCCTTCCAGTGTAGCTGTACCATTTTGCATTCCGCCCCCAGCAACGTGTGAGAGTTGCTCTACATCCTACCATGTTAGGTAGTGTCACTGTTTTGGATTTTGCCATTCTAATAGATGTATAGTGGTATTTCATTGTTGTAACTTTCATTTCCCTCATGAGACATGATATAGAGTATCTTTTTCATGTATTTATTTGCCACCTATATATCTTCTTTGATGAGCTTCTGTTGAGTCCTTTGGCCCATTTTTTTTTAATTGGGTTTTGTTTCCTTATTATTGAGCTGTAAGAAATCTTGGATAACAATTCTTTATCAGATGTGTCTTTCGCAAAAATAGTTCTCCCAGACTGTGGCTTGTCTTCTCACACTTTTGACATTGTCTTTTGAAGAGAAGTTTTTAATTTTAATGAAGTCTAGATGAAATGTGGTCTCCTATACCTATAGTATGTTTAAGTCTTCTTATTTGGGTAGTAGACAGCAACACATCATTTTCAAATCTCCTGTTTTGTTATATTCTTGTTGCATGCTCTAATTTTCTTTCAGGACAATGTTTGTTTGTTTTTTAGCTAAAAATCTATACTTTGATACACTAAATTTAATGTACAAATTGTAGATGATTCAAAACATGAACTGCAATTTAAAGTGGTTCATATAATTATATTGAAAATGATTATAACTGAATAGTTATAAACTTTTAAATCATTTATTAAGAGAAATTTCTATATCATTTTATCTTATTTGAATATATTTATATTTTCCATGTTAGGTTAGAGATTTTGAAGGCAGAGAGCTGAGTTTTCTCAAGCAATGATCAAATTGAAAAGAAAGCCTAATATCTGGGGGGAACTAGTAATTTGGGTAAGATTTCCAATGAGTAAAATAGTGTCTCTTTATTTGGTCACTATCACAATGTGAGACAGGATGTTGTGATAAGTTAAGAAAATACATTCTACATGTACAAAATTTAAATAGAACATTTAGATTGTTTTGTGACTGTGCTTGCTTTTCCATGATTAAGCAATCCTTTGTCATTATCTATAAGATCAAGAGTTATTCTGAACCAGTGATAGTGTAAAACTTTTTACTATTCAGGAAAATTATATGCAAAACTATCAAGATTTACTAACTTCACAGATTCAGTTTACCTCTGCTTTTTAAGAGAAAAAAAAAGTGTTTACTTCCAGAAATATATACTTTTATGATCCTCTTCTGCCAAGGATGGATAGAGTTTCAAGGGATGAGGGAGCGAGTGCCGGGTAGGTGAGGATTGTGTATGGAGAACACAGATATTGCAGATGTTGGGAAAAGTTTCAGCTTTGTTTGGGAGTATAATAGTAGATGTCATGATCTGGAGACTAGGAAAGCAATAATCTGTGATTTCAGGAGAACAATTTACTAAAAACCCCAAATATATAAGGTAAACATGCCTTGCCATTCCATAGAAAGAGGCAAAACGAGCTTGGTAAAGGATTCTGGCTACATCCCCTATCTGTGGAAGAGCCTGTGATAGCTTTTCCGTATACTCCATGAAAAGTTTATGATGATTAAACAAGTGCATTTAAAAGAGTCAGCATGTAATAAAGCTGTATGATATATATTTCCATTTCAAAAAAAATGTACTTTTGGTAGGTATCTTAGAATCTCCTTATCACCTGGCTTTGTATGGATCTAGTGACAATTTATAACAGACAAATAGCAACAATGAAAATACATAAACAGTTGTGCAAAGTTATTTAAGTATTCAGGCTCTGATGTATGGACTCTATAATTATGGACTCAGTTCAAATATGGACTTTAAAATTAGCCAGTTATGTGAGCTTAGATAACATATTGTTTTTTGTTAAGGCTCACTTTTCTCATCTGTGAAATGAGAATTATAATAGCTATTATCATTGTATATATCACTGTGATGACGATTATATGAGATAATGTGTCATGAAAGAGGTTCTGAATAAACACCAGCATTGGAGCAGGAACTCATCGAACAAAACAAGTTCTGTTGGTCTTGGCATCCTTTGGAGAGATGTGCTAGGTCTAAGGCAGAGCTGACCACATAGTAAGGCTGGGATTTGGTTGAATGACTCCAGCAGAGAAATGCCTCTCCTCTGTTGTTGTTTTGTTTTGTGGTGTTTTCTTGTGTTTTGGTTTTAATGGAAAGAGCAGGTGAGTGGACCTGTAGGACTCACTGACAACTGTTATGGTAGATTGTTATGGTAACAAAAGCTTGGAAAGGAACTCTTTGGGGAAGGTTAGGAGAGCTGGCTGTAGTCCCTGGACACTGAAAACTGGGCTCCTTCTCCTTCAAAGCTGAGATCAGGAATTGCCTCTCCTTTGGGAAGCCGAGACCCATTTTCCAACCACTCATCACCAGGCAATCCAGAAAGTGATTTCTAGGTCATCTAATGGGCTATGCTGCTTGTGTATAACATTCATAGTGCACTGTTTGTAATGTGATAAGGACTTAGGAGTAATAACTATTTTAACTATTGTTATGCATAAGTATTTGAAGTGGTAGGTTGATGTGAGACTCCCCTGTGTAGCAAAATGTGATAAATCTCTACTAGGGGCTCATTTCCAGGTTCGTGGCTCGTTCACAGATGGTTGAAGTAGCTACAAATCTGATCATTAACTTAATTATAACAATTCTATTTGCCATTAGGAGAATAAAAGGGTGGTTTATAGATTTGAATATGAACTGTGCTAAACCTAACTGGCTTGAAAAATGTGATATTCTTTTCAGGGCTCAACAAATCTCTCAGGGCTTCAAATTACTACTGTCATATTTATTATCATTATTTTTATTATTCACATACATAAGAATGTTAATACTCCAAAATCAAATTTTCAAGTAAAAATAGAAATGTGGAACCAAGGTCAATAGTATGTAATACACCAGCACAGTAATAACACAGTCAGATTTTGGAAATCTAATAAATATTTACCATTAGCATAAATGGGTGGTATTTAGCCATAGAGAAGTATTATGCTATTTTAAATCAGCACAATTATGTTAATCACTGTTTTACAGTATAATGGCTTGACATTAATATTTGTTTCTGGAGAGGCGCAGGAAGATGGCGGCGTAGGAGGACGCTGGGCTCACCGCGCGTCCTGCTGATCACTTAGATTCCACCTACACCTGCCTAAATAACCCAGAAAACCGCCAGAGGATTAGCAGAACGGAGTCACCGGACCCAAGTGCAGACGAGAGGCCCACGGAAGAGGGTAGGAAGGGCGGCGAGGCGGTGCGCGCTCCACGGACTGGCGGGAGGGAGCCAGGGCGGAGGGGCGGCTCGCCGGCCAAGCAGAGCCCCCGAGTCCGGCTTGCAAAAGCGGAGGGGCCTGACGGACTGTGTTCCGACAGCAAGCGCGACTTAGCGTCTGGGAGGTCATAAGTTAACAGCTCTGCTCGGAAAGCGGGAAGGCTGGAGGACAAAGGGAGGGTGAGCTGCGGAGCCCCCGGACGACAGAGCTCAGTTTGGCGGGGAACAAAGGCGCTCGCCAGCGCCATCTCCCCCGCCCATCCCCCAGCCAAAATCCCAAAGGGAACCGGTTCCGGCCAGGGAAATTGCTCGCTCCTCGCAAACACCCAACTCTGTGCTTCTGTGGAGCCAAACCTCCGGCAGCGGATCTGACTCCCTCCGGCTGCCACAGGGCCCCTCCTGAAGTGGATCACCTAAGGAGAAGCGAGCTAAGCCTGCCCCCCCTCCCGCCGTGCACCTTGCCTTCCCACCCCAGCTAATACGCCAGATCCCCAGCATCACAAGCCTGGCAGTGTGCAAGTAGCCCAGACGGGCCACGCCACCCCACAGTGAATCCCACCCCTAGGAGAGGGGAAGAGAAGGCACACACCAGTCTGACTGTGGCCCCAGCGGTGGGCTGGGGGCAGACATCAGGACTGACTGCGGCCCCGCCCACCAACTCCAGTTATACACCACAGCACAGGGGAAGTGCCCTGCAGGTCCTCACCACACCAGGGACTATCCAAAATGACCAAGCGGAAGAATTCCCCTCAGAAGAATCTCCAGGAAATAACAACAGCTAATGAGCTGATCAAAAAGGATTTAAATAATATAACAGAAAGTGAATTTAGAATAATAGTCATAAAATTAATCGCTGGGCTGGAAAACAGTATACAGGACAGCAGAGAATCTCTTGCTACAGAGATCAAGGGACTAAGGAACAGTCACGAGGAGCTGAAAAGCGCTTTAAAGGAAATGCAAAACAAAATGCAAACCACCACAGCTCGGATGGAAGAGGCAGAGGAGAGAATAGGTGAACTAGAAGATAAAGTTATGGAAAAAGAGGAAGCTGAGAAAAAGAGAGATAAAAAAATCCAGGAGTATGAGGGGAAAATTAGAGAACTAAGTGATACACTAAAAAGAAATAATATACGCATAATTGGTATTCCAGAGGAGGAAGAGAGAGGGAAAGGTGCTGAAGGGGTACTTGAAGAAATAATAGCTGAGAACTTCCCTGAACTGGGGAAGGAAAAAGGCATTGAAATCCAAGAGGCACAGAGAACTCCCTTCAGACGTAACTTGAATCGATCTTCTGCACGACATATCATAGTGAAACTGGCAAAATACAAGGATAAAGAGAAAATTCTGAAAGCAGCAAGGGGTAAACGTGCCCTCACATATAAAGGGAGACCTATAAGACTCGTGACTGATCTCTCTTTTGAAACTTGGCAGGCCAGAAAGAATTGGCACGAGATTTTCAGGGTGCTAGACAGCAAAAATATGCAGCCGAGAATCCTTTATCCAGCAAGTCTGTCATTTAGAATAGAAGGAGAGATAAAGGTCTTCCCAAACAAACAAAAACTGAAGGAATTTGTCACCACTAAACCAGCCCTACAAGAGATCCTAAGGGGGACCCTGTGAGACAAAGTACCAGAGACATCACTACAAGCATAAAACATACAGACATCACAATGACTCTAAACCCGTATCTTTCTATAATAACACTGAATGTAAACGGATTAAATGCGCCAACCAAAAGACATAGGGTATCAGAATGGATAAAAAAACAAGACCCATCTATTTGCTGTCTACAAGAGACTCATTTTAGACCTGAGGACACCTTTAGATTCAGAGTGAGGGGATGGAGAACTATTTATCATGCTACTGGAAGCCAAAAGAAAGCTGGAGTAGCCATACTTATATCAGACAAACTAGACTTTAAATTAAAGGCTGTAACAAGAGATGAAGAAGGACATTATATAATAGTTACAGGGTCTATCCAGCAGGAAGAGCTAACAATTATAAATGTCTATGCGCCGAATACCGGAGCCCCCAAGTATATAAAACAATTACTCATAAACAGAAGCAACCTTATTGATAAGAATGTGGTAATTGCAGGGGACTTTAACACCCCACTTACAGAAATGGATAGATCATCTAGACACACAGTCAATAAAGAAACAAGGGCCCTGAATGAGACATTGGATCAGATGGACTTGACAGATATATTTAGAACTCTGCATCCCAAAGCAACAGAATATACTTTCTTCTCGAGTGCACATGGAACATTCTCCAAGATAGATCATATACTGGGTCACAAAACAGCCCTTCATAAGTTTACAAGAATTGAAATTATACCATGCATACTTTCAGACCACAATGCTATGAAGCTTGAAATCAACCACAGGAAAAAGTCTGGAAAACCTCCAAAAGCGTGGAGGTTAAAGAACACCCTACTAACGAATGAGTGGGTCAACCAGGCAATTAGAGAAGAAATCAAAAAATATATGGAAACAAACGAAAATGAAAATACAACAATCCAAACGCTTTGGGACGCAGCGAAGGCAGTCCTGAGAGGAAAATACATTGCAATCCAGGCCTATCTCAAGAAACAAGAAAAATCCCAAATACAAAATCTAACATCACACCTAAAGGAAATAGAAGCAGAACAGCAAAGGCAGCCTAAACCCAGCAGAAGAAGAGAAATAATAAAGATCAGAGCAGAAATAAACAATATAGAATCTAAAAAAACTGTAGAGCAGATCAACGAAACCAAGAGTTGGTTTTTTGAAAAAATAAACAAAATTGACAAACCTCTAGCCAGGCTTCTCAAAAAGAAAAGGGAGATGACCCAAATAGATAAAATCATGAATGAAAATGGAATTATTACAACCAATCCCTCAGAGATACAAACAATTATCAGGGAATACTATGAAAAATTATATGCCAACAAATTGGACAACCTGGAAGAAATGGACACATTCCTGAACACCCACACTCTTCCAAAACTCAATCAGGAGGAAATAGAAAGCTTGAACAGACCCATAACCAGCGAAGAAATTGAATCGGTTATCAAAAATCTCCCAACAAATAAGAGTCCAGGACCAGATGGCTTCCCAGGGGAGTTCTACCAGACATTTAAAGCAGAGATAATACCTATCCTTCTCAAGCTATTCCAAGAAATAGAAAGGGAAGGAAAACTTCCAGACTCATTCTATGAAGCCAGTATTACTTTGATTCCTAAACCAGACAGAGACCCAGTAAAAAAAGAGAACTACAGGCCAATATCCCTGATGAATATGGACGCAAAAATTCTCAATAAGATACTAGCAAATCGAATTCAACAGCATATAAAAAGAATTATTCACCAGGATCAAGTGGGATTCATCCCTGGGATGCAGGGCTGGTTCAACATTCGCAAATCAATCAACGTGATACATCACATTAACAAAAAAAAAGAGAAGAACCATATGATCCTGTCAATCGATGCAGAAAAGGCCTTTGACAAAATCCAGCACCCTTTCTTAATAAAAACCCTTGAGAAAGTCGGGATAAAAGGAACATACTTAAAGATCATAAAAGCCATTTATGAAAAGCCCACAGCTAACATCATCCTCAACGGGGAAAAACTGAGAGCTTTTTCCCTGAGATCAGGAACACGACAGGGATGCCCACTCTCACCGCTGTTGTTCAACATAGTGCTGGAAGTTCTAGCATCAGCAATCAGACAACAAAAGGAAATCAAAGGCATCAAAATTGGCAAAGATGAAGTCAAGCTTTCGCTTTTTGCAGATGACATGATATTATACATGGAAAATCCGATAGACTCCACCAAAAGTCTGCTAGAACTGATACATGAATTCAGCAAAGTTGCAGGATACAAAATCAATGTCCAGAAATCAGTTGCATTCTTATACACTAACAATGAAGCAACAGAAAGACAAATAAAGAAAATGATCCCATTCACAATTGCACCAAGAAGCATAAAATACCTAGGAATAAATCTAACCAAAGATGTAAAGGATCTGTATGCTGAAAACTATAGAAAGCTTATGAAGGTAATTGAAGAAGACTTAAAGAAATGGAAAGACATTCCCTGCTCATGGATTGGAAAAATAAATATTGTCAAAATGTCAATACTACCCAAAGCTATCTACACATTCAATGCAATCCCAATCAAAATTGCACCAGCATTCTTCTCGAAATTAGAACAAGCAATCTTAAAATTCATATGGAACCACAAAAGGCCCCGAATAGCCAAAGGAATTTTGAAGAAGAAGACCAAATCAGGAGGCATCACAATCCCAGACTTTAGCCTCTACTACAAAGCTGTCATCATCAAGACAGCATGGTATTGGCACAAAAACAGACACACAGACCAATGGAATAGAATAGAAACCCCAGAACTAGACCCACAAACGTACGGCCAACTCATCTTTGACAAAGCAGGAAAGAACATCCAATGGAAAAAAGACAGCCTCTTTAACAAATGGTGCTGGGACAACTGGACAGCAACATGCAGAAGGTTGAAACTAGACCACTTTCTCACACCATTTACAAAAATAAACTCAAAATGGATAAAGGACCTAAATGTGAGACAGGAAACCATCAAAACCTTAGAGGAGAAAGCAGGAAAAGACCTCTCTGACCTCAGCCGTAGCAATCTCTTACTCGACACATCCCCAAAGGCAAGGGAATTAAAAGCAAAAGTGAATTACTGGGACCTTATGAAGATAAAAAGCTTCTGCACAGCAAAGGAAACAACCAACAAAACTAAAAGGCAACCAACGGAATGGGAAAAGATATTTGCAAATGACATATCGGACAAAGGGCTAGTATCTAAAATCTATAAAGAGCTCACCAAACTCCACACCCGAAAAACAAATAACCCAGTGAAGAAATGGGCAGAAAACATGAATAGACACTTCTCTAAAGAAGACATCCGGATGGCCAACAGGCACATGAAAAGATGTTCAGCGTCGCTCCTTATCAGGGAAATACAAATCAAAACCACACTCAGGTATCACCTCACGCCAGTCAGAGTGGCCAAAATGAACAAATCAGGAGACTATAGATGCTGGAGAGGATGTGGAGAAACGGGAACCCTCTTACACTGTTGGTGGGAATGCAAATTGGTGCAGCCACTCTGGAAAACAGTGTGGAGGTTCCTCAGAAAATTAAAAATAGACCTACCCTGTGACCCAGCAATAGCACTGCTAGGAATTTATCCAAGGGATACAGGAGTACTGATGCATAGGGGCACTTGTACCCCAATGTTCATAGCAGCACTCTCAACAATAGCCAAATTATGGAAAGAGCCTAAATGTCCATCAACTGATGAATGGATAAAGAAATTGTGGTATATATACACAATGGAGTACTACGTGGCAATGAGAAAAAATGAAATATGGCCCTTTGTAGCAACGTGGATGGAACTGGAGAGTGTAATGCTAAGTGAAATAAGCCATACAGAGAAAGACAGATACCATATGGTTTCACTCTTATGTGGATCCTGAGAAACTTAACAGGAACCCATGGGGGAGGGGAAGGAAAAAAAAAAAAAAGAGGTTAGAGTGGGAGAGAGCCAAAGCATAAGAGACTGTTAAAAACTGAGAACAAACTGAGGGTTGATGGGGGGTGGGAGGGAGGGGAGGGTGGGTGATGGGTATTGAGGAGGGCACCTTTTGGGATGAGCACTGGGTGTTGTATGGAAACCAATTTGTCAATAAATTTCATAAAAAAAAAAAATATTTGTTTCTGAAGAATAATGTCATTCTATTTCCCATATCTTTCTTACTTTCCTGAATGAATAAAGCATGGATGGGAGAAATTAATGGAAATGACTCTAATCATATAAGTGACCCTGTGAGAACACTAGAAGTATCGTCAATCTATGGATATTATCAATGTGAAATATTTGTATTTATTTATGAACATAGTGTGAAAGGTAGACAGTGAAATATCTCTTGTCTCCAATCCAACCGCTTCCTCTGCCCACAAGGAGAGTATCAGGTTTCTTTGTATATAATTTAAGTGATATTCTATACAAATACACATTTTTTTTACGTTTTTATTTTATTTTTGAAAGCGAGACAGAGTGCGAGCAGGAGAGTGAGCCGTCAGCACAGAGCCCCACGCGGGGCTTGAATTCACGGACCACGAGATCATGACTGAGCCCGTTGGATGCCCAACTGACTGAGCCACCCAGGTGCCCCTATACAAATTCAAATTTTTAATGTGGTTTTATTTATTTAAGTACTCTCTACACCTAATGTGTGGCTCGAACTCATGACTCCAAGGTCAAGAGTTGCATGATTCACCAACTGAGCCAGTCAGGCATCCCAAATGTATTTCCTTTTTTTTTTTTTTTAATGAAATTTATTGCCAAATTGGTTTCCATACAGCACCCTGCTCATCCAAACTGGGGCCCTCCTCAATGCCCATCACCCACTTTCCCCTTCCTCCCACCTCCCATCAACCCTCAGTTTATTCTCAGTTTTTAAGAGTCTCTTATGATTTGCCTCCCTCCCTCTCTAACATTTTTTTCCTTCCCCTCCCCCATGGTCTTCTGTTAAGTTTCTCAGGATCCACATAAGAGCGAAAACATATGGTATCTTTCTTTCTCTCTATGACCTATTTCACTTAGCATAACATTTTTCTTAACAATAATGAATATTTTCCTTAACAGTCATTAAAACATTTTCTTTTTCTGATAAGATAAATCACTTTTAAATATGACATGTGTAGGTTTGATTTTTCTCTATAGATATGCTCCTGGAAGACAAAATTGTCAAATGGCTTGAATATTTATTATTTTTAGAAAGAACACAATTATGCTCCCACTAGGAATATATAATTGCTATTTCTCTATATCTTTATTCAACCTAGTATTTGGTCAAACTTTAACAGTCTGATAAAATTGTAATGTGGTTTTAAATTTCATTGAACTTTCATCTTAAATGAAATTGGAATTGTGCATATATTTAAGAAAAATATGTATATTCTTTTTTGTGAACTGCAAGTTCAAATAATTTGCCCATGTTTTCCTATTGGATCATTGGTCTTTTTCATATTGATAAAAGCAGCCATTTATATTTTAGGAAAATTAGGCCTTGGAGATGTTAATGGCAAGGTTTGTATTTGATCTTTAGTTTGTCACATAAAGTTTAGTCTTGCTTATTTTGATTATAACACCATAACTTATTAATGTATGATGTAGGAGTTCTTTATTTTCTGTCTTCTGAGTTTTCTTATCTGAATTAAAATTATGGACATAATATAATTTTTTTATTATTTGTTCTAACACTGGAATAGTGCCTTATTTTTTCTTTCTTGGGGGAGGATGATTTTTATTGTAGTATTATATTTTGGCAGTTATTAAGCTATTGCTTCTCTGCTTTAAACTCAATATCCTGTACCCCAGTTAGTGATGCTGGGCTTTTGCAACACTTAGAAAACCAGCTGCATCATGACCCCTAGAGACTCCAGCACCAAGTACATTTGTTGTCAAGTCACCTCCACATCTGTTGTTGAGTCACCACTCCCCAGCCCCCTCTACCAAATGCAGAGATTCTGTGATGTGATTCCTCATTTTGCATTTTTTAGGTTACCAATAAGTAGTGAACAAGGGGTTATAGTGAAGTATTTCTGTTAAAATAATTGATGTACTGTTTGTTTCCTGCCAAGACTCTCCCATGTGTGTAATACAAACACACATTGAGGAAAGTGCCAAGATCTAAAAAGAGTGCAGGAGCGCCTGGGTGGCTTGGTCGATTCAGCATCTAACTCTTGATTTTGGCTCAGGTCGTGATCTCATGGTTCATGAGTTCAAGCCCTGCGCTGGGCCCTGAGCTGACAGTGTGGAGCCTGCTTGGGATTCTCTCTCTTCCCTCTCTCTGCCCCTAGCCGGTGTGCTCTTTCTCTCAAAATAAATAAATAAACTTAATAAAAATATTTTTCAAAGAGTGTAAAAGAATGTCCACAATGAGAACATACCTGTGTAAGATGCACCTAGAGCAAGAAGCAGACATGTCTCATGTCCCAATCCAGCGTCTCGATTCTCCACCACAGAGATAAGCAGTCTTTGGGCTCCTAATGCCCTCGATGCATTTTGTCTGTTCTTTAACTTTACAGAATCACAAAGTGTATACTCCTTTTTAGTAACTTTTCTTACTGAATATTGTTTTTGAGATTCATTCATGTTGCTGACTACCGTTTTGTTTTTTTTTATCCACATTAATATATTGTACTCCACCATTTGAATGTATCAAAAATTTACTTTTTCATGGATGGAATTTGGGGTGATTTTAGGAATAGTTATTAAATATTATTTTTTTTCCTTTTTTAAGTTTATTTATTTTTGAAAGAGAGAGAGGGAGAAAGAGTAAGCAGAGGACGGGCAGAGAGAGAGAGGGAATGAGAGAGAATCCCAAGTAGGCTCTGCACAGTGAGTGCAGAGCCTGTCAGTGCAGAGCCTGATGCGGGGCTTGAACCCACGAACCGTGAGATCATGACCTGATCTGAAACCAAGAGTCGGTGCTTAATCGACTGAGCCACCCAGACGCCCCAGGAATAGTTCTATGAAGATTCTTGTATATGACTTATGGTGAAAATATGCACAGATATTTGGGGGGTTATATCTAGAAGTAGAGTTGCTGATGGTCACAGATGGCTTTATTCTATATCAGCAAACAGTTTTCTATTAAAATATTTGCAGACAATTCCAGAAACTCCACAGCTATGTTAATGCTTCATTTTCCTGTCTTTTCACCTTAGAAAATTTGGTGGTATATAGTTGTACTATATTTGAATGTATTTCTCTGCTGATCAGTGAATTCAAGCCTCTTTCTAATTGGTAGTGGGCATTTGGAGATTCTTGTTTTTAAGAGCTCAAGCCCTTTTTTTCCCAATTTTCCATTTAATTTCCCCCTTTTCTGATTGATTCAAAAGAATTTATGTACATACTCCGACTCTGCAGCTTATCTTCTCGTTGTCTTAATTTTGCCTCTCTAGAAAAATAGTTCATATGTTGGGGTGTCTGGGTGTCTCTGTCAGTTAAGCCCCTGACTTTTGGTTTCAGCTCAGGTCATGATCTCACATCTTCGTGAGTTCAAACCCCAGGTTGGGCTCTGTGCTGGCAGCCCAGAGCCTGCATGGGATTCTCTTTCTCCCTCTCTCTATGCCCCTTCCCCACTCTGCTGTCTCTGTCTCTCTCAAAATAAATAAATAAATTTAAAGAAATAGTTCATATGCTTATAAACTATAAATTTTCTTTTTTTGTTATGACTCATACTATTGTGTCTTATTTAATACATATTGTCTTACCACATGTTCATGGAAATTTTTTTTTATTTTTCCCCAAATTTTATTAGGAATAGATTATTGTGTATCATAGAAAACAGAAATCAACATTATTTTTATTTTACCCAATATTGGTCATGCAGAATTTATTGTAAATATTAGCCTTTTAACTTCACTTCAATGTATTATTTGTCATAAATCAGGAGACCATATTATATCTGTCTGTCTGTCTCTGTTCTGTTTCATTGGTTTATTTAATATTCCCCTTACCCTGAAACTGCACTATGTTAATTAATTCACCGTTATAATACATCCTTTTATCTGATAGAATCTACCTCTAACTTTGTTTTTCTTCTTTGAAAAATGTGCCTTTGCTTTCCTTGTTATTTTTCTATATTACGTATAAATTTTAGAATCACTTTATGACATTTCTGCCCAAAAGCTGGTTATTTGATAAATACTGTTTTCAATTTTTACACTAATTTCATTAGAGTTAACATCTTTTAATGTTAAATCTTTCAATTCATGAATACTGAGAGTTATTAGTACTTACTCATGATGGAAAAAAATTAATATCCTTAAAGTATCATTATTTTGATTCATAAATTCAATATAATCTTAACCCAATTTCAACAGGATTTTTTGATGTTGAAAATTTTTTAAAAACTGGAATAAAATTCCCCAAATTTGCAAAAACAAACTAAAAACCTAAAAAAACAAAAATCTAGTGAACATCGCAATCAGAAAATTTATGATGCAAATAATAACACATCTGCAAAGCCAGCATGGTTGATATAGATATAGAAAGAAACAGATTAGGAGTGCCTGGGTGTCTCAGTTGGTTAAGTGTCAGACTTTGGCCCAGGTCATGATCTCACGATGCATGGGTTCAAGCCCCGTGTCGGGCTCTGCTGACAGCTCAGAACCTGGAGCCTGCTTCAGATTCTGTGTCTCCCTCTCTCTCTGCCCCTCCTCTGCTCATGCTCTGTCTCTCTCTCTCTCTCTGTGAAAGAAAGGAAGAAAGAAAGAAAGAAAGAGAAAGAAAGAAGGAAGAAAGAAGAAAGAAAGAAAGGGAGAAAGAAAGAAGGAAGAAAGAAAAAGAAAGAAAGATTAATATATAAATCAAGGCTCCAAGAAACAGATGATTGCCTTAAGGATACAATGAAAACCCAAGGACAAAAATAAGAATCAATGGGCTCAAACTTATAAGACAAATAAGAATATAAATAAATGAATTAATTAATAGAAAATATAGGAAAGCTCTTTCCTAAAGTGGAATGACAATCTCTAAATGTAAGAAGAATGAAATAGTGATAAAATATCTTTTGAGGGCGCCTGGGTAGCTCAGTCTGTTAAGCATCTGGCTCTTGATTTCAGCTCAGGTAATGATCTCACGGTTCCTGAGATGGATCCCTGCATAGGACTCTGGCTGACAGTGTGGAGCCTGCTTGGGATTCTCTCCCTCTTTCTCTGCCCCTCTCCCCCACCCTGTTTATCAAAATAAATAAATAAACTTTAAAAAGTATATTTTGAAAATATTATACTTACAATTAACTTAGCTAAGTATCATCAATAGATGCTAAACATATTGGGTGAAAATTTGGTGGAGAATCCAACATTTACTAAGCCATTTTCTCCCATATTGTCAATGGAAGGTGGTAACTTTAAGACTTAGAAACCTGGCAGTCATCAACTTCACAAGTTAGCAAAATTAACATCACCAATATTGAAAAAACTGACAAAATGTGCCTGCTAATGTGATACTCTGAGAATGTAACACCTCTCATGTCAAACTTCTGCCAAAAAGGCATATGTAACCTGAATGTAATCATGAATAAACACCAGACAGCCCGGGTCTCCAAAAGAACAAATCAGTATCTTCAAAAACAGAAATGTCGTGAGAGAAAAAAGACTGTTTCCTGTTTAAAGAAGACAAAAGAGATGACAATTAAATGCAATGGATGATCTTGTTTTGGATTCTAGTTTGCAGAAAGATAATACATAGAGACATTATTAGATAATCTGCCAAATTTAATATGAGCTAGGTACTAGATAATAATGTGTATACATTGAAATTTCATGAATTTGATAATCATACTGATGGTAGATGAGTGAATGTTTTCATTATTAAGAGGTACATATTCTGGTTACTCCCAAATCGTTCAGTAAAAATAATGGACTAATAATAATAATTTAGAGATACAGAAAAACAAAATATGACAAAACTCTCACAATTGGTGAATCTAGATGAAGGGTAAAAGGCAGTACTTTCTACTATGCTAAGAACTTCTCTACAACTTTGAAATTGAAATCAAAAATTAAAATTAAAACAATCTCTACTATAAATCTTAAGGACTTTGTCAGCAGACAGAACTTTAGGAACGTTAGGAATTATGACAGACTCTTCAGTAATGTTTACAGATTACTGCTTTTGCACTTTCCCCTTCAACTTACTAAATTATTGGTTAAGTATTTTCAGGTAGTTGTTATTGATATATAACACAACATACCATCTGGGTAATTTCATCATTTTTGTTGTTTTCTCCAGAACCAATGATATTTTGTCTTATATTATGGGTAGTCATCTAGGACAATGTTCTCCCAATGGGGCCAAGAGTGATCATTGAAAAAAAAACTATCAATATTGTATTATCTTCCCTAGGGTGCTTTAACATCTAGTTAGGAATACTAATGTATAAACAGATATGTTTAATACAATTTGTGAAAACATAAGAAGCTGTTATATAGAGCAAACTCTGAGGACACCAGAGGAGTGTCTAACTTAACTGAATAAACTTGGAAAGGAGTGGGTTAGGACAGGGAAAGAATAAACAGGAAAGGAATAAAAGGAATAAACAGGAGGAGGTGACTGTAGAACTGAATCAGAAGGAGGTAAATGAATTAAGTAGGTGAAAGTGTGGGTCTCCCGGAGAAATATGAGTAAAATTGAAAGCAACAGTGTGGTGTGTTTGAGAAAATACCAGGGAAGACAGAACCTATGGAAGGAGAGGAGTTGAAGGCTAATGATAGGAGTTGAGGTTGGTGGTGAAAGAGTACCCATCTCAGCATTCAAATGTTTTCTTTTTTAAGTTTATCTATTTATTTTGAGAGAGAGAGAGAGAGGGAGAGCATGCGTGCACACATGCGCATGAACAGGGAAGGGGCAAAGAGAGAGGGAGAGAGAGAGAATTTGAACAGGCTCTGTGCTGTCAGTGAGGAGCCCCATGTGGGTCTTGAACTCACAGACCAAACCATGAGACCATGACTTGAACCAAAATCAAGAGGTGGATGCTTAACCCACTGAGTCACCCAGGCACCCCAGGTAAACTCAATGTGCAAATGTTTTAATGGCCTTTAAATTATACACGAAAGACATATATTAGTTTCCATTGTCTCCTAAGCATTTAGAAAGAAGAATGCTACTTCTTTTTCTGTCTATATACTCCACAGCAATTTTTCTACCCAGGAGAATTATAATGAATTATTTAAAGTCCACCTCCTTGCTAGGATCTTAAGCTCAGTGAAGAAGGTGCCTGACTCAGGGTTAAAATTCTTGTACGCCATTCCTATTTGCATGCCATTCCTTCTGTATGGCCCCCATTTCCTTCTTTCTGAAATGCATTCTTCAGAATTTCTCCAAGGATTCGTGAGTGGTAAATTCTATGCATTATTGTGGGTCCACAACAATAACTTTACCTTAGCTGCATTATTTGTTAGAAGTTTAGTTGTTTGTCATATTTCACTTTTATTTTATTTTATTTTATTTTATTTTATTTTATTTTATTTTATTTTTTTATTTTTAATTTATTTTTCAGAGAGAAAGACAGCATGAATGAGTGAAGGGCAGAGAGACAGGGAAAAAGAGAGAATCCTGAAGTGGGACTGGAACTCATGAGCCATGAGATCATGACCTGAGCTGAAGTGGTATGCTTAGCCAACCGAACCACCGAGGTGCCTCCACTTTTATTTTCTATTATGACAATAAATATTGTCATATTATGCTTTTATATTTCATAACTATTTTCTCTCTGCACCTTCAAAATATTATGTTATTGTTATCTGTCCCTTACTATCATTGCTGAAAAAAAATCTGTGGATGGATATTATTTTCCCCATAAGCAGATGTAACAACTGAGTTTCAGAAAAGTTAAATATTACAGAGCTAACAATCAAACGCTTTAAGCCGGAGTCTTTGGCTCCAGGGCACGTATATAGCTTCTCTTCTTGCAGATTCTGCTTCCTCTCCTCCTTATGTCACATGTAAAAGAAGTAAAAGGTTTAAGCCAGTGAACTACTACAGTGGCTCTATCAGAGTTTTAATGAATGTTTCCAAGTAACCCTCTTCTATTTGGCAGTAAAATAGGTAGGGTAGTAAAGTGGTTAGAGCATCGACTCTGAAATCATTTGACTGTAATTTTCTTCTTATGCCAATTCAGCACATTTTACTTTTTACAAAATAAATAAATAAATAAATCTTTGTGCCTTGGTTTCTTTATCTGCAAAGTGGGAATAAATAATATCATCTACCTCACACACATATGATAATTAAATAAATTTTGATAGAAAGTATTAGCACAAAGTCTGGCACATAGGGCTCTCAAAGGTTAGAAAGCATCATGTTGAATAGAACTTAATTTTCTTTACTTTTAATTTCCTTAATTTTAATATGTTTATGCCCAGCCTTAATACAAAACTCTTTAGGGTGCCTGGGTGGTGCAACTGGTTAGGCATCCAACTCTTGATCTCAGCTCAGGTCACAAACTCGTAGTTCCTGAGTTCAAGCTCCGCGTGGGGCTCTGTGCTGATAGCGCAGAGACTGCTTGGGATTCTGTTTTTCCTTCTCTCTGCCTCTCCTCTGCTTGTGCTCACTGTCTCTCTCATTCTCTCTCAAAATAAATAAATAAACTTAAAAAATATTTTAAAACCTTTATAGGGATATATATCAGGATAACATAGAGGGACAAAAACTAGTTCCATATGTTAAATATAAAATGAAAAATATATTTTTGGCATTTATAGATGAACATGTTGCATAATAATTTATAATTTCTACATTATTTACAGAGATAAATTGAATCTAATTTGCTTATATTGCTTTTGCCTCAATAAATTCAAAGAATTAATCCCTAAGTTAAAAGATCTAAGAAGCAATCATGTGGCAAGGGATATGGGATCATGAGTATCCATATATTTTTCTCTTAAATAAATGGAAACATCAGAGATATCCACAATTCACCATGAAGGTTTGTGAAAGCAGGGCTAATTCTTCAGGTCAAAATACACGGGTTTCATGGACAATTACCTACCACATCCATCATTTTTGCTACTATCCAATACAGACGTATAAAGTATAACAAATGTCCCTTGTGTCAGGTCTTAATCACCGACTTTTAAGTTTGAAACGTATTTGCTTTGTGCTGCTTTTATTAGATGTACATCAAGAAGAATAAAGTAGAAACACACACAAAATGGAAAATCTATGGTTGCCTTGACAATTTTTGCCTTCAGAAAAGATGCTTGCCATCAGCTTGGAAATTTTCATTTACTAATGATAGTATGTCTTAGTGGCAAATTCTAATGACTTCTGAAAATGTAAAAAGAACCGAAAGATATTTATTTTAGACAGCATGCATATTTTTAACTTTACAAAATAGACTAATACTTGAAAATTGTGTAATTATATTCACTTTCACATACTATCTATATATCAGTTCAATAAGACTTGCCAAATGGTAATAAATCAATGCTCTTGAAAATCAGATGTTTCTTTCAGGCCACCACTGAAACAGAGAAAACAAATGCAGGATTATATTGTTTTGTTTTTACTTAGTGTTTTGCCTGTCATCATACGCAAATTTAATCAGCATTATTAGTAACTGTCAACAGCATATTTTGAACATAAGGCAAATACAGCAGGTGGTTTAAAAGATGACTGAAAGCAAAAATGCAAAACAAATGATTGCTAGGAAAAGCTAATCTATTTCTGCATAAATTTAAGATAAGTTAAAATGCATGCAAATCTCCCACTGGAGGTTAATACTGGAGAAAAAGGGAAATAAATTAACCAATTTTTGTTATTAGGCCATTTGTCTAAAAGCTAAAATACTAAATATTTTACTCTATACCAATTGATTTGATTCAAGAAATGTGGCTAACTTACATTTATAAAATATGAGAAAATGAAATTTAGAATTTAAATAACAGTTCTCTATACTAATGAATTTGAAAGTTGTTGCTTTGGTCTGGTCGAAACAGTATTATTTCTATAACATATTTTATCATTTGAAACATAGCGCCAATTTTAACTGAAAAGAAATTATTGAAAATATCAAGAGAAAATGAGTAATAAGATTATGTTTTATTCTGATATCATTACATCTTGAGTAACTTCAAGATTGCCTTTCTGGTTGGAGGGAGACCAAGTAAAATGCATTAGGGAAGATATTTTGCACTTGTTAAAATCATGAGGTCTGATTATACTGGGATATAGAGGACAATTTAAAAGAAAAATGACATGGTTCTCCACCCACTGTTTTCTTCTCCATAGGGTAGGGAACCACCAGGGGATACCTTCTGAGCTTTTTATAGATATCACAGAAACCATCATTTGAAACCGTGAGTCCAGATATCTATCAGGTGCTTAGATGATAGAAGCAATTTCATCTGTAAGAAAGAATATCACTCCAGAGCACCATTTACCCACCTGCCAAACTAGATACAGGAATCTCCAAGGGGCTCTTGCTATTTTAATCTTCTGAAAAATTAAAAGGTATGATAAAACAATTGAGACCAGGGACTTAGCAATGATTAACTCTAATGTCTTTTAGTGCAGGCCGTAGCCAGAAAATGAAAATTTAGGTGAAATACGTACATTCATCAATTAAAGTTTAAATACCCATAGAATTCAGACCCAAGTATTAAGAACTCCTTGAGAGCAGAGAGTTGGTTACACAATATAGAAAGAATTTCTACATTGGCAAGAAGTTTTATGTTGAGCGTCTATTTCTGTTTTTATGTAAAATACATATATTCATTTCAAAAGAGGTCCCAACCAAAGTTAAAAAGTTTATATTTACCAAATTATTAATTTCTTGGAAAGCAGTCTATGAAAATTATCCCCCCCCCCCCAAATACAGAATAAGTGAAAATTAGAATTGATTTGACCCACTGGGAATGAGTGTTGATTCAAATAGACAGCATATACCTACAGTAGCCTCTGTAATATCAGTGCAAGGACAGGAGATTCATTAGAATGCATTTCTGAATGTCTTATACCCTTTCTGTCTACCTGCTCCCCTGTCCTTTGTTATAAACAGAGTCTACTTCTGCAGACCTCTCTACTCCCACACACAGCCTCTCTCAGTCATAATTTACAGATGCTTTCTCTTGCTCTCCTCTCTCAGCCCTTCCAGGATGCACAGTTCTTAGTTCCCTGGCCAAATTCAAACTTACTTCGTGCTGTAAATCACTACATCTGCTTTTCAGCACGTGCTTTTCCCTATCCCTTGCCCTAGTTTTCCATTACAAAATCGTAGGGTTCAAAACAAGAATATAAAGATTTCCGTCTTTGTTGGCAGGGGAGCACAGTCGTGAAAAAAAGGGAGATGATACAAATATTAATATTCACTGCTTTCTGTGGCTTATCATCTAATGGGAAATACAGAAAACCCCAGGTTATAGTGCAACCTTATATTATCACGATGAGCATGTAAGATAAACTTTACCCAAAATAAGCCAGTCAGAGAAACACAAATACCATATAATTTCACTCACATGTGGAATTTAAAAAACAAAACAAATGAACAAAGGAAAAGATACAGAGAGAGAGAGAGAGAGAGAGAGAGAGAGACAGAGACAGAGAGAGACAGAGAGAGACAGAGAGACAGAGAGAGACAGAGAGACAGAGAGACAAACCAAAAAACAGACTCTCAACTATAGAGAACAAGCTGATGGTTACCAGAGGGGAGGTGGGTGGGAGAACGGGTGAAATAGGTAAAGGGGGTTAAGAGTGCACTGAATCATGATGAGCACTGCGTAATACATGGGACTGTTGAATCACCACATTGTACACCTGAAACTAATGTAACACTGTATGTTGACCACACTGGAATTAAAATACAATTTTAAAAAAGATAAATTTTACCAAAGAAAATAATTTAATTAGGCCATAACATGTGTTTTGCAAATATATCATTGCTCAATAAATAAACTAGGACCGTAAAAGATAGACAGGAAGGGTGCAAGAAGTAAAAGCCTGACATATGAGGAAGTGGGCTGCAGAAGGTCATCCAGGGTCAACAATGCCAGAAGTCAATACTCATCCCAATAAAGAGTTTTTTAGGTTTTGTTGTTGTTGTCGCTTCAATTTTTTTAATGTTTATTTATACTTGAAAGAGAGAGAGAGCGCAAGTGAGGGAGTGGCAGAGAGAGATGGAGACAGAATCTGAAGCAGGCTCCAGGCTCCCAGCTGTCAGCACAGAGTCTGACCTTTGGCTTTAACCCACCAGGCCTGAGATCATGACCTAAGTGGAAGCTGGACGCTTAACCTACTGAGCCACCCAGGCCCTCCTGTTTGATTTTTAATCTGGACAACCACTGCCAGGATATAGAAGTTGTGTTGTGTTGTGTTGTGTTGTGTTGTGTTGTGTTGTGTTTTAACTTGGGCCAACACACTCCTGGTGGTTTTGAGTAACAGCTGTTTTTTTTCTCCCCTTCAGTCATCGTACTTTTTTCCTCCCCTTCAGTTTAGTACATTTAAAGCTAATACATCAGAAGTATATGGTAAGCATTCCATAAATTTTAGCTATTGCTATTACTACTAATAATAACTATGACAAAAATTATTTAGGTGGCTAGAAATGATCCCTATGAAAAAATTAGTTCTCAAAACCTATAATTCAGTTAAGTAAGATGAGAATTAAAAAACATTTATTGGATTTATATTTCAAGCATATCTGATAAACAGCATATTGTTGGGTCTTGCTTATTTTTCTCCAGGCTCACAATTTCTGATTTTTAATTCAAACTTGTAATCTATTTATATATACTGTAATGATGGAGATGCTTGAGCATTATTCAACCATCTTGCTATTTGTTTTCTGGTTGATCCCACTGTTCTGTTTTTCCTTCTGTGTTTCTGTTTGGATTAGTTGAATATTTTATTTGTTTAAAAAAAATTTTTAGTGTTTATTTTTGAGACAGAGACAGAGCACAAGCAGGGGAGGGGCAGAGAGAGAGAGGGAGATACAGAATCTAAAGCAGGGTACAGGCTCTGAGCTGTCAGGACAGAGCCTGATGTGGGGCTTGAACCCATGAACTGTGAGATCATGACCTGAGCCGAAGTCAGATGCTTAACCAACTGAGCCACCCAGGCACCCCTGGATTAGTTGAATATTTTAAAACATTTCATTCTATCTTGTCTATTGGCATTTTATTTTATTTTATTTTTCAGTTATATTTTATTGATTATTCCAAGGATTATCATATTCATCTTTAATTATTATAATCCACCTTGAATAATAGATCACTTTAATTAAATAAACCTTATATCAAGTTAATTCTATGTACATCTATTTCTACCATTTGCGCTATTGTTGCCTATGTTTTATTTTTATTTATGATATTAGCCCCATGATTATCACTTTTCTGTTTTAAAATTTTTTTTAAGTTATTCAGTTTTGAGAGAGAGAGAGAGACAGAGCATGAGCAGGGGAGGGGCAGAGAGAGAGGGAGACACAGAATCCAAAGCAGGCTCAAGGCTCTGAGCTGTCAGCACAGACTCTGACGTGGGGCTCTAACGCATGAACCGCCAGATCATGACCTGAGCCAAAGTCAGACACTTAACCGACTGAGGCCCCCAAGCACCCCATCACTTTTCTGTTTTAAGCAGTCAGTTGATTTTCAAAACATTAAAAAATATAAATGAGTATTTTGTAATTATATACATTTATCTTTTCCAACAATGTTCATTCCTATTTATGGACCAAATTTTTGTATCTGGTATTGTTTTCTTCAGAGTGACCAAATCTATATCTATGTGTCCATCTTTATGCTTTATAGTGAAAATTTGCTCTTGAAAAATTCTATCAGCTTTTGTTTTTTCTGAAATGTCTTTATTTCACTTGAGATATGTATTTTTGATGGAAACATAATATCCCTAGAGTGTTTTTGTTTGTACTTATTGGGGTTTGTTGAGTTGTCTGTATATAAGGGCTACTTTTAAGTAAACTTGGAAATTTTTGATATAACTGAATTATATTTAGTTTTAATGATTTTTGCTGATTTTCCTTTGAATTAACCCATCTTTTTTTCTTATACCAAGCAATACATATTTTGTTTTCAAATATTGACTAGTATTTTGTTGTGGGATGTCCATCTATTTCTTTTTTGAAGTTTCCATATCTCTCTTTTAATTCTTCTTTACTCAATATGCTTATTACTTCCTGTAGATTCTTTAATATTTACTATGGTTCTTCCCCCATGGTGTTTTGCTAATTCCAACATCCAAGTGGTCTGAGTATCAATGTCTATTGATTGATTTTCCTCTTGGCTGTAGGTCATAAGTTTTCTTTCTTTGTATGTCTAGGAAGTTTTTAATTATATACTGGACATTGTGAATGATATACTGTAGGGCCCTGGATTTTGTTATCTTTCTCTAAAGAGCTTTGTGTTTTGTCCTAGCAACAGATAAATTATCTTAGTGTCATCTTGAACTTGCAGATGCTTACCTATGGCCTTTGTTAAACCTTATTCCTGGGACTTAATCATTACTCCTAAGACCTGGCTTTTGATTTGGACTCACAAGTGCCTTCAACAGATGTTTCTCATTTTTTTGTCTATAATTGTATTTGACAGAGGAGTTAGTCCATGATTAGTTACTCCACCATTACTGGCAACCAAAAAGCCCATGTATTGGACTTAAGGAATTGGAAGTCATAGCTTACTTTCTAGGAACACTTTCAGGAGAATACCAGGAAGAAAGTCCTGATAGCAGTCAATTGAAAAGTAATTAGGCTTTAAGTAGAAACACTAGTATGAAAGAAACTTTCAATAATCTTGGCTGTGAATTGGTAGGAACACAATCATAAGTTGAATAAGATATGAAGTACAAGTGAAGGTCTGTTTGCTCCTCCAATAAAAATTCTCAAAAATAGTTTTTTCTTTACTGATTATAAAAGTAGAACATGTTTTTTATAAGGTGCTCAAACAAAACAATAGAACATTACCTTTTACCTCTATCACCATCTCACCAACAAAAGCATCAGTAACTTTTTAGGATCAATTTTTCCTGATATTTGTATGAATGTATTTTTATAATTATGGAATTATAATATAGAATAAGTGTCCTTAATGTGAGCTAAATAATTCCTTGGATGAATGTCTGTAAATGGGCTTTCTGAAGAGACATGTGTCCTCCAAACTGCACAGAAATTTGTGTGCAAATGTACATTTTCTGTATCAAATTCATAGTTCCATTAGTGTCTGAAAATGGCACATTAGAGAAACATATTTAAATGTCGATTTAAATTGATAGAATGTTTTAACTTCTAGGAATTCATTCTAAGAAAAGTAATAGAAATGTAGCTAAGTGTATACATACCAAACTATTTATCGCAATACTGTTTAAAATGGCAGAACATCAAATAAATAAATAAAATGTCCAAAATGGTTGTTTTCTCTATAATAAATGCAATATATCACCACATTTTTACAGATATAATATAGACTATCTTTATTGGGCGCCTGGGTGGCTCAGTTGGTTAAGCATCCAACTTCCGCTCAGGTCATGATCTCACGGTTCATGAGTTGGAGCCCATGTCAGGCTCTGTGCTGACAGCTCAGAGCCTGGAGCCTGCTTCAGATTCTGTGTCTCTCTTTCTGCCCCCCCCCCCTGCTCAAACTCTTTCACTCTCAAAATTAAACAACCATAAAAAAATTAAAAGAAAATACATATAGACTATCTTTATTACTATGGGAAGATTTTTTTTTTTTACAATTCAACGTATGTTTATCCGAAAATGGCAATTGTACAATAGACTAAATTTTAAAGGGACATCAATTATATAAGTGATATATATTTACATAAACCTAAATCAGACAGGATCTTGAATTGCAGTATTTGGAGCTTTTAATATTTTCTTATTATCTGGTTTTATTTTTCCTACGGTGGATATGGAGTTTCATGACAAAATTAGAGGAGAAAATAACTATATTTTCTTGGGGGGGGGGGTCTACTCATTCCACGCCAGGAGTACAATCAGTAGCATGGAGTGGCTGTAAATGTCAGTCATCTTGAAGCAGCCTAATGTAGCTTGTGAAAATAATGGAAGATTCATGACGGGAAGGCAGCAGAGGCACAGAACATTTCATTGCTGCCAAACTGGGTATTTTTCACCTAAGCAGTGTATACATATGCTGGTCATGCTGCTAGTGTTTTTGTTTTGTTTTAGTTTTTATTTCACCATTGCTTATTAGATTTGTCAATCTTCCCATCTCCAATTTTGTGGCCATTTCTACAGATCAAGGTCTCAAGTTTGTCACTACAGAAACTTTATTTTTAATTTTCCTGGATAATGAATTTTTACATCATTCATATTTATATATGTGGGAAGAAACCTTGGTTGAAAACCTCAGTTGTAAGATTCTTTTTTCATGCAGTCTCTCTGTGAAACACTAACTTATCAGATAAAAATGACCATAAAAATACATCACTGATAAATCCAAATAACTTTTCTGATGGAAATGATGATTACAGGTTTATGCATGGATTTCTAATTTAGCAGTGACTAATAATATCTAAGTGATAAAAAGCTTTATTTGAGGAATGAAAATCAGCAATAGACATGTCACTTTTGTTCCAATTTAAGCCTCTCATATCCCACTCTGAAGAGTTTTAATTATGATGCTTAGATACTACAACTTTCATATCGTATGAATTTCCTAATAACTAAGCCTGAAGTTCCTTTTAAACTATTTTCCTATAACATAAACGATTTATTAATATACTTCCTGGAAGTTGTGGCTGAATGAATCCCTCTAGGGGAGAGACAACATTCTAGGTGTTTGTGAAGACAATCATGATTGCCCAGTAATTGACTCCAGGGACTTCTTTCGGTTGCTTGGTAATGAGACAGCTGGGCACAAGACACTCCCAGGTAAAGGGATTGCCACTTCTTTTAACACTGAGGGCACTTCTTCCCTCTGTAGGACATGCCTCACAGGTTTGAGGATGATGAAAATCTCCACTTCTAAGGAGCTCCTTTAAAGGAGGCACCTAAGGTCTGAATGAATTATACCTAAGTCCAAAGTGTCTTTTGACGAGGATGCTCTTTTATTCTATAAGAAGAAATAACAACAGGGAGACAGTTACTTTCATGAATTCTATTCTGTATATGTGTTCATCCTTACCTGGCTCCAAGTGTACCCCTCTTCAGGATGCCAGACCAGGTGACACAATCACCTGTCAATCTTTTTAATGTTAAATTCTGACATATGGCAAGTGACCTGGACTATGGTTTATTTCAGTCAGAATGGACTCTAATGTGGAAAAAAAGAGATCATACTATCAAAAAGTTGGAAGGACTAGAAGAGAGAAAAGCGGGAGTCCAAACCTATACTGAATTTAAGGCTAAACCTTAAACTAATAGCTGTGATCCTGCGTTCAGAAAGTTTCTCCCTCCGTGATTTTTCCCGGCGATACCATCACGACTTCCTCATACCTGGAAGACTGGCAACTCAATACTGGAATCGGGGAAATGGCCACCAAAATACTAGCATCTGTCACAACCTGTTTCTAGTCAGTAACACAGGCAAAGGAAGATAACCTGCTCCTTCCTTTCTCCTTTGAAATCTCATGTGAGTGAGATTCATTAGCAGAAACAACTTCACATTCCGAATCATAGCTACAAGGAAGTCTGGAAAACGTATACAGTTCCTAAACTTCTCAGCAATGAGATAAGAAGGAACATAGAAGAAGGTGGGAGTAGAAGTTCATTGTTACATATTAGAATATCTGCCTGTCTCTTAAAGTGGCTATTTTCAAAATCATGTATTTGACTGTGGTAACTTAAAATACTCAAAATAATTTAAAACAAAAATTTCCCCCACCCGCTTCAAATTTTTTTTTAATGTTTGTTTATTTTTGAGAGCGAGAGAGAGACAGAGCATGAATAGGGGAGGGGCAGAGACAAAAGGGAGACACAGAATCCGAAGCAGCCTCCAGGCTCTGAGCTGTCAGCACAGAGCCTGATGCAAGGCTCAAACTCACAAACTGAGATTGTGACTTGAGCCAAAGTCAGACACTTAACCGACTCACCCAGTCACCCCTCAAAATAATTTTTATTTATAGTTGCAATGTTTCTGTATTTAACTAAAAAATTTAGAAGGAGAGAGAAAATATCAGCATGGCCTGACAATTTTTTTTTAAGTTGATTTATTTTTGGGGAGAGATAGAGTACACGTGAGAGTGAGGGAGGGGCAGAGAGACAGACATGGAGAATCCAAAGCAGGCTCTGAGCTGACAGCAGAGAGTCCCATGCTGGGCTTGAACTCAGGAACCATGAGATCATGACCTGAGCTGAAGTCAACGCTTGACCTACTGAGCCACCCAGGTGCCCCAACAATTTATTATAGGAATGATTCTTGATTATTCGATTGAATCTGTACCCATTTTTGACTGCTTCAAATCATGGTTACGGAGTGCTACTAAAACAAAAATACATGCTACAGGCTTATAAGGATGTTTATTCCAATATTTTTAATAATTTTAGCAGCTAAGGAAGAGAAGAATTTCTCAAAGGACATCCAAGTCCTTAGTTTAGACACAGAATTAAAATGTGTATGTGTGGGGGCGCCTGGGTGGCGCAGTCGGTTAAGCGTCCGACTTCAGCCAGGTCACGATCTCGCGGTCCGTGAGTTCGAGCCCCGTGTCAGGCTCTGGGCTGATGGCTCGGAGCCTGGAGCCTGTTTCCGATTCTGTGTCTCCCTCTCTCTCTGCCCCTCCCCCGTTCATGCTCTGTCTCTCTCTGTCCCAAAAATAAATAAAAAAACGTTGAAAAAAAAAATTTTTAATGTGTATGTGTGAGAAAGTGTCTCATCCTAGAATTGATTTTTTGCTGTGAGATACCTGCATAAATATATATTCCCTGAGATATGAGTGTCTACACTTGCCCAAGAAACTGACCTCCCCAACTTGTGCTGCCCCTGTCTCTCTCAAAATAAATACACAAACTTAAAAAAAAATTTAAAAAATTCCTACTATTTTGCAAAATTTCATCAGTGTTCATAACAGTAGCATTGCTCATGAATTAATTAGCAAATCTAGAATTGTTCTGTCACTATGTTGTATACCTGCAACTAATATAACATTGTATGTCAACTATATGTCAATAAAAAACAAAATAAAAAAAGACTAATAAGTATTAGCAATATTCATTATAATTCCATAGATAACTATAAATCTTTGATTATTTCAGTATGTTTTCCAAAGCAGTCATTCTCAAATATTTAAATACTGAAATAAATATACTTTTAAAAAATGTTTAAAATGTTTATTTATTTTGAGAGAGAGAGAGACAGAGAGTGTGAGAGGAAGAGGAACAGAGAGAGAGAAACACAGAATTTAAGCAGGCTCCAGGTTCTGAGCTGTCAGCACAGAGCCTGACCCAAGGCTCGAACCCATGAACCGTGAAGTCATGATCTGAGCCAAAGTCCAATGCTCAACTGACTGAGCCACCCAGGCACCCCTGAAATAAATATACTTTTAATAAAATGACTTTTATTTTATTTCTCAAAAGGATATATATATCCAAAAGGACATTATACTGCTTTTTACAATTGTTGGAGTAGGTATATAATTTTTTATGAATTTTCCTTAATGTTAATAAATGGTTTTTACAAGACATTTTCTATGAAAAGAAAGTATTTCATTTGTTAGTGTTGAGAACAGTGATCACAGACTATTTCAGGATTAAATTATAAGAATTCCATGGTTTGATTTGTGTATTTGAAAGATCTCTCTGGCAGCATTGAAAATAGGGGATTGAAGGGTTCAAAGCAAAGAAAATACTTATGACAATATTGCAGTTGTGGATCAGAAATGATAAAAGTCTAAATGTAATCATGATGATGGGAATGGGCAAGATAGATGACTTTCAGGAAGTATTACAAATATAACATAGACTTGACTTAGAGAGCTGAGGTTGATTCCAAGTTTTTACTTGGATAACAAAGAGGACAATTAATTCATAATTCAGATAATTATTAGACAATCAGAGTAGACTTAGAAAAAGATTAAAGATCTGTTATTTTTTTTCTTTTTGAATAATTAGCTTCTGTGGAATATTCAGGTATAGACTCTCGATAAAAGATGCCATTTTGGCAATTTGTGATAAATACTTGTAGGTGTTGGTGAAATCAGTTATGGAGCAAGTGAAGAGTGAAAATGTCCAAAAACAGAGAACCAAGAATGAAATGCTGAAGGGAAATAGTATGCAGGAGGCTTCTGGAGGAAGAAAGGCCTGGAAGGGAGGCTGAGGTAACTCAGGTACAGGAAAATGAAAAGAAAACAGAGTAAAGGAAGATACAAAAGTATTTCAAAGACAAAATGATAAACATTATTAAATGCTACAAATGAGTCAAAATAAGAAACCAGGACTTTAAAATGCTCATTATTTGAAAATCAGTGATTTTTTTTACAAGGGTAAGTTAGTGAGAAAAGAAGAACTGACTACATAATTTTCAGGGCCCAGTGCAAAATAAAAATGCAAGTTCCCTTGTTTAAAGACCATTAAGAATTTTCCTAGAGCAAGGCACTAACCCAGGTGCAAGGCCCTTCCAAACTTGCGACCATTTATGCCTATGCAGGCTGCGTGTCCGTCAAGGTGGTCCTGGGTGGAAGAATGAATAGCATAGGCAAGAACAGATACGTGATTAAGACTTCTGTTTTAAAACTCTTCTTAAGAGAGAAATAGAGCAATATGTAAGAGAGTTATGGAAGAAAGGATTTTATGTGCTAGAAGTAAATAAGTTTATATGCATAAAAATGTCAATGGACAGGAGACTTGTGACAAAGTTACAAATGAGAGGAATAACCAATAAATTAAAAATGTAGTACACGTGACACTGTATGTGGATCGCGTCTCACTTGTATCGAAAGAACTTCGGGATTATTTTTAAAAATTCAGATCCCTGTGCCTCCCCCTACCCTTCAGATAAGGAATCTCTGAAAGTGGGATTGAAAATAACCAGTTTCTTACTTTATTTGCATAAACTATTGCTTTAGGACAGTGGATTTTAACCTCGGCAGGATATTGGAATAACCCGGAGCACGTTCAAAAAGGTACTGATGTCTGTGTCACCCAAGAGGTTTTTAATTAGCGTGGGGCACAACATGGGCAACATGAGAATTTTTAAAGCTCCCCGGGCATTCAAAATCACAACACAAGAGATTCTGAGGAGACTTCAATAGCTTTCTGCAGGACTCCAAACACTTCTGAATCAAGAGGGTTGGGGGAAGGAATGAGAAGGGAGATGGAAGTCATATAGGAATGGATAAATGGAAGCAATGCAAAATGCTAACCAAATGGTTTCACCTTAAAAGATCTTTTAAAGTGCATGTCAGTGGCTTTAATGTATCCATGGGTCAGGAGTAATTCTGGGGCCATTTCCTTCGGCAGGCCCATTTCCTTCCACTTTGGATGGATGGAGAAGGAAGGGTTACCTTTTTGTGAAAACCATCCAAATATAATAACATGACTGAGCTGTCAGATTCATTAAAAATCCTGAAAACTTGGGGCACCTGGGTGGCTCAGTCGGTTGAGCGGCCGACTTCGGCTCAGGTCATGATCTCGCGGTCCGTGAGTTCGAGCCCCGCGTCGGGCTCTGTGCTGACAGCTCAGAGCCTGGAGCCTGTTTCAGATTCTGTGTCTCCCTCTCTCTGACCCTCCCCTGTTCATGCTCAGTCTCTCCCTGTCTCAAAAATAAATAAAACGTTAAAAAAAATTAAAAAAAATCCTGAAAACTTATTTTTATGGTTTTTGATTTGACACTGAGCTTTTTTTAAATTAAAATAATCCATTAAGTAAAATCAACTAAATTCTAAATCAGTTTGACTTATGACAAACAAACGGATATCATACCTTGGAAAATGTCACAGAAATCTCACAATAATCAAACTGATAACATCCTTAATGAAATGTCATGAACATATTTGTTCATTCAATACATAATATTAAATTATTAAATAATATTAAATTATTAAAAAGATTTGTGTTAGCTATAGCAACACAGATTTGACCATTTGCTACTGTAAAATCTATATAGTCCCAAATGTTCAACAAAACGGTTACTATTCAACAGTGTGAAAAGGGAAAAATTGACTTTTTCCTCCCATTTTCTTGTAGCTATAGCTCTAACCTGAAGCCAAACATAGGGTGAAGCATGTGACTGAGAATGGGTATTTTAGCATTCAAATCATATTCTGTTTTTGGGTCTATGTTTTGCAGGTGCTCAACAAATGAACTGAGTGACTATTTTCAACCTAATCGGTAGGTTTTGCTTTCTATAAAAGGAAGCAGACTTTTCTTGGCCTATTTGTCCATTAGTTTGTGACTCTTGATATTGACAGAAATTCCATGCAAAAATAAACTCTATTTTATTGCAAAGCTGTGGTATTTCATGATTGCTCATTATCTTTTATTTTTAAATTTATTTAAGCATTTGCTAGAGCAATCTTTATTGGAACTAGCTGGAGGATTAAGTATTTGCATTCTGTATCGTGAGCACTTAAGTCCACAAGGCTAGGCATGAGCATGGATTGGACACGCTGTGCAGTTTTCAGGAAGCCAAGTAGAAGGACAAGAGTGAAAAGGAATATATAGTGTATATGTATATGTATATGTATATGTATATGTATAGGGTGTATAGAATATATGATCCAAGAAACTCTGCAAAATCTACAAAAAGGCAACAAAGATGACTCAGTCCCATCAGCTTGACTCTGTTCTGTTAGACCAACGATTCTGGATTTAAAAGTCCTTCCCTAAGTCTCTCATAGAATCTGTTCTGTCAAACACATGCAATCATATCACATATACATTCACATGCCCTCCTGAGAAATATTAAATAGAGACAGACAATTGGAGAGGGAAGTGAGGGTGGAAACCAACCTGTTTGTACTACTTTTCTTACTGCTGTTGCTGTCAGCTTCCTAACTGGTATCATTGGCCTGGTCATGGATAGAGACTCTAATTTATCACATGCTGTAGCTGCAAGTCAAGT
Source organism: Lynx canadensis (assembly GCF_007474595.2). Lineage (NCBI taxonomy): Eukaryota > Metazoa > Chordata > Mammalia > Carnivora > Felidae > Lynx > Lynx canadensis. Next base: position 42,194,147 of record NC_044314.2, read on the forward strand.
AACAGATGGCATAATTTAATAAATAGGAAGAAGTCACAGTCAGGAAATATGGGATTGTTTTTCTTTTAATACATTAATTAGGTTGAACATGTAAGACTGTGCTCTTCAACCAACTGTTCATTTCTTCCAGCAAATTTCTTCATCTGCTGAGCCAAATTTACTACCCAAAAAGCCAGAATTAAGCTTATTTATAACTTGTTCATATATGAAAGAGTTTTATATAAGAATGATGATGATAGTTTGATTTTTAAGTATGAAACACGTAACAAAACATTAATCACTGTTAATTGTGAATCCGTTTTTTCCAAAAAAATCCTCAGTTTCAGCCGATGATCCCATCAGTTCCAATGGGGATTTGACTTAAGGATCAAGACAAAGTGAGATACTCCCTATATAAAATTATTCGGGAAAGAAAATGACTCCTTTAAGAATGGAGTCAGTTTTTCATCTTTCAAGGCTAAGAGACACTCTCCAGTGAACTTTCTTTAATGATCTGAGAGTAAAATCAAGCATCAGCCTCTAAAACTTAGCTGTGACTAGATAGAGTTCCTATTAGCACAGAATCTCCGTATGCTCACTGTTTTCAATATTACAGAGGCTATGCTACAGCTCAAAATTTAATCTACTTACCAAGTTCTGCTGGGTACATTGGCTGACCTTTTGAAGACAAGTAGATAGTTTTAGAGAACTGCGAACTCAAAAATTGTTAGTCAGTTTGAACACTACTCATTTTGCAGAAAGGCAACTTATCTTAGTTTTTGATTAAACATATAATATAAGAAAATGAAGTTTTAGCAAATATTACATTGGCTCCTCTTTCTGGAAATGATAGAAACGAAAGGTAGACCAACTCTTCTCCTGAGATCACATAGAAAATCTCGACAGTGTTTTACAAATGCAAGATGCTAAAACAGAAAGAAATCTAGGGAAAGAGGCCTTGCCTTTGAGTTGTATTTTCCCCCATGGGGTTTTGCTAGTTCTGGAAGAATCAGCTGAGACCCTGAGAAGCAAAATGATAATTTTGAAACTTCAACAGTCAGGGAGACAAACTGCAGAATTCAGGGATCAATCATTACAAATTTACAAAAATCCCACAATTTAATACATGCAATACAGAATTAAAATTTTAGCTTTTCTTCTTTTGAAAATTTCCCAAATTTATAAGCCATAGGATGCTATATAAACATATTTTAAATAAAGTCATTCTGACAATATTCCCTCCTACAGAAAATTGATCTGGATTTTAAAACAGTAAAGAGGCAAAAATGCCCTAGGAAAACAATACTTATTAAAATATTTTTAAGTCTGCTTTTTTTTTTACATAGGCTTATGGAGGTATTAGCAGTAAATCTTAATACTAATTTAAATTGTTTTAAAATATGTTTTGACTTCAATCATCATCCTCCAATTTGACAAATACAGATTAAAATATGTAGATACACTTAAATGGTAAAACTGAAGTATAGTCATAGTTAGGCTATTTGAAAAAATTTAGGAGAAAGAAATAGATACCTGAGTTCAAGATCAGGTGCCCCGAGAAATGTATTTATATTAAGAATAATTGAAAAATTTATCTGAGGAATTTATTAGGTTAAAAAAAAACAAAATAGAACTACTGATTATTTTCTTTTTTGTGTACATTCTTATTGAACAATAGAAATGCATCCTAGTAACAAAGTTTCCCTTTTGTCCACATTGCCACTATGTTTGTGAATATTTTATATGGGAAAAATGTTCACAAATGCAAAAGAATGAGTAGCTGTGATCTTAGAATATATTTACACATTCTCTTCATTAAGGTTACTGATTATTCACATATTAAACTAAACTAAGGTTGTGAGTTTGGCTGTTTATGCTTATTTTTAAAGATTTGATATAATCTTTGGTATTTCACTATTGTTAAGGCCAATTAAAAAGTGAGTATGACATTCTATGGAAATGTGTCTTTCAATAGACAGAGAGAGCAGTTTAATTATAATTGTCTCTCAAATTGATGAAATCAGTGCTGAAAGAGAATCTGCTTTACGTAATTTGATTTTCAAGATATTAGTGAATTCTCCTATTAAAAATAATTTTATAGGGGTACCTGGGTGGCTCAGTCAGTTGAACGTCCTACTCTTAATTTTGGCTTTGGCCATGATCTCACTGGTTGTGAGTTTGAGCCCGGCATCAGGGCTGACATCATCACTGTATCACTGACCATCACTGACAGTGCAGAAGATGCTTGGGATTCTCTTTCTCCCTTTCTCTCTGCCCCTCCCTTCCTGTTCATGCACATGTTCACACTCTCTCTTTCTCTCTCAAAATAAATAAAATAAACTTTAAAGATAATAATTTTATATTTTCTTATACTTTTTAGTTAACAAATGCTTTTTGCTGTTCTGTTTTCTTTTTCTATTTTACTATTTTTAATAATGTCAAAAATGTTATGTATAGGTGATTTAAAACACTATTAGTGCATGGGTACTGGTAGAATTGTATATTTTATTTTGAAAGACATTTTCAGATTTGTTTTTGATGATTTGGAGTATTTTGTTATTTTTCCTATTTGATCTTTTTCTGATCTATGCAACATATCAATTTTCCACTGAATGATCACCAAAGCCAGAATGCAAGAAAACCCCTCAAGGCTGTTGGAAGCTGGGATCATCTCAAAATATCCATAGCTGTTTGCATTGCTTTCTTAACAATAACAAAATTGTGTCTTAATTTAGATTTTTAAATAAAGTTTCTCATAGTAAATGATCTGTTTAATGTTAGAAAAATGCTATATTGAATATCAATGGAAATAATTATACATGGCAAGTGTACATATATGTGCACATATTTTATTCAAAATTTGGTATCTTCAAATTCCTATGCTTATAAATGTAGCACAAGTCAAGTAACTGAGTCACATTTATAAATATGTTAGTTTGGGGCGTGTATTGCTTCAGCTTAAAAATTTTGAAATTCTTTCATTGATACTTTGGAAAACATACTAATGTATAAAGGTCAAAAATCCATGATTCCACACCCTGGGAAAATCACTGAGCATTTTCAGTCATCCATCAATGGATACTTAGGTTGCTTCCATGTTTTAGCTATTGTGAATAATGCTGCTATGAACGTGGGTACACAAATACATCTTCCAGATCCTGCTTTCAATTCTTTTTTTTTTTTTTTTGGTATGTTCCCCCCAACAGTGTCCAATTTTCCAGTCTACCAAAACTTACTGTTTTGTGATTTTTGACAGTAGCCATCCTATGTATGGAGGTGGTATCTCACTGTAGTTTTGATTTGCATTTCCCTACTGATTAGTGATGTTGAGCATCTTTTCATTTCTTTTTTTTTTTTTAATTTTTTTTTTCAACGTTTTTTATTTATTTTTGGGACAGAGAGAGACAGAGCATGAACGGGGGAGGGGCAGAGAGAGAGGGAGACACAGAATCTGAAACAGGCTCCAGGCTCCGAGCCATCAGCCCAGAGCCCGACGCGGGGCTCGAACTCACGGACCGCGAGATCGTGACCTGGCTGAAGTCGGACGCTTAACCGACTGCGCCACCCAGGCGCCCCTCTTTTCATTTCTTATCAGCCATTTTTTATATCTTCTTGGGAGATATAAAATAAATACATTTAATGCTATAAAAAAGCCCAAAGACAAGTCTTACTTCCTACCCCTTATTCAGAGGTTATCATTGATCTTCCAGGTTGTTTATATTTTTAATATAGATTTTTACTTCTGAATTAATTATGTGAAAGTAATTTGGAAATGAAAGAGCTCTGCATGAACATTGTTAGCCATTTTTCATCTTCTTTCAGGTAATCAGTTAAGACTTGAAGCTGCTGAAAACAAAATCTACCACAGTTGACATGTGAAAACTTTTGAATACTTTAAAGTTTGCAAAATTTTATCCATTTTACTCTGATATACATATTCAGATATTTTGAGAGACTAAGAGAAAAATTACCAGGTGTACTCACAACTGCAAAGAAAAGAGACCCCCACCCCTCCCCCGCCATTCCCGAAACCAGCCAGGGAGTGCCCGGTTGTAGTCTGACCTAAAGGCGGGAACCAATCAAGTTCTGCTGAGTGGTTTGAAATAAAGGCGGGAACCAAACAAGTTCTGCTGAGTGTTCAAATTTAAATGTCAACCAGTAACAGCTCTGTAACCTCAAAAAAATCCCTAACTTGTTTGTGCCTGTCTATAAAAGAAGCTGTAAAATCCTTGCTCGGGGCCTCTTAGCGTCACCGGCAACGAGTGCGCATAGGACCGGGTTCGAAACTGCAATAAACGACCCTTGCCGCTTGGCTTTGACTCTGGACTCTGGTGGTTTGTTTTTGGGGGGTCTCTCGAATGGGGGCATATCTATTTTATTTTATTTTATTTTATTTTATTTTATTTTATTATTTCATTTATTTATTTATTTTAGAGAGAGCCAGAGTGCAAGTGGGGGAGGGGGAGAGAGAGAGGGAGACGCAGAATCTGAAGCAGGCTCCAGGCTCTGAGCTGTCAGCATATAGCCCAACACGGGACCTAAACTCACGAACCATGAGATCATGACAGCCAAAGTTGTATGCTTAACTGACTGAGCCACCCCAGCGTCCCTATATTTTCAGATATTTTAAACTTACATTTTGAAATTATTAGCACATTTAGGTTGCATATAAAAATGTCCCTGTCCATTAAATTTACAGTTTTACCTTCTGCCCCCAAATATTTTATGGGTGCTGGTCCTAATATTTATAAATTCTTTAAGGTAAAGTACCCACATCCACACACCCACATGTATTTTAAGACATATTTAATCTAAAACAGTAACCAGCTTGAATTTAAACATCCCTGAACATACTTTCTTTTTGGAATAATATTTTCTGTTAACTGAAAATGTGAATATTTAAACTCCCTGTAATATTTCACTGAGGGTCATTTTCTTATTTCTTCTTTACAATTCCCATATCTTACATGCACCTGTATCAGAATAAGGAAAGAGAGAGAAAAAAAAGAAGAAAGAAAGAAAGAGAGAAAGAAGAAATGATGGAAAGAAGCAGAAAAGGGGGAAAAGAGGAAGAAAGAAAGAAAAGAAATGTTTTATAATGAAGATTGAATCAAAACAGAACAGTTTTTCTACATTGATTCAGTTTGGATAAAAATAGCTTATGGTAAAATGTAGCTTTAAAGTAGCAAGAACTTTTATATTCTTCACTGAATACAATAAATGCCTTTGGGAAGAAGCATTCAACCACATACATTTATTAAACGTTAAGTCCCTGATGAATTTGAGAAAAAAATCACTTTGTAGATGACAAACTAATGAAGCTAAGTGAGGTCAAGGGTTCTGGCCAGTGTTTCACAGCTAGTGAGTGGCAAGGCTTGGGGCTCAAGTCTTCTGTCTACCAGCCTCGGGCTTCCACACTCTAACATGCCACCTTGCACAAAGGAATAATAGTATCAAAGAGAGGAGCTTGACGTAGCACTTACAGTTCATCTCACTTGCTAAGTTCAGTCATTACTTTGATATTGTTGAGCACATTCATTCTCCTGGCTCTTATCTAATTGTAATCAAGACCCTTTCAGATTTTCTTTAGGAGCTTATTAGAATCATAGATCAACAAAGGAATTCATGCTCTTGGATTTTATATAAGGTAACCTTTCATGATTCCCTAATAAAAATTAAAGTAGTTGTGTTATTTAATTATGAAATATGTAACCTCATTTCAGCTTTCCTATCAGGGAAGTATTGAAGCTGACACTTCAATTGAGTTTACCCAAGGGTCCCTAAGCTTGGGGAGTTAAACACATGCAGCTATCAAAGCGCAGGCATCATCACGGACTCCCCATACCTAATTACTACAAGTGAAAAGTTTCCTCCTGAGAGAGACCACTTTCATTCCAAATCTGACAGGTAGAAATTAGTTGCCTAATGGAATGGAATAGTTCTGCAAATTGAAGGAATTAAGTGTGCTTTTTTAATTTAAGCTCCCTCTAAATTAGATTTTAATTTGGATCCAAATGTGAAGAGGTTGATGGCATGAAGCAGCTTAGGTTGGCCCGGAGCCAATTATTTTATACTGCCCTTCTCCAGATATATTGTGTCTCTTTTATAGTCAACAGACATTATGGGGCAGAAAAGCTGTCATGCTTTCATCAAGCAGAGTTTTCTGGAGAGCACTATGTCACTTTGGAATACTGCTAAGTGATGTGCTTCTCTCTTGGAGTCATTTCACTGTCATAAAGACATCAAAGGTTGAACAGAGGATGTGTGTGTGTGTGTGTGTGTGTGTGTGTGTGTATTATTTTTAATAATTATTGTTAAAGGGAAGAGTAATGAAGAAAGTATTAGCCTATCAGAAGTGGAATGTGATAAAGAGAGACAATTTATATAGCCTTGGTTCAATTTTAGAATGATTCCTTCCTCAAGCTATAAAACAGCAAAACCAAAGAGATCTATAAGGAGATTATTTCTTATAATGGGAAATATACCGGTAGATCAAAGTGACTAGCGAAAGACTCTGCAGAACATCTATTTCATTCAATAAACATAAATATACTAGGAGGGTGTCGATACTCAAGGGTATCTGTGGATGTTAGCAGCGTGTGTATGAATTGAGAACGTCAGCTTTTTACACCAAATGAATATGTAGATTAATTATATTTGAAAACATGTCACAGTTAACTCTATAAGAACAAACTTTTTCTTAATATTCTTTAAACTTTCAGATGAAAACTCCAGATAACCTTAAAAAAATAAAACCAAACACTGAATTATTCTCTAGTAAGTACAGTAAGAGTATACTAGGAATGCTATTATGATTCCAGTAATGGCGTATGGAGTCCAACTGATGACATGGCATGGTAGCAGGGAAGAAAAGCTTGTGTTAGGTATAGGAGAACAGGTGAAGATATTGCTTAAGTAATGACAATAAAATAAGTGCTTTCTGGGCAATAGGGTTGCAGAAATATCATTTGGCATCCAAACTGGAAAATACTCCTCCTCATTTCTCACCAAAAGCCAAGTCAGCCTAGTCCCTCTCTATCATCGATGGCCAAAGACTGTTTTGTTCCTAAGTAACAGATCATTTCCAGAGAACACAATTTAGTGGCAAGAATCTTTTCCATAAGCTGGCATGAGCACTGGCTTGCTAAGGAGGTGGGTAAGAGGGACAGGCTGAGTGAAACTGAGATTTCAGCAAAAGGGCTCTACATAAGGTAGACTTCCAATAAAACCAGACAGATGAGGTGTGGCTCTAGTATTTCTCTGCAAGTAGTATTTGCTGGCACGAATTAAAAAAATACTGGAGGATACAGGTCTCCAGCTATGAAATGAATAAGTCATGAGAATAAAGGCACAACATAAGTAATAGAGTTAACAACAACAAAAATACTATATTACAAATATAAATGAAATGGCAAGAGCTGGGGAAAAATAAGTAAAAAAAAGATATATAAATAGATATCCTCTATTCATTTGAATCGCAACCTTGTGTATAAAGATCTATTCAATTTTCTATTTTTGTAGGCAAACTTAATATAGAAACAAATGACAGAATTATTATAGTAGGCTGAGTCGATTAATCTAACTCTTCCCCAAAAACAACTAAAAATGCTGAGAAAAATATTTTTCTTTAAATATCAAATTAATCATGTTGAAGAGCTGACAAGCTATTAGGGAACTTCCGGGCCTGGGCTGGGGCTGGCCTAAATCCATCAACGTTAGTAAAATATCAGGCACCTCCGTCACCTTTGCCCTGACAGTGTTCACTGGTAAAGGGCAAGTGTGTGTGTGTTTCACTAACTGAAAAGATAAAAATCAAGGCCCAGTGTTAATACGGAAGAGAAGTTTAACAGAAATTGTGGGTGCGTGATTCGAGAATGCTGAAGCTAGGATGTGCCATGAAGCTAGGTTCACTTAGGATAAGTATGAAGCTGACGCACACCTGCCACCATGCACTTTGGCTGCAACAGGAAGAATTTTTTGTCCATGCTGCTTTGCCTGCTGGTTTTCATTGGCATTAAGTGAACCAGAAAAACTATAGTAAAGATAGAAAACAAAGTCCCTGAGCAGTTGTGACGACATCTGGCCCACCAGCCATCCAACAGATATCTATAGCCTGGATAATCCAGGTGTCTTAAAGCCATACTTGGGTTGAGGTGGCTCTCAATTGATTTTGTGCACCGTCACACAGAAGAATCAAACTCAAATCTTCTCTCGATGAAGATTCTTTATCTTAGTCCCAAAGATTTTCTACAAATAAGTTTGTAGGGCAGTGACCATACCAGCACTCACCAAAAATATCATTAGTGAGATCCAGCAGGAGCAGGAGGTGTATACAGCAGATGTAAACGGTCTGTCATCATTTCTGGTAGCAGAAATTCACTAACACAATCTTAAAACAGTTCCAACAGGCAAGGAGAGAAATTATAAGGAAAAAAGATATTTGAGAGAGAAAATCTGATTCTAACACATATGTGAGATTCTATTTAAAGATACCTAACGGTTTACTGAAATAAATAAAATCAAACTTTAGATAGAAGTAGTGAAGCACAAGAAAACAAAGACAAAGCTGTTAAAAAAGAGAGAGAGAGAAAAACAAAGGACTAAGTCTAAAACATGCACAGAATTCCTAAAACTCAATAACAAAATAAACTAGTAAAAGAACGGCCAATGTCAATTATATCTCAATAAAACTGGAAAAAGAAAAAAGGAGAATAGTCAAAAGACTTGCATAGACATGCCATAAGAGAGAAAGTCTTCATGGTCAACCACATGGGGAATAAGAGAGAGAATTAAAGCCTTGATGATATACTACAAAATAGACAAAATTAAAATGTTAATAGAAATACTGTTGGCAAGCAACATTGCAATCGGAACGCTCAGAGCTGGTGAGAATGTAAATTGGTACACTATTTTAATAAATAGTTTGTCATTATGTAGTAAAGTTGGATATACAGATACCGTAGCCCCATCAATTTCAATCTTAGATATATACGATAAAGATGTGTGTGCATAAGAATGCTGGGATAGATATAGAAGAATGTTCATAGCAATGTTGTTCTCAATACTCAAAACCAGACACCAGCCAAGTGTCCATCAACTGTGAAAGGGATAATGAACTGTAGTACATTCATATAATGGAAAATTAAAAATACTACAAATACAAATGCATTATAGTTAAACAAAATAAGAATAGGTGATTTTACAAACAACATTGAATGAAAAAAAGCAAGATGCAAAAATTATATCAAGTGTAATTCAATTTGTATAAAGTTAATTCAACTAACTTGCAGATGAATGAATGCCCATTTATTAAAGAATAAAAAAAGAAAGGAAATTATTATTATGAATATTAGGATTATGATTATCTTTTGTGCCCTTTGTATTCACAACCATTATTTTTCTCTTCTTTTGTCTCTTCAGGAAAAGATAGCCAGGACTTCAAGTTTTGAGCCCTAAGATTCCTTGTCACAGGCGAGTAGACAATACTTTGTGGGTTTTACTGCTCAAAAATTGGGTCATCAAGAAACCTACAAATAGTTCTCAGGTGAGGAAGTAGTTTTTGTGTTTATAAGATGTGACAGTTAATTTTATGTGTCAACATGACTGGGCCAGGGGTGTTCAGTCAAACATTCTTCTGGGTTTTTCTGCTAGGGTGTTTTTAGATGTGGTTAACATTTGAATTGGAAGACCTTACTCTTAGATTAAATTTACATTTTAATCAGTAAGGTAGAATGCTCTCCATAATATGGTTGGACTTCGTCCAACCAATTGAAGGTCTGAATAAAATATAAAGACCAACTCTTATCTGAATAAGAGAGAGTTCTCCAGCCTTCTGATTTCATCTGCAGCACTAGCTGTTCATGCCTGGTAGCCTTTGACCTGGAACACTGGCTCTCAGTGGGTATCCCTTACCACCAGCACACTCTGCAGATTTTGAACTTACCAACCTCTATAAGTTTTAAGCCAATGCCTTACACTATCTATCTACCTATTCTCTTTCTCTCTCATCCATTATCTATCATCTCCTATTGGTTCTCTTACTCTGGAGAACTAATACATAACATATATTACACAATGCATAAGAGTAACAAAAGGATGACTATGTTCCATGGGTAAGGAATATGCCTGTTATTGGAAGGCATGAAAGAGAATGGATAGTGGTATCTAATTTATATGTAGGTCCCTAGAGATAGCTCGGGCACTGAAGATGGTGATTGCACTGATGGCCATAAGTTTTTATAAGATGTTTTTAATGTTCATTTATTTTTGAGAGACAAAGGAAGAGAGTGTGAATGGGGGAGGGGCAGAGAGATAAGGAGACACAGAATCTGAAGCAGGCTCCAGGCTCTGAGCTGTCAGCACAGAGCCCGACGTGGGCCTCGAATTCATGAACCGAGATCATGACTTGAGCCAAAGTCGGACGCTTAACTGACTGAGCCACCTAGGCATCCCTGACGGTCATAATTAATCTGTTAAATAACACTTCTTTAGAAATGGTAGTCAAGGTCTGGTAGCCTAGTTTGGGGAAGAGAATAAAAACATGCTATCACCATGCTTCTAATAATAGAGCAAAAAGAGCATCCTAATGGAAATTATAATTGACAGATCCACAAAATGTGCCCGAGTACTACTTTCCCTCCCTCCTTCCTCACACCTGTATCCTACAATAAACAGACACCTTCTCACATGACTATAATATTCAGTTACTTAGACAAATGAGGACTAATTCAGATTTAATTAAATTTAAGTAAAAAAAAAAAGAAAAGAATCTTAACGGTTTATCCAACTGAAAGGGGGTACTTTATCTTAATACACAAAATAAGGAGGAAGATAAGCCACATTCTTTAACTTTTAGCTGTAAACCCTCTCTAAAAAGAAGCCTTTCCTTTTTTACCATTTATTCAACTCATGCAAAAGTATGTATTTTTAGTCATAAAAAGATAATTGTCAATGCAAATTATATACAAGGCTAATAGAAGGGGTTACCTAGTCCTATTTACATATGAAACCATTTATATTATGTACATATAATATAGTCAATGAAATGGATAATGTACATAAAAAAATATATAGTTTCCTTACCAGTAAAACAGACACATCCAGTTGGATTACTCATAGCCAAACTGTAAACTATTAGTTGTACTAAAAATACAGAGCTTTTAAGATAAGTAGATATCTAGAGGTTTCTTGCCCTGATTCTAGCTAGACTAGGAAATTTGGAAGTTTCATTAAAACTTACTATTCTTCTAGAGTGCTATTGTCTCTTGTTCCCAAATGTCCCCTTTTCTTCCAGGGAAACCTTTGATTCAGCATTTAAGACTACAAACCAAATATCAAAGGAAAATATTTAAATTTTAACCAGTCTTCCTAGCACACTTTCAAATTTTTAGGGATTCTTTCCTGTCTTTATTTATTTGTTAAAAGCATATTGACTAACTCAATGCAAACAAAAACAAAAACAAAAACAAAATAAAAAAAAAAAAACAAAAAACAAAACCCCCAAAATCCTATTCAAGAATGGGCAAAGGGCATGATTAGACATTTCTCCAAAGAAAATATAAACATGGCTAAGCACATTAAAAGATGCTCAATAATGCTAATCATTATGGAAATGCAAATCAAAACTATAATAAAATGCTACCTCACATCAATAGGATGGTTACCATTTTCCAAAGTTTGTAAATAACAGAAGTAAAACCAATAAATTACTAACGTAGTAATTGTTAAACATTTGTTATGCACACACCAAAAAGACACTTTTCATACTGGGACCATTCAAACAAAACATGGAATGAGGCTCAAGGATATATTGCTATAAAGCAGCTTATGCGGTGAAAGAGCTGTGACTACTTATTCTTAACAGTGATTGGTTATAATATTAGGGTTTTCTTAAATGATAGGGAAATAGTTAATGGTTGCCTCATATCAATTTTGGAAAACAGCTTAAGTTTTGCTTATGATTTTCAGAGACATAAGCAGGAAATGACCCAGGTCAAGTTAACCTTGCAAAATAAGGTAAATTAAGCTTTATTTGTATGACCAAACTAGTTTTGTCTGCTCAGGATATTTTCAAGATTGGCTTCCATTTATTTTCTTATTTTAACATTATCAAAAAACAGAAAATATCAAGGGTTGGTGAGAACCCTTATATACTGTTGGTGGGAACGTAAAATGGTACAGCTACTGTGGAAACCAGTCTGGCAGCTCCTCCAAAATTAAAAAATAAAATTACCATCTTATCCGGCAATTCTACTTCTGGGTATATACTCAAAAGAATTGAAAACAGAATCAGAAAGAGCTATACCTGGGTTCATAGCAGCAATAGTAGCATTATTTACAATTGCTAAAATGTGAAAGCATTACAAGAACAGATGATTGAATAAGTAAAATGTGTTACATACAGACAATGAAATATGATTCAGTCTTAGAAAGGAAGGGAATTCTGGGGCGCCTGGGTGGCTCAGCCAAATGAGTGTCTGACTCTTGATTTCTGCTCAATTTATGATCTCACGGTTGGTCAGATCGAGCCCCACATTGGGCTCGGCACTGACAGTGTGGAGCCTGCTTGGGATTTTCTCTCTCTCTGCTCCTCCCCAACTCATGCTCTTTCTCTCTCTCTCTTTCTTTCTTTCTTTCTTTCTTTCTCTCAAATAAATATTTTTTTTAAAAAAAGGAAGGAAATTCTGATATATACTACCACAAGACTGAACCTTGAGGATATTATGCTAAGTGAATAAGGCAGTCACAAAAAGGTAAATATTGTATTACTCTACTTATATAAAGTACATAGTCAAAATCATATAGATAGAAAACAGAATTGTGGTTGCAAGGAGCTGTGAGAAAGTGATAAAGAAAGAGTTACTGTTTAACAAATACAGTTTCATTTTTACAAGATATAAAACGTTCTGGAGATGGATGGCAGCGATGATCACACAACGTTATGAATGTATTTAATGCCACTGGACCATACACTTAAAAATGATTATGTTGGTAAATTTTCTGTTACGTATATTCAACCACAAGTTAAAAATTGGGGAAAAATGCATTTAGTATTTATGTTATATAGATATCCTCTTAGGCTTACAAAGATAAACAACAAAAAATCCCTCAGATTTTTACTGTCTAATGGAGGAGACGTTATAGACCAAAGTACTGGCGGGGGAACTACAGAGGTACTTCTATCAGCTTTATAATGTGTTATGACCTGAAAACAGCATCTTCTCCAAGACAGAACTTTTGCCATCCTGTGCTGCCTGTTGCATAATATCTGAAGATAGTTCTTTCCTACCTTTTGTTGGGTTTCCTTGTTCTTTAAGATGGGAAGTCACTCCCAGACACTGGTACTCATCTCTGGCTGGGAATGGACACCCCTATCTTTCATTTTAACTTTCCCAGGTTGCTAAATCCAGTATCACCCATCTTTGGCTTTTCATTTTCCACATTATTTATACTTCTCATCTGCCATCTGCTCCCTTATTCATTTTGTCCTTTTGGTTTTATACTAATCCTTTTTCTTATTCCTTTACTATCATTTTACTTAGGTTTCAGAATTCAAAGGTAAGGACACATGATGTATTTCCCATGGAAGCCACACTTCTCTGTATCCTCTAATTTGTATTCTTAGGACCTTCACAAATGAACCAACCTCTCCCTTCGCCACTGTCAAATGATATTTTACTTTTGAAATTGTTATAATATGCTGTGTCAGTTTCGTTTTGTTGCTGTAACAAATTACAACAAACTAAGTAGCTTAAAACAATATAAACGTATTCTTTTACTGTCATAGAGTGAGGAGGTCTGAAATCATTTTCCCTAGGCTAATGTCAGGGATTTGTCATGGCTGTTTCCATGTAGAGGCTTTGATAAAAGAATTTGTTTCCTTGCTTTCTATTGGCTACCTATATTCCTTGTCTTGTGACCCCTTTGTTCATATGAAAAACGCATCAGTCCAACCTCTGCTCCAATCATTACATCATCTTTGCCTCTTCTGTAAGAGGAAGAGTACTAAAAGGACCCTGTGATTACATCACTGGGCCCACTTAGATCATCCAGTATTATCTTTCCATCTCAAAATCCTTAACACATTCACATCTACAAAGTTCCTTTTGCCAAATAAATGAACGCAGTCATAGGGTCCAAGGATTAGGATGTTGGCATCTTGGGAGGGTAATTTAGTCAAACTACCGCATGTAAAACCAACTTCACTTTTTATGATATTTTAGTGTATTTTTCAATAATTGTCAAAACACGCTTGGAAGATAGAAACCGAGACTTCGGGTTTTATCTTGTTTTGTAATCCTTGGACAATAGTGGTTTACATGTGAAAACTATAAGACAGATTCAGGGATCAGTATTGCAACATTTTTATTTTGTCATCTCTACGTTGAAGCAAATGTTCACAATCATACTTTCATAATTATGATGAAGTATTGGTAAGGAGGCAAATGAATCATTCTGTAAAGAGCATGAGAAGATGAGGGTCTGAGATAGTATTTGGTGTGCTTAACCATGTGACTTTAGTCAGTTACTCAACATTATGTCCAAATTTCTCATTTTTGTATAATTATATCTCAAGATAACTCTGAACTTGCTCTGTGGATTTGTTTTTTATTCGCAACACAAACAAAATAAATTTTAAGACTGATGCACTTGGAAATAAATCCCAGTCACTGAAATTGTAAGGCTATTTTGCTATCATATATCCATTACTGAGCTGTCAATGCAGATACGTGTTATGCCTCTTTCATAGCAATTACCCTTCTCTGATAATGTTTATCAGCATGAATTTGAATAAAGTCCGAAAGTGTCCTTAAGGAAGTAAAAATCAAGATCTTTTTAAACAAGCAAATTCAAGACTGGAGATAATCCAGCATCTCTCCTGACATGTCTTTCCAAACTTTGCAAGAAATTACATGCCTTTACAAACTAAAGAGCTGAGTCAGCATTAGCTTTGTAACTCTGAGGATGTTCTTTAAAGCACAAATCTAAGACCCCAAATAAACTGTAACTTTGATGACTTCAAAACTAATTTTAAAAAAGGAAAAATCAAAATTCTTCAACACAGCGCATTCTAAATGAAGATCGCATCAAAATGTGAATCAATAGAACAACGAAAAACAAATCGAGAATTATCTCACATCATGAGGTCAAGACACTAAAATTGGCCCTAGGACAAATGTTTAAAAGACACATTTAAAAATAAGGAGACTCAATTAAAAGAAGTAACATCTAAAGAATAGTTTTTTGAAAATTCCAAAACTCACTGAAAAGAAATATCGACTGACTACTCCTACCAAAATAATTCTAAAATTACTCACAAGGACAAACGCGCTCAGCCATGTGAAACTGTAAGGACAAGCTTTCCACTTCTGTTGCAAATCTTCAAAGGGTTCCCAGGTTTGGTCACCTGGGAAACTGATGCCTCTGTCCTTCTCAGTCTCCAGTGATGTCCCCCTCAAAGTGTTCACATTCTTTTATGCTAAATTTGTGCTTCTGTCCCTCCTTTGAGAAAGCTTGATTTATTGCCCTCAAGGAGCTCAGATCTTTGAAAACAATGACCTCTTTAAGATAAAGATGTCTTTAAGCAAGATGTCTAGCATATACAACCCTCCTTATGTGGGTAGAAACTATTCACTTTTTATTCATTCCTGTCCAACCTATGTGTGTAAAATAAAGCATATGTAGGGATTAAATAAATTAACAAGTGATGAGTTCTTAGACTGATGTTAGCTACTAATACTCTTATTGTTGTTTTTAATGTTTTTAAATGAAATGGGAAAATAAAGATATCCAAAAATATAAAACAAATAAACAAAAATAATTCTGCACTGTGATTTCTTCATTGTTTTGGAAGCCCTCAATTTTAGTATTTCGTATCCCACTCCTTCAAGCCTTTATAGTAAAACATAGATAAAGTCAATTATAGATTAAGCTGTATTATCATTTATGTTTCAGTAACAATGAACAAGAATGAATTGCATATGGTCATTTATTTTATTTTATTTTATTAGTTTTTAATTTATTTTTTTTAATTTACATTCAAAGTACCATATAATGCAACAATGATTTCAGGAGTAGATTCCTTAATGCCCTTTACCCATTTAGCTCATCACCACCCCACCCAACCACTCCAGTAACCCTCAGTTTGTTCTCCATATTTAAGAGTCTCTTATGTTTCATCCCCCTCCATGTTTTTATATTATTTTTGTTTCCCTTTCCTTACGTTCATCTGTTTTGTATCTTAAAGTCCTCTTATGTGTGAAGTCATGTGATATTTATCTTTCTCTAACTGTATAGAGTCATTTTTTTAATTATACCATATATTCACAGAAAAAAATACTATATAAATGTTTTTTGACTCATTTTTTTGTTTTTATTATGAATAATATTGATGAATGTATTTTCAACAGTCCAGGAATTCAAAACTTACTAACTTCCAAACATACAAAAATTACAAATTAGTCTTTTAAAAATAGTTTAATATTATAGAAACTCAGGAAAAACGAAGCATCCAAAGAAAACAAACAACACATAGGCACAAAATTATGACTACTAATACACTTATTTCATCCATCAGATATATTGTGCTGTCTATTTTCAGAATTTCATTGTAAAATGATTAAAATGATTAACAGAAAAATGGTAATTCTGAATTTAGGGTTGACTTCTTAGGGTTACGTTTCTAAATGATTATCAAAGCTGTTTCTCTCCTCTCTGCTTCTTTTCCAATTAAATGAGGTATATTAAAATATGTAGTCTACGTTGTTGATATGTAAACATGATAAGATGAAGACTATTGCGTCCACCAAATGTTTGGGAGATCATTGGATTGCTTCAAAAGCAATAGCTTGATTAAAGGCTTGAAATGAAAGTAAGATTCCCAGAACAGAAGCCCAAAATGGAATACCTGTGATATAATTTATTTTTCCTGCACTGTGTTTTAAAGTTTTTGAAAGGATTACAAACATTTAAAAATAGTTTTCTCTATAGAATCTTCACAAGGCTTCCTTGAGATATCACTTCCTTCTGGTTTAAAACTAAAAAATGCTTTTTTCTGATCCATCATCAGAAATATCACTTTCTTCCAGCTCCTTATTCTGTAACACAATCTTCTACTTTATTTTTCTTTCTAGCACTTATCATTACCTACCATCATATACGACATTTATCTGCTTATTATGTATTCCCCACTAGTATGTAATCTCTGTTGTTTTTCTTGCTCTGAATCCCCGTGCATACAACACTGATTCAGAGCACAGATTTTTAGAAGGAAATATCCTAAGTTTGAAACCATCTCCACTACTAAAGTCATACAAATTAACACTATGCCCCAGTTTTCTAATGTTTGAAATGATGATTGTAATGGAACCTATCTAATAGGCTTATGCTGATGACTGATTTTATGATATCCTAGAATAACGCTTGGCACCTGTTTCACACTATATACATGATTTGAAATTATTTTCCTTCCTTGATCCCTTCCTGTGTATTTCTTTCTTCCTTATTTCCTTCCCTCCATGAGGTAGGTGGACACAAGATGTACCCATCATGCCCATGTTTCCTGTGTGTAACAGTTGCTAAGCCTTCCCTTTTCTTTCATGAAGTAAGGGCCAGTGCTCATGAAATTTATGCCCATGTTCTTCTAAAATTTTTGAAAAGTTATCCTTTTCTTCATATTTTTTAAACTTGATGTCAAAGTAATATATAATATTAGTAAATTTGAAATTAATTTATCTTTTAACTCTATCATACTTTTTTATAACAGTATGTTGAACATTGAAATAATCTCTATGCCTCTATGTTATTTTGGTTTGAATTTTCATTACAAAGTATATTAGTATACAACTGATCAAAACAATACAATATATTACAAAGTTTGATAAATGGTTATTAAACATAAGCAATAAATATTTCTGGGATTTGACCTTCTAATAAGATGTAAGAGGCTTTCCTCCTATTAGTTTAATTATATGAGAATGAACATTTTTCAATGCATAAATGAGAAATGGTTTTGCAACAATTCTAGTCCTTTTTCCCAAATGTGTAAGCTCTGAGAAAATCTGTTCACATAAACAAATAAATGGGAATGGAAGAAATTTTATTATAGAAGTGTAACTTAATTATTTGAACTCCATCCAAACATCATATAATGATCTACATGCCAAAAATCATATAATGATCTAACATAAAAAATTAATTTTAATAATTTATCAGCTGACAGCTAGATTAGATTTTTCTTCAATATCTTTGTTTCCAGAGAATTTTTAATTGCTTGTTGAAACATTTTAATGATGGGTGCTTTAAAATCCTTGTCAGTTAATTTCAACATCTGATTCATACTGATGTTAGCCTCTGTTGACCATCTTTTCTCATTCGTGTTGTGATTTTCCTGGTTCTTGGGTTGAAGAGTGATTTTTCCATTGTTTCCAGGGGGGTTTTGACATTATATTATGAGGCTAGATTCTACTCAATCCTTTTTTTCACAATGTGGTCCCACTTTAAAGTGTAGCATAATATCTGGATGGGCGTGTATGTTCAGCTCACTGACTCATGCTGCCTTGTTGCAGAAGGGTGGCTTGGAAATTTAGGTCCTCTCTCTGACCTGTACCATCTCATTGTTTCCTGGGAATGGCTCAAGATCAACTGATCCTCGAAGTGACAGGTAAGTATAAGCAAACAGGAAACTCTTGTTGCTTTGTTGCTATGGGATGAACAGGAAGGGCTGGGGTCTGTTGACATCAGGTGAGAGGGAAGGTAGAAGCACGGTGCCACTCAGTCTCATCTCCTGCTTCCTCCACCTAGGTAATGCCAGGGGGATATGGAGGCCCATTGCCCTCATGGCCCTCACTGACATCAGGGTGGCAGGGCAGGGAGTGCATACTAGCACCAGCTTGTAGCACCTTGCTCAGTCTCATGAACACCAGGTAGAGTTGGAGGCTCCACCAGACCTGCTGACACTGGGGACATGGTGAAGCATATTGGTGACTAGCAGCCTTACTTGTGCCATCTTAGCAAGTTTTGTTTCTTCTGCTGATGGATGCCACTGATATACCCTGGGATGAAACTCTGAGCACTGCCTGTTTCTGTCAGAGAGAAGATGGAAGATCATCTCTGTGCTCTGCCTCTCCCAATCTGTGGGAGAGGTGGGGTCAGGAGTCAGAAATGGGGGTGGAAAATCAACTCCCTGCATTGCCCAACTGAAAGCATGATTGTGGTGGTGGGTTTTCCATTAATGGGGTAAGGTGAGTATTGCTAGAAATGTTTTGCTGTAAGTCTACCCTTGTCCTATTCCTCTGACAGGGGGAAATAGGAATAGGTTTTCCCTGGAGCTTTTTTGGTCTGGGCCTGGTGGTAGTGCTAGGCTGGAAGCTTCTGCGGTGCCCTGTCTAACACATACAGGAAGCAATGAGGAAACCCCAGGGACTCACAGGTGTCAGCTCAGGTTCTGAGGACCTTAAGCAGTCCATCTACTTTTCACCTTCCAGGGGCTTCCTATGCTTGTTTGATGTATGATTTCCAGAGTTTTTTATTTTTCAGTAAGAGAACTTGGAAGAAATAGAAGTGCTCTATCTTGGTAGAACCATAAGTCTCCTACCTTCAATTTTTGGGAAGCAAAGAATTTGAAACCATTTGGTTTGCGAGAATATGTGTTATCTGGTCCTTAGACTCAGCCCCTTTCTCAATTTTATAAAAGTGTATTTGAATGAATTTAATGAGCTCATTAAATAAGTTTTGATTTTATCTGCTATTCTTTCACCTAAAGCCACCTTCTTTAACCCAATAAAATAATTTTTGATATTTTTTACCTTACGCATTTTCTACAAATTGTCTCCAAAATCTTGGGCTAAAGATAGAGTTTATGGATCCTTGATTAGGAATTCTCACTAGTGTCAATTATTACAATGACTACTTGGCACCCTAGGGGACCTTAAGCCCCAGGACAAAGCACTGCAATAAGATTTGTGAGAATTTTTTGTTGGTGGGGTGAAGCTGAAGAGGAAAAGAAAACTAACCCGATATCTAGACTATAAGCTATTCTAAGGCAGAGCCATTTTATGAAAGAGTGCTTGAGGAATTTGAGAATTTGATACTACTTGTGTCTATATGTCTGTTGGAAATTTGGGAAGCATGGGGTTAGGGATGTATAGACTGGTTCAAAGATCACAGGTTCAGGTGAATGCTCCTTGACTTCTGTTTGTTTAGTTTAGTTTAGTTTAGTTTTGTTGGCATTTATGAATTTTTTGTTTCCCTGAGTACATTTGTTTGTGATGGTGGAAGAAAAGTATCAAGAGCTCAAATAGGGTCTTGGTTGGATGACCTGGCCTCTTTAATTGTGTGTCAAATGCAGTGGGCTCAACTTTACTTCTTTTGGGTGTATTGCGTGTTAATGTGGGGGATCCTTGGGCTTAAAAAAAGCCATCCCCACGATGGCCTTCAATCCTGGAAACCATAATGTTTTTCTTTTTTCTTTATTGTTTCAAGTTTTATTTAAATTCTAGTTAGTTAATATATAGTCTAATATTGGTTTTTGGAGTAGAATTTAGTGATTATGCTGAATCCAGTCTTCATCGCAAGTGCCCTCCTTGATACCCATCATCCATTTAGTTCATCCTCACCCACCTCCCTCTGGCAACCCTTGGTTTGTCCTCTATAATTAAGGGTCTTTTATGGTTTCCCTTCCTCTCTTTTACCCCTCGTTCCCTATGTTCATCTGACTTGTTTCTTAAATTCCACATATGAGTGAAATCATATGATATTTGTCTTTCTATGACTGATTGATTTTGCTTAGCATAATACTCTAGTTCCATCCATGTCATTGCAAATGGCAAGATGTCATTCTTTGTGATGGCTAATATTCCATTACGTTATTCATTATTATTATTATTAATTCATTCATCCCCATGAATGGGAGCCATGGGAGAATTTTGAGCAATGGTGTAATGTGATCTGATGTATGTTTTATCAAATTAAAACAAATCTAAACTTAGGTAGCAGACTTTATTTGAAAGAATTAGTGTAATAAGAAGAAGGGGATCATTGCAATGAGGGGAGGGGAACTCAAAGTTTGGGTAGAAAGGAATGTTCTTTTATAGAGAGGAATAAACAAGTCTGGAAAGAGCCAGCTATAAAAGAGTGGGACAGATGATCAGGAAATGTTTCTCCTGGAGCCAATCAATTCTCAGGAGGCTACCTAAAGGAGGGGCTTTATCTTGGCACAGGTTGAGGGTGGTAGAATGATCAGGGGCCAGGTGGAAGAGAGGTAAGACTAAATTTTGTAAAGCCTGATATTTTGTCCAGATTGGTCAGCATGTGTAAATAGTTCTGTTAGTCGTTTATGAGGCAAAGAATAGGAATCTGGCAGATCCGTGTCTGATTTTGTCACAACATAAGCAAGGAGGGCAACTGGGAGTCTTATCTCAATCATATAAGGAATATTTTCAAATATCTTCCTCCATTCTCTCATCTGTATAGGAATGTGGTTTTGGTATACGTTTTACAATAGAAGTCCCTAATTTTGATGGAAACTAAACAAAAAACATTTTCTTTAACAAAGTGCTCCTAAATTCCAGAGCACGGAGGGCTTCAATGAGACGGTTATTTTATATATGCAGAGACTGATGTGAAAATTTAAGATCTGTCTATTGGATCTATGCTTTTACTGCTTTACTATGTTGAAAAACTGCGGGTCAATCATTCTGTCAGTATTGTTACGTCCTAAGACCACATATAACGCTAAGTGGTTTGCAGACAGTTTAGGGTTGAGTTCTAGATTTAGGGCTCAGAATGCAAACCCTGACGTTGATTTAAGCCATATCCATATTCTTCTGAAAGCACTGGAGTGGGTGGCAAGATCTGCAATTTTGAAGAAATGATTTAATTAATACTGAGGTATCATAGAATTGATTTCGTGAGGGTCTGTTTCTGAGGTAATGTTCATCAGAGCCGTTTAATAAATCCCCAAAGCACTATACAAACTACAATTTACTGAGCCAGAGACACTCGGTGAGAGAAATTATGAGGGAGGATCAGAAGTAGGTCCTTCAGTGTTGAACTGGCAGTTTGTTATGTGTCTGAGCTTTGTGTTGTTTGACTTTCGTTTGACTTTTTTCTCCACTCTTTCTACTTTTCTGTCATATGCAATGACAGAATCACATCTGATTGGGGCAAATGTCTCATTGCTGACTTGAGAAAACCTTGGCTGCTCTAATCTCCAGCAGTGGCCTGAAGAAATGAAAGAATTTTTCCTTGGCTCCTTAGTTCCATAGTTCCATAGTTAGCTACCCTAGCTACCAAAAAATAGAGGATCCCCCTACTACCTCTGGGCAAAACCATGTTTTATCCTCTGCTAATAATGAAACAGATCACAATACAATAAATTTCATTTATCATATATTAAATTTTCCAATGTACTTTTACCTACGCCGTCCCCTGTCCTTCTGCCTAAAGTAGGGAGTTTTCAAATATTTTGGCAATTCAATTCCTGAGATGCTGTGAAGTCATCACATTTGGCAAAACATGAAAATGGAAGAGGGTGTCACCCATACCATGCAATACAACTTCTATAGATACATTCTCACATTCACTCTGTGATCCCAGGGCCTCTCTGACATCTAGTCAGAACTCTTCCTCTACCGTATTTGGAACGCTGGGGAAAAATACTTCTTAATTTCAGTAAATTAATCTCATACCTTAGTAACCCATTAATTAATGATGGATTTATAATCATGTAATAAGAGATTTATTGCATAGAATCTTTAAGCACAGTATAGCTGCATCAGAGAACTTCAACAAAGTTGCCCAAGCCATTGTATGATATATTTTCCACACTGATGATAGAAAAAATGCATCTTGGGGTGCCTGGGTGGCTCAGTCAGTTAAGCATCCAAATTCGGCTCACATCATGATCTCACGATTCGTGGGTTCGAGCCCCACGTCGGGCTCTGTGCTGACAGCTCAGAGCCTGCAGCCTGCTTCAGATTCTGTGTCTCCCTCTCTCTCTCTGCACCCACCCCTCCTTAGTGTGCTGTATCTTTCTGTCTCTCAAAAATGAATTAAAAAACATTTTAAAAAATTAAAAAAGGGAAAGAAAAAAGACATCTTGCAAAGGGTCATGGTTCATGGCATAATTTGCCCAAGTATAATCCCAGCCTGTAGACTCCATCACTCTCCAAAGAGAGAAAAAATCTGACATGCTGATGCCAGTGAGTTCTCATGCACCATTCCAGAAAATCTCCCTAGGCTTTCAGAAATTTGGCAAACCTTGGATATTTGTGAGGCAAGGGATTTTATTATTAAGATTATTAAGAAGTCAAACCTTTCGTTAGCATATTTGAATGCTCCATTTTAGTCTTCATGACCTAGTTAAGTATAAGGAATTATAATATCTTGAAAGATGAATAAAAATACTCCTTTTTTATAGACACTTAAGTTACATCATTGTAAATGCACAGGATGCTTTGCAATGTACTATGATGGATTGGCTGTGCAGAATATCAAGAAGTAACTATGGAGACTGTATTTTTATAAAAGAGGGTAAATGTATGGGGAAGAAGAAAATGGGACTTTCTATTATATGTTTTGATTAAAAACATTGCTATGTTAGGGGCTTACTAAGAGGGAATTTTTGAATTATAATTTCATCATATCTATTCTTTATTTATATGTTAATTGCCCAAATTCATCCTTCTTTCAGCAGAAATAAAGCCCAGGTTTAGTCCCCTCTGTTATCTTATTTTATATCTTTTTTAAAAAGTGGTATTGAAAATCTGAAAAGTGGGAGTTGCTGATATAATTTTAATTTGGGGAAATGATTAAGTTTGACAATATGTGATAATATCAGAGTTCTAAGCATAATCTTTTAAAGATATTTCCGTGTTATAGGGGCACCTGGGTAGCTCAATCAGTCATGCAACCAACTTCAACTCAGGTCATGATCTCATGGTTCGTGAGTTCGAGCCCCCCATCAGGGTATGTGCTGACAGCTCCGAACCTGGAACCTGCTTTGGATTCTGTGTCTCCCTCTCTCTCTGCCCCTCCCCTACTCGTGCTCTGTCTCTGTATCTGTCTCTCTCTCTCTCACAAAAATAAGTAAATATTAAAATTAAAAAAAAATTTCCATGTTCTAGAAACTGTGGAGTATATCTAATAAAAACAAGAAGTTGCAAGTTATTTGGATTTTACTCAATGACTATCTTTGAATCCATTTAAGTCATTGGACATTTTATTGTAAAATGTAGCATTTTGTAATAGACAATTGTGATTCTATTAACATTTTAACGCAATTTAACTTTGCCTATCTTGAGAAAAATTTAATACTTTGAGAAAATAGCTATTTATCATAAATATGTATGAGAAATGAAATATATGCAGTTTTATGTATGAAGTTTTATTTATAATTTTATGTTCCTCAAATTTTATTCCTTTTCTATTATCATTATTGCCACCATGAAATTATTATTTAAATGTAACAGTAAGAAAATCTAATGAAAATTCATAGATATGAAACTTAGCAGTGTCTTAATATACACTATCTCAGAGGACTGACTATTTTTTCAACTGTCAAATACAATTAATGACAATATTGAATTTTTCTAAATAGACAGAATGTTAAATGAGACATTATATCTGCAGAATTCTAATTTGTTGTTTTATAAAAAATAAATATCACTGAGAAAATTTTATCATCTTATTTTTTTTCACTTTTAATGAGTAAGTATTCATATGGAACAAGGAAGCCATTCATTCACTTAACTTGCAGAGGATTCTTAGATTTAATTAAGACTGCTTTAAAAAAGATATAAAGTACTGAGGTTAAATGCAAAGAGAAGGAATTTTATTCTATATTGTTTAATAACAGAAGATAACACCTGATAAATGAAATGTCAACCACTGCCCCCTTTCACTTGGGGTGTGTGGGGTACAGAACATGTTATCCAATTACATATTGGGAAATTTAAGTGATGAATATAATAACTCTGTAATTTTCCAGAACATACTGGCCACTTCAGTAACAAGTGGTTCTTTTAAGATGTGTAGAATAAACAAGTATACTTTTTTAAATCACATAGAAATGATTAAAAAATGTAATTATGTCCAAATAAAGATTTGAAAAAGTCAGTAATTATGCTGCAGAAAAAAGGCCAGGGAACAGCGGGTTAACCTGTGCAAAATTCAGTCATCAGAGAAAAGGTTAGGGACGGATAGTACCAAAATTTGATTAGACTCAGGATCCATATACAAGGACTCTGTTTTCTTGGTTTGTGCATTTGTCCTCTGGAGTATATCATTCTCCTGTAACCTCTCTTGTAATAGGAGGGTATAGCAGTGTTACATCCTCTCCTGAGCACAAAGCCAGCAAAAAATTAGAAAGGATTTGCAGGTCGAAACAGACAAGGATTGTAATTCCTACAGCTGAGGGACTTGGGAGGCAGAAAGGGGAAAAAATAGGTGTGACTGAAGCTTAAGAATTGTCATGTTGGCCAATGCCCACAGGAGGGATAAAACTGGTTCTGGGATCTCGCAGCATTTTGCAGTCTTCCCAGTACAATCTGGTCAAATTAGAATAAATCCACACAGGACCTTGCACATAAAATTGCTGCAAAGTGGTTGTAGAACAGGCGATTACAAAAATAATCGGATTTAACAAAGTAAAAATAGAAAAAACAAGGAACACAAAAATAAGTAAATAAACATAAATCCCTTTCACAGATTCTCTATGACCACATATTTTCACTGATTCTCTTTGGTTCCTGCCCTATTCCATCCCAGTCTGTCATCTCTCTTGATTTCTTTCTTTCTTTCTTTGGTAGTTGCATTTTATTTTCTGCTCTAACATCCTCTGCTCATTTACACCTCTCCTCCCAAAAGACACACACGCCTTATGCTACCTGGTCTCCTTCTTTACGTTTCTGATCATGAAGATTTTTACACCTAGGCTTCTCTTCATCATTCAAATTTCAGCTCAAATGTCACTTTCTCAAGGGACTTTCTTTTCCTTTTTTTTTTTTTTTTAATTTTGAGAGGGGTAAACAAGGAGAAAGGGAGAAAGAGAATCCCAAGCAGGCTCCACACTGTCAGTGCAGAGCCCAATATGTGGCTCGATCTCATGAACCGGGAGATCATGACCTGAGCCGAAATAAAGAGTTGGACGCTTAACTGACTAAGCCACCCAGGCACCCATAGGAGACTTTCTTTGACCATCCAATCTACATTAGCTCTCTAGGTCTCCGCTACATCATCATGTTTTATTTTCTTCACAGGATTACTAATACCTTATGCTGTTTGTTTTTATCTGCTTACTAGAATGTAAGATCTATGAGATTATTTTATCCCCAAAAAGAACAGTTCATGTGGCAAACTAATAAATATTTCGGGATAAACACGTGGTCTGTTCAAAGCTTGTAGGTGAGCTTGTAGGTGAAGCAAGGTAAATAACATTTTTTTTCAAAATTGAAATAAATAAATAAGTCAGTATGTAAACTCATACATCATCTTTAGGCTACTGGAAGATTTTGGTCCCTATCTCTGTGGGTACTTATTTTTGTTCTGTTTTCTTTCTAGATGGTATTTGAGTGAGTTTTCTTACACTGTAAGTGCAAGAACTTCTAACTCTCAGGAGAAAATATTTGGAAGTTCAAGGCAGTTTTTACACCACTAGGGAAAAATAACTGAAGTTAAGCAGGATATGAAGTGGAAACTTTGTGGGTTTCCCTTCAGTTCATTTCACTGGAATCCAATTCTTAATAGCCCTAAAGTGTTTGTACATTTTAGAACTGCAGGCAACCATGCTTCCTGTGGACATTCTTTTGAAGGTTGCAACCTTACATGCATAGAAATGTAATACCAGGAAAAAAATGTCGTATTATGGAATGATCTTATTTACTCACCTCCTCTGAAAATGATGCTGGTCGTGCATTCTTTTAAGTATTCTACTTATGCTATAGGCATGTTGTGTGTATTTATGCCCAGGGCATTGCATGCGGTATTGAAGTCATTATGAAAATGAACAGCATCACCTTCATCTTTCATGGAATTCACATCCCATTGGCTTGTCTGGGGAGCACTTAATGCCATTTCTCAAGTCCTTAATGCATTTCTTGCAAGGCAGAGAAACTTGTTTTAAGTAGTGATTACTTTACATGTCCTGCATGCAGGTAATTATACGTGAAAATGGAATGTCTTGGGGTAAACGTCCAAAATGGCAAAGAAAACCTGGCACAGAAAACTTAATCCAAGTGGTAAGAAAAACCTAGGATATTGAAGGTAGCAGAAGCTTGTGGAAGAATAGGGCAATCCTCCAGAGATGTGAATGATGTCTCATGAAGCTGACATCACAGGTACCCGTGAAGGAGAGGGACAGCAGGGGCTGATAAATGGTGGACTGCTTGAAAACTTTACGGTGGATGTCAAGATGCCTCTCGCTATTTAAATCTTGCTTACTCGTGCTCTTTCATCCAAACGGAAATTGGGAGGTTTATTTGGAAAGATTAAAGCACTACTATGTCAGGGGAGCCTGGGTGGCTTAGTAGGTTAAGCGTCCAATTCTTGCTCTTGGTTCAGGTCATGGTCTTGAGGTTGTGATATTGAGCCCCAAGTTGTGCTCCATGCTGAGTGTGGAGACTCTTTGGGATTCTCTCTCTGCCTCTCCCCATTTTCTTTCACACACATGCTCTCTCTCTCTCTCAAAATAAATAAACTTAAAAAAATAAAAATAAATAACATACAATGTCAGTACTGGAAGATACTGGGCCCAGTTGAGAGGCTGGAACCCAGCAACTGTGAGTTCATGAGTGGAACCTAAGTGAGTGGCTCAACTGACTGAGCCACCCAGGTGCCCCAGAAAATGTTTCTGAGTAGAAAATAAAGCAGGCGATAACTGAAGTTTAAAAATAAAATTTCAACTTTGCCAGAGAGTTTGGAAAATAATTGGCAAGTGATCTATGGAAACAAAAAATGATGCAATTAGGCATACATAAACTCCAGAGAATATTAAAAAATATTTTAAAGAAGAAATACATCTTTATGTACCTCATGGGGCTCCATTGTGAATAAAAGTTGCATTGAAAACACTAAATATTCGTTTATCAAAAATGATGGTAAGAAATGTGCTGAGGGGAGATTTCTTAGTTTCCCTTCTAGGAAGTCAATTGATTTCTAGTAAGAAAAAAAAAAAAGAGAGAGTGAGAGACACAGGAGAGAATGAGAAGGAAAAATTATTTAGAATATGGTACCAATAGGTATAAACATAATTGCCTATGGTTTTAAGAACTAAGAACTGAGAACAGCAGAAATAAGACATAAGCTTGTTATTTTATAATAAAAATATTACTTATATTTCTATTATTAGTAATTTTTAGTAACAACATAAGCCTGCAATACCATATGTCTTTTAAAGCTGTGTGTATAACTTCTTTTTTAAATTAAAAAAATCTTGGAGTGCCCAGGTGGCTTAGTCCCTTAAGCATCTGACTTCGGCCTACGTCATGATCTTAAGGTTCATGAGTTAAAGCCCTCATTGGGCTCTCTGCTGTTGGCATGGAGCCAGCTTTGGATGCTCTGTCCCCTTCTCTCTCTGCCCCTCCTCTGCTGATTCTCTCTCTCTCTCTCTCTCAAAATAAATAAATAATTTTTTAAAAAATCTGAAACTATATTTTAAGCAAATAAGCTTCATGTATGCAAATATGTATCTATTAGGGTGTTCTTCGAAGCAAGGATTTAATAGTGAAAAGGACAATGTAAATGCCCAAGAAAATAGGATGGGTGAAAATACAATCGTATGTAATGGAATATGCTGAAGCTATTAAAATAACATTGTAGAATAATATTTAATGGCACAAAAGTGTTTATTATATATTGTTAAGTGAATATGAAATAGATTATAAAACAGTAGGATTTCAATAGTAGTTGTTAACATTTGTTGATTTCTTTTTATGTGCTGGGCACCGTATTAAGTGCCATACATGCATTTTTCTCATTTCCTCCCCATAATAACCCCATGAAATGGGTAATGTTGATAAGGTTAAGCAACTTTAAACAAGGTTATAAAATATGCGCAATAATGGTTCTGTGTTTTTAAAAATAAATAAAACTAAAATACACTTGCATGTGTATGTGTATTATATGTGTATGCATATATGTAAACATAGATACACAAGTATTAGCAGTTATCTCTGGCTGTAAAGTGATACTTGTTTTACTCTTTTTGTTAATTTGTATTCTTAATCCTCTGCAATAGACATATATGATATGTTCGATAAGAAAACAAGTAAGTAAGGGGCGCCTGGGTGGTTCAGTCGGTTGGGCGTCCGACTTCAGCTCAGGTCACGATCTCACGGTCCGTGAGTTCGGGCCCTGCGTCGGGCTCTGGGCTGATGGCTCAGAGCCTGGAGCCTGTTTCAGATTCTGTGTCTCCCTCTCTCTCTGCCCCTCCCCCATTCGTGCTCTGTCTCTCTCAGTCTCAAAAATAAATAAACATTAAAAAAAATAAAAAAGAAAAAAAAAACAAGTAAGTAAAAGATTAGTCTTGCATATTTGAAGTATTTATTTAGTCCTTATTGTGTGACAGTCACATTGCTGGGTTTGGAGGATAGTAAAATAAATAAGATAATGTTTCTGCCTCTTTATAAATATATTTTATTTTTCTCAAGACAATCCCTTGATTATCCTGTATGATCACATGTGGAGTCTCTGAGGTTGATTATGTCATCACAAAAGAGCTTGTATTTCTCAAATATCATATTGTCATCACAGTTGGTAATGAATTCTGCTTTTATTTAGTAGAATGAAATCAATATGTTATAAAGTTTTTCATAGAAGAACACATAAAACAGAAAAAAAACATATAAAACACTTTGACTTGATGAATGTAAAGAGAGTTTTTAGGCTGATGTTTGCTATTTTAATATTTTAGTTATCTTACTTGGTTGTTTTGTTCATTCAACAAATATTATTTCTGCGCTAACTATATACCTGATAGCTTTGTAGTGACTGGAGACACAGCAGTGAACAAGAATCATAAAGTCTCTACCTCAGTGAAACTTATATTCTGACGACAGAGACAGATGGGAGAAACAGACAAATAGACACACGCGCGTGCACTCACACACACACACACACAAGCAAATCCATTTATTTCTATTAACTATCTTTGGTGTTTTAGACATTAATATCTTCCCTAATGTTTATATTTTCTCTTGTATTTCATGATTTCCCTCGTAACATTAAAGTGCACCACAATCTAATTCAGGTCTTTGTTATTCCATAGCTAATCTTCTTAGGTTAGCTTCTCTTCAAGTTAATCTTTCCTATATATCAACAATAGTTGCTATTGCTATGGCAATATTTTTCAAACTCCAGAGACACATTATGAAATAGATGTAATGAAGGCAGACTAACATTTATGCAGTGTAAGTGAACAGAATAGAAAATATCAGAGTGCTTTGTAGATAGAATAGGTAGCATTTCGTAAAATAACTTTTTCAGAAATAAGGGGATTATTTATGAAAAGGGCTTATATAAGGGATTTAAAGTAAAATACTTTTAATAATAAATATCATGATCAAATTTATGGAGAGCCACACTACACTCCTAGATTATAATACCCCCTATATTATCATTCTGCTCCAAAGCATACTATAACAATCTATTTTCTACCTAAATATATATGAAATTATCAACTCTTGTCAATGTCATGGAATATTCCCTATAGTTCCCTCTAATATCAGATTTATTTCTCTCTTTAACTCAATAGTAGAGCTACATGCATATGTAGATTTATAGATATACAGATAAATAGATAAAATCAAACAACATGATGCTTCGTGTGCAGTCTACCCGGAAAGCTCTCATCCTCTCCTCCACATTGCCCTTCAAAATGTTCTCCATTTTACATGACATCATTCAAAACTACTTCAAAGCATTTATTTATGAAAGAGGATCTTTACTTGAATTAAGAGCTCTCATTTATCTTAACTATACGATGCTTTATTAATAATTTCTCAAAATGTAGAGAAATAGGGAAGAGATCATTTTTTATCATATTCCTTTCAACAGCATAATTATTTCCTTATAGTTCTTGCTCAAAAAACTAAGTTCATTGAAATTGAATTTAGTAGAGATGCTAGATTTGAATCCATAACATAATCATAAAAATATCCAAGACTTTCTCAAGTACTAGAATGCAAATATGTAGAGATTTTAATTTTATAGCAAAAGAACATGAGTTTCATTACTTTTGTTGGTCGGTGTCTAGCATGTCATAGGTATTCAGTAAATAGCTTTTCTCAAAATAAGTTGTAATGCTTAAGAAGTCTAATACTCTGATCTACTTAAAAATTTCTAACTGCTTAAATGGAAAATGCCTATGGAAAAAAGAAATAAGGCAGGAGGCTTTCAACTCTCAGCTTGTTCTGGTTTATAGTGTATTTTTTTTTGCACTTTTGCTACTCCAGTATGTCAGAAAGCTATCCGAAGAGCTTGGCTTTCCTATGACTATTTATAATAAATTATTTTAAGTAATTGTTGGTTTCCTGACTGCAATATACATTTTGATAAACACAAAGAAAAAGAAAGTAAACTTGAGTGGAATGATTGTATTCAGCATTTGTTTATTACAATTGAGTTTCATTTAGTCTGCCATTTGATTGCTCTTTCCCTCTGCTCTCTACTTACCCAAAATAGTCTTTATTCATTTTAGAATAAATCCTCACTAAATATTATAGAAACCACAAAGGAATTACAACTGAAATTTGTAATATTGATTTTCAGCACAGTATTAGCTCTGTGCAGATTCTGTATCAAGTGGGATTTCTAATTGTGGTGTACTCAAAACCAAACCCCATCAGATGGTCTTACATTTAATGATGGTAACATAACGTCAAGAAGAAGCATGAACAGAAGATAGTATTTAGTGTATTAACAGTAAATAATAACTTATTTGGCATATTTGACCACACCACATTAAATATATAGCAAAATACACAGAACTAGCTCACAACAATTCATCTTAATACCAAGAGATTGGCTGCTTGTTTGATCACACGACTCTAACACACAAATAATAAAGCATGCCAAACAGAGCCATATTTTCTCATCCTGAGCTGGAAATCATTAGAAATTAGAAATCTCCTCTCCCTGTCAAATACCTTCATTTAGTTACATTACTAGCCACCATGTGAGAACTATAGAACAATTTTTCAATTTAACAGTGGAGAAGTTTGATATTCTAAGTGCTTAAGTTAATTAAAAATCAAAAGGAATGCTCCGTAAGTTATAATATGATTCTAATGATTTAATTTGTGAAATATGGCTGAAAATAGAAGGACACACATTATTAATTGATGCAAAGGTAGATTATGTGTAACCATATAATGAACATTAGTAGACATGGGGAAAGGCTCAGAATACCTAAACAAATGTCCTAACTACCAATTGCTCTACCCATGCTACAATCCCATTGACTCAAGTGACTCTGCAGATTTTCGTAAGTTTAGAGCATCTGAGGAGTCAAGATGTCTATGTCATAGGGAGGAAGAGTAGACACAGAATGTTTTAATACAATTTGGGGAAGATTCATTTTGAGTCAAGTGTGGTAGCACAGAGAGAACTGCCCATTGGCACGTGGATTAAAAAATTATCAAGTTTACAGTTGAATAGGAGGTGAGAAGTGAGTCGAAACAGGATGGTTGGTAAGCAAGATAAAGGGAATATAAATTTACAATGTTGACCTACACAAAATTTTGCAATTTAATATTTTCTCAACTTTTTTGGTTCATGAATATTTGGGAAAAAATAAATTTATAGAAATAAGGGTATGTATTTTGCCAGACAGATAATGCCCTCACTGAATATAACAGCCATAGAATGGAATATTACGTCCAAATTATAAGAGTATATAAATAAATCCTGCTACATGCAAAGAACATATTGTTATGCATTTAAAAAAGGTTATTGCATAATTTTAATAATGGTTAATTTTAAGATTATAAAAATAATCTATAAGTATGTATGCAATATGATCCTAAATATATATTGGAAACTACTATAAAGTGATGCAAAAATGTGTTTATGATGATTATATCTGTGTTGGTATTATGGATACTTTCAATTCCATTTTTAATACTGTCTCAATTTTCCAAATTTTTAAACTATAATTATGAATTCCTTTTAGTATATGAAAGAAAAAATTGGAAAAATTGTTTAGTAATCACAGGCATTTTATTTACTCATTTTGTTTGATACTAGTGTTGTGGGAAATGTTCTGGTTTTGTTTATTCTGTTTTGTTTTGCTTTTTTCTGGAATGTCAGCACTTTGTAAAGATACTTCTGGTTATCTTCTTTATTTCTTCATAACCCAGTTAACCTGGAAACATATTTTTACAAGTCTTTCTCTATTCTGTATAGAATCATAGCATATATCAAATGAATTTCAGGTTTAAAGGGAGAAGGTAGGAGTCCAACTGTAATGTTCAGATATAGACAGTACTACAGTAGCTTTATGTTATGAAAAATTTTCTGATCTTCCTCATTAGCTCCTACCTGTTTGATAGTGGAAAAAAATTCAATTATTTCTGATAACTTCAACTTAATTTAATCAGATATGTTTTCTTTAGGACATTCAGGTTTTGCCAGGATGAACCAAGTAAGTGAATTGGTGCCCTCCCCTTTCCTTCCACATACACCCCTGCTGTGTCCTCTAACTGAACAGGGAAAGGAGCCACTATGAGATCACACAGCCTCCTCTGCCCCTTTCAACCCCATTTCTTTCCTCTGGGCACTGCTTGCTTTCCTACATGTAAGGCTAAAGCTACCTGGATGGTAGAACTTACTATCTGGTCTGGCTGAGAGACTTCCCTAGCTGGCTAATAGAAGCATCTATAACTTAGGGCTTCTTTTTCCCCTGCCATACATCTCCACCAGGTTCAATTGGGCATGACTGCTTGACTGAGTTCCAGGTTTACGGAATGGCAACCCCCAAATTAGATTCCTTTACAGAGTTTTCTGTCCAGGATTGCCTAAACAGACACAGATACATTTAAAGATCACCTTAATTAATATACCAAGAACATATTAATATTTTCAAATCGTTGCCATTTCACATGGAGTGATGACATTACTGTTAAGCATATACATATACCATGAAATGCCTAGGGGATTAAAATGAAAAACACCACTTGGGTTTGAAAGATATAAACACAATTACTATGCTGCTTGATTTTGACGGAAAACATATCTGGATTCCACGTTTACTTGGCTATATAAATACTTCCTGTAATAGCTGCTCTCCAAGAAGTATTCAACTTAACTCTCTAAAAATGTTATTTAAAACATACGAGTACAAAGGTGAAGATAACAAAGTCCTCTGACGGTGCAATTTCAGAGGTACCTAGTGGGATTTCTTTTCTTCTAGCTGTAATTATTGCTTTGAAATCTGTGATAACAGATCATGAGTTTTCTACTTTATATTCCTGAATTCGCACTTAACATCACATTAAGTCAGTCTGTTACTTCCTGAATAGCTGTGCAGCAACACTTTTACCAGGTGTACAAATCTTATTCTGTCACTGCCATCCTTTGACTAGTCTCTTGATGTTCATTGCAACACACATGATTGTTTCAGCTTTGCGGATTTTTCCTGAGTCTAATTTAGCTATTCTTCATGACTCATTATCTAGCAGTCACCACGACAATAAGTTATTGACCATTCACTCTGTGCAAAATCCTGTCCTATATAGTGAAAGACAGAGGGTTACAAGGGGAATAAAATACCTGTTCCCTCCTGTCAATGACATTACAATCTAATGGATTTTAAAAATCTCTGCTGTCTTAGTGTTTAGCCTGGTGCCATATCAGTTTCTGTTTCAGTACTGAGCACATCAGAAACTCACTATAATACCTTTTACTACACAGCAGAATCCGCTTTAAAGAAGATTAATTTTGACATTCTTCTCAGCTAATGATAATTCCAAAAGACTATTTAAGATTTCATGGATATAATTAGGACAATGCTTTGTGTCACTTTAGCATAATTTATCTGATAACATTTTACATTTATACTATTAAATATATAGTATATGTATTATCTATACTGTATAAAATACGTATAAGATATATTTAATATATAAACATTTGTTTACATTTATATTTTATTTATTTTTACATAAGTGTATATAAACTTGGTTTATATAGTTGATATGATTTTAATTTTTTAATTTTTAGTTATTTTTTAACGTTTATTTATTTTTGAGAGACAGAGATAGATAGCATGTGAGCAAGGGAAGGGCAGAGAGAGAGGGAGACACAGAATCTGAAGCAGGCTCCAGGCTCTGAGCTGTCAGCACAGAGCCTGATGCGGGGTTCAAATCCACAAACTGTGAGATCATGACCTGAGCTGAAGTCCTACGCCCAACCGACTGAGCCACCCAGCCACTCCATGTTTGTTTTTAATTTTTTAAATGTTCATTTATTTTTGAGGGAGAGAGAGAGAGAGAGAGGCAGAGAGAGAGAGAGAGAGAGGGTAACATAGAATCTAAGGCAGGCTCCAGGCTCTGAGCTGTCAGCACAGAGCCCAACGCGGGGCTTGAATTCATGAACCATGAGGTCATGACCTGAGCCAAAGTCAGATGCTCAACTGACTAAGCCACCCAAGAGCCCTAATTTTTATTTTCTTATGATGCTTTTAAAGTTGAGGAAATCTAGGCTCACAGTAGATTCTTTGTTACTGTGTAATAAAAATTATTTTGGATGTATAGTAAGAATTTAGAGCTAGCCCCTTTTATTTTCCGTTTTTTTTAAAAATTTTTTTTTTCTTTTTTTTTTTTTTCAACGTTTTATTTATTTTTTGGGGGACAGAGAGAGACAGAGCATGAACGGGGGAGGGGCAGAGAGAGAGGGAGACACAGAATCGGAAACAGGCTCCAGGCTCTGAGCCATCAGCCCAGAGCCCGACGCGGGGCTCGAACTCCCGGACCGCGAGATCGTGACCTGGCTGAAGTCGGACGCTTAACCGACTGCGCCACCCAGGCGCCCCTTATTTTCCGTTTTTTTAAAGAATTGACTTTATTAATGATAGTCTCATCTAGTGAAGAAAATTAAGTAAAGAGTAAAGCACCGTGGACCAGTCAAATAGGGATGCATGTCCCTTGTTGGGGAGTTTTCCATGTAGGATATTATAGCTGTCATATTTCTAGATACCATGACTTTTAGAAGACTTATGGCTTAGTTTAAAAATATGTATTGCATGCCTACTACGTTCCAGGCACTATTCTTTGCCTGAGGTATCAGAGATGGATGTTTTCTAATTGGATAGCAAAGAAAGACAAATAAACACGTATATATGAAATTCCAAGCATGTTGGTAGCTACAAAGAAGACATGCCTGGTGTTATGAGTGAAAGCTTTCAGCTAAAGGATACTGAATTGATATCTGAGCCTTGAATAGAAGTTAACAAGACAAAGGAGGAGCAAGAATACACCAGGCAGGGGCGCCTGGGTGGCTCAGTTTGTTATGCCTCCCACTTCAGCTCAGGTCCTAATTTCAAGGTTTGAGAGTTGGAGCCCCACATAGGGCTCTGTACTAATAGCTCAGAGCCTGGAGCCTGCTTTGGATTCCTTCCCCTGCTCACACTCTGTCTCTCTCTCTCTAAAAAATAAATGAACATTAAAAAATAATAATAATAAAAAAAGAAGAACACATGAGGCC
This sequence comes from Lynx canadensis, assembly GCF_007474595.2. Lineage (NCBI taxonomy): Eukaryota > Metazoa > Chordata > Mammalia > Carnivora > Felidae > Lynx > Lynx canadensis. The sequence continues at coordinate 42,230,822 of NC_044314.2, forward strand.
GAAGTGACAGCATATGTGCAAACCTTCATGGGGATGGAAAACGGTGTGAGAAAGGGTCCCTTGGGCTGGTGTCTACAGGGTGAGGGTGGTATGGTGAGTGGCGAGACAGAAGTATTCAGGTGCTGGACTGTAAGACATTGCAGGATTCTGCCCTAAGCCTTTATCCCAATAAATAGCCCTAAGCCTTTATCCCACATGGTCCTGAAGCTAAAAACCTGTATCCTAAATTCAAGGATCAAATTCAAATATGAAGATGCTTATTATAAGGGTCTTCAGGCCCTAAATGTGTCAATTAGGATATTAGAGCTATAAATAGACAACATATAGGGATGGGTAACTAATAATATATGACTTGATGTTCTATAAAAGTTTAGAGATTAGCATTTGGTACACTTCATCTGAAACTGCAGAAATGGCTTAATGCAACAGGTGGGGTTTGAGGTAGATCCATTTGTAGATAAGTGATTGTTGGCTAGAGAAGGGTAAGGTGGGGACTCAGTCTGAAAACGGATAGTTAGCATGCCTTTTCTAAAAGATGCTTTCTGCAGAGACATTGATGCAGAAGAGGGACCTATACAGACTAGTGAAAAAACTAAAACCTTTAATTAAGTGGAGAAACAACAACATAGTCTCCTCAGTATTAGGGAGCTATGGTATGGTACTTTGTAAAGTTTTTCTATACATTTTTCTGAATGAAATGAAGTGGAAAGAATCAGAGACAGAAGACTTAAAAGAATATTAATAAAACACAGACATGAAGTAATGCAGATTTGCACTGTGCTGACAGCAGTGGTGAAGAAAATTCAGAGTAATTTCAAAAATTATGACAAAGAACGGCTATATAATATTTCACAAATCTCTATACATTGTTAATATTTACCAATTGCTTTTTTCATTGGTATCTTCATTTATAAATCTTCTCAGGAATGCTTAAAAGCCACCAGGCCTAAATGACTGTGTGTAAAATCAATCACAAATAATATTATTTATATTATGTTTACTGTGAAGAGTTTCATTAGTGTGAAAATAAATAAAATGTAATAATGTGACCAGAAATGTCATAAATATCTAGTAATAAAATGTTAAAATGTGAATTTTAAAATGTAATTAGTATGGTGTAACTTCAGTTCAAATTATAAAAATGTAAAAATATAAATACACTTCAGGCTGTAGTAAATCTTTTTTTAAAGACAATAAAATAGAGCTTCAAACATCTTAGCATGAGATCTGGAACATGTGACATGCTCAATTAATTCTGAGAATAAAATAATGATGATGATGAAGATGATGATAATTCCATAGTTTCTAAAATGCCAAACACTTTTCAAGTTATTTTAGGGTTACCTATTATCTAACAGTTCCAATTTTTTTCTTTGTCTAGGTTGTTTCTGATTGTCTACATTTTTGATATACAGAAATGTATGCAGAATTCAAAACTGGGATATACTTATTGTTTCAGCTAGAGGATAAATATGTACTGAAGAGAATAGTAAGTGTATTTGAATTTATTACATTGCACTTTAGAGACTAAATGGATTTTAGAAATCATCTAGCTAGCTCAGTGTCCTTTTTCCCTGATGAGGAAAATGAGGCAAAAAAAACCAAAACAAAACAATGAGAGTTTTTGCTTTTTTTTTTTTTTTTTTCAAGAGCACATAGCTCACAGCATGTGAGTAGAATCAATGTCTTGTTTTTAAGACAAGTGTTTAGGATGATCCTCTGCTTTAAGCAAAGCAAAATGATGGTGGTCCTGGGTGGCTCAGTCAGTTGAGCATCCAATTCTTGATTTCATCTCAGGTCCTGATCTCAGTTTGTGGGATCGAGCCCTGTGTTGGGCTCCGTGCTGACAACGCAGAGCCTGCTTGGGATTCTCTCTTCCTCCCTCCCTCTCTGCTCCTGCCCTGTTTGCACACATGTGTATGCTCTCTCTCTCTCAAAATAAAGAAATAAACTTTAAAAAAAATAAAAGTGATAAAAATTTGCAAAGAACATACTTAGTTAAAGGGTCAATGAATATTTCCAGTACTTGCTGTCTACCTTGGTTAAAACACTGTCAATGTATTCCTGCCATTTTGACTTTTATTCTCATGTGACAAAGCTCCAATCACTTTTGAGGAAAGGTAGATATAAATGGTAATACTAACTAACCAACTATACTGGAAATGTAGGGGGTCAACTTAGATAATGGCTATTCAAAGCAATTATTTGTAACAAAAAGGTAACATCACAAAGACTTTATTGATGAGTACATACCAAATCCTTAAACAGGAAAATAAAATTTATTCTAACTATTAAAATATATCTCTTATATATGGGTTTATCCAGAATTTTCATATGTGAAGAAAAGTAATGGACTTTTGCAAGTAATGGACTTGCAAAATATGTGGCAAATATATGTGGATAACAAAGTTTTCTGAACGCTTCAATGTAGAGTGCACTATCTATATTTTTTTTAATTGCAAACATTCTCTTTGTAGGATGTTATTCTGTCTTTTACATTTAAAAAGTTAAATGGTGCATAATACATTATTTCTGTTTCTCATGCAAAAATGATCGTAAAAATCCAACAAATTAGGATACATATTTGCAATAATATTTAGAGCTCTTTGTTTTACTTAGAAAATAGACCATACTGTCTTTCAGAACTATAGCTTTTATTTGATATGGAACTATAGACCTTATTCAATTGAGACACATTTGATATTTTCTAATTATATCACATGAAGGTACAGCTGTCTATAGGCACGGGTTGTGTGTTAAACCTTGAAGAATGTACAATAGCTTAACACTATGCTGAAAGAACATCCAGTTACTTAATATCTCATCTTTATACTTCGAATACTATTATTGCTGTGGCTTGCTCACTAGCATTCAATCTTAAAAAGATAAAGGGTGTCCAGGCTGAGTTATTCCTTGGTTTAACCATTTTTGAAGCATTTTAGAATGCCCTCTGATCATTATAGTTCATATCCTTGCAGAGATCAAAATCGGTTCAGAGAACACCTTTGCAGTTCTTTTTTTTTTTTCCCACGAGGTAATTTCAAACAGTATGTCTTTAGGCTGTGAAGTGTTGAGGGTTTTTTCTTTTTTTGGCCCCACATTGAAAAATAATTTTTAGAATCAAGAAAAATAAGTTAACTTCGTGGTAGCAATATTTTACTCTGTAACAAACTGACAGCTTATGACCATTGTTAGTTTTTCGGGAGTAGATATTCTTGAAGATTGTAGCTACTATTCCTATTTTGTTTTCAAATGCTCGATCGACATTTTAATTTGTCAATGCAAAAATTCTGGGTAACTTAAAATCACACTAGTTATTTTTTTCCTGATGTTATCAGAAACTCAACTCTTTCTTTATACTTTATAATTACTTTTCTGACATTTTCTATATTCTCAAAACCAAAACAATGCCTTTTAAAAATAGAACATTTTACATTACTTTATTATGAAAATGCCAAGAGGGTATAGATTGCTTAACAAAGGGCAAAATAAGACGCATGTGTAAAATTATTTATTATAAGAATCTTAGAGAAAATTGAGTCTTTCAAACTCATATTAAAGTGTGGTCAGGATATTATGTAATCTAGCTATTTCATTACCTGTGGGTTCTACTTATAAATAAGTGAATCTACTTAAAATAGATTGATATTATTCCCAGGGATCAAATTTGTCATAACTTTAAGAAGTTGTTACTACATTTGTAACTGATGCATCAGTACATTTTAATGCCAATTTTCATTTCTTCACTAAGCCTCTATTATCTACATGATTTATTTCAAGGTTTATTGTCCTATCATTAACTATAAGTATACTTCAACGTTAGTCAGCATGAATCACATCTATACAGTTTATGTTAGATTTGATCAGATTCAGTAGAAATCTTCTCAGTGACATTAGACCAGAGACAAATCATTGACGTCAACATTTTCCAGAAGTGCAGAATATATTGGTTTTGGCTTCTGGTGGGAGAATGTATGTCACACTCTTAATTTCAATTACCATCCAGATAAGAGTGCCTTACACCATCCTGAACTAAAGAGCAAGATAAGCCAGATTTCTAGGTTGATAGAAGAAAATTATTTATATAAAATCTGGAAATAATTAGTGTGTTCCAGCATCATGAGTATGACCAGGTAATACTGGGATGACAGTTACATCAGTGTGTATGTCTGAATTCAGCAGTAGTGGGAGGGTCCACTTACCATCTTTGGATTCATGCTCTTCACTGAACAATCATTCAAATCAATAAAATGATTGATTTGATGGCATGGAAAGGGATGAAAAAATAGCCAGTAGCTTTCTATATATTCCCAACATTGAGGGTGTGTGTGTGTGTGTGTGTGTGTGTGTGTGGTATAATGGGAAAAAAAGTAGTTGGGAACAAGGAAAGGATAGAGAAAACATGTTGGGTCAGTGATCCTACCATGTCATATACAAGATTTCAGTGATATTTTCTAATACCTTAATGTCAGTGAGACTCTAAATGGCACAGTGATAGAAAATGGAATTGCTCATCTACTAAAAACAAACTTCAATATTATATTCTGTTTAAAAGAAAAGTATCCATTTCAGTTACCAAAAGGCGAGTTTAGTGTGAATAAGAATCCTCTTCTGTAAGAGAGAATGGAGTACCTTCTGTGCTTGAATGCACATTCAAGAATGGAGAATCCCTCCTCAAATGCCAGTTTACCTTAGGCAGAAGTTGGAAAGAGTCTAAAGCAAGAGTGGAATAAAGACTCAACCATTCACTAGGCATGAACTCTGAAAAACATTAATTATTCAGAAGAAGGAACTGACATTGAATAGAAAATGGTTTAAGCTTCTCTTTGTATATTCCAGCCTTATAAAAGCAAACTGAATTGTGTCTTATTAAAACATTAATAGAATGGGGTGTCTAAGGACTTTTAAACATGTTTTATTTATTCAAAAGATATATTCAAAATCTTCCAACAATTTCTATTTTACTCAGAGCAAAAGCCAAAGTACATACAAAGGCCTACCGAGCCCTGTATCGTGTGGTCCCCGTCACTGTTAAGACTTCATCTTTCCGTATTTGTCCCTTCAACTCACTTGACTTCAAGCATGCATGGCCTTCTTGTTTATTGACACACACAACATGTTACTGCTCAGGACCTTGTTCTCATTCCCTCTTTCTGGAATGCTATTTGTAGGCCTATAATTTTCCTCATTCCCTATATTCTTCAAAGTTTTTTGAACTCATTAAGGCCTACTCTGACCAACTGCAGAGTAACTGCAACTCATCTCCTCATCTTGACCATGTTATATTTCTCAACATGTGCCAGCTTATAACAAGCAATGTGCTTTTCTTATTCATCATGTTTTGGTTGATAATTTCTTAGTTTTTAAATATATTTTTACTATCTGACGACTAGAATATCAGTTCTAAAAAGGTACAGCTTTTTAATCTTTTTAATTATTTTAACTGATATATCTCAAGCACTTATAAAAGTGCCTAGCACAGGGGCAGCTGGGTGTATCAGTTGAGCACCTGACTTCGGCTCAGGTCATGATCTCGTGGTTCGTGTGTTCAAGCCCCACATCGGGCTGTCTGCTGTTGGTGTGGACCCTGCTTCAGATCCTCTGTCTCCCTCTCTTTGCCCTTCCCCCACTTGCAGTCTCTGTCTCTCTCTCTCTCTCAAAAATAAACATTTTTTTTAAAAAGTGCTTAGCACATAGTAAGCACTCAATAAATAGTCATTGAATGAATTAATTCTAATACATATTATATATATATAATATATATACATATTATATATATATATATATACACATATATATATATATGAGTATAGTTGACACACAATGTTACATTGGTTTTGGTTGTACAATACAAGGATACAATAAGTTTATACCTTATGCTATGTTCATAAGTATAGCTTATGTCCCCATTCATCACCATTACAGTATTATTGACTATATTACTTATGCTGTGACTTTTATTCCTATGACTTATTCATTCCACAACTAAAAGTTAATATATACCATTTCCCTTTATTCATTTTGCCCAACCTTCCCTCCTCTTCCCATCTGGCAACCATCAGTTTGTTCTCTGTATTTATAGGTCTGATTTTGCTCGTCGTTGGTTTAAACATTTATTTTGTTTTGTGCCTTCAGATTCCACATATGAGTGAAATCATGAGGTATTTGTCTTTCTCAGTCTGACTTATCTCACTTAGCACAATACCTTCTAGGCCCATCCATATTGTCTCAAATGGCATAATCTCATTCTTTTTATGGCTGCATAATATTCCATTGTGTGTGTGTGTGTGTGTGTGTGTGTGTGCATACCACATCTTCCTTATTTATTTTTCTATTGATGGAAACTGAAGTTGTTTCCATACGTTGGCTATTTACAAATTATATTGTTAAAAAAAAAGCCCTAGAAAGATTTCAAATGAGGGTTTAAGAATTAAATGATTCAAACAGAACTCTTTTGTCTGTGTGGGAGAATGAGTGTTCTTTCCTCCCTCATTCTTTGGTACATCATTCAGGAGAAGGCAATGATCACCGTGACCCTTTCCACAAACTTCCTCGATGGTCTGTGCTCCTAACTCTTGCCATTGTTAAATGCCCCTAAGAATGCTCTGTGAAAGGCAAACTTTAATTGACCCAGTCAAGATCCCTGTGATATTTTCTTTCTGGCCTCATTCATGTCTGGGATCCCTGTGTCAACATTTCAGACAAAGCTAGACTTTTTCAATAGTTTCCCCCCAGAATCATGACCTATCTCTACTGGACAACATAGAACCCCTCTTGCCCTCTCTGCATTTGATAAAATGCCTGACAAACAAAGAAACAAATGCACATGCATTAAAATCTGATCAGAGTGCACTTTTATGTTCTGCCAGTTCTCTCCTCCCTTTGCTCTTTTAAAAGCCATGAAAACCTCATATTTCTAAGGCACAGTGTTTCCAGCAAACAGCAAATATGGGTTGCAGGATGACTGAGATGGAAGCACAATCTATATCATAAAACACACTAACTGATGCCAAGTAGAATTAAGATGCCTATTATGCCTACCTGCATAATACTTGAGAGTGTGACTCTTCTACATACAAGCATCCAGTGGTAAAATAAGTTCACAGAAGCCCACAAGCACTATTTGTTAGAAACCCACAAAGCTGTTACAGTGGTAAAGAGTACTCTAGAACCTTATATTTGTATTTTAAAACACAAAATTTATACATATCTTTGTCATTTGGGGGCAAACAGGTGAGAGCTTACCTTTCTTCAGAGGATGATCCTCATTGTAACTAGACCTATTTCCAAAATCTGTGATAATAACCCTTCACCATATTATTCCCACATAGGCTTTCTAGGCTTCTTTTCTTTTCTTTTAAATATTTTTTAATGTTCATTTATTTTTGAGAGAGAGAGAGATAGAGAGAGAAACAGAGCATGAGTGAGGGAGGGGCAGAGAGTGAGGGAGACACAGAATCCGAAGCAGGTCACAGGCTCTGAGCTGTCTGTGCAGAGCCCTACGCGGGGCTCGAACTCATGAACTGTGAGATCATGACCTGAGCTGAAGTCAGACGCTTAACCAACTGAACCACCCAGGTGCCCCTCTAAGCTTCTTGTATGGATCTAATTTTGTCTCTTTATGCTAAAAGAAAGCATGTGAAGAAGATGAAGATTATTTTTCCCATGTGGAGCTTCAGAGGCTAAGCTAGAATGATCATCTGAGTTGATACTGGAGAATATTCCCAATGTGTCCACTATTTCAGTCATGAAAAGTCTTTTGGAAATTTAATCACCTTTAACATATTTCTTTTGAACCTGTTACTCCATATGTGGGAGTCTATCCTATATCCACACACCCAAGACACGCACATAATATTAGCAACTGTTTTCCTATTTAGGTTCCTGGTTCCTCTTATAAAAGTCAATGTAAAGAAGAGAGATGACTTTCTTATGCAAGCAGGGCATGAATATCTATTCATTTATTATTTGTTTGTTTATTTATTTTGAGAGAGAGAGAGAGAATGCAATTGAGGATAAGGGTGGAGGAAGAGAGAGAAAAAATCTTAAGCAGGCTCCAGCCTCAGCACAGAAAGCTATGCGAGGCTTGATCCACAATCATGGGATCATGACCTGAGCTGAAATCAAGAGTTGGATGCTCAACTGATTGAGCCATCCAGGTGTCCCAGAGTAGGAATATTTTAAATGCCCTATCTGTATGAGAATACATTTCCTAAGACTATACTTTATGTCCTATAGTGCTTGTTTTTCAGTGAGGAAGAAAGAGATAGAAATGTTACCACTTAGATATAATTTACTAGAAAAATAGAAATAGAAATAGAGGCTTACTGGGTAGAGTAAAGTAAATAAAGAAAACTTAATCAAAAAGCAGTCAGGAAAGAAGAAAAAAAGAAACAAAATGTTGTAAGTGTAAATTCCAAACTAAAATGGCATAATAAACTTCAATATATCAGCAACCAATTTAAATTTTTAAAAATAAAACTTACTTCTGTTAGAATAAAAAGACTTAGATTGGATTTTTAAGAACTCAGCTTTTCACTGATTATAAGTGATATACTTAGTAAAATAATGCATAATGTTTGAAGATAAAGGGATTTAAAAGATATATTTGTAAAATATAAATAAGTTAGAGATAGGTAGTATGATGAGATTCTATGGAATTTCATGTTAAATAAATGAGTATATGAAAATATAATATTAATTGAAATGTAGCATAAAACAAGATGATTTTATTATATTTATATATGCAGTTTTTGTTCTTATGTGTCCTTTCTGTTAATATATATACACACACACACACACACACACACACACACATACTTTGTGGCACATAGTAATATAAACTCATGAATGGGAAATGTACATACATTTATGGTAGTGATTGTTTGGGGGGAGGGAGGGTTGCGTATTTGACTGCAAAGTGGAATGAAGTGTATTTCAAATCTATCTGATAACTTACATTGACAAAATAGTAACACTTAGTAATTTTGGCAGATGGATAAATGGATATATACAAGATTTTCTTCATGAATTTCTCTGTTTTAAACATTAAAATAGGGATATCTGGGTTTGCTCAGTTCGTTGAGCTTCTGACTTCAGCTCAGGTCGTGAGTTCAAGCCCCACATCAGGCTTGATGGCATCACCCTGTCAACACAGAGCCTGCATCGGATCCTCCGTCCTCATCTCTCTCTGCCCCTCTCCCACTCACGCTCTCTCTTTCAAAAAATGAATAAAACACTAAAACATTAATAAAAAATACTTGAATTCATCATGGTAAGTCTGATATGGTTATACCTCTTCACATTCTGCAATTCTTTAATACACTTTTCGAAACCTGTAAAAGTCAGAGCAAACTATTCAGTTAACTCCCGTATATCCTTTAAAATGCTTTTCTGGAATCACTTCTTTTTAGAATTCTTTTTGTCCCTGTATCAGCTTTCACTATTTTGTGAAATGACCAAACCCCCAATTCAACTGGCTTGAACAAAGAAAAAGAAGGTAAGAAAAGAATATATCAGTCTGAGTAACTTGGAGTAATTGAAGCATTAAGGAAGAATCTGGCTTTAGGCAAAGCTGCATTCAGGGTTATGCATTCATAGGATTGCTTCTTTCTGTCTTTTGGCTCTACCTTCTGCTCTTTTGAGTTGATTTCTAAATATCTCCACTATGCTCATAGATGTTTGAGGAAAACTGATATTCGCTCAGCTTCAAATCAATTGCAAAAGAAACAACAAGAGTCTGCATTGGGTGCCAGCCAAATTCTCTTTGAAGCCAACTGAGAAACTGGGGAAAAGCCCAGCTCACTGGTTTCGGTAGGGGCAATCTGTGGCCTAACGGCAGGAACATTCTGAAGGTACCGTCCTCAGGACTTTGACTGAGCTACTTCTTTGTGTCTTATTTTCCCCACCCATTTAACAACCTCCATGATAGTCCCCCATAGTAAATAACTTACAAGACCTTGACTCAGGGTTGGCTTCTTGGGAATCACACTTAACACAGGGTGTGTGGATGTGCACATAATCGTAAGGCATTTTGCTGAAGCAGGAGTGAGATCAACCAACCTGAACCACACCAATGAAGAGTATGAATGGGGTTATCTCTTAAGCAAAACTTGGGAGTCCAGTTTCAACAGACTTATTATACCTATATTAATAGGACTTGAAACTGGGTAATGTAATCCTTCACCAATGTGCTTATTTAAAATGTTGACTCTTTGGTTTCTTAGCCTTTCCACATAAAGTTTGTGTATAGGAATATGATTGACTTTTGTAAGTTGACCTTGAATTCTGCCATCCATCTTGATTCATGTATTAATTCTAGGAGATTTTTTGTAGATTCTTTGTGATTATCTACACAGACACTTGTCACCCATGGATAAAAACACCTCTCCCACTCAAAGCAACATCTTTACTTATTTTTCTTGCATTCATGTGCTGCCTAGTACTTCTAACCTTTAAGGTAAGTCTAATATCCTTGGCATAGTTCAAAAGATCCTGCTTAGGTTTCCAATTCTACTTTGCATTCTGTCTCTCTTAAATGAAATGAAGCTCTTAGTGCCTCAAAAGTTCCAGATTCATCTCACCTCCAAACTGTCTTTTCAGCAGTTTCTTCTTCCTGCAACTCCCCTTTCCTTGCCCAACTGTCACCTAGTTAACTACTACTCATCCTTGGGCCTTAGCTTCCTTCAGATGACATTCTTTGAGCATCTCACTGTAGGGAGGACCTTCTCCTATTGCTACCTAATGACCATGTTCATAGCACTTAACATAGTTGTCATTACTTGTTCAATATCCATTTATTCATGATACTATTTTCATTTGGGCAGAGACTACATCTATCTGCTTTACTCCTCCATTTCTAATACCTAACATAGCTAGCAGCTAGAAAATGGATGCTTTTTAAATATTTCTTGAATAATTGAATGAATACTATGTAATTTAATAATAATAATATATATATAAATTGATTACTGCAGTAATTAAACTCTGAGATATAAAAATATACTTCTTCTTCTTTATAAATGTACATATCTGGGATATCAGATTAATAAAATCCAGCCAAAGCAGCTTGAATAATCATTGTCATTACCAGCAACAGCACAATTTTGCCAACTACTATTTATTGAGTACATTCCATATAATAGGCATAATAATAGGTATTTTACAAGCACTTTATTATTTATCAGTTATAACAATCCAATTTTAGTTACTGTAATCTCCTCTTACCATTTAACTTAGCAAAAATGTCTACATATTGGGAAATTTGAAGTGGCTCTTTGAATTTTACAAATGTGATAAAATGCACATCACTGGTGAAATACAGCTATTTCAGTATGAACATGCAAATTTATAAATCCAGAGACATTCAAAGTTAAGACAATTCTATATTCAACAATTATTTACAGTTGGTCTCTTAGCCATTAAGACATTGTCCTTTTCCCAATTAAAGCTGTGTGTCAACAAATATGTCAATGATTCTAAAGTAAATCAAACAATTATAAACAACAGTGTAGGCAAATGTGTCTGGGGGTTTGGGAGAGAGAAAGATTAGTTCTGAAGTCTTTTAAGAGGGGACAAATTTCAGGAATATCCTTAACTGACTGTGAAAGGAGAATATTTGCTAAGCATAATGTAAAATAAAGAATAAAAATAATGATATTAATAAGTTTTTCAAACTCTATTCTCCTACCTCTTTGATAATTAAATGATAGGAAGTGGAGCTTCTCTTGTTCTTTGTTGGAAAGAGGTGAAAACTCACCCTTAGTGAATTTTTCTTATTTTATTTTATTTAAAAAACATTTTTTAAATGTTTATTTATTTTTGAGACAGAGAGAGAGAGAGAGGGAAAGAGAGAGAGAGAGAGAGAGAGAGAGTGTGTGTGTGTGTGTGTGTGTGAGCAGGAGAGGGGCAAAGAGAGAGAGAGACACAGAATCTGAAGCAGTCTCCAGTCTCTGAGCTGAGCCTAGTACAGAGCCCAATGTGGGGCTTAAACTCATGAACCGTAAGATCATGACCTGAGCCAAAGTCGAAAACAACCAACTGAACCACCCAGGTGCCCTGAATTCTTATTTTAGATTAGCACTTACCATATTAATACCATGCAGATATTCCCTTTATATTTCCCAGAAAACGCAGGTAGTCAAAAGAAAGATATTTCTAGTAATTTTGAGATATGGTCCTATATTCCTATCTTTATCTTTATTTTTAATATACTTTAAATGTTACAATTTCACCATTGGATGGCAATATTGCTTATTATTTCCCCTTTGGTATTCTTATAAGCATTTAACTGCAGAGGAAAACCTGACATTGCCTAAGAATTAAGATTTTTTTAGTCAATTTTATTTCTTTTTTTTTTTTGCATTATTTTATTTCATATGTTATAATGAAAATATATGCAAATGATGTTGCCTTCTAAACTGTTAATGTAGATGCAGTTAAGAAGTTAATAAGTACAACATTCGCCTTTCTGGGTGGAAGATGAAATTATATGTCTTATGCTGAGCCTGATTCTACTCCTAATTTGATGTTATGGTGGAATAATCTGTGCCCCAGTCCTCTCAGAGGCAAAAATTCCTACAACTAAGGGCCATATGAAAAGATGGTCAATGATCATTTCCTATGAATCATTAGGATCTCACACTCCTGAAAAGTACATTTGCTCAATAAGTATTGTTAAAATGGTTTGAATTAGTGGACATAAATTTCAAAGAAGAAAAGTTATGATATGTTTCTCTAAAGCTGTAGTTTATGTTCTGATTTGTAAATCACCTATCACATTTTACCTGGTCTTCAAAATAGTCCAAATGTAGCTAACCATGCAGATGTTAAACACTTCTCAGAGGAAAAACGTGATTTCATAGAATATTATGGTAGCCTACCATTCATAAGAAAGGGAAGAATAAGAATTGTTACAAAATATCTCTGAGTGATGCCTGGGTGGCTCAGTCTGTTAAGCATCCAACTCTTGATTTTGGCTCAGGTCCTGATCTCACTGTTCATGAGATCAAGCCCTGTGTCAGGCTCTGCACTGACAGAGCAGAGCCTGTTTGGGATTCTCTCTCTCCCTTTCTCTCTGCCCCTTCCCTGCTCATGCTCTCTCTCTCTCTCTCTTTCTCAAAATAAATAAATCAACATTTTTTTAAAATGTCACCAAATATATAGAAGGCTAATATGACACTTTCATCAATTTAGCAATAATTTATATTACAAGTAGATTAGAATAGAAAGTTATGATCTTATCCACAGTCCATGACAAAAACATATTCTTTCTATGCATTTCCATTTGTGGAGTATAGTTATTTATAATTAGAATTCATTAAGGAATTTTAACTAGTTGTGTTTCATTGTGACTCCCGGTTGCAGACTACTTACAGACTGCATAGAGATGTTTATCTATATAAAAACTATTTTTTTCAAAGTAATATCTATTATTTATCTTAATTTAGTAATGTAGTCATGCATGTTCAATGTGTCTAAGCCTTCTAAGTAAATTGTGTAAATTTGTATAATTTTATCTTTTAAAATTAAACATTGAGACTAAGATCATTTCCTCAATTGCTAAATCACCTGATCTCCTGATATGTTCATAGTTTACTTTTATTTATAATAGTATTTCATAAAGTTCAAAGCATATTTTAATAAATATAAAATTAGTTCATTATTCTTCCCATTCTGCTTACTAAAATTTGTTTCATTATGTTGGAATACATGTCAGTCTCCGTGTAAACCATTTCAGTCTAGAGAAGACAGTAGATTGGGATAGATCAGACAAGGGCCAGTCTAGGACTTGAGTACTCTTTTATCATTACATGCTGAAGAGTCCACATACTATGATCACCATATTAACTGTATGTCTATTGAAAGACCTGATGCTGTGTAACATAAAATTTCACCATTGTTTTATAAAAATTTGTCACATAAGCACTTATTATTATTATTTGTAAATCATGAGTAAAGGATCTCTATATCTAGTAGCACTAGGAAAATCATCCCGGTATATTTATATGGAATCACAGTGCTTTATAATATTTAACACTTTAGAGCATCAATACTTCTAGTACTAGGTGAGTACTCTGAATACATTCAGAACAAATGAGAATCCATAGCTTCGATGGTCCCAGAGTCAAACATTATGAAATATTCATGGTCCAGAGTTTGTGCTTGGAAAGTAAAATATAAGTTGGGCCCATTTTCCAGGGTGAAGTTTGCATAAAATTAGAGATAATCATGTTCTGTAAATAGTTTTACATTTGTTGTATTTTAGAAGCACAGGCTTTAGCTTTCTGTATAAGCCCATAAAGTCTTTAAGTTTTGCAATTTTTTTGTCTTGACAATTCAAGAGCAAAGCACCATAACTTCACCACTGCCTCCATTTTATCATCTAATTCTTCTTACTGAAATATATTCTTTTAATTCTTCTTTATCTCAAATAATGTGTAATAATTAGACAGTGTTTTTAAAATAATCCACATATCTTCATGTGAAAATTTCTGTTTTCTATTTGATGAATAATACACTCATCTTTTAGTAAAAATAATAGGATTCTAAATGAAAATTCAGTCATTTAAAAATATATAGCTTTGCCAATTCTGCTAAAACTAAAGGCAGATTTTTATGAAAACTGTGACTCATGCAGTAATAATTAAAATAAAAATATTACATATTTTATAAAGCTCATCTCTGATTCAGCAAATGGCAAATAACTTCCTTAGGTAGTAAAATGGGTACAGAGAACTTTGTAGTGTTCACTTTTTAAAGAAAAACTAATTCTTCCAGGACATCATTTAACAAATGGCATTGCAGTTATTTAAATTCTATTTTCATGTGCATGAACTGAAAGCGACAAGAGAAATAGCAAGAGTAGCCTATTTTTATGAGTGGGAAGAATAATTAGATTTCCATGCAGAGATCAGTGCAGTGTTTTGAATTGAAACAGATTCTAAGGAAAATAATTATTGGATACATTGCTATGGTAAGGATATATGCAAAGTTCTATTTGCCCTCTGTGACTCACGGTGACCTGAACTGTTCTCCTGTTCTTTTTGAGTTGTGATGACCTTGCTGGCACCAAGCTCCTTGTATCTCATTTCAATGAAAATGCACAAGTTGATTACCTAATGTCAATGATAATAAAAAAGATTTCGCCAGTTGGCTATTTATGGCTCAGGAAACTATCTGCAAACACAATTAAACACTTCATTTAAAACTTTATATCAATTATTAAAAACCAACAGAGTTGCTGTGATAGCATCATACCACACAGAATCAAAGACTTTGTTAGGATTAATTTCTTGAATCATAAATAAATGAGTAAAAAGAGATGACAGGACTACTCGAAACGTTTAAACTTTCCAAAACTAAATAAAATCTTTTACCTGCTTGATGATTACAGCACAGATCAAATGTCTTCATTTAGAAGCCATCAACATTTACTTGCAGAATTTCACCATAGAAATTTCAGGGGAAAGTAATTATAGAGGTAATTTCAATTTAAAGCCACATAGGGAAGTAATTAAGGGTAATAATATCTGTAGCCTCTAAACAAAGATATAGAAAATAGACCCTGTATCTTATTTAAATGAAAGAGGTTACAAAGAAAATAGCAGTGAATGCGGCTTTAAGGTAAGGAAAACCACAGTATTAATAAAACATCTATTTCCAGATATATGTCACACAATTATGTGTGGCAAGATTGTGCTGTGGTGTTTTCCAGAAATATTTTTCAGATATGCTACAGATACACATAAATAGGTTACGTATCTTGTTTCATATATTGCGCTCAATGTTAGTTTTGGTCTGATGGCTCCAGTCCTCTGATTTCACATTTCAAGGACTCTTTTCTAGCTTTCAAGTTAAGTTTGCAGACCTTAGTCTGGTGTTCAAAGAAGAGAAGGCATGGGGATAGAAAGAGAGTTTAAGGAGGAAGAAATAGTAATAAAGAGAGTTCAGTAGTAATAATAGTATGATTCATGGTTATTTGGATTGGGAGGCAGCATTACTGGAATGCTTAAGAAGTCATCTTAGCAACCAGAGAATGTTGGGTTCAGATGCCAGCTTCACAATTTATAGGGAGCATGATTTCAGTGAATAATTTAAATCTCTTTCTTCATTTTTAATTTGTAATAATAATTTCAAATAGTTTCTTAATCCTTAATTTGATATAATAAAATCAAATTTCATTTCAAGTTACTATAATGATAACGGAGATATTATATTTACAGTTTTTTGCACAATGCTTGATTTGTACTTGGTAAACTTTTAATGATTATTTATTGGTATTATCCAAAGCTCCCTAACAATCTTTCCTTAGGAAATCTTCTTTTCCCACTTCTAGTTTTCCCTATTCCTATTCATTATGATCCAATGATTCTGCACAAATGAGAGATTGATGGGTCTACTGGCTGTGTTACATCTTTCTCACTCTTTTTATTTCTATCATGGTCTCCCTACCTATATATTTCTATTTCTATCTCTCTTTCTGCTCCTTCTTATTCTTAGAAACATTGCTTTGCCTCCATTTTCACACACTGCAACCTCTAGATATTTCAAGATGTTGTATTCTCATGTTTGCATGTGTCTTCATGTGCCAAGTATCATGGGCGTACAGGTTCACAATTAAGTATCCTTCACTCTCAGGGAAAGAAGTCCAGAGAAGACCATTGAGAGAGGTTCACAGGACAGCTTTTAGCTAGATTATGGGAGATAGGTAGCATTGCAGGTTATGCAAGGAAGATTAAAAGGGGATTCATACTGTCTTCAGATCTGCAAAGGGATTTTTTATAAGAAGAGAGGTGATCTATGTTATAACAGAGAACTAATGTGTCACCTGTAAATCTGTAGAGGGACAGTCAGGAAGCAGATTTCAGCTTGGTGAAAAGACTATGCTGATGATTAAGCCAGGTAGTACTAGAAAATCCTCTTTCCTTACCTAGAGGTCAGCTTATGCTTGAACCAGTCAAGGGGAAACTGGACATCCATTTGTCAAAAAAATCCCTCCCTTGAAGATACACAAGACTGCAATAGATGGTGTATTAGTTTCATGTAGTTGCTGTAATAAAGTACCACAAAATTGGTAGCTTAAAAGAAGAAACTGATTTCTTCCTGTTCTAGAGGACAGAAGTCTGAAATCAAGGTGTCAGCTGCTTCATTTTCTCTAGAGTTTCTTGGGGAAGAGACATCCTATGCCTCTCTCTCAGCTGCTGGTGGCTGTTGGTAGTCCTCAACATTCAGCGATCGGCAGTCCTATCACTCCACCCTCAGCCTCCACTTCACATGGCCTTGTCCTCTGTAGTCTGTCTCAGAACTTCTGCCTCTCTCTTATAAGGAAACTTATGATTTATGGCCCCTCTAGATGATCCCCGATAAGATCCTCCCCTCCAGAGCCTTATCATAAACCTCTCTTTTACCACATAAGGTAATATCCACAGGTACAAATTTAGGACATGCACATATAGTTTTGGGGGCCACCCTTTAGAACATTAGAGGAGGCCTCAACAGTTCTACGTCTCAGATTCTATTGCTCTATGATTCAGTAACTGACTTCAGTTTTGAGTAAGTACTAGAGGAGGCAAACACTAAAGGAAACTCCAAGGAGAGTTAGCAATTTATAGGGTCACTGCCCCCAGCTAAAAAAAGTAACATAAACCAAAAACAGCTCAGGTTTAACTCATCAGTAGAATGGGTAGACCCTGATTGTCTTGGCCACTCTATCTCTGTCATGTTATGGATTTGTTTACATAGGAGCGTTGGGATATGAATACAAATATAATACTAACCCTATGAATATTTGTCATTATACAGAGGGAGACAGACAAAAAAGGCCCTGTTTCTGAAAGGTAATAGGGAAATAGACATATATTTTTAAATTTTCAAAGTAATGAACTACTTTAAGGTCTGACTATATTAACAAAAATTAACATATGGGAGAAAAATTATATGTACTTGCTTTGTAAAGAGTGGTATGTAGATAAAGAGTGAGGGAAGGTGATTTCATTAATTCTCCTTTTAATAATTGTCATGAATACAGCATCTTCTTTCCATATTCACTTAGGTTGGTAAGAAGTACTAAACCATATAACTTGGATCAACAGATAACTGCTTCTCTGCAGTTTTAACAACTTTAATAGCTATTTTTAAAATGATTTGAATGCTTATATAATTTAGCATTGTTTCGCTAAATGATTCCTCTGTACTTTTACAGAAAAGAAGACAGATAAAAGCAGTTTTATATGACTGCACTCATTTTTCAATGCTGAGTTTGATAGTTTAGTCTGATGATTATGATCTTCTACTTTTAGTTCCTAGTCGAATAAACATTCAATAACTTCTTGTTGGGTAATGGAGCAAACCAAATATAGAAACTGGCAAAATAATAGCTATTATTTTTATTTGACATAAAACAAATATTGACCATTTTATTCATTTAAATGCTGTTTACATGTGAACATTTTTTTGCATTTAATAATGGTTGGAATGTTTTTTGAAAAATAAGATTTCTTTTCAGTTTCACAAGTGGTGACTACCAAGTTTGAGTTAGATATAAGAGATTTTTTATTTTAAGGGTGCATTTGAATGTTGAATGCTCAGAAGAAACGTTAGTTTATAAAATAGTTTCACATAGAGACTATTACAATGTGTTTGTTATATTTATTAACAATGGGCAGTGCTGTCATAGACCGATTAATTTAGCATGCTGGCTAGAATTTTGTGAATCACAGTTTGGTTTTTTTTGTCTACCTAAAGTCCTAGAGTTAAGAGATACACTAATGTCCTAAACATAATTATGTTGCCTAATAAACAGACTGTGTTATCCATAAATACGTGATCTTCAGTCCAAATTCATAAGTTTTTTCTTTAGAATATTTTAATTCAATTTAAATCATGCATTAGCTAAGATGGTAGGTATGCAGGTATTAAGGGATTATAGAAGAATTTTTCAGACTTTAGAATACTTTTTCTCTTACCAAAAAAAATCTAAATCAAAAAGAATGTGAAAGAATTTTAAGATATGCTAAGTGCAAATGATTAATGTCCATGTGTAAGTCTAATTACCTCTACTTTTTTTACCAGGATGATGCTGATCCACCATCTGTAGAATTGGTACCTCATTTTACTTTTTTATGTTAGGGATGAAAGTTCCAGTCTCCTCCTGGCACCTTCTAACCATTTATAATTTGGTCTTCAGTAGAATCTGTAGAAGAAAGAAAGGTAATTGGTTCACAAAGCTATTTCATTTTCTTGAACACTTAACCAAACATAAAACGTACAGCTGAATCAACCTATGTGTGTTGCCTTCTTTGCTCTTAAACTCAGGTTGCTTTGCACTGCTAGAGAGAATCAGACAGAAACAGTGCAGACTAGTGTCACTAAAAATGCATGGCCACAGTCTCAAGTAATTCTTCCATGGTGTCCGGTGTTATATTGGAAATCCATACTTTCTAATACTTCCTGTGCAATTCCTCCCCCAAGTATCTCATGGATCCCCCTGACTGTCTTATATATTTCCAGTAATAAAGCCAAACTTGTGCACTCTCACTGTCTGTTGGTCACCTGCCACAACTGAGAATAAGCAGACTTGAGATGCTGAAGCTTCATCTAGTA
Source organism: Lynx canadensis (assembly GCF_007474595.2). Taxonomy (NCBI): domain Eukaryota; kingdom Metazoa; phylum Chordata; class Mammalia; order Carnivora; family Felidae; genus Lynx; species Lynx canadensis. Next base: position 42,250,424 of record NC_044314.2, read on the forward strand.
CTAAGCATTGGATGCAGAATCCCTCTCTTCTTTATGTATGTTATATATTCCAGAGACATCTAATCTAGTATTTGAACCCAAATGTCATTCAGGTTTTTTGAAAGAAGCTGGTGGGGTTTTTTCGTTTTTGTTTTTGTTTTTGTTTTTCTCATACATTCTTTTCTTGAACTTTGTAAATTTGCTAACCTATTTCTTTACTTTTAAAATTCACATAATAGGAATATTGATCTTATTGAGTTCCTATGAGATTTAATTGAGATAGTTCACATAAAGCACTAAATACCCTATTCTTGGCATATAAAAAGTACTAAAACAATGTTAGAAGTTATCAAGATCATCAGTATCACCATGATCATCCAATTTCCCCAGAGAGTGACTCTCTGTTGATGCCAGGAAAAAAATCTAAAATCTTTAAATAGCTTATAATAATCTTGATGATTTGGGACTGTTTCTCCTTTCAGTTCTCCAGACACGCTATTTATGCTCTCTGAACAGTGCTGTTAATTGTCTCTTGCCTCTCTCTGGGCCTTTGCACATGTTGTTTTTGTCTTACTTGAATATCTCTCCATTGCCCTTTCTACCAATAAGGTGAGGACTATCTTGAACAAAGGGAAGGGAATTCAGATGCTATTCAGCCAAAATGAATAATAAAGGTCCACTACAATATTCCTTATTGAAATTTATCCATTTTATTTAGATTTTTGCAGTTTTGGGCATGTGTATATTTTTATAATATTATTATATTATTTTTGTAATATTGTATCTATAGATATCTCTCCTTTTTCATAGTGCGTTTTTCCACCTTCACCCCCCACCCCCACCCTTGGTCAGTCTTACCAAGTCTTTTCTAACTTATCAATCTTTTCACAGAACCAGGTATTGGTTCATTATCCTCATTAATGCTTAGTTTCCATTTTTGCTGATTTCTATTCTTATTTCATTAATTCCTTTCATCTTCTTTATATGGATTTTGCAATAGTAATATGGATTTAAAAATTAACTTGTTCACTAATTTATTGCTAGTTCTTAGAATAGTGTCTGGTCCATAGTAGGCTTCCAACCAGTATGTAACTAATGCATCAAGGTATAGATATCAGCTTCTTCATGAAGTTTCATTATTATTACTACCCATCCAAGGTTAGATTCTGTGCTCATCTTACATTTTTTTAGTGTATTCTGTGTTACTGAAAATGCATTATGACTTTTTTTTACCCAATAGACACTAAGAAAGTCTTTTCTAAAATTCTTATGCCAGCACATTACCTAGCATTTAACAGAAAATCAAATAAATTATTGTTGGATAAAGAAATGAATTTTCATGAATTCAAAATGCAAAGTGGATTTCTTTAAACTATAATCTTGGAGTCATCAAATTTCTTGATTACCAGGATAGTGTTTGATAATCCTTTACAAATACATGACATTGTATCTCTGAATGATAATAAAAATTCTCTTCTAAGAAAATGTCCATATTTTATTTATGTCACCCTCAAAAAGTCAGGAGGCATGCCATGTAAATAGGTGTTACCCCATTTTTTTTCTAATCATTTCTGTAATGTCATTACACAGCACATCAGAAATTAGGATTCATCCTGACTTACTATCTAATATAAAAACAAAAATGCATGTTTTTATAAATGTATCTGTATCAGGAATCAATGGATTTTAGTAATTTTATGTTCATATTCTCCACAGCTTTCAAGATTAATAAAAATAATCATTTGCCGTTTCAACTTTTATCTTTACACCTCTTTTCTTCCCCTTTCCTCCTTCTCTTTCTTCTTCACATGGCCTGCTATGACAGAGACTGACCACACAACAGAAGGAAAGAACATACAGAGGCATTCAAATCTAGGCTTTGGCATTTCTTAACTCGTGTGATTTTCAGTAAAGTACTTCACCTCTCTGAACCTCTGTTTACTTACCTTTAAATAGCAATGACAATAAAATTAATACCTGTCTGATAGGATTGCCATGGAAACTAAATGACATAATATAAATAACATTCCTGGTACATATTAGCAGATCCTCTGTTAGGTGTTCTCTAAAAAGAAGTAATATTCAAAAATTGTACCCAATATTAAGTGCAAACTCACAAATATCTGTAAGGCTAAATGAATGGGTCTGGTTCTTCCTGATAGTTTTTCTAGCTATTGTTCACCATCTAAATGGTCTCTTATGCAGCACCATAATGTCGGGCTCCTATCTTAGGAAAGCAATCTGGCCTGATTTCCTTGCTATTGACTGAGGGTTCAGGCCACCAGTCCTAAACAGTGACATTTCATTTATACTAGATCACTGACATTCTCCTCAAGGGACCAGTACTGATAATTTCATGAATCTTTAAAACCCCCAATACTATTATAGAATGTAATTTCTGTCATAAAATTCAGTAAGTGAAGTAAATTCATGAAGCTCATAAGTGACCCTTTTGGATTTTTAATGATTCTATAAATGCATTACTAAAATAATTTATAAAGCTAAATGAGTCATTCCACACATCAATATGGGTAATTCAAAAAGGTGCTTCAGCAAAATTCTGAACTGCTAGAAGTCGTGGACCTTACCCCTTTACTCTGCTTATTGCTACATATATCTAAACTACATCACTAACCTCACTCCATAAATTTTGTAAACCTGATAATTCCACATTGACTTTGACAGATCTTTAAACTATTTTAAAATGACTTCCTGATTTCGGGTTTGCTTTTCTTTATTAGAATCTGTGTATCAATTTTTTTTCAAGATTTTGTTTGTTTGTGTCTATACATTTTGATGAAATGATATCTTGTGGTTTTTCAATCAAAAAACAGTGACAACTTCAAGGCTCTTATGTGCTTATTGTGCCCGGTGAACTAAGAGTCTAGCTATTTTTGCAAGCAATACTTGATTTTCCTTTCATAGACTTACTTGACACCAAAGTGGAACTTTCAGAGTAAAGAATATCTGGATTTTAATCCAGCTACATTTTTTTTAAAAAGAGCACTGCGATGAGACAAGTTATATAGACTCACTTTTCCTGTCCATAAAATATTGATCTACTGTGAGACTGTCGGGAGGATTAAAAAGAATAAAATATGTCACCATTTATTATGGGAAAGGTGTTCAATAAATATTGGTTCTCTTCTCATTTCCTTCTAATCACACTGGTTTCTTTTATGCTTTCTTACAGGATAAACGTGACATTTTAAAAATAGAGACCAAGATGAGAAATGTATTTGCAAACCCTTTTTTATCATTTTCTATTCAAATAAATAGTACACATCCTCCTATTGTCCTGTCTCACTTAGCATTTTAGGTCCATGTTTTCTTTTAAAAAAGTTCTTTTATACTTTCCTACTGGCAGTGCTATTTCTTTGTTCACTCTTAAATAACTGTCATGATTTCTATTTTTGGAAGATTTACTATTTGGCTTGGGTGCAACTTTGTTTCTTTATTCTTTTTGGTGACTTTTACCACTACTGGGCTAATTTATTAAGGAAGGTATTTTGTTACCAGTTTCTTCAGATGTATATTGTGATAAGGAAGTCAGTGACATCTAATGACAGGAAAGATCTAGACTGAGGTGAAGAGTCCATTTACTGCCAGTGACTAGCCATCATCAGATGTTAAATAAGCTTTTTAAAATATCAAGATATTGAAAAAATCATAATTGATTTCATAGTCACAACTTAAACATTTATGAATTTGCCAGGTGTCTTTCAATATTCAAATCTCGGGGTAAGCCAATTTCACAATGCTCTTTCTGAAAAGTATAGAGAATTAACACTTTTATATGGCTTCTCCCTACACTTGTCCCTTTGATCTATACATGTGCCCATTCCACATTTATGGAAAAGTCAGATTTTCATATTCCTTTCTACTTTTTAAATTATTTTTATTAGCATTATCATTATTTAGTTCTGTCAATGCGGACATTACTTTTACATGGCAACTTGGGTTTAAAATGCACATTCATCTCCTTTCTTGAATAAATAAGTAAATGAATTAATGATGTGTGTAAGATGGATGAACTGATCCCATACTCTTCAGTGAATAAAAAGAGGTGCTGATAGGGTATAGTTTTGGCCAAGTCCCCAGAGCTGTGACTCCAAGTCTGATTTTCTGAGTCCTAGTCCTTTATTTCTTAAATTACATTCTTCTTTTCAATTTCCCATTTCTCTTTGTATCTTCCTGAAGTCATGAGCAGTGATCTTCCTTAAAGATTTTATTTGATTTACTAAGCCTTCTTTTTTGCTTTCCTCTATATAGAAAGATAACAAGATTAACAAATGCAAGAAGACTTAGATATACCATCTGTATTGATCTTTAGAGAAACAAAATCAATACAGAATCAATTCATATTCAACCACCATGAATATAGATGTATATGATTGATATGAGTATGAATGTATGTTCATATTACATATTATGGAGGCTGAGACGTCTCAAGATCTCTGAATACATATTACAGAGGCTGAGATGTTCCAAGGTCTGCAGGTGGGACCTGGAGGCTCAGGAGAGCCAGTGGTGTAAGTTTCAGTCTGAAAGTGATCAGACTCAAGATTCAAGAAGAGCTGTTGTTTATATCCCAAGTTTGAAGGCAGGAAAATACCTATGTCCTAGGTCAAAGCAGTCAGACAGAAAACGTTACTCACAGAAGGGTTAGCTTTTTTGTTCTATTTAGGCCTTCAGCTGATTGGATGATGACAGCACACACTTGGGAGGGCAATCTGCTTTACTCAGTCTACTGATTAAAATATTACTCGCATCCAAAAACACCTTTACAGACACACCCAGAATAATGTTTGACCAGTTATCTGGGCATTCTGCGATCCAATCAAGTTGACACATAAAATTAACCATCACATCATCTCTTTTTTTTTCATGTTGTTTGAGAGACATTTTTAATGCTTCGCATTTATGTGGGAAGCAAAACAAATAATTAAAGCAATGTGCATCTCTTAGGCTCTGCAAAGCTAATAAATAAGAAAGTGACAAAGCTTGGAGAAACACTTAGTTTTTTATTTATTTAAAAAAATTTTTTTAATGTTTATTTATTTTTGAGATAGACAAAGACAGAATGCGAATGGGTTAGGGGCAGAGAGAGAGGGAGACACAGAAGCATAAGCAGGCTCCAGGCTCTGAGCTGTCAGCACAGAGCCTGACGCAGGGCTCGAACTCACCAGCCGTGAGATCATGACCTGAGCCGAAGTCGGATGCTCAACTGACTGAACCACCCAGGAGCCTCTAGCACTTAATTTTTTAAATCTTTAATACTTTCTAAGCATTTTCTCAATGTGGTCACAGAAAAAATCAATTGAGAATTATTTCAGAAGAAAATTTAATTACTCTGCAGGATTAAAATTTTAATTATGAGTATTCAATTAAATGTTAATATTGAGATTTACTCTTCAGATTTTTACACAAATATGTCCTCTCATATGCATAAACTAAAGATAAAGGAGGTTCATAGTAAATTTTGTTTTTGTTTTTGTTTTTGTTTTGCAGTTCACTAAATCACTGATAATTGACTTTGTGCTTATGACCTGAAAAGTAATAATAAGACTATTCTTACAGGATCCACTGGAAAAAAATTTAGTTGGTTGATTTGGATGTCACTACCTAGACAATTTAGAAAGGGACTACCCTTGTGGACAATTGGAAGTGATCAGCATTGTAGAAAAGAAACAAATGAAAACAAATAAAATGAATTTTGATATTTTTCTTTTGTCACTCTAACTCTTAGTAATACAGAAAGTCATTTCCCGTTTCATACAGTTTTAAGGTTGAAAGGGAATTGTATCTAATTTAGCTTTCTTAATATTACAAATGAAAACTGTGAGGCTAGAGGAGTTACAAGAATGTTGGTGAAAAAATAGTTCCCTGCTCTAAACACTGGGCCACCACACCTTCCCACATCACTTATAGAAGGAATACCAGCTCAGGTGACTTGAGTTTTACTTCCAAATCTGCAACACTAGCATGTGATGTTGACCATGTCAGTCTCTGTACTTTTGGTTCCTCCTCTCTGAAATGCGGTTGTTGGAAGATATGATTTCTGTGATACCTCCCAACTGTAATGAAGGAGAAGGGACATAGGTACTTAGAAAGAAAGAAAAACACACAGAATAAAATATGATGGGCTTTACATTGATGAATGATGGTGGTATGCAATAAACAACTTATTTTAATTTCTTTCTCTAGAGATTTCTTCTCAAAATAGGAAGATAATTTATTAAGGTATGTCATTTACCTAGATGATACTACACTTTACTATATGTTATGATAGAGTTAACATTAATAGTTTAAATAGCCTTGATTAAAACTTCAAATTATCGGGGCATCTGGGTGGCTCAGTTGGTTGAGCGTCCAACTATGGCTCAGGTCATGATCTCATGGTTTGTGGGTTTGAGCCCTGCTTCGGGCTCTGTGCTGACAGCTCAGAGCCTGGAGCCTTCTTTGGATTCTGTCTCCTTCTCTCTCTGCCCCTCCTCATTTGTGCTCTGTCTCTCTGTCTCTCAAAAATAAATAAATGTAAAAAAAAATTTTTTTAAAGAAACTTCAAATTATCAACAGTCTTGCTAGTCAAATAATAAAGTTAATATTTTAATTTAATTTTATAAAATGTGGATTATTATTGGCTGCATTTAGTTTCCTTTTGAAATTTGAAATGAATGGAATTTGTTGGCTAATATGTAATGTCATATCTTATGAGGGCTTCTGAGAAAAAAAAGAAAACTCCACCAAACTAAGTACTCCCAAGTAAAATTTTCTTCTGGATATAATTGTTTCATTTGTGAAATGATTCTATCTAAAATTGAACAAATTGAAAATAATGATTGGAAAATCTGGAAAAAGAGTGTATGATATGGTGTGATGTCATCTTTGTGAATGATACCATGGGCTAAACTTTTTTAATAAAAGTTGAAGGAATTCATTGTCAGAGTATATGAGAATATCAACAATTGGCAGATGTACTTCTCATTTCAGCACACCTCTAATATATCATGGAACTACATTCTGGTTGCTGCGATGTGTGTAATATAGGAAATCTTTAAAAATTGAATCTACTTGTAACCACTGAGGTAAGTTTTTCCCACTATTTTCTTTGTTGCTTATAAAATATATACTCTTTTATTGATCACATTTTATTAATACAAATGTATATTATTTACACATACAGACACAAGATTTCAGTTTCTTTGAATGTTTTTGTTTTGGAATAATATTTTGGATAATTTTTGTTATATTGAACTAGTAAGTCTGATTGGAAATCAAAATCTGTGCATTTAGGGTAATATTTCTAAAGAAAATCCCATATGAGTGCATTATTTACTATGGTCAATTTAATTGTACTTTACCCGATAGAAATAACATAAGTAATTTCATATGCAATCTGTAGTCTTCCCCTACACTTCGTTAAAACAAAGTCTGAGGCAAGGGTTAACTGCCAGTGGGTGATTTGGTAGATGTAATGCCAGGCCAGCAAGGTGAGGGGGAAAAGAAATGAAGAAGGCAGAATGGAAAATGATAGTCTTTTTTCTGATGTGGTGCCTGGGTGGCTCAGTTGGTTAAGCATCCGACTTCAGCTCAGGTCATGATCTCACAGTTCATGAATTCGAGCCCCACGTAGCTCTGCACAGACAGCTCAGAGCCTGTGACCTGCTTTGGATTCTGTGTCTCCCTCACTCCCTGCCCCTCCCTCACTCACGCTCTGTCTCTCTTTTCAAAATAAGTGAACAAACATTTAAAAACCTTTTTAATAAGACCAAATTATCTAGTAAGAATTAGCAAACATAAATATTTTGAGTAATTGGTGCCATATTTAAAACCACATCCATTGTATTTTGGTCCGATCAATTGTGCCACTGTCATTTTTTCCCCCTTTAAAACGGCAAAGTATATAGCGTGCAATGATTTACCAATTTTCCCAGATCATCAGACTAGTAACAGCATCTAATTTGTACAACTGTCTTATAAAATAAATGCAATAAATTTTCAATAAATGATTTAAAATCTGTAAAGACTTTGGGGTGCGTGGGTGGTTCAGTCGGTTGAGTGTCCAACTTTGGCTTAGGTCATGATCTCATGGTTTGTGAGTTTGAGTTCCACGTTGGGCTCACCACTGTCAGTGCAGAGGCCACTTCAGATCCTCTGTCCCCCTCTTTCTGCCCCTCACCCGCTCATACTCTCTCTCAAAAATAAAAAATGAAAAAAAACATTAAATATGTAAAAACCTTGACATATCACCAATTTCTACATCTAAACTTTAGTTTCTAGATGCATAATTTAAGTGAGTATATTTTTCGTAACTTATCCCTTTGATTTTTTCCACTTAAGCATAAAATATATTAATTCTTTCGTGTAAGCTTGTGGAGTGAAGCTAATTATTTCCTGTTATCATCGAGTGAGGAGGTAACCCCAGAATAGATGCAGAGAAAATTTATCCCAAAGATTTACAAAGTCAGAATTATAATTTGTTCACAGGCCTGCAAGTGAAACCACTCTTATAAATTGCCTCAGGAAAATCATGATCAAATGAGTTTCAAACAAGCCAGGATCAGAAAGAACTCTGTGTTGTTTCTGAAACAATCAATGCCATAATACACATTTTTACACATTTTACTGCATTTAAATGTTGCTATATATAGTTTTCTTAAATTTCCACTAGTTTTTTAAGATTTATTCCAATTATGCAATTAAATGGAATCAGAAAAAAAATTATCCCCAAAATATAACACACACTTTGTTTCAAAATTATGATATGTGAAGATATCCTAAAACTTTGACATACACTTTTGTCATAGTAAGAACCTCAGATTATTTGTGGAAAGTCTGTTCTCGAGTGAAAAATTAGAATTACATTATTAGGTACTATGGTTATCAGATTTAAAAACTAAATGCATCTCATATAGGAAAAGATTCAATAAAACGTGGTGTGCCTAAGAATTTATTTGATTCATGTTGCAATATCCCTTGTAATGTACTGGTTTTATGCAGTTTTGCATTTTAAATGTATGCCAATGAAATATGTAGAACACATAGAATTTTAGATTTGAAATTTAAATTACTGAGTGTATTACTGTTTATGTCTTTAAAAAACAAATTTTATTTTAAATTAGTTGTTTAAAAATATAACGTTTAAGTAGTATTCTTTTTTTTTCTCAATATATGAAGTTTATTGTCAAATTGGTTTCCATACAACACCCAGTGCTCATCCCAAAAGTTGCCCTCCTCAATACCCATCACCCACCCTCCCCTCCCTCCCACCCCCCATCAACCCTCAGTTTGTTCTCAGCGTTTAAGAGTCTCTTATGCTTTGGCTCTCTCCCACTCTAACCTCTTTTTTTTTCCTTCCCCTCCCCCATTTAACATCCATATTTTCCACTAGTGATAATATTGTCTTTACAGTCAGGTATTAGAAATACCAAAGATGGGTGTCCAAAACTAGTATGGGCATAGATATGTATGCTCTTTCATGAGTAAAAACCAGTAAGCTTTGATTTGTTTTCTAGTCATGTTTATATGTGTGTATTGAGTGAATGCATGATTCCATTTCTATTACATGCTATTTTTTCACATATCACAAGTAAGTGCTTATCTGTGTTGGCTGTTGTGTTGTGCATGGAAGAATAATGCCTAAATGAGATTATTGTCCCTGCCTTTAAGGTTTTCAGTTTTACTTTTTTTTGCTTTATGAATTATGCATTTGTGAATATCTTTTTTAATGTTTTATTTATTTATTTTGAGAGAGAGAGAGAGAGAGAGAGAGAGTGTACACACAAGCAGGGGGTGGGCAGAAAGACAGAGGGAGAGAGAATCTTAAGCATGGTCCATGCTGTCAGTGCAGAGCCCCATGTGAGGCTCGATCTCACAAACCCTGAGATCATGACCTGAGCCGTGAAATCAAGGTGTCTGACACTTAAGTGACTGAGCCACCCAGGTAACCTCTGAATATCTTCGAATAATCTTAAGATTTCAGTGTCTGGCCATAGAATATAGAAAACTAATCCATATATATCATTGAAACTATGATCTGTAATAAGTATTTTCCACAAACTGAATGCTTAAAAGTTGAGAAGTATAGATTCATTACACATTCCCAAAATTTCAATAATTTTTTGAAAATCTGAACCAAAGAAGTTTTATATCTTCTGTGATTGATATCTGCACTAACACAGTTTTTTTTTTTTTTTTAATGTTCTATTTGTTTTTGAGGGAGAGATAGAGCACAAGTCAGGGAGGGGCAGAGAGAGAGGGGGACACAGAATCTGAAGCAGGCTCCGGGCTCCGAGCTCTCAGCATAGTGCCCCACACGGGGCTCAAACCCAAGAACCTTGAGATCATGATCTGAGCTGAAGTCAGATGTTTATCCGAATGAACCACCCAGGTGCCCCTGTACAGATGCAGCTTTATAGTTAGCACTGTTTGGTGTGCATACTGAAGCAAAACCAAATGAATAATTTCATGATTTTTGTTTCATTGTGTATGTTAGTTATGTTACAGATGTATACCATACACAGGTAGTTTGGGGAACAATGTCTAAAATATCTATAACATTTTACACCTCACATTTCCTTAAGTTTAATTTTAGTACGTTCAATGGAATAGTAACATGTATTCAATTATTCTTTGAATTTATATAGAATGAAATGATGTAGCATTATATAACTGAATAAAAATGCCTTTTAGAATCATCTGGTTTTCAGTATGATTTTTTCAGTGTCAATCTAGTCTAGTTTCAATAACTTCTCACGACAACTCTATCTTTTTAAATTTTCTATAATAAGCACCAATTCTACCAAGAAAATACTATGCATAGATTAATCTTATTTTCCTGAGAAAGAATTATTGATAATTGCAAGTGGACTTTAGTTAAGCTAATATCTAAAGAGAATTATTTATGTGACTGGATAAAAATGTGGCTGAATGAAAATCTTCCAGCAGAACTGCAGATGGACAGAACAAATCAGGTAATAACGAGGACAAGAAACTTGGCTACGTTTCTGGGTAATTTAATTACAATTCCTTGGAATAAATACTTGCAGAGTTATAAAGTATGATGGACCAGAGTTCAGGAGATAACTCTCTTAGGATCAAGGACAGAAGATGCCAAGACAGAGCAAAAACTAAATCAAAAAGCTTTTTTTGAATTTAAACAAGTGTATATGGCTTTTTAAAAAAGTGTGTGTGTGTGTGTGTGTGTGTGTGTGTGTGTGTGTGTGTGTGTTTAATCTGGAACCAAGGATTTTCATGCTGTTGTTCAGACTAAAGATCTTCCTTTCTCTATAACAGGCAGTGTTACAGTTTGTTGACCCGATTCTCACTCCATTCTGCAATCAAATTATTTAATTAACAACATAACTGTGTTTTAGCTTCATCAGCAAATAACTGGAGTTTCTCAAATTTCTATTCTTTTCTTTTTTCTTTTTCTTTAAGAAAATGATAAAAAAAATTTTTATCAGCGCTCTAAGAAGGCCATACTTTGACCTACGAGTTCTGAGGGGGGCCCTTCATTGCTGTCTACATTGCTGGATTCCTCTACTGGTCCTCCCATCCCCATCGCTTTGGCTTCTCAGCTCAGTCTGGGACGTGTCTTTCTCTTATATCTTATTATTTGCAACATTAATTTCTGACATGATGATTTATGTACATATTATATATTAACAGATACAGCACTAGATCTCAGAATTTTTTATTACAATTCAATAGCTTAAAGGAAATTTTTTTTTGTGTTTACTTCCTCTGAGTTCAACATTTAAGAACCATCAGTGTCCTGATCAGCATTTCTAGGCCATCATTATGAGAAAGGCTTTTATAAAGTATAACACATTATTTTACTTCTAATTTTTTTCCTTGAAGTATGTTCAACATAATTTTTAGGTCTGCCTCTTTCTTCCTTCATATGTCTATGACAAACATCTTAGGCGAATTGCAGTTGTAACTATTTGTTCTAAATTTATTTCTATACTAACTAAAAAATATGAAAGTGTGGAAGATAAATCTAGAATGAAATGAGTGAATAAGGATAAAATATGGATTTCAATAGTTCATCTGATTCAGAATAAAAATTGAATTGGAAAGGAAATAGAGGTAAGGAAATTTCCTGTGTTCTCCTTTGCAAATTAATGATGACCTTACTTATGTATAGCAAATCCTGCTTTCACCACCCTGGTGGTATTTTAACCCATCTTGTTCATTAAATGAAATTATACATTACAATGCAAAATATGAAATAGTTTAATTTATTAAAAAAATAGTCTCTATGAAACCCAATATGCATGTATTTCTAACATCAAAATAAAACAAATAGCAACTCAGCATCAAAAATAATAGAGAATAAAGTAAATTTTCCTGCAATACCAAGGGGAGAGTAAATTCGTAATACACAGAAGAGCTTTTTAAAACGTAAGGGAAAAGATGCCTTGTCCCTCTTCACTTGTCCCTCACTTTCATTCTAATCTCCATCAAATCATGTAGAGAGAAGACTGAGGAAATTCTCTGGTGTCTCCCCCCAGATATTTGTGGTTTAGCTCTTTTTTACACAGATCAACTTAATTCATTCTATTTTATTCAATTTTCCTCTTCCTCTTCCATCTTGGGTCAAAATTGCAAGCCACGCACAACCTCCTGCCGGAAGGGGAATGGGTGTTTGTACAAATTGCTGAATCTGAACATTTTACTTCTCATATGAATCTTAACAATGCTTTGTCCTTCTGCGTGTCCCTTCTAGGTCAGTGATCAATGGGGTCTCTCGTGGTTTTGTGTTCATGAAAAATGTCAATGGCACAGCCTGCTGAACCCTTACATAGCTGATGGCATTTCTCTGCATTTGAAGTATATTATCCACCTTTGTTTCTATAATGTGTTCTAAAAATGTTTCTCTGTCCTTCAGGCTATACAATAGTAAAAGTTGAAATTTTCCATTTTTTGTGTGTTTGTGTTGGTAACATGTTCCAAAAACTTTACATGTCCAGTATCATATCAGGAGCTGAGTGCCTGTAAAATTTGGACCAAAGGCTCCCAGGTCAATGAATGTCTAACATCATGGTCCACATTGTCCAAAAAGGCTCATTTCTGAAGAATTTGTGGAGATGGTGTTAAAATTTGTTTTAAATCTCAGTATTACAGGGGAATTTTTAGGCTTTTTCAATAACTAATAGAGGTATATTTGGTCCTCAGAATAGCGCATCCAGTTGCATTTTGCACACTAATCCCAAAATTATACTGTTGATCTCAGAGTGATTTCCCTCATTGTCTTTTAATTTTGTAGCATTATTCTACAATCAACAGAGTTCATGTTATCTCAGTCAGCTAAAGACAAATGTTTCATAACAAACACCTCAAGAATCTAGCATGAAACATAATGAGCATTTCTCACTTACATGTCTGTATTGTGGTTGAGGACCGGCTGCTCTAGATCGAGTTTCAGTAAACTTGGTCTATATCTGCTTCACATGACTTTCATTTTCCTGGGATCACAGGATACCGTGGCATGTCCTCATGGTGCTTGCAAAAGCTCAAGAAAGCAAAGAGAAACATATTGTTGCTTGAGATCACAGCTGATAACACATGACACTGGCCAGAACTAGTTACTAAGCCAGAGGTAGAATAGTACGCCCCACCTAATGTGGGAGGGAAGGAGGAGTACTTGCTGAACAATCATCCAAATTTTATAATGTCCAGTGAAACTGTACTCTTTTGGATTATAATTCTAACAATGGCAATTTAGCTTCAAACACTAAATTATAGCTCCCAACATGTGAACTATAGATTCAAGTAGGAAACTTTGGGCTACAACCAATGGGATCTTTTATTTACACAATAAAAACATTTTTAGGAAATCTAGACGTAATGCTGATTTTAAAGCTGGCTATTTAGCCCCCAGCCGGGCCCTACATATCCCCTGATTCCTTCATTTCCTTGTCTCTGCTATTTTTGATGTTCTCTTTACCCTCAGGTTTGTTGTGGTGGGAATAGTCTTATTTCAGGATTTACAGTAAAAGATGACAACACAAGAGGAAGAAGAAAAAATACAACCTCTTATATGGTCTCTATTGGCAGATGTAAAAGTTTTCCAGGAAACCTCTGCAAATTTTCCCAGGTATCTTATAGAGTAAAAAATGAGTAAAAATACTCATTTTTGAACCACTCACTTGCACGGGAATGACCTTCTCTTTAGGTCAATCTTTCCTACTTCTGGAGTGGACAGAGCTGGCAGTAAAATCATTTTTTTTTAGATGAACATGTTTTTATTTTTGTTGTGTTTTGTTTGGGGGCAGGGTTTGAGGGAGATGCATCAGACAGTCTTGTCAGACAATCATTTGAGTATAGTTAAAACATTTATTTCATGGGTCTATCATTATTTGTTTAAGATAATTTCTTAAATGTTAATTGCTGGAAAAACACTTTAAAATTTACATAGGATGTCACCATTGGCCCCCACAGTAACAGTACCAGTTCTCGTATCACTTCAGGGTAGCAATATGCTACTACCGCTTGTGGCCATTTTTTGAAAACCCAACACTGTTTTAGCCAGAGATAAATAATTTATCCGGACAAAGTTTCCATTTTTGCTAACATTTATTTCTAATGCATTTATATGATGAATTGCTTCTTTGTGTCCTTTGTCTTCTTAAAATACTTTTCTCACTGATCACGTATAGGTAATATGTATATTAAACAACTGACACTTGGTCACTTATTTACAATATTTCTACTTCAGTTCTGTCCTTAGAGTTTCTAAAATGTTTATGAGGTCAAATTTATTTGTATTTTCCTTTATGGTTTCTTCCTTTGAAATAATTTCCCTACTGAAAGAGATCTCTCAAAACAAACTTCCAATGGTTACTGGTATTCTACTTTTTTAGTATTTCTTTAAAAATAATAATGCTGCGGGCACCCGGGTGGCTCAGTCGGTTGAGCATCAGACTCTGGCTTAGGGCATGATCTCACAGTTCCTGAGTTTGGACCCCCACATGGGGCTCAGGCTTACTGCTGTCAACACAGAGCCTGCTTCAGATCCTCTGTCAGCCTCTATCTTCTCCCTCCCCTGCTTGTGCTCTCTCAAAAATAATTAAACATTTAAAAAAAGAATAATAATTCTGTTAGCTGTATAGAAATTAGCTGTGTGTGTGCGTGCGTGTGTGTGTGTGTGTGTGTGTGTGTGTATGCATGCATGGGGTGTGTATGTTGCCATAAAGACTTAATTTGATTTGATTTTGATTCAAATATTCAACTCATTTTCCTTGAGCTATTTTTTCCACTGATTTGAAAGGATCTGATTCTCTGGCTTTCTTTTGATAGGTCTGTCTATTCTCATGTAAGTACCAATCCTTTTCTTTGAAGCTTTGTATTTTATATTAACATTTGACAGCCAAGTCCCTCCTAATTTTCTCTTTTTCAAGATAGATTTATATTTCAACAGTTTATCATTCACATAAACTTTTGCAATTTGTCTGATGAATTAAACATATATATTAGTTTGGGAAAAGTTAACCGGAGTGTTTATCTAGCAGACTCTAGAAGAGTCTCCTTTTAATTATCTTATTGGCTGAATTCTGAATTAAACTTAAATTATTTTTTAAGGTGAAACTCACCTCCATTTCTTATTTTATGCATTTTCTGTAGATTATCTCATCTGACTTCATGGTTATGTCTGCAATTTCTGTGTTAAATTTCCAAAATGTGTATTTCAATTTCATACTCCTCATGGTAGCTTCCTTAGGTAATGATCATTAAGCACTTACTAGGTAAAGATACTGAATGAAGTGCTTTATGTGGATTATCTCATTTTTTCTGGAGAACAACTCCTTAAGGGATGTATAATCAGTACCTGTATTTTACAGATGATGAAACTAAGGTCCTAAATGATTGAAAAATCTGCCCAAGGTCACAGAAGTAGAAGTTTAACCCAATTCTACCCCAATGTCCATGTTCTTAATAATTAAAGTCTTCTATCTCTAAGTGTTTGTTTCCTGTATACACTGTTGCCAGTTGGCACTTCAAATTTAGGATGCCAAAATGCTTCCTGATCATCTTTACCTCAACTGCTTTTCTCCCAGTTTTGTCTTCTTTTTAAATTGGTGATACTGTAATATTCCAACTCGCCTAAAAGAAAGAAATGGGAGTCATTTTTGTAACTTGCTTTTCCTTCTATCATTACATTTAACAGTCAAATCTTGTTAATAGTGTGTGTGTGTGTGTGTGTATTCTTTTCTCAAACTAGACCCTATCTATGTTACATACTTTTGTTACTGCTCTTGGTTTAAGAGCTCAGTTTTGGGGCGCCAGGGTGGCTCAGTCGGTTAAGTGGCTGACTTCGGCTTAGGTCATGATCTCTCCGTCCGTGAGTTCGAGCCCCGCGTGGGGCACCGTGCTGACAGCTCAGAGCCTGGAGCCTGTTTCAGATTCTGTGTCTCCCTCTCTCTGACCCTCCCCCATTCATGCTTTGTCTCTCTCTGTCTCAAAAATAAATAAACGTTAAAAAAATTTTTTTTAAAAAGAGCTCAGTTTTTTCCTTTACATATGTATCTTAGTGGTCCTTCAAGACCCAAATATAACAAAGTACCCAGCGAAATTTCTCATATGTCTTTCCGAAGCTTTAAAATTGGACAAATTAATTGCTGCCTTTTTAATCCTCCAGTAACTAGATTCAAAATTGTACTTACAGAAAAATCCAATGTGTTTTTATTTTGATGAAAATGAGATAGTGCCAAACACAACAAAAACACTATTTTTTAATTTTGTATTGTCTTCATATATTAAATATAACACTTTTTGCTTAGTGTGGCAAAAAGAAACAATAATACCTTTATATATCAAATTCAGAATATTTCATTTGTGAAAGATTAAATTCTAGAAATGAAACAGAGAGGGGAAGCTGGTACAAAGTAAAATACTTGTATTTTTTAGGAGTTGAACTATAGAATTTCAGAACTACCGTGTATTAAATTTTCTTATCAGTAAATAACAAACATATTCAATAACTAATAATAGCAGATGGGTTTCACCTAACGCTATGGGTATCATTGCTCTGGTTTTTGAGAAAACTTATAAGTTTATAATTTTAAATAATTATTAAATTTGATTCTTAGGCTTCCCATTTATCTTACCATTACAATTATTAAGATGATTAAGTTTATCTTTAGAAATAGTGAAAATTTGGAATTGAACCTCCAAATGGCACCTTAGGTAGATACTAGTATTTCAAGAGAGAACATGTAACTTCGTGGATAGCACAACTTTGGTTAGATATAAGAGAAAACAAAAGAAAAAGAAGAAACACATATGCAAAAATTGGAGAGAATAGATTACTAAAAAATGTTTATGACTGACTTTTCCCCACATATAAGATTTGGTAGAATTAAACTTTAGTGTGCTATTCCAAATGAGATATTTTCTAGGAAAATGACAAAGAGTGATAAGAAGTAATGACAAGAAGATTTTATATGGTGCATCCTTTATCAAGTACCAGAATAAATTAATGGCTTGGCATAAATTCAAGTAGACAGTAAGCTCTTTTAGGGGCTGTTTGATTTTTGTTTTTTTTTTTAAATTATTCTGAGAAGTACAAATCTTAATACTAAATAAAGCTTTATTATCCTTGAGTTTCCAGAACACATTCTGGAGAGTAAATTTTAATCAAGATGTCCTGTAGCATTTAGAAAATGCGAGGCAACTTAAGCATCAATTTAAAACATAAGTGGGCATATTTTTTATTTTTTGTAAATTCTTCTGTTTATCATTATTTTAAATTTTTTGCTGGCCTCTTTTTTTCTTTCCTTGCATGAGTGGTTATTCTGGAAAAACCAGTTATATTTTGCATCCATATAGAGGGGGATTTTTCACAGGAATGAAGTAACTTCTGGGTTCTGGTAACTAGCTTTTAGTTTTTTCAACACACATTTTATTGAAAAGGCTTTAGTAATATGTTGTTTAAATAATAGTTTTGAATGTTTGAAAACTGCATTGTATTTGGTTTCAAATGAGTGCTTTTATAGAGAACAATAAATGCATGAATTGATTGTACATACAGTAAGATAAATACTTTTTTATTTTGTGATATTAAAACCTATTTTTCTCTTAGAAAACACAAAGGATGGAAAATATAACTTTGGGGAATTCTAAACATGGTGTGTAAAGGTTTCTGTGGAAATCCCACAGATTATGTTTCTGTAATACTGATATATACAGAATTAAACTAGAAAGTAGATGATTCTGAATGTAAGGGGTGGGGACATATCAGATGAATGAAAAAAAATGCTGATATATTCTAACTCTCTACTTCAGCAGATGCAATTTATAGTATAAGTTGGTATAAGGGTTTTGGTAAGTTCTTATTTTCTTTGGTTAAAAGTCACTGTGTAGATTTGGAAAAACTCTAAAAACTCATGTCTTCAATATGTGAGAATAATAATACATAAATATGTGAATGAATGCATGGATATTCATTCTGTGGTTCATCATTGTGTCTTATTTGAAATAACATTTGGGTACTTCCTACTGATTTCAAATGGAGATACAGATCATTAGATATACAGGATAGAATGGTATTTAATGGCATGGCTTTAAAGACAAATTACTATATTCAGTTATTGATTCTGCCTCTTAGTAGTATTAGGAACTTGTACAACTTATCTCTATGTGTTCCAGTTTTCTCATTTGAGAAGTAGAGTTAATAATTGGATAAATACACTTACACACTTTAAAAAGTACCTGGCATATATTGCAGGCAAAATAAATCTTACTTTTATAAACAGTAAAGAGCTTAGTCAGTGGCTGGTGAATTTAATTAATGTCTAGAAGGCCTTAGAAAGAACTGCTTGATTTTGTTCATGTTTCTAATAACTTAGAATTTACAAAGTATCCTTATTTTTAATACCGCACCTATAAAGAGGGGAAAGCTTAATTGAATTTGCAGCTTGTTAATGAAACAAAATTATCCTGAATTAAGGACCATCAGACCAGGATTAGATATATGATTTGTATACCTTGTGTACTCAGATTTAGAGCACTTCTTCCTCTAGCAAGTTTTGTTTCTAACCTAAAAAGGGAGGAAGAAAAAGTAGTGATAAGTGTAAGGGAAGAAGATGGGGTCATTAGTTAAAGGCTTTAAATCAATTTTCACTTTTTTTTCTTTTAATCTGTGCCTTTTTAAAAAAATATGAAATTTATTGTAAAATTGGTTTCCATACAAAACCCAGTGCTCATCCCAACAGGTGCCCTCCTCAATGCCTATTACCCACTTTTCCCTCCCTCCCACCCCCATCAACCCTCAGTTTATTCTGTTTTTAAGAGTCTCTTATGGTTTGCCTCCCTCCCTCTCTAACATTTTTTTCCTTCCCCTCCTCCATGATCTTCTGTTAAGTTTCTCAGGATCCACATAAGAGTGAAAACATATGGTATCTGTCTTTCTTTGTATGACTTATTTCACTTAGCATAACACTCTCCAGTTCTATCCACGTTGCTACAAAAGGCCATATTTCATTCTTTCTCATTGCCAAGTAGTATTCCATTGTGTATATAAACCACAATTTCTTTATCCATTCATCAGTTGATGGACATTTAGGCTCTTTCCATAGTTTGGCTATTGCTGAAAATGCTGCTATAAACATTGGGGTACAAGTGCCCCTATGCATCAGCTCTCCTGTATCCCTTGGGTAAATTCCTAGCAGTGCTATTGCTGGTCATAGGGTAGATCTATTTTTAATTTTTTTGAGGAACCTCCACACTGCTTTCCAGAGTGGCTGTACCAGGTTGCATTCCCACCAACAGTGCAAGAAGGTTCCCGGTTCTCCACATCCTCACCAGCATCTATAGTCTCCTGATTTGTTCATTTTAGCCACTCTGACTGGTGTGAGGTGATATCTGAGTGTGGTTTTGATTTGTATTTCCCTGATGAGGAGTGGTGTTGAGCATCTTTTCATGTGCCTATTGGCCATCTGGATGTCTTCTTTAGAAAAGTGTCTATTCATGTTTTCTGCCCATTTCTTCACTGGATTATTTCACTTTTTGTAGATGACACAATATTATACATGGAAAAACCAATAGACTCCACCAACAGTCTGCTAGAACTGATACATGAATTCAGGAAAGTCGCAAATACAAAATCAATGTACAGAAATCAGTTGCATTTTATACACTAATAATGAAGCAACAGAAAGACAAGTAAAGAAACTGATCCAATTCACAATTGCACCCAGAATCATAAAATACCTAGGAATAAACTTAACCAAAGATGTAAAAGATCTGTATGCTGAAAACTATAGAAAGCTTATGAAGGAAATTGAAGAAGATACAAAGAAATGGGAAAACTTTCCATGCTCATGGATTGGAAGAATAAACATTGTTAAAATATCAATACTACCCAAAGCGATCTACACATTCAATGCAATCCCAATCAAAATTGCACCAGCATTCTTCTCGAATCTAGAACTAGCAATCCTAAAATTCGTATGGAAACACAAAAGACCCTGAATAGCCAAAGTAATATTGAAGAAAACCAAAGCAGGAGGCATCACAATCCCAGACCTTAGCCTCTACTACAAAGCTGTAATCATCAAGACAGCATGGTTTTGGCACAAAAACAGACACATAGACCAATGGAATAGAATAGAGACTCCAGAATTGAACCCACAAAAGTATGGCCAACTAAACTTTGACAAAGCAGGAAAGAATATCCAATGGAAACAAGACAGTCTCTTTAACAAATGGTGCTGGGAGAACTGGACCCAGCACCATGCAACATGCAAAGAATGAAACTAGTCCACTTTCTTACACCATTCACAAAAAAAAACTCACAATGGATAAAGGACCTGAATGTGAGACAGGACACCATCAAAACCCAGAGGAGAAAACAGGAAGAAACCTCTCTGACCTCAGCCGCAGCAATTTCTTACTGACACATCTCCAAAGGCAAGGGAATTAAAAGCAAAAATGAACTATTGGGACCTCATCAAGATAAAAGCTTCTGGACTGCAAAGGAAACAACCAACAAAACTAAAAGGCAACCAACGGAATGGGAAAAGATATTTGCAAATGACATTAGAC
Organism: Lynx canadensis; assembly: GCF_007474595.2. Lineage (NCBI taxonomy): Eukaryota > Metazoa > Chordata > Mammalia > Carnivora > Felidae > Lynx > Lynx canadensis. Next base: position 42,271,457 of record NC_044314.2, read on the forward strand.
AAAGGGCTAGTTTCCAAAATCTATAAAGAACTCACCAAACTTCACACCCAAAGTCAATTTTCACTTTTAAGAGAAGAAATGGTTCCTTGAGAGGATTGACTAATGATTCACCAAAAGGTCTTATTCACATGCCTAGAGAAATTTGCATATATATTTTCACTACCTAAGCCACAACAGCTTTCAAATGTAGGTGCTGAACTTACAAACGCTCCATTTTACAGAGGATGAAAACTGGTCTCAGAAAATTCAAGCAATATTTAAGGTCATTATCTCCATTTAGTAAATAAGAAGATTGAAGCTGAGGAATTTTATGAATTACCATTGGAGAAAATAATTAAAAAAAAAACCACCAAATACAATTTCAGAAGCTTAGAATTATATCCGTGCATAATGTCATAAGGACTATACAAGTCCTTTTCTTCCTTTCATTAACATGTATAATATGTGTATCTTGTCACATTACGACTTCAAGTGTTTCCCAACAATAATCTTAGAGTCATTAATGAAAAATAATTATTTCAATCTCTTCTCAGCCTTTTGGCTAAGATCAAGTGTAAAAATAATTATTTCAAGTTTTGTGAATTATTTTATCTTTAACATCCAAAGTTTCAAATAAACATACTGGTTACCATTCTAACTGGATGGAAATCATTTATATAAAACTGCCATACTTCTACCTTTGAAAATCATGCCTTTTAGTATTTCAGATATAATTTAGAATGACAGAAAAAAAGAGCTATTATTAATTCATGTTTTCAAAGAGAAAAGTAAAATTCAGAAGTAGTAGGCTCTTGTTCTAAATTTAGAACATGTAATTTTCTACTGTGTTCAAAAGTTACTTAACTGCAGTTAATAATGCATTATTTACTCCAACATCAAGTCTAAAATATTGCAACCGTTTGGCATTTTATCTCCATTGTATCTAAAAACATTTTTGAAGCAATGCCATCTACACAATTTTTCTGTAGCTGTTAACATCGATTTAGTCTGCAAAACGCTAAAGCATGATTTGCTATGCTCTGGCACATCTCTAGTCTATGTCAGAGAAGAAATGTCACAGGTTTACATATAAGTAGGTCTGTCTACATGACAATCAGGTCTACTGATTAAATCTAGATTTTGAATGTCTGAACAAGCCAGAATATTCCTAGGACAGGGGAAAAACAGTGGCCTCTTCTTTCGACCTCCAAGGAATTTGCATGATCCCTTTCTGAAGATTTGCAACAGTCATTTGTTTAGCAAAGTGCATTGATAAGCAACACTGAGCATAAAATTTGTGCATGTGAGGGGTATTTTGAACGTGACATGGAGCCGTATTTCCCTAGATTTGAAATTAAGTGAATGTTGGGAGTAAGGGAGCTGTGAGAAGGGAAGAAGGGACCTGGCCAACTGCTCCACACAATAACCCCCTCTAGTCCAATGGATTAAAAGTCAGATACAGAGCTCAGACTTTCTGGGTTGAAATCTGGCTATACTATCCCCTTGCTCTGTGATTTTAGGTTCTTAACAATTTAAATTTTGTTAAAATGGTATCTTACTTATCTATCCTGTATGATTTTTTCCTTCTATTTAGTAACAAAAGATATGAGTTGCAAAGAAAAACTATTGAGATGTATATGTATATACGTCATATATATATATATATACATATATATATATATGTGACTTCACAAGCAGCAAAAATTGCATATTTCTTACTTTATTCCAAAAAATAATTTCCAGATATTTTTGAGATTCTTAATATATGGCCATTTATAGACTATTTAGATCTATTATAGATCTATATAGATCTATATTCTATAATATTTAGATCTATTATAATTGCCTTTTATTATTTTCAGTATTCATTATCTTAATTTATCAAGGTCTATTAACATATTTATTAAATGCATATTCAAAATTTTATATGAGCATTTATTATTCCTACACTGATATTAACATAAACATAAAAATAATATAGAACTATAATAATTCACATAATTGTGGATTTGGAGGAAAGGACTTAGAAATACCAGTATAATCATATGCAAAAGGCACATGATAGATTCTTCATAACCTGTATTTTCCAAATAAAATGAAAAAAGATGCTGTATCAATATACAGGTCAAAAATATTTGGCATATGGGGCTTGCTGAAAGTCCTTAGGTGACCTGTTGTTCTTAATCTATAGCCTAGACACAGGGCATTTACAATTGTTTTAAAATTATTCAGCAAGGTTTTTACAAATCGTATTCTTTGGAATAAAGATTCATAGCTTGTTTTATGCTCTTAAATACCTGAAAACATTACCCAATCTATCACTGAAATCAGAGAAATATACACATTTATTTTCACTTTGTTAAAAATCATATTTTACTGGGGCACCTGGGTGGCGCAGTCGGTTAAGCGTCCGACTTCAGCCAGGTCACGATCTCGCGGTCCGTGAGTTCGAGCCCCGCATCAGGCTCTGGGCTGATGGCTCGGAGCCTGGAGCCTGTTTCCGATTCTGTGTCTCCCTCTCTCTCTGCCCCTCGCCCGTTCGTGCTCTGTCTCTCTCTGTCCCAAAAATAAATAAACATTGAAAAAAAAATTTAAAAAAAAAAGGGAAAAAAATCATATTTTACTTATCTATTCGGCATACTTTTTTTTACATCTATTCAATAACAAAAGGTCAGAATTGCAAAGAAAAACAATCAATATTCTGTAGTAATTTGATGGCATTCGTTTTTGAATCTTATAATAACACATTGTTTCAGACACAAACTTTGGTTTATGATATTTCCCACTATTTGGTGTTTGTGTTCTTGTATCCCATAATCCTAGAAGTAAACTAATTCAACCACATCTTTAGTAATGCCTGGATGGATGGACTATCTTCCAGTAGGGAAACTTTAGCAGTAGTCAATAGTTAACTACATTTATTACTTCACTTACCAGTACTTTAAAATCCACAGTGGGCATGTTTACAGCATGTACTGAATAATTACATCTCTTTTCTATCAAAAGTTTTATTCCAATTTTTCCCCAAATGTACAAAAAGTACTCATAAAAAATTTACTAGCAAATCTCTCACAATGGGATATATAAAACTATGCTAATCTATTTTAAAGTCTTAATAATAGTATAATATGACTTTATTTTAAATTTATAAAAATAAAAATTGCTATCCTCCACAGATTTGAATATATTTGTATGAAAACATTATTCTGTGTTCCTGGTGGTTTTGTTTTGTGAGGGATCACTGGGGCAAAATTGTAAGAAAGGCCTTTCAATAAAACTATTTTCAAAATTTTTCAACCTTAATTCACACTTCCTAGTTTCAGAGGAAGATCATATTCACATACCTAGGGAAAAGATTATGTGTGTATTCTGGACTGATCGATATGCTGCCAGTCATTCAACATTGCATAGAATATCCAAGTGATCAAATAATATACTTTTTTTTCTTATTCAAGTAAGTGGGATATTTTTTAAATCTTGTAGAGCAACTGGTTCTAGGGATTAAAGGAGTTGGGAATTGGCTCATGAAAACTTTTTAAAAACGTAGTAGAGGGGGACACCTAGTAATTCAGTCTGTTAACCATCCGACTCTTGATTTTGGCTCAGGTTGATTTCATGGTTCATGAGATGGAGCCCTGTATTGGGCTCTGTGCTGACAGTGTGAAGCCTGCTAGGGATTCTCTCTCCGGCCACCCCCTGCCCCCGCTCCTCCCCTGTTTGTTCTCTCTCTCTTCAAACAAATAAATAAGCATTTTTAAAAATGCAGTAGATGTTGGCAACACCTGATAAGACCATATCGTTACTTCACTCATGAAACATCTTGGGAACTATATTTTTACATACAGCCTCTCAAAGAGAATGGATGAGTTGAAAAACCAGATAGAATACAATTTATCCCAAAGCAGTGCCTATCTGTATTACAGTGGGGCATATTCTAACTTGACTTTAATGGGTCAAATGTACAGAGAGTCACACAGAACTTAGTGAGACTACAAAACCTAGGCACAGCCAGAATATCCAAAAGACAGCACCTAAACATGGGCTTTCAGGCGTTCCTTACCTTTCTCCCACCTCTTCCTTCCTCACACCTTCCATCTTTTTGTCCTGCTTCTTCTGCTGGAAGGGGTTTGCAAACTTTTCTAATCATGAAGGGAAACTTAAAAAGATTGAGAAGTGAAGGGAACAGGTGGGTAGAAGAGACAAAACCATTTGTCTCCTAGAAAAAGAAACAAAACAAGAGTGGGAGCTGGTCTGGAAACACGCCTGCCCAATATCACATGACAAATGTAAACACTGTCAATGCAGCTGTCCATATTTATGGCTTCTTCTCTCATATTTACTACCATCCGGTCACCATCAATTCCAGCAAAGACTCATCTGTCAAGCAGTGGCATCAGTTTTATGAAGATGTTGACAATTGCTGTGAAAAAGTTAAAATGTTCCTGCTCCTAGGAACTTGCTTTCCAAAGCATACTGTGAAATTTGTGAAGAGAATCTCTTTGTGAAGGCTTGAACAGTTGAAATAACGTATCTACTGGAAAACATTTTCACTCAATTCAAGTGTGTTGTAAAAATCATGGAGAATTGAGGAACTAGTCAAACTGGAACAGAAGTAAGAATATGTCATGGGGGCTGTACTGGGTATGTTGTGAAGGAGACTCCAACCTTTTCAGGTTTCAAAAGAACTCTGGTGGGATTTAATCCACTCCGTGTAACTGGCTGTGTGGTATCTTTGACTTAATTACTTGTTTTACCTTAGTTTAATTATTATGATCTGTTTTTACATTTGACTTTTGAATCAGGAGGGGGAAAATACCATACAGCTTTGGAGTTAGAAAAGAAAAAGCCAATCAACTTTTAAGAACTAGACACAAAAAGTGAAGAACTTCATTATCTTAATAGTAACTAAAGAAAAAAAATAAAATTTTGAAGCTCCTATTATGAAAAAAAGCAATACCAAATTTAAAACATATATATTAGTTTAGAAAACATCATGCATTGGGGCGCCTGGGTGGCGCAGTCGGTTAAGCGTCCGACTTCAGCCAGGTCACGATCTCGCGGTCCGTGAGTTCGAGCCCCGCGTCAGATTCTGGGCTGATGGCTCAGAGCCTGGAGCCTGTTTCCGATTCTGTGTCTCCCTCTCTCTCT